>NW_022436961.1:24637801-24693320 GCF_009761245.1 Sapajus apella | reverse complement strand
TCCCTCCTTCCTTCCTTTCTTCCTCTCTCTCCCCTTTCTTCTCTCTTCTCCTCTCTTCTACTTTCTTCTCTCTCCTCTCTCCCTCTCTCATCTTTCTTTTTTGCAGTCTCACTCTGTCACCCAGCCTAGAGAGCAGTGGCTCGATCACAGCTCACCGCAGTCTCCCCTCCTGGGCTCAAGGGATCCTCCCACCTCAGCCTCCTGAGCAGCTAAAACTACAGGTACATACCACCACACCTTGCTAATTTTTGTAGAGATAGGGGTCTCCCTATGTTGCCCAGGCCGGACTCAAACTCCTGGCCTCAAGTGACCCTCCTACCTTGGCCTCCACAAGTGCTGGGATTATAGATGTGAGTCACCATGCCTGGCCTTCTGAAAACCAACTAAGGAATAGTTGGTCCTGTCCTCAGAGCATCAATACAAATAGAAGGGACAAGACCAACAAGCATTCAGGGATGAGGTCCAGGGTCATCACGAAGGAACTGAAGTCACCCCATGGTTTAGCCCCGTGTCACGGGTCAGCCACGACACTACCGTGCCGTGGACAGTTGGACACTCCTCAGTTCATGAGTACCTGCCTTATACTCTCTCCTGCACCTTGACTGTGTTGCATGTGGACGGGCAGAAAGGTCACCTCTGTTTTATAGGAGGGTAAACTGAGGCCACAACATCACACAGGTCCCTCTGCTGGACTTTCAGCCCCACGCTCAGTGCCTCTGAGCTGTTGCCACAAATCTTGCTCTTCCTGCCCCCTGTGTGCTGCTGCCATCCAAATGTGTCCACCTCTCTACATCTGAGCGACACACCAGCCCAGAGCCTGTTCGCCTGCTCTCTTTAACGCTGGATAGACGACTGGTTGGTTCATGTGCACAGTTCCCGCTCTTGTTTTTGCTGAGGCAGACCTCCGGGAAAGGAAGCACGGGAGGGATCGGTCCCCACCCAGTGTGACTTGGTGGGGCCTCCCCTCAAGTTCTGCCCAAGAGAAGCCCCCTCACCTCCCGGCTGCGGGGCAGCTCCACGTGTTCCAGGAGGGAATACGTGAAGTGGGGCTCGTAGATCATGAGGTCGGGCCGCTCGATGTCCAGGATGGCCTTGTCCTTGGGGATGGCAGCCAGGTCCTTGTAGCCTAGCACCTGATTGTCCATCTTGGCCTGAAGGGAAACGTGTGCGTGGAACGGCTGTGCCGAAAACCCCGCCTAGGACACAGGCCCTGCTAGCTAGACTTATGTTAATTGCCAAGAACGTCTGCCATTGCAGACTTTAACAATTCTGCTAATTTAAAAATTTAGTCACCTTAAAACATGATAGTCCTTTGCCTAGCACTTCGGGTGTAAGGAAACCAGAGCACTGGAAGTGGAATGTGGGAGCGTCTCTGGGTTTCGGGGTTCTCTCCGCCCGCCAGCACTGGCGGGACCACCACTGGGGAGGCTCTGCGGGCAGCTCCCCAGCAGCCAGGGTGCCCCACCCGCCCTGCTCCCAGCCTGGTGGAGGGGTGCTGGTGGCCGAGAGGGGTACTCACCACGATGCTGGAGGGAGGGCCAGGCACATTGGAGTCTCGGGAGGAGCTCACGCTCCCAGGGGAGGTAAGTGGTTGCTGGGGAGAGCGAGAAGGCGGGCGAGTGGGCACGTGCGTGGGTGCGGGGGCGGGGCAGGGGCGGCCCTAGGCCTGGGGGACCCGGGGCGCTGCGCGGCGCTGCGCGGCGGGTGGCCACCAGGTGGCGCCCTGGACTCCCGAGGGGCCCCCACCCGCCCTCGGCGACCCCGGCCCGGGGCGGCGCCGCGCACCTTCTGCAGCCGTTCCATGCAGCCCGGAGCTCGCCGGCCGGGTCACTTGCAGAGCCCTGTGCGCGAGGGGAGAGGACAGCGAGTCAGGCTCGGCGCGGCTGCTGGGCGCTGCGCGCTCGGGGCCGCGAAAGCAGCCGGCGCGTCCTCATCCCTCGGCGGCGACTCTCCAGGCTGCCGGGAGAAGGAGGGGGGCGGCGCCGGGGCGGCGTTAGGCTGCGGGGCCTCCGCGGGCGGCCGCTCTCCAGGCAGCCGGGCCCCGCGCGGCGCAGGCGTCCCATCCGCTCAGACCCGGAGAACGCGCGCGTAGACGGGAGGCGCCCGAGGGACGGGTGGCGCTTGTTTTTGAGCCATTGTTCTCTGGCTCCTAAGGAAATGACTGCAGGGGTCAGCGGGCTCCCCGGGCGGAGGCCTCCACGGCCCTGCCCCGCCGCACCTGCCCTCCCGCCCTGGCCTGACCCGGCCTGCGGCCCCAGATCGGGCCCTCCCCTCCCGGCCGCTGGTCCCACTCCCGCTCGGGAGACCGTCCCGGCCGCCACTTCCCGGCGCTCGCCCAGGAAGGGGTGTTAACACAGAGGGTTCCGTGAGCAGCCCGGCTTCAGCATCCCTCATCCAAAACCTGACATCCGCACTCCGAAACTTCGTGAGTGCCTCCGTGACGCCACAAGTGGAAATTCCGCACTTCGAACTTCACGCAAACTTTGTTTCATGCACAAAATTGTTTTTAAAACACTGTATAGGTCGGGCATAAGTGGCTCACGCAGGCAGTCCCAGCACTTTGCGACGCTGAGGCAGGAGGACTGCTTGAACCCAGGAGTTCGAGACCAGCCTGGACAATACAGTGAAACCCTGTCTCTACAAACAAATTTAAAATTTAGCCAGACGTGGTGCTGCATGCCTGTAGTCCTAGCTACTAGGGAGGCTGAGGTGGATCACTTGAGCCCGGGAGATTGAGCCTGCAGTGAGCTGAGATTGCACCACTGCCCTCCAGCCTGAGTGACAGAGTAAGGCCCTGTTTCATTAAAAAAAAAAAAGAGTCTTGCTCTGTCTCCCAGGGTGGAGTGCGGTGGTGCGATCTTGGTTCACTGCAATCTTCGCCTCCCAGGTTTAAGCGATTCTCCTGCCTCAGCCTCCCAAGTAGCTGAGATTACAGGCGCCAGCCACCATGCCCGGCTAATTTTTGTACTTTTAGTAGAGATGGGTTTTCACCATTTTGGCCAGGCTGGTCTCGAACTCCTGACCTCAAGTGATCCACCTGCCTTGGCCCCCCAGAGTGCTGGGATTACAGGCGTGAGCCCCGGTGCCCAGCTCCACTTTTCTGCTTTTTTTTTTTTTTGGGACGGAGTTTTGCTCTTGTTACCCAGGCTGGAGTGCAATGGCGCGATCTCGGCTCACCGCAACCTCCGCCTCCTGGGTTCAGGCAATTCTCCTGCCTCAGCCTCCTGAGTAGCTGGGATTACAGGCACGCGCCACCATGCCCAGCTAATTTTTTGTATTTTTAGTAGAGACGGGGTTTCACCATGTTGACCAGGATGGTCTTGATCTCTTGACCACGTGATCCACCCGCCTCGGCCTCCAAAAGTGCTGGGATTACAGGCTTGAGCCACCGCGCCCAGCCCACTTTTCTGCTTTTAACACCTTCCAATGCTCTGCCCACGTCTCTGCCTCCCAGATACCTCCAGCCTTCCAGAGCCATCCCAAAGCCCCTCCTCTGGGAGGCCTCTCATTACTAGTCTTGTCCTCATGGATCAACCCTTCTCTGAATTCCAGTGGGACTTAAAATCAGACCAGTGTAGCTGAGCACTTGATCACAGGGAATATGTTTTCTCCCTAACTAGAAAGACTGCTAATCGCAGGAGGGTGAAAACAACACGAAGAGCTATGTGGGAAGCCAAGGAGAGAGGATGGCTTCAGGCCACAAGTTCGAGGCCAGCCTGGGCAACATAGGGAGACCTCGTCTGTAGCAAAAAATTTAAAATTAGCCAGGTGTGGTGATACGCACCCGTAGTCAGCTCAGCTACTCCAGAGGCTGAGGCAGGAGGATTGCTTGAGCCCAGGATGTCAAGGCTGCAGTGAGTTGTGATCAAACCACTGCATTCCAGCTTGGGTGGCAAAGCAAAGAGCTATCATTTTTTGAATGCTCATTATGCACTAGGTACTTTGAGAAGCACTTTACAAGGCTTATTTTGTTTCATTGCCACAACAACCCTATAAGGCACACCCATTTACAGATGAGGAAACTGGGGCTCAGAGAGGTTAAAAATTTGTCCAGTGTTGTGGAGCTGAAAATGACTGTGTCTTCAGCACAGTTCTCAGTGCTTACCCAGTACCATGTCAGGTGAGAATGAGGAGAGCTAAAATCTACCAGATTTCTCAAGTCTGTTGGAATTCTAGAACCATGGCATCTCCAAAATAAGACTCTGGCCATCGGAGTCACATGAGGTGTTGGTGCCCATGGAAAGACTCTGTTCCGGAGCTTCATACTCCTCTTGCCTTCTTAGTGCTCACTTTGTAATGCTTTTAATTAAACAAGGAGAAGAATAAATTCTGGGACATACTTGAAGAGCTGTTAGTTCTCTCTCCTCTCTGATCTTTACTTTGTTTATAGCTAGTATCAAAGTAGCTCTATACTTGGCTTAGCCCTAGGGGCAAATGCTTATCCATACATGCATGCATCTATTCATCTATCTATCCATCCATCCACGCATCCATCCCTACATCCATCCATCTATCCATGCATGCATCTACCCATCCACCCTGCATCCATCCATCCATCCATCCATCCCTGCATCTATCCATTTCTGCATCCATCCACCCATCCACCCTACATCTATTGATTCATCCATCCCTGCATCCATCCATCTATCCATGCATGCATCCACCCCTCCACCCTGCATCCATCCATCCATCCATCCGTCCATCCATCCATCCCTGCATCCATCCATCCATTCAACAAATACTTTCTGAGCACCTATTCTGCAATGAACACAGAGCAGGTCTCTGTGGCAAGTCTTATGGAAAATAGAAAGATGAGTCAGAGGAGCTAAGCTGCCCCTCCAAAAATAAGTCATGCATCTAGATAACTCCCATGCAACATAGAAAACTGTATGTACCAGAGAAGATAGTATAAAGCATATGAGAAGTCACAGGAGAGATTCCTCCTGCTGGGATGTCAGGAAGGGGAAAAGAGTTTATTGGAGGAAGAAGTATTTGGAATAGGCCTTGAAAGATGCCCAGTTTTGGCCGGGTGCGATGACTCATGCCTATAATCCCAGCACTTTGGGAGGCCGAAGTGGGTGGATCACGAGGTCAAGAGCTCAAGACCATCCTGGCCAACATGGTGAAACCCCGTCTCTACTAAAAATACAAAAATTAGCTGGGCATGGTAGCACGCGCCTGTGGTCCCAGCTACTTGGGAGGCTGAGGCAGGAGAATTGCTTGAACCCAGGAGGTGGAGGTTGCAGTGAGCCGAGGTCTGCTACTGCATTCCAGCCTGACTCCCAGCGACGGAGCGAGACTCTGTTTAAAAAAAAAAAAAAGAAAGATGCCCAGTTTGAGATCATGCAAAAATGGAAAAAGGGGCTCCTGACAGAGAAAGCAGCATAAGGTGGCGACAAGGATGCACTGGGCCTGTGTGGGGTCAGCAAATGTTGCTGGATCGGAGAGCTCAAGACGTTGAGAGGCATTCGGGACAGGAGGTCAAGACCAGATCGTGGAGGCCCTGAACCCAGCCTAGGGTTAGGTCGTAATCTGTTGGCAACATGGGGCCAAAGAAGGCTCAAAAACTATTTTTAAGGGAAGTGACGTGGTTCAAGCAGTGCTTTGAGAAAATGAACCTGGTTCCAGCCTGAGAGCCAAACTGGGCAGGCAAAGGCAATCCAGGTCCGCTGGGAGACGGGTCCGGAAGCTGCAGCAGCAGCTCAGCAGGGCATTGTGAAGATCTAGACAGGCGGGAAGGAAAGGGGGCAAACCAGAGAAACCCTAGAGGCAGCATGTGCAAAGCAGAACTGGATCTGGGGCACCCATGGAGGAGGCTGCAAGTCCAAGAGACTGGGAGAAGGGGAAAGGAAGAAGTCACTTTGACAGGTGGAGATTGCGGTGGGTGCAGCAGGGGAACAGGAAGGAATGTCCAGGAGGAGAGGAACCTGCAGGAGAGGCCAGGCTGGAAGCAGAGATGTCAGAGCCATTTACCTAGAGGTGGAAGTCCAAACACGAGATTACCAAGGAACAAAGAAGGTCAAAAACAGCATCCTGGGAAACACCTGGGAGACTGAAGAAACAGCCAGAGATGACACAGTCAGAAAGAGAGGGGAAAACTAGGTGGCAACTCCCAGGGGCCAGGGAGTCTCTAGTGAGTCTTTGTGTTTTCAGCCAAGGGTCTGATACACAGTAAATGTGCAAAACATATTGAGACAGGGAATGGGAGGGAGGGAGGGAGGGATAGAAGGAAGGGCTGAGACAGTAGAACATCACTGAATCCAAGTGTCGCCGTGGAGAAGGTGGGGAGAAGTGCTTTTCCTCCAGCTCGAATGTCAAGGCCATAGTGGCCTCCTGGTTAGAAATGGGGGCGGTGAGGGGGTGCCGGCCAGGTGGTATAGCGAGGGGGAGAGGCCCTTCCAAGAAGTATGATAGAAGAGCAGAGTCATTTTGGAGGAGGCAAGACTGGCCTAAGGCCTTTAAGGAAAGGGGGACCTTGACTGTGTTTGCAGACAGCAGAGAGGGAACAGTGGACAGGAAAGATTGAGGCTGTAGCAGCGAGTGGGCACTGGGTGGGTGGAGCAAGAGGGCAGCAGGAGGGAAGGGATCAGGTTCATGGCCACGTGCAAGACTGGCTTTGGGGAGAAAGGCTCCCTGGAAACAAAGATGAGTTGGGCAGTAGCTCACGCCTGTAACCCCAACACTTTGGGACACAGAGGTTGGGGGATCACTTGAGCCCAGGAATTCGACACCAACCTGGGCAACAGAGAGAGACCCTATCTCTATAAAAGATTTTTTTTTTAATTAGCTGGGTGTCATGAAGTACACCTATAGTCCTACTGACTTGGAGGCTGAGGCAGGAGGATGTGTTGAGCCCGGGTGGTCGAGGCTGCAGTGAGCTATGATCATGTCACTTCGCCCCTGGAAAGGAGAGGGCAGGGAAGGAAGTTGGGTGATGACCATACAGGGCTTCCATTTTCCCAGCAAAAGTGAGAGATAGCAGCCAGGTGCAGAGGCTTATGCCTGTAACCCCAACACTTTGGGGGCCAAGGCAGGAGGATCGCTTGAGGCCAGGAGTTTGAGGCTTTAGTGTGCTATGAATACAACACTGCACTCCAGCCTGAACAACAGAGTGAGATTCTGTCTCAAAAAAAAAAAAAAAAAAAAAAAAGTGAGAAATAAGGTTCTGTGCAGATCTTACAAGTGGGCCCGAGGTTTGGAGGGGTCACTCTGAGGAGTGAGTGCAGCTGGGCACAGAGGGGCCGGGAGGGAGATTGGATAACTTCAGCATGTTCTGGAGCCTCAGCTGAGCCTCAGGGAGGCCCTGGAATCCTCCTGGAACACCAGCCGGGGGAGGGGCACGGACTGGGACAGTGGCTATCTGTCAGAGCGGTGGCTACTCGGAGTGGCGGGAGGTGAGGGGCCCGGGGTGAGCCATGTCTCAGGAGTATGTGGCCATCTATCCGCATACTCACATGTGCACAGACACCACCCCAGAGGCACAGACACTCAGAAACACGGTTGGAAATCCTGATGGTCACAGTCATAGCTGCCGTTTATGGAATGTCTATGTTATGGCTGGCACTGTGCTGTGTACTTCACATTTCTTTCTTTCTTTTTTTGAGACAGGTCTCACTCTGTTACCAAGGCTGGAGCACAGTGACATGATCATAGCTCACTGCAGCCTCAACCTCCCAGGTTTAACCCATCCTCCTGCCTCAGCCTCCCTAGTAGCTGGGACTACAGGAGTGCTCCATGACACCTGGTTAATTAAACAGGCCGGGCGCGGTGGCTCAAGCCTGTAATCCCAGCACTCTGGGAGGCCGAGGCGGGTGGATCACAAGGTCGAGAGATCGAGACCATCCTGGTCAACATGGTGAAACCCCGTCTCTACTAAAAATACAAAAAAATTAGCTGGGCATGGTGGCGCGTGCCTGTAATCCCAGCTACTCAGGAGGCTGAGGCAGGAGAATTGTCTGAACCCAGGAGGCGGAGGTTGCGGTGAGCCGAGATCCCGCCATTGCACTCCAGCCTGGGTAACAAGGGTGAAACTCCGTCTCAAAAAAAAAAAAAAAAAAAAAAAAATTTTTTTTCTGGAGATGGGGTCTCCCCATGTTGCCCAGGCTGGTATTGAATTCCTGTGCTCCAGTGATCCTCCCATCTCTGCCTCCCAAAGTGTTGGGATTATAGGCAGGAGCCATTGCCCAGCCCCTCTTGGTTTCCATTTAACCCTTATGTTCCAATCCTGTGGGTGGGCTTGGATTGGCGAGTATCTCAAGTTTGCACAGTTGAGACCTGAACAAGTTAAGTCATTGGTCAAGAACACACTATGCTGTGTGGAATCTAAGCTCAGTTCTGTCTGACTTCTAAAACCATTCACCACGATACCACCCAGGCAAAGCTGGCGTGAGTCACTGAGCCCCTGGCCTCTCACTTCTGCTCTGTCCCCAGTCCCTTCTTGCCCAAAACCCCACTCCTGGGTCTTGTCCTTTAGTATCTGGGTCTGATTCCAGGGCTCTGCCAGGGCCCTGCACCCTGGCGCCACCCCCTCCCCTGTCATTTGTTAGAGAGCATGTTGGTTGATAAATTATTTCCAGAGGCAGAAATTTGGTCTTACTCCTCGGGGACATTTGCATGTAAACTTGGGCCTAGCCTTAAGGTATCAAGTTTTTACTGGTTAAATTGTAAGCTGTCAGAAGACCAGCAGAGAAGATGTTTGGGAGGGACAAGAGTGTGTGTATATGTGTGTGCAGTGCATGTGTGTGTGAGAGAGTGTTTCCTTGGCCTCTCTCAAATCACACCCTGCCTCCCCCACCCACATGCAGCCCCTTCCGCCAAAGCTCATTTCACCCAGGTCAATGCCGGCTCACTCCACCTCCTCCAGTCGGGACCCCTCTCCAATGTACGCACCCCACCTGACTGTGCACGCACCACCTCCGAGGGCCCAGCGACCTCTGCGCACAAAGAGACCGAAAGGGCGAGCTGCAGCAGGAAGAGGGGCAGGATGGAGGAAGGGAGAACGCCACAGAGGAAGGCAGATCCAGGTGGCGGAAGGGACAGCTCAGCTGCCCCGGCCCTGGTTGGATGACAGCGGGCTTCTCACCCTCCATCTCAGCCCCACCCTCCCCCAGCTGTGCCTCCCTGCCTTATCTGAACCGCCAGCCCAGCCCCACCTCACCCACCACCCTTTCCTCTCCACAGCTCCCCGAGATGTGGGTGATAAGACCTGCCCACAGAGCTCTCCGAGTTTGTGCCCACCGCTCCTGGCGGGCTTTTCTTCCAGGCAGAAACTGATTCAGACCATGGCTCCCTGGACTTTTAGCAACGAAGCCTCCGTGGGCAGAAGCAGCTTCTGGGTGGGGGTCGGGGGTCCTGGTCTAGCTATGCTCCTGTCTCTGGCCAACCACTACCTGCTCAGCACCAGCCCCTATACTTGGGATTTTCATGCATCCTCTCTCAACCTCACCTAAAACGACATTCTCCTCATTTAGAAATGAACAAAAACGAGGCTGAGAGGTGAACCTGCCAAAAGCCCCCCACCGCAGACAGCAGCCAAGCTGGAGTTCCCACCAGGCCAGCCTGAGGCCCAAGCCAATGAGCGTTCTTTTCAATGAGTACCAAAGATCCCACTTCAATCAGAAATGTGGGACCTGGGGGTCCCATGTTCTAACCTTAGACAGTGAGGCCACCCAGAGTCCTGCTCACTGATGGCATCTGTGGAACAGCAGCTGGGAGTCTGGGGGCCTCTGGCTCCAGGCCACACGGGCAGCAGGGTCCAGCCAGGCTGGAGGCCGGTCGCTGCAGACAGCAAACGAATTATGAAACGAGGCAAGCCATCCAAGCGGGCTGGTGTGGGGTGGGCAGGGGACTTTGCCCCACGTCGCCTTCTCCTGTTCTGTTCACTGTGCAATGGCCTGGCCCTCTCCCTTTCTTCCTCCTGTCTTTCTGCTTTCTCTCTTCTGGTCCTTTTCTCTGCTTTCTTCATCTTTTCTCCTTCCCTCCCTCTTTCCCTTTCACCCTCTCCCCTCCCAGCCCTACCCCCGCAGTTACTGTGGCAACAATTCAATGGCAGAAATAAAGGCAGGATCCAGCTAGGTCACCAGTTCCCAAAACAGCATCCCGGGTGGGGAGGAGCAGGGCGGGCTCAGCAGTGCAGCGCGGCAGGGCAGGGGCCAGGCGCTCCCATGGGTGCTGTGCGTGTGATGTAGGTGGGGCAAGGCACCTTGCTCCCCCCTCCCCCCTGGAAAAGGACACCAGGAGGCTGAGGCCTGCTCTAGGCCAGTGGCTCATCAGAGGTGTCCCTTACTTAGGGAAAGCCTGAAGCCCAAGTCTATTCTAAGGCTGACAGAGCCCGGGAACTCCCTCCTCTTCTCCCAGTTTCTCCTTCTTCCCCACTCCAGTGTTTTTTACCCTTGTGTCTGCTAGGATGAGGGTTCCCCTGACCCAGCACTGCAGGGCATCCTCTCACACTCAGATACAGGACCAAGCATGGGTGCGTGCGGAGCTCAGAGTGCCCCTGCTCTAGGCCTGGCCTCCCCTGTTCTCTTGATAACAACGAAACCGGGCCTGGGTGCCCCCTCCGGCCCCTCTCCTGGCCCCCGGCCCACCCAGAGATGCATGTGCAGCCATCTTCTCCCAGGTCTTTCTCTGGCTGGGTTTCTGCGTGCCCTCTGCACCCTCCCTCTGAAGAGGCCCCGCAGCCCCTCAGGCTGACTTGGCAGGTCCTGCTCCCCTCCATTTATGGCTGGTCCTGTTGTACAAATGGGCCTGGCAGAGCGGGGAGAGACGCAGCCTCAATTCAGCTTTCTAGATTCTGGGGCCTCCCTGTTCTGGTCTCCATAACACCTGGGAGTTCTAGCAGACGGATTCTGCAGACATCGGCCCACCAGCGGACAATGTGACCCAGGAGTCTGACACCTGGCCACAGAGACAAGATGGATGGGTGCGCACAGGCAGAAGCGCCCACCCTGAAACCATGGCAGGATTTACGCACGCGGTGCACACGGGGAGACTCCGAAGCCCTGTGTGCCAGCTTACGCCCCCACTCCCCCATCGAGGCCCCTCACAGTGACATGCGGTGCTGCCAACACCCACTCACACCCACCCACCGGTCCTCTCCCTGGCATCCCTCCCAGAGCTGCGCACGTGTACAGCAACACAGTGAGCCCTCCACTTCCCCAGTCCCGAGGCCTTCCCCGGGCTCCCCGTTCCCAGAGCCCAACTGCCTTCCTTGCATTGGACCTGTCCCTGCTCCTCTGACTGTCACAACCAGGCAACCGGTCCCCAGGAAAGGACACACCAGGTGTGTCTGCCCCGGAAAGGGTGCCAGGCCTGCTAGGCCCCGAGGGACAGAGCGAGGGAGGGGGAGCCCCAGAACCCTGTGGGGGCTGCATGTCTGCTCAGCCCTGGCCCCTTCAAGCACCCTGGCGGTGGGGACGCGGAAGCACTGAGCACTGGGCTTGGGCCTGCAGCCTCGCCCTGTCACTGCCTCACTCCTCACTCAGCCCCACCCCAGCCTGGCTAGCCACTGTCTGGGAGCAGGCTCTCTTCCACTCCCCGTAAAAACCAGGCACCAAACCAACAGCCTCAGGCCCCTAAATGAACTGCTCCAACCCCCAGGGTGGAGCACTGGTGGGAAGGCCAGCAGGACTTCCTCTCCCAGCATTCAGCAGAGCGGGAACGCTCCCCTGCCCACAGTCCCATACCCACGGTCCTGTCCCTCCCATTGCTGGCCTGCTCAGCTAGGTTGGCAGGGCAGAGAGGCTAGGGAAGAGGGAATTGGGCTGGTAGCAGTTCTCATCCTTGGGCTGAGAACACCCCAGACCCTCTTCCCCAAATCAGAAGGAGATTCCATTAGATCAGGCCCAGCTGGTCCCAGGGGCAGACCCATCTGCCCACTGAACAGGGCCCACGGTGGGCTCCCCCCTCACCTGGTACCCTGCCACCACCCAAAGCCTGGCTCACCAGCAAGTGCTGTGGCCTAGAGTGCTCACAGAAGGGAGGAGAGGCGGAGACCCTGCCACCTACCTCTTCCCAGACAGTGTGGCCCAGACGCTCTGAGGCCACAGAGGCCCGAGAGGCACAGGCCAGATCCACCGGCTGGCACTTCCCCCAGGAAGGTAATCGGCGTCTCTTCCAGGAACCCAGCCGTGCTTCCCCGGAGCACAAATAACAGGAAAAAAGCCGGCTTGGGGTGGGTGGGCGGGGTGGGAGCTGGTGAAGGAGGGGAGCTGGTCTCGGCTGAGCAGTCTGATTTCCCCTTTGAGGCCCCACCCGCCTGGCCCCCCACCCTGCTTCTCTGCAAGCCTAGGCCTCCTGGATCCCCTTCCCCGGTACTGGGGAGTCCTCGTCTGGGGGCGGGCGAGCTGGCGGCTCCCCCACGCCCTCCCCGCGCCCTCCCCACCTCCAGCTGATAGCGTGTGGCCGGCGAGGGTGTGTGTGTGGATGTGTGCGCTCTTCCACCAGCGCTGCAGCTCAATCCATTTCAAACAAGAGGAGCATTAACCCAGCGTCATGACGAAGCAGAATCAGCCAGCACTGTCCTCTCCCTTTCCCACACCCCAGCCTGCAGCACTCACACTCACACACACCTACATGTACTCAGAGCCCCTCAGCCTCCTCTTAAACAACCAGAGTTCAAGTTGCTGTGGGTGGTGGGCGGTGGGGGGGGAAGGGGGGCTACTGATGACCCAGGGGGATGATGCCTGGTTTCTCCAGACTCCTGCACCTCCTATCCTGTTCAGGACCACCCCATCATCTGACAGCAGCAACTGAGGTCTCTGGGGGCTCAGCATCTCGAGGTGCGGGTACAGGCACAGGCCAGAATTGGTCACCCAAGGATGCACTCTCTCCTGGGAGGGCAGAATGGAGGGGTGCCACCAGGTCCCCAGGACAGAGACTTGGGCTGGCCCCTCGGTAACCTGAATCCTCCAAGAACGCCAATGGAATGCAGCAGAGAGAGAGAGAAGGACCCCATCTCTCCCTAGGACAGCTTCACGAAAAGGGAGTTTCCTGCCAGGTGACCCCTGGGTCCCAACACAGAGTTTACAGGCACGTGCCTTCCCTGTCTTGAGCAAAGCCTCGACCACCCCAGGAGTGTCACTGGCCTTTCAGGCCCCCTGGGCAGGATGAGGAAGGGCAACGAGCCTTGCCCTCGACTCTCGCCCTGGCCCCAGCGTCCTCCACCTCCAGACCGCAGACTTGCCTACCTAGGCAGCCCTCACTGTTGCCCTGGCAACCGCTGCCCACAGCCAGTCAGCTGATGGTATCAGCTGTTGTTGGGGAAATCTAGAATCTGGGGAGGGGGCTCTGGGTGTCTGAATGGAGGAGCACGGGGGAGGGACTTGAGGGAAGAGATCAGGAGGGGACAGAAAGTATGTGGCTGGTGGGGACAGAAAAGAAGGTAACTTAAGGGATGGGCTCCAGAGAGAAGGGAGGGAGGAAGGAGGCAGGTGGCTGAGAGAGGAGATGGAACACAGGCAGAGCTGCAGACACAGGCGGAGCTGCTGCAGCCGGTGAGGAGGCCGTGAGCTACAGAGAAAACCTGGGGGTGGGGGATGAAGTGTCGGATCTGTGGAACTGCGGAGAAAAAGGCCAGGAGTGATGTGGGAGGGGGTGCACCTCTAATGTGGCAGGAGGGGGCACAGCCCTGGAGGAGGAGCCACCCCGGCCATCGCTCCACAGCCAGCCCGGCCTCGGCCCAGCCTCTCGGTTTTCTGTCCCTTCAACCCCACACTTACTGCCCTCTGATCAGGGTCTGAGAGACAGAGAGGAAGCCCCCGCCCACTCCAGCCCTAGACCATCTCTCTCTGTCCCTCCTGCACCGGGGGCTTTGACACCTCAGCCCTTTAGGATTCCTGAGCCCCCCATCCCAACCTGGGTTCCTCCCCTGCTGTTGGCCATCCCCTACCAGGCCCCCACCCCAGGAGAGCTGTCTTCTGGTGCAAGGGTCCCAAGAGGCAGAGTTGGAATGAGCTGATGCCAGGAAGGACAGCTGTGGTCAGGGACCTGGAACGAGGTGGGTGATGAGGGATGGGTAGGATCGCTGGGCCTGGGAGGAGGGGTGCCTCCTCCTATGGAAACCAGCACGTGTGGGGCAGAGTAGGGGGAGCCAAGGGGAAAGGGTGGAGGGGAGAAGGAGGGGAAGGTGCTCAGTACCTTCAAGGGCCCAGGGCGTGGGGCAGGAGCGCAGCAGCCTCCTCGGTGACATCCACCTCCATCCCTCGGCGCATCTCCTCTCCGCCTCCCGTTGCCAAGACAACCTGCCGGCAGCTCAGGCCCGGCTCAGCCGAGGCGGCAGGGAGGGGGAGGAGGAAGCTGTGGCTCCTGCTGCCTATTCCTCGGAGATGGAAGGAGGGAGTCTGAGGGTGGACCCTCAGTGCTGGGGCTGGGGTTAGAGGACAGCTTCAGGAGCTAGGATGCCCAGTGAACCCCACCAAGTGCCCCATCCCCCCACTTCCCTTCATAAGGCTCTAGAATTTCCTCTAGGGGTGACCTCAGGAGAACCCTAATTCAGGGCCAGAGAGCAGGCCAGTCTTGAAAAGCGTGCAGCGCTGGGGAGAGTTCCCACTCCAGAAAGCCAGCATGGAGCTCGGGGTGGTGACAGACAGCAAGGCAGGGATGGTCCCTGTGCTGAAGGGCCAGAGGGGTGGCTTCGGCAGGGTGCAGAGTCCCCTGGGTGCTGGTAGCACTGGGCACGTGGCTGCAGGCCCCGTACCTCCGCCATCTCCATGTGAGCACCTTCTCCTGGTCCCAAACCCTCTCTCATTCCACCGGAGAAAAGTCAGAGCACAGGACGGCTCTCTTCCAGTCCCTCAAGGTCCCATTCCCACTGCCCCCACCATGCCCGAGTCCCACATTCCATCAGAATGTCCCTCCACGGGTGGGCGGGTGGGGTGGGGGGGGCCACCTCGGGCAGGAAGAGTGCTCAGCCCAGCCAGGCCTGGACCCGAGGGGACTGCAGAGTGAGGGCTCCCTCTGTCGACTTGAGTAGTGGTATCTGCCAAGGTCATTTTGCTGCCAGGGATCTGGGGTGTGTGTGTGTGTGTGTGTGTGTGTGTGTGTGTGTGCGTGCGCGCGCGCGCATGCCCATGGGTATGTATGTGTGTGTTGGTGGTGGGCATCCAGAGGGGAGGCAAGGGGACCCTTCTTACCCATGCCATCCCCTGCCCCCACCTCGTCTCTCTCCTTGTCCTATGAACTCACTCTGCCTCCAGCCTCCTCCCCCTGGGAGGGCCTCTGACCCCTCAAGGACGGCTTGTCTGAGAGGGGAGGTTCCACCTACCCTGAGGCTGGCAACGCTGAACAACGGGTGCCTGTTAGCTCAGACCCCAGGTGGGGGCTTCCTCAGCTCTGCTCCGTACCAAGCAGGCAGGCGGCAGCTGCCAGGGCTCGCGTACCTTTGAAAGTTCAGGAGTTCTCAAGACCTTAAGGATGGGTGCTTTTGTCCATAACGCAGGGCCAGGGCTCCTGTGTCTCTCAGGCAGGGGGTCCCAGGACCCCGGACGATGCCCTGTTCTTGGCTCCTTTCCCCACAAGGTCACTGGTGCCAGATGTCCTGGGTGAACTCGGGCCCCGCTGCCTCCTCCCTCCCCTGGGCCCTCTCCGTAGGCCTCTCTGTCCACAACTGGGCTGTCTCACTCACTCCAGTGCCCCCGGCCCCACCCCACACACCAACCTGCTGGGCGGGGAAGCACCAGGAGCGCCTCCCCATGCTAGCTAAATATTAACTCCTGGAGAGGTGGAGCCTGGGCACCTGGACACTCAGGCAGGAAGGAAAGGGTGACAGGGACCTGAAGAAAAGGAAGGATGAGGGCCCCAAGGTCTCCATTCTCATCAGGGATTGGGAGCCATGTTTCCCTGCTTCCGGGCACTGGACTCTGCTGCCCAGACCCCAGAGACTCCGCTCCTCCAACACGCTGCCACCAGACCACAGTCATCGGGTGCCCCCAAAGCCCTTCCTGATCTCCTCCCTGCCACAGCATAAGGATCAAACTCTTCATCATTTGACCCAATCACTTCCTGCCACTTCTCTACACAAATTTCAGCTCCAGCTAAGTAGACGGACTGCTCCCCTTCCCTGGAGCACACCTCCCATTTTTCTGCCTCTAAGCCTTGATTTTCGCGCCCGTTTTTCTGCTCCTCATTTTCTGCTTTGTGCATCTTTTCTCCACTGAAATCATGCAAATGCCAGGCCTCCCACAAAGCTCCCCCACCTTGGCCTATGCTCTCTCCTGCCCCAGAACCCACGGTGCCTGGGCAGGGGAGTGGAGAACCTCGAACGCAAGGTGTGGAAGCTGGGCAGAATCTCGGGTGCAGTGCTCACTAGCTGCGAGACCGTGAATGGCCTGGTGCCTCTGAGTGTGAACTCAGCCATGTGTGCTACGTGGGAACATCTCACCGCCCTAAAGAAGGGGTGCAAGCCAGTGTCCCTGTGCATCTGCTGAGCTTGGTACATATTAGTTTCCTTATTTCCAATAATTCTTATCTCCCCTTTCCCTCTTTGGGGATGTTCCAAAAAAAAAAAAAAAAAAAAGAAAGAAAGCAAGCTTTGTTATACCATGTGTAAGAGAGGGATTTCCAAATGTCCCACCCAAGAATTGCCTTTTTATGGGTTTATCCCTCCAATTAAATCTCAAGTGCCTTGAGAGCTCTATCTTGTCCATCTTTTTTATTAACGGAAGGATTAGCACAGGGCTTGAATGCTGTGGGGGAAAAAGAAATACTGGGACTGACTGCTTAAGCCCTCGCCCCGCCCACATCTGCCTAAGGAAGGAGGGAGAGCACAGGATTCTGGCCTCTCTCCTGCCTCCGCCTGGAGGGACAGTGGGGTGCTGGGCCAATGACTTCTTTCTGGGTTTTCAGGTGATTTATTTCCTCAGTAAACACCCTGTCCAATGTACTGCACTGGGCATGGTGGGGGAGGAAAAGATGGACTATTTCTACGTCTGGGGCACTTGCTACTTAGCGGGATCATGACAAGCACATGCATTATGACAGTTCTGGACAAGCTATGACAAGTACCATAAGGCAAGGACAAGTGAATGGCTGGAGAGACCAGTGGCGGTGGGGACAGTCGCTCATCCCAGGGAAGTGCCAAGAGCCTGTGGAGCAGAGGAGGAGCCCGTGGTCTGGGTGTGCATGTGCGCTAGAGCAGGACATGCCAGGTGACAGGAACCCTTCAAATGAGGATGGGGGCCTGCTTGCTTGATAGAGTTCGTTTTTCAGTGTTCTTAAAGGGGAATTGTGGGGCTAGGGCTGAAGAGGGAGACAGAACAGGGCCAGACCGGAGTCTTAAAGATGACACTAAGGAGTGTGGCCAGGACGGTGTGGCCTGGGTGGAGCTGTGGTTGATGGTGGGGAAGGTGAGTGGGGCCAGCTCGGGTGTCCTGGAGTGGAGGGCAGTGTTGGGAGGCACACAGATGATTCCGGGAGTGAGTGCAGATTTAGACAGATCCCAGTGAGGCCTGGCCATGGTGGAGAGCCCCAGAGTTCAGGAAAGAAAGCAGTTACCCACAAGGAGGGCAAGGAGTTGGTGGCTGAGATGCTGAGGTTGCTCAGAGAGGGAGCAGGCAGGCGAAGAGCAGAGTGGGAGGGACTCTCAGGAAAGGGTCCTCTGTGAGGAGGGGAAAGAGAAGCCTGGATGGCAGGCCGAGGGGAGTGGGGGTGTCTCTTTGCCAGGGCAAGCACTTAGGGCTGAAGACAGTGATGACAGAGGCAAGGCTTTCGGCTTGGTCCCTGGAAAGTCACTGTCTCAGCGTCAGAGGGACAGGGTTGAATAGACTGATGTAAGTGGAACCAGCTCGTGTGGCCTAAAGAGTGAGTGATTGTCCCCCTTGGATATCCTGCTTGGCTCTCTCCTGCCTCGTCTGGCTGTTTGCAGGACAGCACAGAGAAGGGAGGTCAATATGAGAGCTGTTCTTAGTGAGCATTCTTGGTAATCCCAAACTGGCATCAGATTTGAGGCACTGGTGGCTACTGCTGCCACCTCCCTCCACTGGTCACATTCCCCCCTAAAGGGGTTCATGTTTCCCCAACAGCAAGGGGCAACTAGCAATTAGCCCCCTGTGGCCACTCCTGCTCACACCTGCAGAGACCCAGGCGCTCAGAGGCGAGCAAGGCTGCTGGAGCCAGGTGTGGGCTGAGGACCTGGGGAAGCCTCCTTCCTGCCCACCGCCTAGCTGTGCCTGTTCAGTCCCCTCCGAAGTGCCAGCATTAGGGATCCACTCTTGTGATTTCTTCCTTTTAGCATCTTCAAGGTCACCACTAGTTCAGGGGAAACGAGCTGAACAGATTTCCAGAGCCTGAAAAGCCACCTGGGGCATGGTGCCCTGGGAGAGGCGCTGAGAGGTTTGGTGAGAAAAAGGCTCAGAGCTCAGCCAGAGACCCAGGGACCCAAGGCAGGAGCAGGCACTGGGCACCTGAGGGCTGGGCTGGGGTGAAGGCTCTCCCTGGGACAGCACAGGCCTCCGGAGCGGCCCTCCCTCTCCCTCTCCCTTCTCTGTCCCTCCCTGTCTCACCTCAAAAAGCAAGAAAGAAAACAGTGAGGGCTTTCTGGAGCCAGCCCCCAGAGGCCTGTCGGTGCTGGGGAGGTCAGAGAGGG
This sequence comes from Sapajus apella, assembly GCF_009761245.1. Lineage (NCBI taxonomy): Eukaryota > Metazoa > Chordata > Mammalia > Primates > Cebidae > Sapajus > Sapajus apella. The sequence goes on along the minus strand of NW_022436961.1, from coordinate 24,674,740 downwards.
AGGGAGGGGCTGGAGAAAGGCCGTGAAGAAAGCAGAGGCAACACAAAGGGCCCGGTCCACCTTTGAAGCCGTCTCTAACCCGAGCGAGGGAGGGGTGGGAGTGGGCCGGAGAGCCGGCTAGCAGGGAGGCAGTCTAGAGTTTTAAAGAATGTCTCAAATTCCTGCGGAAATCAGAGGGATTGTAACAGCCCCCCTCCGCATTACACCTCCTTCCCAGCCACCCCACAAAGTCCAGTTCTCTACACCTGGGGGGCCCCCAACCCTTTGTTCTCAAGTAATTGCTGGGTGTTGCCCCCGTTTTAAAGTCCCATTGAACTCGCCAGTTATCAGCTGAGGCTCCAGACCACCCTCCCGCCACACATCCTAGAAAACTACCCCCAACACCGCACGGTCTTCACTGGGATTAAGGCTCTTTGTGATGGGGGAGAGAAAAAAGTAACCTGGTGAAAAGCAATTATGACGAGCAGTAGGGAGAATGTCTGTCCCAGGGCCGGGGACCTCCCTCTTGGCCGCCGCTGTCCCCACCTTCTAAATTGCCCAGTGGTGGGGGTGTCAGACTCTGCGCTGGCCCTCACCATCAACTGGGCTGCAGCTGCACCCACCTCCCACTGTCACTGGACCAGGGCCCTTCCCCACTTCCTCTTTTTTCCTTATTTTTAGGCCATGGTAGGGAGCAGAGAGAAGGGACGTCTTTCATCCTCTCTCCGTAATCCCCCTCCTCAAGGTAGTCTCAGAAGGAAGAGGGAGGGGAGAGGAAGCAGGCTGGAGGGAGTACATCCGCAGAAGAGAGGGCTTAGTGAGGGAAGGGGAAACTGAGGCTGGGGGGCCATCCTCAAAAGAGGGGGCTCCCTGAAGGTAGGGGAAACTAAGACTGGGGGGCTATCCCCAGAAGAGGAAGCTCCGTAAGGGAAGGGGAAACTGAGGCTGGGAGGCCATCCCCAGAAGGCTCAATGAGGGCGTTCCCCCTGAAGAGCTCACCAGGTTGCGGGGGGTGTCCCAGTGAGTAAGGACCTCCCCCTGGACATGATTAAAAGCCAGCGGACAGAAGAGGCGGGTTTTATGGCCCGCGAGTTCCACTCCCCACACGCACACCTGGAGGCCCCTGGGAAAGCCCACCGGAGAAGCTGGGGTGGGGGCAGGGCCACCCCTTCCTCCCCGCCCCGCTCGTCCCCTCCCCCGCGCCATCCCGGCTGGGCCGCCGCCTTTGAGATTTGCCCTCAGGTGTGGCCCCCGCCCAGGCCCCGCGGGGACCCGAGAGGACGGGGTACGCCTTCTCGCCCCCTCCCCCTTCCGCCCGCCCAGCCCCGCTCCCCGCCCCCGCCCTCCTCACCGGAAAAAAGCAATCTGGCTGCCCAAGGAGGCTCCTGGCGTCCGCGGGTAGCTCGGGCCCCGCCGGGCTCCGTAGAGCCCTCGCCCGCGCCTCGGGCCTGGGCCTGGGCCTGGGCCCGGCCCCTCCGGGGGCTCGGGTTTTCTTCCCCAACAGGTAGCACGGGCCGCGCCGCGCGAGCCCAGGAAACCCGAGCCCGCGCCAGGGAGGGGCCGCCCGGCCTGGACGCGCCCTGGACCGCCCGCCTCCCGCGGGGCCGAGCCCGCAGCCTCCCGGGGCCCCGGCGCTGCGGGCTGTGCCTGCACCTGCCGGGCCACGCCTGGCCGGGACGGACAGGCTGGTTTCCAGGGGTCCCGTGGTCGGATCCCCCACCCCGCTTCAGATAACCCGTTTGCAGGAAAATGGTTTTATTCTGAGGATGGGAGTTGGGGGTGGGGTGCAGGCCTGGGTCGTGGAATGTGAGGAGTGGCCAACCATCTATTCTCTCTCTTTCTCTCCCCCTCTTTCTTTTTTCCTGAAACAAACAAAAGTCCCTTCCTACAGTCCGGCCAGGAGGAGTTTGGGGGCTGGGGGCAGACTGAGGGAGACCCGGGAGCAGATTTTGAGGACAGCCACCTCCAGACGGTGTCTGCAAGGTCTCGAGGACCCGGCCTTTCAGGAGCCCGGCTGGGAGGCCGGCGGAGGCTGGCGGCTGAGACCAGGGTGACACTCAGTTCCTCTCCAGGGCCTGCCACCCGGGCCACTGTGCCAGCCGCCCCTGGGGCACCGGCCTGCCCCTTCCCAGCGGGGGGGGGGGGGAAGGGAGCTGGCTGCTTCGCGGCCCTCCCGCCACCCAGCCCAGTCCTTGGAATTAAGAAGGGAAGGGGATGGGGAAGCGGCCAAGGGGTGTTGCCCCCTGCCTTCCTGACTACGTGAGGGGCTGGGGCCGCCGCGTGCGCTTGGTCCGGCGCGTGGGGGCGGAGCCCACAAACTCGAACTGCTTCTGCTTGTCAGCGTGGTTGGGGAAGGGCAGCTGGCCCTGGTAGAGGCGCTTGATGAAGTGGGCCTCGCGTTGGTTTTGGCGGCTGCGGGAGGCCTGGCGGGGCCGCCCCTGCCGCGTGAAGGCCATGAACCAGCCCTCGTGCCGGGCGTTCTGGAAGGCCGTGTAGTTGTTCTCTAGCACGATCTCCGTGAACACGCAGTCTTTGCTCTTCCCGCTGGGCTGCGGGAGAAGCAGGAGAGGAAGGGCATTGTCCACCTACCCTGGTCTGAGGTGTCTGCCCTTAGGGCATCTCTCTTGGAGGACGGAGGAGGGACCACCGGAACAGTAGGGCCCTGAGCCCAGGGAACTCTGCCTGGTTTTGAAATGGCATCCTAGTTAGAAAGGCAACAGTGGCCAAAACACACTGCGGATCTGAGTTGTAGGCTTGTCATTTAGCAGCCCTGTACGAGGCTGGGCCTCAGCTTCCTGAGATGCAGGTGGAGATCAAGGTCCTGCCACGGTTCTGAGCGTGCCCGTGCCCTTAGCACTGAGAATGCTCATGCAGCCTGGGTGAGTGGTGCGGCTGGGCGCGGGAGAGGAGGCAGCAGCCTCCAATGAGAAGAAAGGGTGCCAGCGTGGCCACCCATACCACCCTGCCAGCAATCTGGGGGTTGTGCCCATTTCTGCAGACAAGAAGCCTGAGGCTTGAGAAAGAGAAGCAAACCAGAAGTTATGTGGTCACAGCAGCCATAATGGGAGGCTGGGACTGCCTGATTCCAAACGAAGTGGAATTCGCCTACCCCACAGGGCTGGGCCCACCGTGCGGTTTGGTGGCAGCAGCAGCTTAGCATGTATCTTGTGAGCTGGAGCCCCCCCCCCCCCGGCCCCACTGAAGGTGGGGGAGTTCCTGCCTTACCTCTGTGCCCCACTTTCCACCCTCAGCTGCCCTTACTCCTCCACCCAGAAGCTGCAGTGTCAAGTAGATGCTAAACTCTTCCTGATGCCTGCTGGAGAAATACTCCTGACATCAGCCCACCATCCTGTGGCTCGCCAGTCTCCTCAGAGGGCTAACAGAGTCCCAGTGACTCATTTAAATAGAGAAACCTGGCCAGGCTCATTGGCTCCCAGCACTTTGGGAGGCTGAGGTGAGAGGATCAGCCCATGAGTTTGTAGAGACAGGGCCTCACTATGTTGCCCTGGCTGGTCTCAAATAAAAAATTAGCTGGGCATGGTGGCATGCACCTATAGTGCCAGCTACTACGTGGGAGGCTGAGGCGAGAGGATCGCTTGAGCCCAGGAGCTCAAGGCTGCAGTGGGCTACGATTGTGCTACCGCACTGCAGCCTAGGTAGCAGAGCCAGACTGGGACTCCAAAATAAAATAAAGAAACCAGAGAGTGGCCCAGTGGGTGGGCTGGGAGTGGGGTGGGAAGTCTTTGTGCAGGAGGGTGTGGCTCAGAGGAGGGATAGGGGAGCGGGCTGCCCTGTGTGTCTCCACCCTAGAAGTCCTGATTCTTTGTTCCTTTCCAGTCTCCCGCCTCACCTTCCCGATGAGCTTGCCCCTCTTGTTCATACAGATGTACTTCTCGCTCTCAGCCCCTTTGATGCGAACCCGGCTGCCAAACGTGTCGGTCTCCACTATGAGCTTGGCTGTGGTGGGGGAGGGGAGAAAAACCTCCGTCCATCGGGGCTGCCGGCCCATGGCTACGGCAGGGGACTGCCCAGCCACACTGACCTCCAGACTCAGGCGAGGGGGTTGGGGATGCTCAGGGCCTTGGGGCCCTCAGCCCCGACACGATCTGGGAATGGACCAGGAGGTGAGGCAGGGTGGAGGTGTGGGTGGCCTGGGGGGAGGGCCAGCTCTCACCAAACTTGTTGCCGTCCTCAGCGGTGGCGGAGATGCGACGCCCGGTGACCTGCACGTGCTTGCCGCTGGTCCGGCTGTAGAGCTGGTACTCGCGGATCTGCCGCCTGCTCAGCTGGTCGGTCATGGCACCCTGGTCCCTCACGTACTGGTTAAAATTAGGAGACGGGTGATTCTCCCCCTTTGCGGTTACCAAGGGAAAAATAGTGTCAATTTGCTTTGGGTGACACCACCGCTGGTCCATCCAAGGGAGAGGGGTGAGGAGGTGAATGTAGTGGGGACAGGCCACTGGTCCTGCAGAGTGAAGAGGGCATATGGCCATAACCTTCCCAGGCCCCTGGGTGAACCAGCCGGTCATAACCTCTTGGCTTTGCATCTACCCTAGAGCAGGGGTGGTCTGCCCAGGCTGGGGAACACTTAGTGACAGAGCACAGTCCTGGAATCAGGACTCTGGGAGGTGGAAGGAACCTTCAGGGTTCTATCCCATCCTTATGTTCTATGGAGGAGGTGCACAGGGTACACAGCTCATTAGGGACAGAACCCCTGTCCCTGCCTCTTAGACCAGAGCTTGTCACCTCCCTGCAGAACTCCAGGGACATGGCTCCATTAGCCAGGACCATTAGATTCCTTCCTGATCCTCCCCACTGTCCTTGAAAGGCCCCTTGCCTAGCACACAGGGGCACAGAGCAGATGGTGCTTCGAGTTAGAGTTGCCAGAGAGCATGTAGGGGTCTCTGGAGGCTCCTGCAGGGCCCCGTGAACATGTCTTCTCAGCACTAACCAGGGAATCCTGGGCTCATACCCATCTTCTGCCCGGCCTCGACCCCTGGTGCTCAGGGCCCTTCCAGCATTCCTCCCTCCTCTATGGGCTGGCACTGGGGCTAGGGCTGGGCACTAAGGGACAGCAGGCAGGCAAGGTGCCTCCTTAGCGGAGGGAAGCAGAGGCAGCACCGAAAGGAGAGGCGCTATCAGCAGTGGGCCAATGGCTGCCCCTGCCAGGCGGCTCCTTTGCCACAATGTAACAGAGGCTCCCTGCCAGTTGGGGGGATGTGCCCACCCACCTGCTTCCCCTTTGGAGGGCGGGGAGAGGAGCCATTTCCCCCACGCACTGTGCAAAGCCAGGAGGGGTGCTGCCTCCCAGCTACGTCTCTCCTTTCCCATCTGTAAGGTTGAGTGGGGGAGCCCCGGTGTACTGCTTGCCCTCCATCCTGCAAGGTGCCACCCAGGCTAGGCTTCCCAGCTGCTGGCAACAGCCTGAGCTCCAGCTTGAGAATGCACCTTTTGTGTTGTTTCTCTCTCCACCTGGATGCTGCTGCCTGTGCTGGGACGGCTTTCCCAGCCCCTGCTCCAAATCCCTAATTCCACCTTTATCCCAGGCCCAACCCCAGCCATCTGGACAGAGCCAGACCGAGGTCAGCATCTGTTAGGGGCTACTCTCTCCTAGGAAGGGGTGGTAAATATCACCTTTGAGGAGGGGAATGAGGGAGCAGCTCTGGGGCTGGCCGTTTTCACCTGCGCAGGGTTAACCCTTCCTGTGCACTGCTGCTCATTTCCAATTGCAGTTCCCCATAGAGCAGCCTCTGCAGGACCTGCCCCTCGCCCCACCCTGGAGCATTTGGGGTGGGGGACCTGCCCAGCCTGCCCCTCGCTGGCCTCCCTGCCAGGGGGTGGGGTCCTGCCTGTCCCAGCCCCGCCTCCTGGCCCAGGTTCAGGCCCTCCGCCCCTCTTGGCCGACAGCCTCCTCTGGCAGTCTGTTCCAGGTCAGGAGCAGAGAGCGCCCCCGCAAGCCCCCTCCTCTCCTTGTCCCCCTTCAAGCCTTTCACAAAGGCAGCCCCACGCCCCCCCCCACAGTCCACAGCCCACAAGTCCCTCTCCCCGCGGGACCTAGCCTGTCCCTTTCATGTTCCCGCTGCGGGGGGACCTCCCCTTCCACCACTGCAGACAGCTGCTTGTCAGACGGCCCCTCAAGCATGGCTGTGGTCCGGTCTGCTGGCCCCCCCCCCCCAGGGGGGTGAGGGGGCACTTCAAGGGGGAAAGGACCGCTTTGCCACCTTCCCTGAGTCCTGAATGGGGCCTCAGCCAGGCCATAAACGCCCGGCCAGCAGCACCATTGTGCTAGTTCCCTTCCAGAACAGGTTGGGCCCACCCCCAGCCCCCTCCCAGCCTGGCTGGGGGCTTTCTTCTGGCTCCCCCTGGATGTGTGAAGCAAAAGGCCTGGAACGGGGCTGGAGCAAAAGGGGGAAGGAAGGGGGGGGGGAGTTGTCTCTCCCTCTCCCACCCCCCCACTGCTTCAAAGGCTGCCCCTTTCCCTCTCCCAGAGAAAAGGCATTTACCTTCAAAAAAAGTCCCCACTGGATATGAAGAGAAGCGGCCTCTGGCCTGGGAAAGCCAAGCGATCTCTCCCCAGAGCGGTTCTGGACCAGTGCATTTTAATAGCTGCACTTTTATGGAGGATCACAAAAAAGGGAGCAAGCCTCGCACTGGGGGCTGAGACTTGGGGGTGGGAGGTGTGCATGGAAGGAGGTGGGGGGCTGACATGGGGTGGGGGGAGCGTGGAGAAGCAAACCCTGCATCCCATCCCAAACAGTCCTCTTCGGGCTTGACCTCTGTGCCCTCTAGGTGAGAAGTCACCTCACCCTGGCCGGGCATTCTGGACATGCTCATGAGACACCCCCCAACACCGGGCACCCATATTGATGGAGTCGGGTGGCCAGAGGGATATACAAGTGATTTTGCATCGAAACCTATCCTTTCAGGTACTGGCAAACCCAAGCCTCACCTGAGCCATCACCGCCACCCACTTCCAACCGATCCAGGGCTCCGTACCTCAGGTCCGGAGTGCCAACATTAGCTTTATGGGGGAACCCGGTGGAGAGGGATGGAGAGGAGCAGAGACCCAGGGGAAGCCAGGAGGGTCCTCAGAGGCAGGACAGAGATAACACCAAGTCAGCCCCCTTCCCTGCCCTCCCTGTCAAAGGCTCACTCCCCTCCAAACCTCAGCGCCTCCTGGACCCGGGGAGAGGCCAGACTCTGCCTCTGCCCATCTGAAAGGAGCAGGTTCCCTGCACCCGCCCCAGTTAGATGGGGTGGGAAAATCGGGGTAAAGCCGGTGGGAGCGCCCGCTTACCTGAGTTTGACAGCAGAGAATCAGCAGCTGGAAGCACCTGTGAAGGTGGAGGAGGTAAGCCCAGGTGTGGGTGCCAGCCACACCCCAGGGTGCACCCGGGCCCCCGCCCCAACCCTGCCAGCCTTGTGCGCACACGCGTGGGAGTCCCGGGAAGAGGTGGGCTGCCCTGAGGCTGGAAATGGCAACAAAACTCAGTGGGAGAGGCAGCACACTTACAGAGTGAGGTTGGGCAGCAGGCGGGCGGCTCCCATCGCTGGAGAGGTTCTTCAGGCGGTTGCCCCCCTGCCCCCAAGCTCAGGAGCAGATGTGGGCAGTCCCCAGGAGTAGAGTCCCAGAGAAGCCAAGGTCTCTCCAAGCCACAGGTTTTCAGGGGGGCGAGGAGAAGAGAAAGGGGAGGAGGAGGAGAGAGAAGAGGGAGGAGGAGGGGGAGGAGGAGGGCGTAATTGGGAGACTGAGGTATGAGGTGTCCACCTTCCTGGCCAGTGAGGCTGCAAAGCAGATGCGGGTGGGGTTGTGTGTGCTGTGCCCTCTGGGCTGCCCCTCTCTCCTGGGCCACCCGGTGCAGGGATGGAGCAGTGGGCACCTCTTGAAGGAGGTCTCCTGCTCTATTCCTGACCCTCACAGACTGGCCAAACTTGATGCAGGCAAGCTCAATGTGTGGCAGGCAAGGGAGGGGGAGCCCCTCCTCCCCTCTCTGGGGCTGCAGTCTCCTACCCTAAGGTCTGGTGCCCCACCTCCCTAAGGGTGAGCTGCAGGTGTCAAGCGGGGCTGGGGTCTCTGGCTCTGGGTCTGGAGTGGAAATTCCCAGAAGCAGCCTTAAAAGGAGGAGCCTCCCTCCAGGGGGCAGGGGTGGGCTTGGCTTGGAGCAGCTGATTGTGGGGAAGGAGGGGTTAAGGCTGCCCTGACCAGCAGCAAATAGTGGGCACAACAGGTTGGGGGTCAGAAGTGGATTGGCAGGTACAGTTGGAGGTCTAGGAAGAATCCCAATTGAGAGTTGGAAAAGCTGGCCTGAGACGGATACTGGGAGAAGAGCTGGGTGTCCTGGCCTACGCCCCTTTTCCCTGGGCCTCTGTAGTGCCATCTGAGAAATGAGGACAGCAATGCCTCAGGATGTTGGGGGGTCAAGTGTGAAATCATCACACAGCAGACTTCAAGATGTCTGTGTTCTGAGACCCAGGTCCACTCACCATTCCACATCCTGTTCCTTCTCATGCCTGTCCCTGGAGCCTCTCTGAGCTAGGAGCAGCTCAGCGTCCCCTCCCTGTGTCCTGTGTCCCTGAAATGAAGTGCCTACCAGCCTCTTCCTATGACCTTCAGTCCCACACAGCTCAGTACCATGCCAGTGACTAGCCCATTTTGCAGATGAGGAAACTGAGGCACACAGGTAGGTAATTTGCTCAGAATGACCCAGCTAGTGAACAGAAGAGCCAGAACAGAAAAGCCCACGCTTTTTCTGGACCTCCAGGTCCAGCCTCAAACCTGCTTCACTGTAGGGACACAGAAGCCTTCCTGCGTGTTCAGGATTAAAGGTGGGATCCGAGGTCCTGGAGACTGGTGACCACAGAGCTTCATGCTATTCCGTCCCTACGGAAAAGTGGATGACTGCGGCTGTAGAAGATGGGAGGGCTTGGGGGTCCGAGGGAAGAGCCAGTGTGAGCAAGCAGAGCTCAGGTCTGAGCTCTGGGCTCCCTGGAGTTCTCAGTGCCCCCAGGGTGGCAAGGGAAGGGGAAGTGGCGGATGTGAATTTATTTACCTAAAGAGATGGCTGGGAGGGCGAAACTCTCACCTGTGGGTTCCTTCTCACCTCCCTGAGCTCCATCAATCCACAAAGTGGTCTGCCACCCCTGCCCCCATGCATGGACCAGTGCAGGCAGCTCCGAGCTCACCTCTCCACAGGCTGTTCCTCAGGGACCCAGCCCGGGAGTGGGTGAGCCTGAGGTGGTGTGGGGAGGACTGTGTGAGCCCTGGCCTTGCTTACTTGGGTGAGTCCAGGGTTCTGGAATGAAACTCAAAGAATGTCAAAGCTAGAAGTGGTCTTAGGGATTCATCATTTGTTCCAACCTCCTCATTCCTCGGATGAGAGCCAGAGAGGGCAACGGACTCTCCCAGAGCCTCACAGCTAGCTGGTGGCACGGCTGGGACAAGGCGCCAGCTGACCACGTGCCCACCTCTCTGCTTTCCCCCTGTGGATCCTTTCGGCCACTTCCATTCCACGTTCTTCCTGTCATCTACAGCCTGGGTTACACTCTGCCTCTTCCGGCAGCTCTGGCTCCTTCCCTGGGAAACCTTCAACCTCATCTCCACATCCTCACCAGCTCCCAGCCCCCAGGCAGGGCGTTAAAGAGAGCACAGACACTTGGAGGGCACAGCTCAGGCCTTGGGTTCCAGGATAGGGGTGTCAGCTGGGGGCAGAAGGCGGGTGAGGGCTCCATTTTATGATGTTGGGACTCACTGGCCATGGGGACAGTGGGAGCCGGTCAAGGCCTCTAAGCCCAAGTACCTGGTTTCTATCCATGGAGCCAGGGCCTGCTGTCACTGGCCAGCCCTCAGGCCAGCCTGGGTCTCTATAGTAACAAATGCCAGTCAAGGGGGCCTCAGGGCTCAGCCAGGGGACTCTGGGCATGGCTGGATGGCCTGCATCACAGACAACACAGCTGTGGCTCCTTATCCCTTCCTGATGGGCACCTGCAGGCCTAGTTTTCTTTTCTTTTTTTGAGGGGGACGGGGGGACAGAGTCTCCATCTGTCGCCTAGGTTGGAGTGCAGTGGCATGATCCCAGCTCACTGCAACCTCCACCTCGAGCAATTCCCCTGCCTCAGCCTCCCCAGTAGCTGGGATTACAGGCGCACACCACCATGCCCAGCTAATTTTTTTTTCATTTTTAGTAGAGACGGGGTTTCACCATGTTGGCCAGGCTGGTCTCGAACTCCTGACCTCGTGATCCACCTGCCTTCAGCCTCTTGAAGTGCTGGGATTTCAGGCGTGAGCCACCATGACCAGCCAGGCCTGGCCTTCTAACTTGGTTTGCTCCTTACGCCCATGGGGAAGCCAGTGGTGGGCCTCAGTGGGAGGGGCATGGAGCCCTGGATTTCTTCCCCGCCCCCTTGCCCTGCTCCTTACAGGCTGTGTGACCTGGGGTAAGACCCTTCCCTTCTCTGTTTTCAGGGTCCCAGTTTATAAAAAGGAAATGGCTACCACCAGGGATGCGGTCAAAACCGCTGCCGTCCACGTTGGCTGAGATAAAGGAATGGCCAAAACGCATCAAGTGCCACAAGAAGTGGGGCAGGGGCCCTTTTTGGAGCTTAGCCTCAGTTGACCTAAACTGTCAGACTTACTCCCTTGACTGGAGTGAGCTGGAGGTGGGGGGAGGGAAGGAGGGTGGACCTTATTAACATTCATTGCTGGGGAGGAGTTCAGGAGGTGATAAGGGAAGTGAGAAGTAGCCTGGGCTGCTGTGGTTAATCCCTACCCCCTAGTGCCAAGTTCAACGCCCCCCAGCCGGGGTCGTCTTACGCCTGCCTCTCCTAACAGCCCAGCTGGTGCAAACAGAGCCCACCTGCAAATCTGCCACTTGCCACCACCTGCTTCAGCCCAGCCCACCCTCTTCCTGCTGAAAAACAGAAGCGCTGGGGCAGGGGAAAGGCGAAGGGCAGAGGGCAAAGGGTACCCTATCGATGAGGAGGGACCCCCACCTTTGCAATTTTTTTTGTTTTGTTTGAGACAGAGTTTTACTCTGTTGCCCAGGCTGGAGTGCAATGGCATGATCTTGGCTCACGACAACCTGCTCCTCCCGGGTTCAAGTGATTCTTCTTCCCCAGCCTCCCGAGTAGCTGGGACTACATGTGTGCACCACCATGCCCAGCTAACTTTTGTATTTTTTATAGTAGAAATGGGGTTTCACCATGTTGACCAGGCTGGTCTCGCTCCCCTGAACTTGTGATCTGCCTGCCTCAGCCTCGTGCTGGGATTATAGGCATGAGCCACGGAGCTCAGCCTAGTTTTGTATTTTTAGTAGAGACTGGGGTAGGGGGTGAGGTTTCTCCATGTTGGTCAGGCTGGTCTCGAACTCCTGACCTCAGGTGATCTATCTGCCTCCCTAGGCCTCCCAAAGTGCTGAGATTATAGGCGTGAGCCACTGCGCCCGGGCCTCCACCTTTGCAACTTATTTCCTACTGCCTGCTTGCAAATCGAAATCAAGTGATCACCGGTTTATCTGTTGCATACCCTCATGTGCTTGGGGCCAGGGGAGGGGAAGAAGTACCTATCCAATACGAGCTCAGCTGTAGAGAGGCCTGGCTGGCCCTTGAGGACTCCCATCACACAGTGGACTGACTTCTAATTCCCACTCTCAGTTTATGAGACTTTGTAAACTGGGCACTGGCGCATGCCTCCCTCCCATCAGCAGAGTGGTCAAAATCCCAGGCTCTGGGGCCAGACTCCCTGGCTCCTCTGCCAGCTGTGTGACCTTGGGGCAAGTTGTCTAACCTCTCTGTGCCACACTTTCCTCACCTGAGAAATGGGGCTGGGCCGGGTGTGGTGGCTCATATCTGTAATCCCAGCACTGTGGGAGGCCAGGGTGGTAGGATAGCTTGAGATCAGGAGTTTGAGACCCCCCGCTCCCTGTCTCTACAAAAATGTTAAAAAATGACCTGGGTGTTGTGGTGCATGCTTGTAGTACCAGCTACTCAAGGGGGCTGAGGCGGGAGGATAGGTTGAGCAGAGTTTGAAGCTGCAGTGAGCTATGATCATGCCACTACACTACAACCTGGGTGACAGAGTGAGACACAGTCTCTAAAAAAATTTTTAAAAGAAATGGAGCCAATCGCAAGGCCCTTAAGGTATGGTTACGAGGATTGAAGAAGTGAGTCGTGGGCATTAGTGGCTGTCACTACAGCTGATCCATCTTCAAGCGGGTGTCTGCCTCAGACCCTTTGCACGCTCTGCTCCTGTTCCCAGCAACGTCCTCTGGCAGCCCATGAACCCACCAGCCCCTTCTTGTCCATCGCCTCCTCCAGGAGACCTCCTCACCAAACTGCTTCCCCCTGCCCTCCAAATTCACCTGTTCCACCCCCTTCAAAGCACCAGACAGTGACTGAAACCATTGTGTTGGTTTTTGTTTCCACTGGACTGTAAGTGAGTTGAAGGTGAGGAATTGGGTCTACCCCGGGTTGCTGTGGATGAAACCACGTTCAAAAGGACCCAGCTGCCCACAGGGAGCAGTCCCCCTGTCACTCTCTGGGTGACCTGAAGTTACTGGTTTGTCCCCTTGCTGGAGGGTGGGACTCTGGTGACCTGAAGTTGGTGGCTTGTCTGTTTCTTGGAGGGACTGCACCCAGTCTGCCTCATGGGTATCGGAAACATGCAGAGAAAATGCCACCCTGGGCAGGCGCGGTGGCTCACGTCTGTAATCCCAGCACTTTGAGAGGCCGAGGTGGGAGGATCTCTTGAACCCAGGAGCTGGAGACCAGCCTGGGCAGCATAACAAGACCCCCTGTCTCTACAAAAAATGTAGAAATTAGTTTGGTGTGGTAGCTGGCACCTGTAATTCGAGTACTTTGGGACGCTGAGGTAGGAAGATTGAGTCCAGGAGGCTGAGGCTGCAGTGAGCTAGGATTGTGCTACTGCCTTCCAGCCTGGATGACAGAGACCTGCCTCTAAAAGTAATAAAGAATCCCAACCTGGCCGCTTCTACCTCTGTCTCTGGTCTCAAGAGAAGCTATAGCTGGACAGGAGGCCAAGCCTGGCTGTTGACTTTCCTGGGCAGGTGTTCAAAGAGCTCCGACCTGCTGGGCCCCACACCTGGGGGTCCTTGGCAGGATGCCAGGGCCAGCTCCCCACTGGCTCACTTCAGGCCTGGCCCCAGAGGGTGCTGGGGAGGGGCAGGGAGAAGCCAGCAGCAGCGCCAAATGATCACCCCGAGTAGGGGCCCATCTGTGTGTCCGTCTGCTCCAGAAACTGCGCCAGGGCCACCCCTGGGTGGACCGCCCTCCGGAGTCCCCTCTGCACACCAGGGAGAGGGCAGGGAGGGCAGGGGTCCCCCACCCCATTTGCTACTTCTCTCTTGGCCTCACCCCTATACTTGACTGAGCCCTGCTCCAGAGCACATGGTGCCTCTTTAAAGCTCACCCCATCTACCCCACTTCGAAGGTTTCCTGAGGGTGCGGGCCTCTGGTTCCTGTCTGACACAGATCTTCACACTTGGGAGGTCCCTGTGACAAGAGCTGGCCCCTAACAGAAGCAAGCAAGGAGAGCAAGTGTCCCTGAGGTCGCTATAGATGCTCTACACACAGTAGCTGCCTGACAAGGGTAGGGCCGGGAGAAGACCCCCTAGGGCGAGGCCCTTTCTGGTACCATGAGCAGCCAAAGCCCCTGGGTGCCTGGAAACCTAGCCCTGCCCAGAGGGAGTGTTCCGGCTGGAAACCACCTGATACCCGGCTCAGCACAGGGCAGACTCTAGGCTCGTCCCTCGCCACTGGGAGGGAATCAGTGGTGCCAAGCAGGAGGGACACAGCAGCCTCAGGCTGAGGGGGGTGGGTCCAGGGAGGGGGGCATGACCTCAGGGCCCGGGTGCGCTGGTTCAAGGCCGCCCTCTGCCGGGCACTTGGGCTGGTGCAGTGGGTAAGGAGGCCAGCAACAGGGAAGAGAAGGGAAGTCCTGACCAGACAACTTTATTGTGACCCGAGGTGGGGGTCTGCACTCGAGGCCTCCTGAAAGTGGAGAGTGGGGGGGAAGGGCTCTCGTGTTGCCCCCACAACACCCCGTCATATTCAGACAAATGCAGGGGTGGGGCAGGGGTGCTCTGTCCCTGTAGCACAGGCTGGGGAAGGCCCACTCTGCATTGTGGCCCCCAAAGCGTAGCTCCTCATTTCTTGAATCCTGGCTTTTTGGATCTGGGTGTGGCTTTGGCCTGCAGAGGGAAGGCAGAGCTCCAGGGTCCCACTCCCTCCTCCAGCCCAGGCAGCCTCCCCACAGAGCACCCATCTGTCCCAGGGGCCCACCCTCTGGTCCCACTCACCTTCTTCTCAGGGCTCTTGTCTCTAATGCTGGGTCTGCAACAGGGTGGAGTGGACCAGGAGTGGGATGGGCATCAGGGAGAGCGCTCAGCTCCAGACCAGTGGCGCAGCCCTCCCAGTGCCCACCTTGGCTGCTCCTCCTGGGGACCACTCAGACTCTCTTTTTATTGTTGTTGGAGACAGAGTCTTGCTCTATTGCCCAGGCTGGAGTACAGTGGTGCAATCTCAGCTCACTGCAACCTCTGCCCCCTGCCCCTCCAGGGGTTGAAGTGATTCTCCCTGCTCAGCCTCCTGAGGAGCTGGGATTACAGGCTCATGCCACCACGCCCAGCTAATTTTTGTATTTTTAGTAGAGATGGGCTTTCACCATGTTGCCCAGGATGGTCTCGATCTCTTCACCTGATGATCTACCCGCCTCAGCCTCCCAAAGTGCTGGGATTACAGGTGTGAGCCATCGCGACTGGCCCACTCTGGCTCTTTTTAAACAAAGGGGTGTGTGTGTGAACGCATGCATGCACATGTATGTTTTCCTTAGGCTTCCATCTCCGTTTAGTTATCACAAATGTCTTTCTTTTGTTTTTGAGATGGAGTCTGGCTCTGTTGCCCAGGCTGGAGTGCAGTTACACCATCACAGCTCACTGCAGCCTTGACCTCTCGGGCTCAAGTGATCCTCCTGCCTCAGTCTCCCGAGTAGCTGGGACTGCAGGTGTGCACCACCACACCTGGCCCACAAATGTCCTTTTCATTACAAAAGTAATGTTAACCATTTTCTACAAAATATAGCAATAGGTGGCACACACCTATTGTCCTAGCTAGTAGGAAGGCTGAGACAGGAGGATTGCTTGAGGCCAAGAAGTGAAGGCTGCAGTGAGCCATGATTTGTGCCACTACACTCCAGCCTGGGTGGCAGAGCAAAATGCTGTCTCATTAAACAAACCAACCAAAACTATACACATACATTCAAAGTTGCTATATTCTTCATAAGCGTTATGAAATCTTCCATTGAGAAGATACATGTAGCTTAGTCAATCGTTACACTGGTAGACATTTACAATGCTTCCATTTTTTTCCACTATTATTTGAATAATACCATGATAAGCATCTTTTTTTAAATTGTTTTTTGAGACCCAGTTTCGCTCCGTCATCCAAGCTGGAGTGCAGTGGCACGATCTCAGCTCACTCCAACTTCTACCTGAGTTCAGGCAATTCTTGTGCCTTAGCCTCCTGGACAGCTGGGATTACAGGCAGCTGGGATTACAGGCTGGGATTTCACCACCAGGCCTAGCTAATTTTTGTACTTTTAGTAGACACAGGGTTTCATCATGTTGGCCAGGCTAATCTCAAACTCCTGACCTCAAGTGATCCGCCCACCTTGGCCTCCCAAAGTGTAGGGATTACAGGCATGAACCACACACCTAGCCCTGAGAAACATCTTAGTACAGATAATTTCCCCTGAATTTTGGATGGAATTCTTTGGAAGGAATTTCCTTCAGTGGAATTAGGTCCCAAGATAAGAACGTTGTAATGCTTTTTCAGAAAGGTGATGCCACCCGCCCGTGCTTCCATGCCCATGTGCCTGCGTGTGCAGGAATACACACCATGTGTGCATTTGTATACGTACACACCAACAACATGGTATTTTTTCTAATACTGTACATCTCATCTAAGAGACTGGCTAATTTAATAGGTAGAAAGAATTACCTTACTTCCTCTTGTTCTTTTTCCAGCTTTTTTTTCTGGAAACCAAAAATGAGTGTATTAGGAGAGTTAGAGCCAGAAGAGACTCCCAGCATCCACAGGGTCCCCGTTGAGCACCTGGACAGAAATGGCCACAACGGCCTTGCCCCATCCTGCACACTCAGAAGGCTGGCCCAGGCTCCTGGTGCCCCATCCCTCTGAGGGGCTTCTGCAGGGGCAGTACCTCCTTCTAAACAGCCACGCTCCTTCCCCCACCTTAGCCACGCTTGTCTGCTTCTGGGGCACCAGCCTTTTGCCTTGTTTGACAGGGGATTCCTCCTCCAGAGATATATCTACATCCTCATCCTCATCATCTTCCTCCTCCTCTTCCTCTTCTTCCTCTTCCCCTTCTTCTTCCTCCTCCTCCTCCCAGGTTTCTGTGATAGCATGGGAAAGAGGGCAGGGGCATAGGTTCAGAGCTACAGAATCGATGCCCACCTCCTATTGTGTGATCCTGGTTGCTCCAAGCACTGCCCTGGAGGAATCCCAGCCTGGAGTTGACAGTGGTTACTTACCTGCCACCTGTACAGGGTGGTGCCCTTTCTGGTCCTCCTGACAGTGGAAGCCAGGCTAGCTTAGGGGATCTAGGAGAGCCCTGCAGTGGGCTAGGTGTGGTAGAAAGATGGCAGGGGGAGTGGCTCTGGCTGAGTAGGAGAGGGATTCATATTGAAAAGGGCTGGGGCCAAGGCTAAAGGTGGGCAGGGTTGGGGAGGAAAGGGAGGAGAGGCGGAAAGAAACTAAGAAACAGCTAAGGAACTAAAACCTTATCCTAAGAGAAGTGGGACTTGCCAAGGCTTTTTACCTAGAGAGTACCCCGAGGTGAAGGAGGCCTAATCATACAGAAAAGAGGGCCAGTTGAAGGATCTGGAAGGAGTCAGCATCTTGCCACATTGCTATGGTCTGCGTCACTGCAGCAGCGATATCAACAGTGGCTCTCTAGTACCGGACATTGCACTGAGTGCTTTTCCTGAATATCCCATTTATTCTTCACAACTGCTCTTTGAACTTTGCCAGTAAGGGGCTGCGGCCCACAGAGGTCATGGCAGGTAAAGAAGAACAGAGACCAGCGCCCTTGCCTGTGGCATTCCAGTCCAGGCTGCTGGCCGTCATGTTGCCTTTAGGGATTTTTCTCCCGAAATTCAAGAATCCCTTCAGTGTTTGAGTAGCCAGTATGTCCGGAGCTCCCGCTGGGCACAGTACTCTCAGACTTTCCCAAGCCTGGGCTCTGACTTACCATAACGCTCCTGGCCACTGAGGAACACAGGTCCTGAGCCAGCCCGGAGTTGGAAAGTAACTGGGGGAGAAAGCTGTACTCCAACCATGGTGACCTGCAGTGGGAGGAAGCACAGAAGACAGGGCCACTTAGGTCTGGCACTTCTCGGGGGCTGGCCTCGGGCAGAAATAGCGAGTTGATTTCCCTCCCTGAACCCTACACACTACTCATGCGTTGCATGGACCTTACTGCATTCTCAGCCCCGTACCCGCCTGCCGAGGTGAGCTCTGTCCAAGAAGAATTCGAACCCAGTAATCCCATTCTTGCTGAACTCACAGATAGCCTTCCAAGCTGAGGGGCAGCTGTCAGATAGGAATCTGATTGCTATGAGCTGAATCGTGGCCACTCTCTCATCCTCCAAATTCCTATTTTGAAGCCCTATCCTCCAGTGTGATAGTATTTGGAAAGTGATTTGGGGGGGGGATTTTGGGGAGTGATTAGGTTTGGGGTCATGAGGGCGGGGCACTCATGATAGAATTAGTGCCTTTATAAGATGAGACACTATAGAACTCACTCACTCTCTCTCCACTCTCCACTCTTCTGCCCCACCATGTGAACATGCAGCAAGAAGGCTGCTGTATGCAAGTCAAGGAGAGAGCCCTCACCAGAACCCAACCATGCCAGCCCCCGATCTGAGACTTTCAGCCTCCAGAACTGTGAGAAAACATCTTTTGCTAAAGCCCTCTGGTCTGGTATTTTATAATAGCAACTAGGGCAGACTGAGATGCTCACTGATCAAATGAGAAAGCATATGCACGACTTTATGTACAGCACTACTTTCTTCACATCAGACAGGTCATGTGCCAACTCGTAACCAGGTTTGTGGAGGCATATCTTACACATGAGGATGAAACCCCAATGATCATACTTATAAATGACAAGAATCTCTACAGTACTACTTTTGTCTTATGCAAAATGTATGGATATACATGTGAAACAGGCTTGAAATATATTAAAATGCTAACCATAATTGTCAGTAGACATTACAGTATTTATTGTATTTATACCTTCCCA
Source organism: Sapajus apella (assembly GCF_009761245.1). Classification (NCBI taxonomy): domain Eukaryota; kingdom Metazoa; phylum Chordata; class Mammalia; order Primates; family Cebidae; genus Sapajus; species Sapajus apella. The sequence goes on along the minus strand of NW_022436961.1, from coordinate 24,656,427 downwards.
AACTTTCCGAATTTTCTAGAATGACAATAGCTTATTTTAGTGTTTTATCTGCTTTATCTCATTTAAATCCTCATAAGAAACCCATGATGGGAATACTGATACTTTACAGAAGATGAAACTGAGACTTAGAGTGAATAACTTAGAGCTCTAAGTTCAGACAGGAAGTAATAAGCAAAAACAAACTCTGCAGCCACTTAGAAGTGCCAGAGAGGATGTAATTCAGTGTTTCGACTGCATGGCTGAACAGTAAGACAGAAGAGTCCTTGAGCATAAAAAATAAAGAGAGGGGGCCGGGCGTGGTGGCTCACGCCTGTAATCCAAGCACTTTGGAGGCCAAGGCGGGCGGATCACCTGAGGTTGGGAGTTCAAAACCAGCCTGACCAACATGGTGAAACCCCGTCTTAAAAAAAATAATAAAAAAAAAAAAAGAAAGGAAAATGAAAAGAGGATACCTTCTGATTAGTGATGAATGAAAAAAAAAAAAAGAAATGAAGAGAGGCAGGTGTAGGAACTAGTGTGCAGCAACTGAGGGGAAATGGACCTGAAAATAGCCAGGACTTTGGGCTTCAAAACTCACACACAGGCTGGGCTCAGTGGCTCATGTCTGTAATCCCAGCACTTTGGGAGGCCAAGGCAGGCAGATCACTTGAGGTGAGGAGTTTGAGACCAGCCTGGCCAACATGGAGAAACCCCAACTCTATTAAAAATACAAAACTAGCTGTGCGTGGTGACACATGCCTGTAATCTGAGCTACTTGGGAGGCTGAGGCAGGAGAATCGCTTGAACCCAGGAGGCGGAGGCTGCAGTGAGCACCAAGATTGTGCCATTGCACTCCAGCCTCGGTAACAAAAGTGAAACTCCATTTCAAAAAAAAAAAAAAAAAGAAAAAGAAAAGAAAAAAGAGCTCAAACCAGCCCTCTTCTCCTCAAAAAAAGAAAAACAAAAAATTAAAACCCTAGCCACCATTAAAGGAAACTAACAAGGAAGCATAAATCGAAATAAAAGCCACCTCCTGTGAAAGCCCAGACCCATAGCTGTGCCTCTCACTTGTGTGGTTTGAATTATTCATTGAGTACCGCCAACCCAAGAAATGTGTATAAAATCCCAAGCTTATATATTCCTGAGGTAAATGGCAGAAGCAAACACAAAACCACTCTGTTGGAACCCTCCCCAAACTCAGGCCACATCAAATTCTTTTGGAAAAAAACAAAATAAACTAAAGATGAGTTCACTGTATAAAATTACAAAACACACACGAAACAATCCCGCTAGAGTCAACAGAAAGAAACCAAGTGGCTGCAGACTCGGCCAACTAAGAACTTAAGAGAATACCCATCTAAAACTATATCGAATTAAGCTGGGTACGGTGATGCACGCCTGTAGCACAGGCTTCTCAGGAGGCTGAGGCAGGAAGATTGCTTGAACTCGGGAGTTCAAGGCTGCAGTGAGCTATGATTGCACTGCTGCACTCCAGACTGGGCAACAGAGCAAGATCTTGTCTCTAAAGTATGTATATACACATATATGTATGTAATAAGTTTAAAACCAAATAAATGCAAAAGTAGGAATCAGAACCATAAGAACAAGACATTATGAAAAAGAAAAAGACCCAACTGCAGCTTTCCAGACATAAAAAGCAGAAGCTGAGGCTGGGCATGGTGGTTCATGCCTATAATCCCAGCACTGCGAGAGGCCAGAACTTATAAACCAGCCTGGGTAACATAGTAAGTCTTAAGCTTTACAAAAAAACTAATAATAAAAATTAGCTGGCCATGGTGGCTCGTGCCTGTAGTCCCAGCTACTTGGGAGGTTGAGTGGGAAGATCACTTGAGCCCAGGAGTTTGAGGCTGCAGTGAGCCATGATCATGCCACTGCACTCCAGCCTGGGCAACAGAGCAAGACCTTGTCTTTAAAACAAAGATAAAAGAAAACCTGAACAAATGATTAAAAAGCAGAATAAACCAGCAGAAGCAGAATTAGTATGATCAATAGTGCTATGAGGAATTACCCATTATAAGGCACAGGGAGAGATTTAAAGAAACCTGAAAGACAGGCTAACACGGAGGACAGAGTGAGAAGGTCCAACATATATCTAATTGGAAGAGGGACTAGAGAGACTGGAAGACAGTCAATATTCAAAGGGAAAACAACCAAGAATTTTTAAGAAGTGATCAAAGACATAGATCTTCATATCTGAAAACCTAAGGACTAAACAGATAAGTAAAAATCAATCTACACATGAACATATCATGGTAAAACTATAGAAAATAAAAACAAAAGATATTATCTTAAAAGAAATCAGAGAGGAAAGACATCTCCAAAAAAAGGAATAATCACACAGATTGAGGATTTCAACAGCAACACTGGAAACCAGAATAGAACAACAGCTTTGAAGCTGAAGGAAACTCTTTACCTAGAATTATATACACAGCCAAACCATCGTGAAAGAATGAGGGCAAAATCATGATATTTCTAGACAAAGCCTGAGTAAGTTTACTATTCTCAGGCCCACTAAAGTATGTTTCTAAAAAAGATAAGAAATTAAATCAAGAAGGAAGAAGTGAGTACAAGAAGCAGCTGCAACCAAACTAATTGGTAAACAAAGTAAACCTACATAAGCATTAATTGGAAAATACAATAATACTAGTAATGAGTTGTATTGAGTAGGCTGACAAGTTGGAGCTACAACACTAGATAATATTTAATTTAAAAAGAGGAGAATCAGGCCAGGCACAGTGGCTCACACCTGTAATTCCGACACTTTGGGAGGCCAAGGGAGGTGGATCACCTCAGGTCAGGAGTTCAAGACCAGCCTGGCCAACATGGCGAAACCCCATCCCTACTAAAAATACAAAAATTAGCTGGGCATGGTGGTACACACCTGTAATCCCAGCTATGCGGGAGCCTAAGCCAAGAGAACCACTTGAACCTGGAAGGCGGAGGTTGCAGTGAGCTGAGATTGCACCACTGCACTCTACGCTGGGCAACAGAGTGAGACTCCATTTTGAAAGTAAAAAGATGAAAAGAGAAGAATCAGAAAAGCTCCTTGGATTGTCTGGGAGAAAAGAAAACATTAATTTTAAACTTTGAGTCATGCATGATTGTTAAAAAAATTAAAGATAACCAGTAAAAAATTAGAATGAGGGCCGGGCGCGGTGGCTCACGCCTGTAATCCCAGCACTCTGGGAGGCCGAGGCGGGTGGATCACAAGGTCGAGAGATCGAGACCATCCTGGTCAACATGGTGAAACCCCGTCTCTACTAAAAATACAAAAAACATTAGCTGGGCATGGTGGCGCGTGCCTGTAATCCCAGCTACTCAGGAGGCTGAAGCAGGAGAATTGCCTGAACCCAGGAGGCGGAGGTTGCGGTGAGCCGAGATCGCGCCATTGCACTCCAGCCTGGGTAACAAGAGCGAAACTCCGTCTCAAAAAAAAAAAAAAAAATTAGAATGAGATTCTATAACTTCGAAACCAGTAGAGAAGGGGAAAAGAAACTTTTATCAATCTAATAAAATGTAGGAAAAGGAGAAGAAAATAAAGCAAGGAAAGCAGACGTACAAACTGTATGTCACAAATCCAATTACATCAGCAATCACAGTGAATAAACTCTGCTCTCAGAACAAAATCTAGCTACATACTATGTACAAGATACATACCTGGAACATAAGACATAAAATACACCTGAAATGGAGAAGTTGCTGAGGCCAGAGCATAAAGGCAAGGCAGGCCATGATACACTCTCAGCTCTGATTCCAAGTGAGAGAGAGAGCCGTGACCTAAGTGTCCTAGCAGAGAAGCCACATGATCTGACCTGTGTTTAAAAGGATCTTTTTGGCCAGGCTTGATGGCTCATGCCTGTAATCCCAGCACTCTGGGAGGCTGAGGTGGGTGGATCACTTGAGGTCAAGAGTTTGAGACCAGCCTGGCCAACATAGTGAAACCCCATCTCTATTAAAAAAGAAAATCAGCCAGGCGTGTTGGCCAGCACCTGTAGTCCCAGCTACTCAGGAGGCTGAGGCATGAGAATCACTTGAACCCAGGAGACAGAGCTTGTAGTGAGCCGAGATGGTGCCACTGCACTCCAGCCTGGGTGACAGAGCGAGACTGTCTGGAAAAAAAAAAAAAAAAAAAAGATAAAGAAAAAAAGATCTTTGGCAGCTGTGTACAGCACAGACCAGGAAACTTTCTGAAAAGAGCCAGAAGGTAATATTTTAGACTTGCAAACCATATGGTCTCCATGGAGACTACTCAAACCTGCTGTTATGAGGAAAAGCAGCCATGGAATGGGTATAAATGAGTGTGGCTGTGTTCCAGTAAAACTACTTAGGAAAACAGGCAGTGGGCTAGATTCAAGCCCTCTAGTTTACCTACCCTGGAATACACTACAGGGGACCATGGGACGGTAGGTAGACCAGGTGGAAGGCCCTGCAATTAAACAGAGCCACAGGCAACTGTCACCTGGACCAGGGGTAGCAGGGAAGACGGTGAGCTGTGGTCCATCAGGGCATAAGATGGAGGCAGAGCAGACAACAGGACTGCTGCTATATCAGATATGGGCGTGGAAAAAAAGAGGGTTTGGGCCAGGTGCGGTGGCATGCCTGTAATCCCAGATCTTCGGGAGGCCAAGGCCTGATCACCTGACTTAGGAGTTTGAGACCAGCCTGATCAACATGGCAAAACCCTGTCTCTACAAAATATACAAAAATTAGCCAGGCGTGGTGGCACATGCCTGTAGTCCCAGCTGCTTGGGAGGCTGAGAAAAAAGAATCACTCGAATCTAGGAGGCGAAGGTTGCAGTGAGCAGAGATCACGCCATTGCTCTCCAGCCTGGGTGATAAGAGTGGAAACACCATCTCAAAAAAAAAGTTTTTTCCTGGCTAACTGGAAGAACAGCTATTTTCTGAGAGAAAATCGGGCTGAAGAGGAGGCGGGTGGATTAGAGATAAAAATTGAATGTGTGGATTTAGACATGTGAAGTTTGGGATATTTGTTATATATCTATTAAAGACACGGAGTTGGATATAGGACTTGGAGCTCAAGAGAGGGTGGGTTTACAGAAATAGGTTTCTGAGTCTTTGTTTAGATGGTCTTGACAACCACAGGACTGGATGAAACTGCTCCGTCTCGGTTCAGGCATTAGATTCTCATGAGAAGCATGCAACCTAGACCCCTTGCATGCACAGCTTACAATAGGGTTCATGCTCCCAAAAGAATCTAATGTCATTCTGATCTGATCAGATGCTGGGCTCAGGCATAATGCCAGCTAGCTAGCTGCTCACCTCCTGCTGTGCCATCAAGTTCCTAATAGGCCACGGAAGGGTTCTGGTCCTTGGCGGGGTGGTGGGGGACCCATGGTTTGAAGTGTAATTTTTGCAGACAGCTTAACTTGTCCAAGGTAACACAGCTCTAGGAAGGGGTCAGCTGGGCTAGACCCCAGCTCTTTGCATGGGCTGTGCTGCCTCCCTGACACCGCTGACTTCTATAGGGTGAATGTACCCTCGTGTGTGTGCATTCCCACCAAAGGGTGAGGCTGAGGCTGGGGCTGCTTGCAGTTTTCCAGCCAGCAGGGAAAGGCGCACCATGGGGAGGACTGAGGCCTGGAGCGAGGCAATGGTGACTGGCTGCGTCTTCTTGTCCTCTCGGTTTCCTGGAGGCAGGATCTCCACGCGATGCATCTCCTCTTTGGTTTTCTCCCCTAAGCAAATCTGAGCAAGTTCAAAACAGACAGAGGCCACTCATCACCCTGAGGGCAGATGGGAGAAACTCACAGTCCCCTCTTGGGACCAGAAAGTCCCCCACTCCATCCTGCTCCCTCTTTCGGGCACATCTACCGTATGAAGCAACAGCCTGCAGCCCTGCTTCCCCTCCGGCTGGGGTCTGAAGGTCCAAGTCCGCCTCTCCTGACTGAGCTCGCAGCCTGCGGAGGGGAAAAGGAGGGAAGTGGCGCCCTCCTTCCTCCCTAAGGGAGCGGCTCACCTGCGCCGCAAGCTGCTGCGCACGGGAGGTGGGGCGTGGCTCTGGGAGGGAACCTGGGTTTCCACTCACCCCAGAGCACGGTCTTCACTGCCTTTTCCTCCGTGCTGCTGGTGCTGCTGAGATTCATGGCTCGGGGCGGAGGAGCGGGATGGCTGCGCAGCTGCAAGGAGGACGCCCACGTGAGGCCTTGCGCGCCGACCCTCGGCTGGAGGATGCCAGAGGCCAGGAGGCGTCAGCAGGTACTGAGGCGTCGCTGGCGGTCGGAGAGCCCCTGTTGGGTCAAGGGCTCGCCAGCCACTCCTGGAGGACGAGTACCCACCTCCCAGCGGGGCGCGCAGCCGGGGGCCCGGCCGGGCCCGCACAGGACTGCGGGACTCACGGGAGAAGGAGCTGCCCACGGAGCCCAGGCTTGAAAACCCGCAGGGAGGTCACCAGGCTGCGCTTGGGCCTGACTCAAAGTCTCTGTGGACCCTCTACCAGGCGCAGAGAAGGGGGTGTGCGCTCGGCTTGGTCCCAGCTCCCCCACCTAGCCTTACCGTCGCTGCTCCGCGCGGGACCAGTCACGCCATCGGTACTACCGGAGCGCAGCGCAACCTCATCCCCGCTGGCCGAAGGGCGACTGCCCACGCCCAGGCTAAGAAGCCCGCGAAGGGGCAGGACAGGTGTCCAATCAGCCGCAAAAAAGCCGCCTGCCTCTCCCCTTCCCTTCTCCCATTCTTTCCTCCGTGTGGCAGAATCACCTGGAAGGCTGTTAACGCGCGCATCGCTGCCCTCCACTCCACAGCTGCCCGTGGCGTGGGTCTGGGTGGGGTCGAGGGAATTTGCATTTGTAATCAGTTCCCAGGTGAAGCTCATGATGCCGGTTCATGACCCTTCGTGAGAGACGCTGTCCGGGCCAATGAGGACCCGCCGAGGCCTCCTGGAGCCCCGACCCCAGCCGGTGGAGAGGAAGCCTTAGCTCAGCTTAGGAAGGGAGGCCGGCAGCCGGCAGGAAGCGGCAGGTGGAAGCGTTCCTTCTTGTGCATTGCTTTTCTTTCTTTTCTTTCCCCGTGCCTTATACAGCATGGACCTTTCCTAAGGCCCAGACAGCCTGTCCTTCCAGTCTCCAGTGAGAGAGTGAACTCTGTCTCCTAAACGGTGAGATCTCCGGCGGAGAGCCACAGCGGGCAGGTGGGGTGGGGAGGTGAGCGGCGAGGCGCCACAGCAGGAGGTGGGGAGCGCGGCTAGCGACGCTACAGGGCCAAGCACGCGACCAGCAGCGGGTCCCAAACTCAGTGGACAGTGAAGAGGAGGTGGGGTTTCAGCGGATATGCCCTGGAGACACCTCAAATAACCAGGAATCTCCCGCACACACCTGGGACAGGGGCTCATTGCCACAATGAGGTCAGAATCTTTTATTCCTCGAAGCTGGGATCACCTTCCTTGTGAATTGGCCCAGGACAACCCACAAGAGGTTTGGGGGCCTGCCAGAGCCCTCTGAGGCTCCCTGTTCCCAGCTGAGCATTTCCGGTCCCCTTGACTGTCCCTGAGCTCTCTGTCCCTGGCTGGGGGCTTACTGGAGGTGACAGCCATTGCAGCCAAGTGTGCGGTAAAGATGAGCATATGGCAGGCACGTGCATGCCGCGTATAGAGGTTCAGGTATTCCCTCAACAAATGGTGATTCTGGCCAGGGCCTGGCCATCCCACAGTGAATACGACAGAGCCCCCTCAAAGGGCTTCCAGCCTCACTGGAGAGCAGTGCTCAAAGCAAACTGGCTGTCTGTGGCCCCAGACTACCCCCCCCTCATGAATAATCACACTGATGTGAGGCTGCAGCTGGGGGTCACAGTGAAGGGTAAATGGAGGCAGGGAGGGAGATGCCCCTGGGGTCACGAACTAGAGCTAGGACGCTGGAACTGGACAGCCAGGATTCAAGTCTGCACTCTGCTTTGTGATTTCAGGTGTGCTAATTCATGTCTCAGTGCCTCAGTTTCCTCATCTACTAAATGGGGCTGCTATACTGGAACCATCCTCATTACCTTTTTTTAGCTGATAAATATTAATCGTACATATTTATAGGGTACATATGATATTTTGATACTTGCACACAATGTGTAATCAGCAAATCAGGGTAACTGAGGTATCCATCACTTTGAACATTATTATTACTTTTCTTTTTTTTTTTTTTTTGAGATGGAGGCTCACTCTCATCACCCAGGCTGGAGAGCAGTGGTGCAATCTCAGCTCACTGCAACCTCCACCTCCCAGGTTCAAGCAATTCTCCTGCCTCCCAAGTAGCTGGGATTACAGGCGCCCACCACCATGCCTGGCTAATTTTACTATTTTTATAGAGATGGGGTTTTACCAGGTTGGCCAGGCTGGTCTTGAACTCCTGACCTCAGTGATCCACCTGCCTAGGCCTCCCAAAGTGCTGGGTTCACCCAAAGCTGTGAGCCACTGTGCCCAGCCAAACGTTTATTATTTATTTGTGTTGGAAACATTTCAAATCTTCTAGTTATTTTGAAATATACAATAAATTCTTGTAAGCTGTAGTCAACTTACTGTACTATCATCAACACAAGCCCTTCTTATTGCTATCTAATAGTATGCTTGTACCCATTAATCAATCTCTCTAACCCCCCAACCACTTACCAGTCTGTAATAATCATCATTCGACTCTCTATTCCCATTCCCTTTTTTTTTTGTTTTTGGCTCCCACATGAGTGAGAACATGTGATATTTCTCTTACTGTGTCTGGCTTGTTTCAGGTAACATAATGACCTCCAGTTCCACCCACATTGCTGCAAATGACAGGGCTTCCATCTTTTTTTATGGTTGGATATATTCCATTGTGTATACGTACCACATTTTCTTTTTCTTTTTCTTTCTTTTTTTTTTTTTTTTTTTTGAGAAAGAGTCTTGCACTGTCACCTGGGCTGGAGTATAATGGCGCAGTCTTAGCTCACTACAACCTCCGCCTCCCGGGTTCAAGCAGTTCTCCTGCCTCGGCCTCCAGAGTAGCTGAGATTACGGGTGCCCACCACGCCCAGCTAATTTTTTTGTATTTTTAGTAGAAACGAGGTTTCACTATGTTAGCCAGACTGGTCTCAAACTCCTGAGCTCGTGATCTGCCTGCCTCTGCCTCCCAAAGTGCTGGAATTACAGGTGTGAGCCACCTTGCCCAGCTTCCACATTTTCTTTATCCATTCATCTGTTGATGGACACTTAGTTGATTCCATATCTTGGCTGTTGGAATAGTGCTGCAATAAACAAAGGTGCGCAGATACCCCTCCTTTTTTTGGATACTGATTTCCATTATGGAAAGCAATGTGCAGATTTCTCAAAAAACTAAAAATAGAACTACCATATGATCCAGCAATCTCAATACTGTCTTACTTATCCAAAGGAAAGGAAATCAGATACCAATTTCCTAGGAATCAATATTTCTGGGATTATTTATCCCAGTAATGGGATTGTTGGATCATGTGGTAGTTCTATTTTTAGTTTTTTTGAGAAATCTCCAAACACTTTCCATAATGGCTGTACTAACTTACATTCCCAACAACAGTGTATGAATTCCCTTTTCTCCACATCCTCACCAGCATTTGTCTTCTTGATAATCATCATTTTAACTGAGGGGAGATGGTATCTCCTGTGGTTTTGATTTTCGTTTCTCTGATGATTCGTGATGTTGAGCTTTTAATTTTCATATGCCTGTTGGCCATTTGTTTGTTTTCTTTTGAGAAATATCTATTTGTGTCCTTTGCCCACTTTATATTATTATTTGTTTTTTGCTGTTGAGTCATTTGTATTCCTTGTATATTCCGTATATTATTTCCTTGTTAGATGAATAATTTGCAATATTTTCTCCCATTCTGCCGGCTGTCTCTTCACTCCGTTGACTGGTACAGTTTTTGGATTAATATAGTCTCATTTGTCTGTTGCTCTTGTTTCTGTTGCCTGTGCTTTTGAAGTCTTACCCATAAAATCATTGCCTAGACCCATATCCTGAAGCATTTCCCTTAAGTTTTCTTCTAGTAGTTTGATAGTTTTATGCCTTAATCCATCCAAGTCTTTAATCCATTTAGAATTGATTTTTGTATGTGATGACAGACGGGGTCTACTGTTCTTCTCCTTATCAATATCCAGTTTTCCCAGCACCATTTATTAAAGATGATGTCCTTTCCCCAATGTACATTCATGGTGCCTTTGTCAAAAAATCAGTTTGTTATAAGTACGTAGATTTATTTCTGGGTTCTCTCTTTTGTTCCATTGGTCTGTCTCTGTTTTTATACCAATACCATGCTGTTTTGGCTACAATAGCTTTGTAGTGTATAATTTATATTTGTATTTGTATTTGAGACAGGGTCTCGCTTTACTTCCCAGGCTGGAGTGCCGTGGCACTGCTTCAGCTCACTGCAGCCTCCACCTCCTGAGCTCAAGCGATCCTCTCACTTCAGCTGATGAAGTAGCTGGGATTATAGGTGTGTGCTACAATGACCATCTAGTTTTTTAAAAATTTTATTTTTTTTAAATTGCATTTTAGGTTTTGGGGTACATGTGAAGAACATGCAAGATTGTTGCATAGGTACACACATGGCAGTGTGATTTGCTGCCTTCCTCCCCATCACCTATATGTGGCATTTCTCCCCATGCTATCTCTCCCAAACTACCCACCCACCACTGTCCCTCCCCTATTTCCCCCGACAAACCCCAGTGTGTGATGCTTCCCTCCCTGTGTCCATGTGTTCTCATTGTTCAACACCCACCTGTGAGTGAGAACATGTGGTGTTTGATTTTCTGTTCTTGTGTCAGTTTGCTGAGAATGATAGTTTCCAGGTTCATCCATGTCCCTACAAAGTACGCAAACTCATCGTTTTTGATGGCTGCATAATATTCCATGGCGTATATGTGCCACATTTTCCCTGTCCAGTCTATCATCAGTAGGCATTTGGATTGGTTCTAGGTCTTTACTATTGTGAACTGTGCTGCAATGAACATTCACGTGCATGTGACCTTATAGTAGAACAATTTATAATCCTTTGGATATATACTCAGTAATGGGATTTCTGGGTCAAATGGAATTTCTGTTTCTAGGTCCTTGAGGAATCGCCACACTGTCTTCCACAATGGTTGAACTAATTTACACTCCCACCAACAGTGTAACAGTGCTCCTATTTCTCCACATCCTCTCCAGCAACTGTTCTCTCCGGATTTTTTAATGATCACCATTCTAACTCGCGTGAGATGGTATCTCAATGTAGTTTTGATTTGCATTTTTCTAATGACCAGTGATGATGAGCATTTTTTTTATGTTTTTTGGCCTCATGTATGTCTTCTTTTGTAAAGTGTCTGTTCATATCCTTGGCCCACTTTTGAATGAGCTTGTTTTTATCTTGTAAATCTGTTTTAGTTCTTTGTAGATTCTGGATATCAGCCCTTGTCAGATGGGTAGATTGCAACATTTTTTTCCATTCTGTTGGTTGCCAATTCACTCTAATGACTGTTTCTTTTGCTGTGCAGAAGCTGTGGAGTTTGATCAGTATCCATTTGTCTATTTTGGCTTTTGTTACCAATGCTTTTGGTGTTTTGGTCATGAAGTCCTTGCCTATGCCTATGCCCTGAATGGTTTTGCCTAGGTTTCCTTCTAGGGTTTTTATGGTGTTAGGTCTTATGTTGAAGTCTTCAATCCATCTGGAGTTCATTTTAGTGTAAGGTGTCAGGAAGGGGTCCAGTTTCTGCTTTCTGCACCTGGCTAGCCAGTTTTCCCAACACCATTTATTAAACAGGAATCCTTTCCCCATGGCTTGTTTTTGTCAGGTTTGTCAAAGATCAGATGGTTGTAGATGTGTTGTGTTGCCTCCTCTGTCCTGTTCCATTGGTTTATATCTCTGTTTTGGTACACGTGTCATGCTGTTTTGATTACTGTAGATTTGTAGTATAGTTTGAAGTTTGGTAGTGTGATGCCTCCAACTTTGTTCTTTTTGTTTAGAATTGACTTGGCTATGTGGGCTCTCTTTTGGTTCCATATGAAGTTTAAGGTGTTTTTTTCCAGTTGTGTGAAGAAGGTCATCGGTAGCTTAATGGGGATAGCATTGAATCTGTAAATTACTTTGGACAGTATGGCCATTTTCACGATATTAATTCTTCCTAACCACAAATATGGAATGTTTCTCCATCTGTTTGTGTCCTCTCCTATTTCGTTGAGCAGTGGTTTGTAGTTCTCCTTGAAGAGGTCCTTTATGTTCTTTATTAGTTGTATTCCTAGGTATTTTATTCTCTTTGTGGCAATTGTGGATGGCAGTTCGTTCTTGATTTTGCTCTCTTTAGGTCTGTTATGGGTGTATAGGAATGCTTGTGATTTTTGCACATTGATTTTGTATCCTGAGACTTTGCTGAAGTTGCTTATCAGTTTCAGGAGATTTTGGGCTGAGACGATGGGGTCTTCTAGATATACAATCATGTCTTCTGCAAATAGAGACAATTTGACTTCCTCCTTTCCTAATTGAATAGCCTTTATTTCTTTATCTTGCCTGATTGCTCTGGCTAGAATTTGCAATACTATATTGAATAGGAGTGGTGAGAGAGGGCATCCTTGTCTAGTGCCAGATTTCAAAGGGAATGCTTCCAGTTTCTTGCCCATTCAGTATGATATTGGCTGTGGGTTTCTCATAAATGGCTTTTATTATTTTGAGATATGTTCCATCAATACCTAGTTTATTGAGAGTTTTTAGCATAAATGGCTGTTGAATTTTGTCAAAAGCCTTCTCTGCATCAATTGAGATAATCATGTGGTTTTTGTCTTTGGTTCTGCTTATGTGGTGAATTATGTTTATAGACTTGAGTATGTTGAACCAGCCTTGCATCCCCAGAATGAATCCTACTTGATCATGGTGGATAAGCTTTGTGATGAGCTGTTGCAATTGGTTTGCCAGTATTTTATTCAAGATTTTTCCGTCTATGGATATTGGCCTGAAGTTTTCTTTTCTTGTGGAGTCTCTGCCGGGTTTTGGTATCAGGATGATGTTGGTCTAATAAAATAATTTGTGAAGGATTCCCTCTTTATGGATTGTTTGGAATAGTTTCAGAAGGAATGATACCAGCTCCTCTTTGTATATCTGGTAGAATTTGGCTGTGAACCCATCTGGACCTGGGCTTTTTTTTGGGTGTTACGCTCTTAATTGCTGCTTCAACTTCAGACCTTGTTATTGGTCTCTTCAGGATTTCAACTTCTTCCTGGTTTAGGCTTGGGAGGATGCAAGTGTCCAGGAATTTATCCATTTCTTCCAGGTTTACTAGTTTATGTGCATAGAGTTGTTTGTAATAATCTCTGATGATGGTTTGAATTTCTTTGGAATCTGTGGTGATATCCCCTTTATTGCTTTTTATTGCATCTATTTGATTTTTCTCTCTCTTCTTTTTTATTAATCTGGCTAGTGGTTTGTCTATTTTGTTGATCTTTTCGAAAAGTCAACTCCTGGATTTATTGATTTTTTTGAAGGATTTTTTGTGTCTCTATCTCCTTCAGTTCTGCTCTGATCTTTGTTACTTCTTGTCTTCTGCTAGGTTTTGAGTTTTTTTGATCTTGCTCCTCTAGCTCTTTGAATTTTGGAATTTTGAAGACAGGGTGTCGATTTTGGATCTCTCCTTGTTTCTCATGTGGACATTTCTTGCTATATATTTTCCTCTAAATACTGCTTTAAATGTGTCCCAGAGAATCTGATATGTTGCATCTTCATTCTCGTTGGTTTTCGAACAACATCTTTATTTCTGCCTTCATTTCATTGTTTATCCAGTCAACATTCAACAGCCAGTTATTCAGTTTCCATGAAGCTGTGCGGTCCTGCGTTAGTTTCTGAATTCTGAGTTCTAACTTGATTGCACTGTGGTCTGAGAGACTGTTATGATTTCCGTTCTTTTGCGTTAGCTAAGTGATTTATTTCCAATTATGTGGTCAATTTTAGAGTAGGTGTGATGTGGTGCTGGGAAGAATGTATATTCTGTGTATTTGGGGTGGAGAGTTCTGTAAATGTCTATTAGGTTTGCTCGGTCCAGGTCTGAGTCCAAGTCTTTGATATCCTTGTTAAATTTCTGTCTCGTTGATCTGTCTAATATTGACAGTGGGGGTGTTAAAGTCTCCCACTATTATTGCATGGGAGTCTAAGTCTCTTTGTTTTTTTTTTTTTTTGGTAACAAGGTTTCACTCTTGTTACCCAGGCTGGAGTGCAATGGCGCGATCTCGGCTCACTGCAACCTCCGCCTCCTAGGTTCAGGCAATTCTCCTGCCTCAGCCTCCTGAGTAGCTGGGATTACAGGCACGCGCCACCATGCCCAGCTAATTTTTTTGTATTTTTAGTAGAGACGGGGTTTCACCATGTTGACCAGGATGGTTTCGATCTCTTGACCTCGTGATCCATCCGCCTCGGCCTCCCACAGTGCTGGGATTACAGGCTTGAGCCACCGCGCCCGGCGTCTCTTTGTAAGTCATTAAGAACTTGCCTTTTGTATCTGGGTGCTCTGTATTGGGTGTGTATATATTTAGAATCGTTACCTCTTGTTGTTACATTGATCCTTTTACCATTATGTAATGTCCTTCTTTGTGTCCTTTGATCATTCTTGGTTTAAGGTCTATTTTATCAGAGACTAGAATTGTAACTCCTGCTTTTTTTTGTTCTCCATTTGCTTGGTAAATCTTCCTCCATCTCTTTATTTTGAGCCTTTGTGTATCCTTGCATGTGAGATGGGTTTCCTGGTTACAGCACACCGATGGGTTTTGGCTTTTTATCCAATTTGCCAGTCTGTGTCTTTTGATTGGGGCATTTAGCCCATTTACATTTAGGGTTAATATTGTTATGTGTGAATTTGATCCTGCTATTTTGATACTAGCTGGCTGTTTTGCTTCTTGATGAAATTTCTTCATTGTGTCGATGCTCTTTGCCGTTTGGTATGTTTTTGGAGTGGCTGGTACTGGTTGTTCCTTTCTATGTTTTGTGCTTCTTTCAGGAGCTCTTGTAAAGCAGGCCTGGTGGTGATGAAATCTCTGAGTACTTGCTTGTTCACAAAAGATTTTATTTCTTCTTCACTTATTAAGCTTAGTTTGGCTGGATATGAAATTCTGGGTTGAAGATTCTTTTCTTTAAGGATGTTGAATATTGGCCCCCACTCTCTTCTGGCCTGTAGGGTTTCTGCTGAGAGATCTGCTGTGAGTCTGATGAGCTTCCCTTTGTGGGTAACCCGACCTTTCTCTCTGGCTGCCCTTAGCATCTTCTCCTTCATTTCAACCCTGGTTAATCTGACAATTATGTGCCTTGGGGTTGCTCTTCTTGAGGAATATCTTTGTGGTGTTCTCTGTATTTCCTGGAGTTGAATATTGGCCTGCCTTGCTAGGTTGGGGAAGTTTTCCTGGATAATATCCTGAAGAGTATTTTCCAGCTTGGATTCATTGTTTTCGTCACATGCAGGTAGACCTATCAAACGCAGATTAGGTCTTTTCACATAGTCCCATATTTGTTAGAGACTTTGTTCATTCATTTTTACCGTTTTTTCTTTAATCTTGCCTTCTCATTTTATTTCATTGAGTTGATCTTCGACCTCTGGTATCCTTTCTTCTGCTTGTTCAGTTCAGCTGTTGAAACTTAGGTATGTTTCGCGAAGTTCAACTGTTGTGTTTCTCAGCTCCATCAATTCACTTTTGTTCCTCTCTAAGTTGTTTATTCTCGTTAGCATTCCATCAAATTTTTTTTCAAGTTCTTAGTTTCTTTGCATTGGGTTAGAACATGTTGTTTTAGCTCTTTTTACCCACTTTCTGAAGCCTGATTCCATCAATTCATCATACTCATTCTACATACAGCCTTGTTCCCTGGCTGGTGAGGAGTTGTGATCCATTGTAGGAGGAGAAGCATTCTGGTTTCGGGTTTCTTCATCCTTTTTGCGCTGGTTTCTTTGCATCTTTGTGGAGTTATCCAGCTGTAATGTTTGCAGTTGTTGACTTTGAGATTGGGTCTCTGAGTGGACATGCAGTTTGTTGATGATGAAATTATTTCTTTCTGTTTCTTAGTTTTCCTTCTAACAGCCAGGCCCCTTTGCTGTAGGACTGCTGAGGTCCACTCCAGGCCCTGCTTGCCTGGGAATCACTTGCAGCAGCTGCATACAGTAAGGGTTGCTGCCAGTTTCTTCTTCTGCTATCTTTGTCACAGAAAGACACCTGCCAGATGTCAGTCTGAGCTCTCCTTTTTGAGGTGACTCTTTGGATGTGTGCGGGTCAGGGAGCTGCTTGAGGAGAAAATCTGTCCTTTATAAAAGCTCAAGTGCTGAGCTGTGAGCTCTGTTGCTCCTTCAGAACTGCTGGGAAGGTAAATTTAAGTCTGCTACAGCAAAACCCATAAACTCCCACCCCATTTTTTACCCAGGTGCTGTGTCCCAGGGAGTTAGGGCTTTATTTATGAGTTTCTGTTGTGCTGCTGCCCTACCCAGCGAGGAGGCAGCCTAGTCACTGTCTGCCTGAGAGGCTTTGCTGAGCTGCTGTGGGATCCACCCAGCTGCCATCTGAACTTCCCTGCAGTGCTGTTTGTACGGGTGTACTTAGAACTGCCTTGGCAATGGCGGCCCACCTCTGTAATGGTGGACTGTCTCAGTAATGGTGGGCTGCTTCGGCAATGGTGGGCTGCCTTGGCAATGACAAACTACTTGCGTAGTGGTGGACTGCCTCAGTAATGGCGGATGCCCCTCCCCCACATAGCTGGACCATCCCGGGTTCAGCTGTGCTTGCTGTGAAACTCTGAATCCAGAGCATTTCTTTCTTTTTTTTTTTTTTTTTGAGACGGAGTTTCGCTCTTGTTACCCAGACTGGAGTGCAATGGCGCGATCTCGGCTCACTGCAACCTCCGCCTCCTGGGTTCAGGCAATTCTCCTGCCCCAGCCTCCTGAGTAGCTGGGATTACAGGCACGCGCCACCATGCCCAGCTAATTTTTTTTGTATTTTTAGTAGAGACGGGGTTTCATAATGTTGACCAGGATGGTCTCGATCTGTTGACCTCGTGATCCACCCGCCTCGGCCTCCCACAGTGCTGGGATTACAGGCTTGAGCCACCGCGCCTGGCCCAGAGCATTTCTAATTGCTGTCTTTTTGTGGGGATGGGACAAGATGAGCCTGATCACCTGGCTCCCTGACTCAGAGTCTTTTTTTTTTTTTTTTTTTTAAGTTGAAGGGTTGACTGTCTCCCAGGTGTTCCAGTCGCCTGTTGAAAAGATGGTGGGATCTGTGTGATTTCCCATGTGGTGACCCACTGGCTGGCTAAAACAACGGCGCTGAGATTCGTGGCGCTTTTTTGCCCAGGAATCTCCTGGCCTGGCTCCCTGTTTCAGTCCCCTTTTTAATCAGATGAATGGGTGACTCTGCCTTCCTGGAGCTTCAATCGCCAGCTAAAATGCCTCCTGGACCTGTGTATTTTGTATGGAGAACCGCCACACCGGGGCACCAGCAAAACAGCCGTGCCAGCCAAAACAGCCGTGCCAGCCAAAACAGCCATGCTGGTGACCCATGGGGTTCCACTGCCTGGGAATCTCCTGATCTTCGTGCAATAAAAATCTGTCTGGAAATGCAGTGTCCACTCACCCTCCGTGCTTTCACTGGGAGCTGCAATACTGAGCTGCTCCTAATCAGCCATCTTGGATCATTCCAGTTTTTTGTTTTTGTTTTTGTTTTTCTGATAGAGAATAGGTTTCTCCATGTTGTCCTGGCTGGTCTCAAACTCCTCTGCTCAAGTGATCCATCCACGTTGGCCTCCAAAAGTGTTGGGATTACAAGTATGAGCCACTTGCCTAGCCTGTAGTATATTTTGAAGTCAGGCAGGATGATTCCTTCAGCTCTATTCTTTTTGCTCACTGTTGCTTTGGCTACTTGAGGTCTTTTGTGATTCGATACAAATTTTAGGATTGTCTTTTCTGTTCTGTGAAGAATGTTGTTGGTATTTTGATAGGGATTGCACTAAATCTGTAGATTGCTTTGGGTAGTATCGCCTTTTGAATGTATTTCTTTAAAATTTTATTTATTTATTTATTTTTGAGGCTGGGTCTTGCTCTGTTGCCGAGGCTGGAGTGCAGGGTTACAATCATAGCTCACTATAACCTTTAACTCCTGGGCTCAAGTGATCCTCCTGCCTCAGGCTTTGGATAGCTGGGACGCCAGGTGTGTGCCACCATGTCTGGCTAATTTTTAAAATTGTTTTGTAGTATCCCGGTATGTTGCTTAGGCTTGTCTTGAATCCCTAGGTTCAATTGATCCTCCCTCCTAGGCCTCCCAAAGCGCTGGAATTACAGGCATGAATCATCATGCCTAGCCCTAGTATGGCCATTTTAACACTATTAATTTTTCTAATCCATGAGCATGGGATGTCTTTGCATTTTTTTGTATCCTCTCCAGTTTTCTTCCTCAATGTTTTGTAGTTTTTGTTGTAGAGGTCCTTCCCTTCCTTGGTTAAATTTTATGCCTTGGGACTTTATTTTGTGCAGCTCTTGTAAGTGGGATTATTTTCTTGATTTCTTTTCTATTTTGTTATAGGTGTATAGAAACGCTACCGGTTTTCGTATGTCGATTTTCTGTATCTTGTAACTTCACCGAATTTGTTTATCTGTTCTGGGAGTTTTTCAGTGGATTGTTTTGGCTTATCTA
>NW_022436961.1:24546305-24602801 GCF_009761245.1 Sapajus apella | reverse complement strand
GTCTATTTTATCAGAGAGTAGAATTGCAACTCCTGCTTTTTTTTTTTGCTCTCCATTTGCTTGGTAAGTCTTCCTCCATCTCTTTATTTTGAGCCTTTGTGTATCCTTGCATGTGAGATGGGTTTCCTGGATACAGCACACCAATGGGTTTTGGCTTTTTATCCAATTTGCCAGTCTGTGTCTTTTGATTGGGGAATTTATCCTATTTATATTTAGGGTTAATGTTGTTATGTGTGGGTTTGATCCTGCCATTTTGATGCTAGCTGGCTGTTTTGCCCGTTAGTTGTTGCAGTTTCTTCATTGTGTCAATGCTCTTTACCGTTTGGTATGTTTTTGGAGTGGCTGGTACTGGTTGTTGCTTTCTATGTTTTGTGCTTCTTTCAGCAGCTCTTGTAAAGCAGGCCTGGTGGTGATGAAATCTCTGAGTAATTGCTTGTTCATAAAGGATTTTATTTCTTCTTCACTTATGAAGCTTAGTTTGGCTGGATATGAAATTCTGGGTTGAAAGTCCTTTTCTCTACAGACGTTTAATATTGGCCCCCACTCTCTTCTGGCTTGTAGGGTTTCTGCTGAGAGATCTGCTGCAAGTCTGATGGGCTTCCTTTCGTGAGTAGCCCGACTTTTTTATCTGGTGTCCTTAGCATCTTCTCCTTCATTTCAACCCTGGCGAATCTGACGATCATGTGCCTTGGGTTTGCTCTTCTTGAGGAATATCTTTGTGGTGTTCTCTGTATTTCCTGGACTTGATTATTGGCCTGCCTTTTTAGGTTGGGGAAGTTTTCCTGGATGCTATCCTGAAGAGTATTTTCCAGCTTGGGCTCATTCTTTTTGTCACATTCAGGTACACCTACCAATTGTAGATTAGGTGTTTTCACATAGTCCCACATTTCTTGGAGACTTTGTTCTTTCCTTCTTACCCTTTTTTCTCTCTTGTTGTTTTCTCATTTTATTTTATTGAGTTCATCTTCGATATCTGATATTCTTTGTTCTGTTTCGGCAGTTCGGTTGTTGAAACTTGTATATGCTTCACGACGTTCTTGTGTTTTTCAGCTCCATCAATTCACTTATATTCCTCTATGTTGTCGATTCTTATTAGCATTTTGTGAAATCTTTTTTTAGGTTCTTGGTTTCTTTTCATTGGGTTAGACCATGTTCTTTTAGCTCACAGAAGTATCTTATTACCCACCTTCTGAAGTCTGATTCTGTCATTTCATCACACTCATTCTCCATCCATCCTTTTTCCCTTGCTGGTCAGGAGTTGTGATCCATTGTTGGAGGAGAGGTGTTCTGATTTTGGGTGTTCTCATCCTTTTTGGGTTGGTTTCTTCCCATCTTTGTGGATTTAACCACCTGTTGTCTTTGTAGTTGCTGACTTTCAGATTGGGTCTCTCGGTGAACTTCCAGTTTGTGGATGATGAATTCATTTCTGTTTCTTTGTTTTCCTTCTAACAGTCTGGCCCCCCTGCTGTGGGACTGCTGAGGTCCACTCCAGTCCCTTCTTCCCTGGGGATCACCTGCAGCAACTGCAGAACAGTAACGGTTGCTACCAGTTTCTTCTTCTGCTATCTTTGTCCCAGAAGGATACCTGCCAAATATCAGTCTGAGCTCTCCTTTATGAGGTGACTCTTTGGACACAGGGGTCAGGGAGCTGCTTGAGGACATATTCTGTCCTTTATTGGAGCTCTAGTGCTGAGCTGTGAGCTTGCTGTTCATTCAAAGTTGCTGGGCAGATATGTTTAGGTCTGCTGCAGCAGAACTCATAAACTCCTTTTTTTTTTTTTTTTCCCCCCCAGGTGTTCTGTCCCAAGGAGTTAGGGCTTTATTTATGAGTTTCCATTGTGCTGCTGCCTTTTTGTTTTTCAGGGCTTCCCTGCCCATCATGGAGGCAGCCTAGTCATTGTCTGTCTGCAGTGGCTTTGCTCAGCTGCTGTGGGCTCCACCTGGCTGCCGTGTGATCTTCCCTGCCGTCCTGTTTATATGGGTGTATTTAGAAGTGCCTCGCCAATGGTGGCCCGCCTCTGTAATGGTGACTCTCTCTGTAATGGCAGGTTGCCTCGGCAACGGCAGGCTGCCTCAGGAATGGTGGGCTACCTCCGTAGTGGTGGAGTGTCTCGGTAATGGCTGATGCCCCTCCCCCACAGAGTGGACTGTCCCAGCTTCAGCTGTGTTTGCTGAGAAACTCTCAACCCAGAGCATTTTCAATTGCTTTTTTTTTGTGTGGTGGTGGGTGTAGCCGAGTCTGATCACGTGACTCCCTGACTCAGAGTCTTTTTATTTTTTATTTTTTTTTAGTTGAACAGTTGACTCTCTCCCAGTTGTTCCAGTCGCCTGTTGAAAAGGCACCAGGGTCTGTGTGATTTACCGCGCAGCAACTCACTGCTCCGGCTGAAACAGCGGCGCTGAGATTCCTGGCTGTTTTTTTGCCCAGGAATCTCCTGGCCTGGCTCCTTGTTTCAGTTTGTTTTTAAATCGGATGAATGGGTGATCTGCCTTCCTGAGTCTGCATCACCAGCTAAAAAGGGCACCCAGACCAGTGTATTTTGTACGGAGAACCACTATGCTAGGGTGCCAGGAAGCAGTCGCGCTGGCAAAAACAGCCATGCTGGCCAGAACAGCCACCCTGGTGACCCGTGGTGCTTCTTCCCCTGGGAATCTCCTGGTCTGTGGGCAATAAAAATCCATCTGGAAATGTAGCGTCCACTCACACTCTGCACTTTCACTGAGAGCTGCAATCCTGATCTGTTCCTAGTCATCCATCTTGGGTCCTCCTCCAAGATGTAATTTTCATCCTCCCTTCCCACTTTCCTTGTTTCCCTTTGCACTCACTGCTCCCTTGCCCCACCCCCTGCCATACCTAACTGGCATTAGGCAAATGGTAATCTGCTTTCTGACATTACAGATTAGTATGGCCTGTTCTAGAACTTCACATAAGTAGAATCCTACAGGGTCTTTTTGTCTGCCTTTTTTCGATGAGCAAAATATGTTTGAGATTTATGTATCTATATTGGTGCTTGTATCAGTATTTGTTTTTGACTGAGGAGTATCCCACAATTGGTTTGTCCAGCCGTCTGCCCATTAGTGTTATGTGTCAACATGACCAGGCTATCAACCCAGTTATTCAAGAAAATATTAATCTGTGTGTTGCTATCAAGGTAATCGACCTCAGGAACAGAAGTGAGGTTTTCTTGAAGTCCTGCCTGGGGACTGCAGCTTCAGCTCCTCTCCAGCTTCCAAGCTGCTCTTCCTGATAGCCTGCCCTACAGATCACAGACTCTCCTGGTCGGTCCTAATAATCACATGAGACAATTCTTTGCAGTAAGTCCTGACAGATAGACTTGTTGGTGAACGTTTGGGAACTTTCCAGTGTTAAACAATTGTGAATAAAATGGCTATGAATATTCGAGAGCAAGCCTTTGTGTGTATGTTTTAACTTTCCTTGGGTAAACACCTAGGAGTGGAATTGCTGGATCTATGGTAAATATATGTTAAGCTTTTATATCAAACTGCAAAACTACTTTGACATAGTGTACCCTTTTATTTTTAATATTTGACACAGATTGTCACTCTGCTGCCCAGGCTAGAGTGCAGTGGCATGATCACGGTTCACTGTAGCCTTGACCTCCCTGGGCTCAGGTGATCTTCTCACCTCAGCCTCCCTTTTAGCTGGGACTACAGGCATGCACCCCCACAGCTGGCTATGCTGTACCATTTTACATTTCTACATACAGTGTCTAAGAATTCTAATTGTTCTACATCTTTGCCAGTGGTTGGCATTCAGTGTTCTTAGTTCTAGCCATTTTAGTGGATGTATAGTGGCATTTCATTGTGGGTTTTATTTCCATTTTCTTGGTGACAAGTGATTTTGAGCTGCTTTTCAAGGTGATTACTGGTCATTTGTCGATCTTATTTTACAAAATGTATGTTCAATTATTTTTTCCATTTTAAAGTTGGGTTATTCTTATTGAGGTTTCTTTCTTCTTCCTCTTCTTTTCTTCTTCTTTTTTTAAGACAAGGTTTTGCTCTGTTACCTAGACTGCAGAGCTCTGGTATCATCATGGCTTACTGGAGGCTCTGCCTCCCTGGCTCAAGTGATCTTCCCACTTCAGCCTCCCAAGTAGCTGGGATTACAGGAATTCACCACCATGCTTGGCTATTAACTAATTATTATTATTATTATTATTATTTTGTAGAGATGAGGTCTCACTGTATTGCCCAGGCTGGTCTTGAACTCCTGAGCTCAAGGAATTCTCCTATCTTGGCCTCCCAAAGTGCTAGGATTACAGGCATGAGCTATTGCACCTGGCCCTTCTTTTTTTTATATTTACTGGATACCTGTTTTGTGTCCAATATACATATTTCAAAGATTTTTTTTTATTCCAATCTGTGGCTTGCTGTTTCATTTTTAAAATAGTGTCTTTTCAAGAGCAGAAAATTTGAATTTTGATGTCCTTTTTTTTTTTTTTCTTTCTTTTATGGCTCATGCTTTTGGTGTCTTAAGACATCTTGGCTTAACCCAAGGTAATAAAAGTTTCTTATTTTTGTTTTAAGTTCCCTCGTAGAAATCTTTTAGCTTTTATATCTATCACACATTTTGAATTAACTTCTGTGTATGGTGTGAGATAAGGATCAGAGTTCATTTTTCCCCTCAACTGCATATCCAGTTCTCCCAGTACCATTTTTGGAAGAGATAATGTTTTCCTACTGAATTACTTTGGCATCTTTGTTGAAAGTCAATTAACCACATATGTTGTTCTATTTTTGGACTTTATTCTGCTCCACTGATCTCTGTGTATCTGAGTGCCAATGCCACACTGTCTTGATTCTTTACAGTAAACTTTGAAATTAGATAGCATGAGTGAGGATTCTTTTTCTATTTCAAAAATGTTTTGGTTATTTCAGATTCTTTGTATTTTCATATAAATGCAAGATTCAGCTTGTTGCTACAAAAAAACCTCTTGGGATTTTTATTGGGATTTGACATCACAAATTTGAGTCATCCAATCCACAAACATGGTAAAACCAATTACAGTCTTTAATTTTCCTCAGCAATGTTTTATAGATTTTAGTGTACAGATAGGGCACATATCTTGTTACATTTATTCTTATATATTTCATGTTTTTGAATGCCATAGCAAATGGTATATATTTTACTCATTTATTTATTTATTTTAAAAAATATTCTCAGCTAGGCCAAGCCCAGTGGCTCACACCTGTAATCCCAGCAATTTGGGAGCCTGAGGCAGGGGGATCACCTGAGGTTGGGAGTTTGAGACCAGCCTGACCAACATGGCAAAACCCCATCTCTACTAAAAAATACAAAATTAGCTGGGCGTGGTGGTACATGCCTGTAATCCCAGCTACTTGGGAGGCTGAGGCAAGAGAATTACTTGAACCCAAGAGGTGGAGGTTGTGGTGAGCTAAGATTGTGTCACTGCAATCCAGCCTGGGCAACAAGGGCAAAACTCCATCTCAAAAAACAAAACAAATTCTCAGCTAAGATTCAGGTACATATTTTATATTTTCACCTTGTAATTGTTTACCATTGGTATACAGAAATAACATTTTTTGTATGTTGACCTTCTGTGCTTTTGCTAAATTCCCTTGTTACAACAGCCTTTTCACACCTCAAATCATGACATCTGTGAATAAAGACAGTTTTACTTCTTCCTTTCTGACCTGTGTGCCTTTTTTTTTTTTTTAATGCCTTATTGCTCTGGTTAGAGCCTCTGGCACAATGCTGAATAGAAGTGGTAAGAATGGGTAACCTTGGCTTATTCATAATCAGGAGAATCAGTCAATCTTTCACCTTTATGCTGTAAATGGCTGGCTTTTCATAAATGTCTTTTACTGGATTAAGAATGTTTTCTTTCTATTCCTAGTTTGCTGACTTTTTTTTTTAAATTATGAATGGATATTAAGTTTTGTCACTGAGATGATCCATTACTTTTATGTTGTTGATTACATTTACTGATTTAAAAAAATATCAAAACAACCTTGCATTCCTAGGACCAATTCCATTGGTCATTTTATATGCCTCCCCTTCCCCACCCCCCGCACCATGTTTTTGGTTTTGAGATAGGATCTTGCTCTGTCACCCAGGCTGAAGTACAGTGTCAGGATCAAAGCTCACTGCAGCCTTGGCCTCCTGGGCTCAAATGATCCTCCCACCTCAGCCTCCGGAGTAGCTGGAACCACAGGCAAGCGCCAACATGCACATGAGTCTTGTTCATTTTTTGTAAAGATGGGCTCTTACTATGTTGCCTAGGCTGGTCTCCATCTCCCGGACTCAAGACATCCTCCCATGTCGGCCTCCCAAAGTGCTGAGGTTACAGGTGTGAGCCACTGTGCCTAGCCACTTTTTTCATATACTGTTGGATTTGACTTGCTTGTATTTTGTCAAAGAGTTTTGCATCTATGTTCATAAAGGATAGTGGTCTAAAAAGGGGTTGTTTTTCTCTTTGATGTCTGTGGTTTTGGTATTTGGAAACTGCTTATTTCTGTTTTTTATTTTATTTTTTTGAGATGAAGTCCTGCTCTGTTGCCCATGCTGGAGTGCAGTGGCACAATCATGGCTCACTGCAGCCTCTGCCCCTGGGGTTCCAGGGGGTCTTCTGCTTCAGCCTCTTGGGTAGCTGGGATTACAGGTGTATGCTACCAGGCCTGGCCAATTTTTGTATTTTTAGTAGAGACGGGGTTTTGCCATGTTGGCCAGGCTGGTCTCAAACTCTCGACACCTCAGATGATCTGCCCGCCTTAATCTCTCAAAGGGCTGGGATTACAGGTGTGAGCGAACGTCTCTGGCCGAAACTGCTTATTTCAAAGTGAGATGGGAAATGTTCCCTCTTCTACTATTTATTTTTGAAAAAATAGAGACGGGGTCTCCCCATGTTGCCCAGGCTGGTCTTGAACTCCTGGGCTCCAGAGATCCTCCTGCCTCGGCCTCCCAAAATGCTGGGATTACAGGCATGAGTCACCATTTCCTGGCCCCCTTTCTACTATTTTCTGAGTTTTTGTGGGACTGGTATTTTCTTCTGTAGCAATCTCCCCAGAGCTCTGCCTGCAAGAGCAGGGAATTCTCTGAATGAGAGTCTCATTCAGGCTCACTCAGCATGGTGCCCTCATCCCCAAACTGCTCCATACTCCCTCTTTCTTACTCAGTTGCCGGTCTATCCTGGAACTTGGGAATCATACTAGAATCCTCCTTACTCCAAAACCTACTGATCACAAAGCCCTCATCTCCTAACATCTCTCAACTCTCCTGCAGCCCTTGTCTTGGTCCAGGTCCGAATTCCCCACTAGTCGGTGGGCTAAACAAAGACTGGTCACCAGGCTGCTTTGCCAAGTGGGCTTTGGAAACGCAGAGCTTTTAGGATCAAACCCCAGCTCCTGTGTCTAGCCTTCATCCACACACACACACACAGGGCTGCACTTTCCCCCAGCCGCGCCATTTCTGCAGCCCCGAGTGTTCTCCCCTGCATTCAGGCCCTGCGTGGGCTGCGCCTGCATGCCCTCCCTTGTACCCTAGAGAGGGTGTGTGCGCCATGGCCGTCCCTTTCGGGGTCTGCTCACGCCACTGCGTTCCTCTGAGCAGGGACCTTGACCTCAGGCGCTGCACCCAGCCCGGGAACAGCGCCGCTGATTAGCACTGCGGCTGCCGGCTGTGAGCCACGGCGCGTGTGAACTCAAACCTCTATCAGGCACACAGAGCAGTGGGGGTCCAAGGGCCCTAGGAGCCCAGCTCGGGCCATCCCCAAGAACGCTCCCGGAAAGCAATAAAGACCTCGCTCCTCTAGCCGCAACACAAGGTGCCCAAGGCAGGACCAAGTCCGGGACTGCGCCTGCGCGCGGTGGTGGCGGCGGCGAAGGCGGGGCGAGGGCCGGAACAGAGGGCACGGATCTGAGTGCGCAGACGCCAAGGGGGGCGGTGGCGCCTCCTGGCGGAAGAAACGCGCCGAATTACTTCCGGGACCACAATGCTAGTCTGGGAGGTCAGGCCGGGTCGGGTGTGAACTCTCCCTTTGGTGTCAACAGCTTTACTCTTTTCATTGCATTTAACCCGGATAAACCAGCCTGGCGTCTCTTTGCAGGGGCTTCACCCAAATTAGTTCCACCACTCTCCTTACTGTCCATGCTCCAGAAACTGCACATCCTTGTCTCTGGTCATGACACCGTGGTTTGGCCGCAGCTCATAAAGAGCACACATTGGCTACTGGGATAGGCAGGGATTGGGGTCAGGTGCACTCCAAACAGAAGAGTAGGTGGCCCCTAAGGCTCTTAGGAACCGGCACAGTAAGGAGAGACTTGAGAGGTACTGGGTCCGATTTGGGTAGCCGAGCAAAGGGCATGTAAATTTAGACTGAGAAGAGGGTTCTGCAGACCCGCAAAGGCTGGAGGTAGGATGTGGAGGCAGAGATGGCGGTTGCATCCGCATAGTTGAATGAGTTCTGCTGCAGCGTTCGCAGCTTGGCTGATAAAGTTAACTTGTGACACATGCCCTGGACTGCAAGGTGTTAAAGGATAGGTACCTAGCTTCCTAATGAAATAATGGTCTTCTATTCTCCTAAACTTAAAAGTGGTTTTGTTTTCATCATCTTAGTTGGCACTCAACCATTTTCCAGCTGAATTTGACCTTGAGAGGATGCTTTACCTTCATTACACAGTATGGTCAGCTGGGAAGAGGTTTGGGTTTTGAGACCCCACCGCTTTTACATCCTCCCACCCTTTTACTAGCTGTAGGGAGTGCCTGTCAGACTCTGCATTGGACATTCTGAGCTTTACATAAGGCTAGATCAACTGTCCATAAGATAGTCTGTATCCTGTGAGTCTGTCCTCCACACCTTGAATTCAGAGGTTGTGACTTGATTACTTTGTGATTCAATAGCAAGGCTTAAGAGATTCTCCACTTGCCATTCTTTTAGGCCGTATGTCTTCATGGCTATCACATAGAATTAAAGCAATTGTTGGGCATGGTGCTTTTGTAGTAATGTTTACTATGTTTTAGAGTCAGCTTGTTACTAGGTGATCATAAAACGGAAGAATGGAAATAAATTTGCTTGTGAGTGACTTTTTCAGTTTTTGACTTTCCTTTTCCATTGCTGACCATCAAAAAGATATTTGGCCCGTAACAGATATTGAATAAGTATTTGATGCGCAGATGACAAAGGGTAGCAGTCAGGCTGTCCTGAGAACAAGAGGCTTTTCTGAGGAAGGGAATGATTTTCCAAACTTAATTTCATCCTCTACCTTGACAGCCCCATGTCCCATTGTCTGGCAGCTGATTCCTTTAGTTGACCCACCTTTCCTGAAAAGCACCAAAGTGGTAGCTGACCAGTGAGTTCAGATAAATGCAATGGACCCAGAGGACAAGCTAGAGGCAAGAATCTGCTTAGACATGCCCTACTATCTAATTATGGCTGATGAACACATTTTTATCTTTTCAAACACTTTTTCATCAAGCTTGTGGCTTTTACAGGTGCCCTGTAACTGCCTTTCCTCTCCCTTTTGGCTTTGGCATTTGATAGTTTTGGCAGCATTATATGTCAATCTAAGTTTGTATATCTAGCCAAAAATCTTGGGCTAGGGTTGGCTTGTGGCAAAGACGACAGGAAGTTTTTCTGGCTTTCTAGATTTAATTCATGTTACCCCACAAGCATGGATATTTTGGAAGGTGATCTGTTGTACTTAGTTGAAATTTCAAAAGGTACTAAAACATTTGTTTCCAGTGCGGGGGAGAAGCTGGGGGGGAGGGGAGAAAGTCCCTTAATAAAGCCAATGTTTTAGAGAATGAAAAACTTATTTCTTAGGTTGTCAAGTGTCATTGGAAAATGGGCACTTCTAGATTTTTTAATGATCACCATTCTAACTGGCGTGAGATGGTATCTCAATATAGTTTTGATTTGCATTTCTCTGATGACCAGTGATGATGAGCATTTTTTCATATGTTTGTTGGCCTCATGTATGTCTTCTTTTATAAAGTATCTGTTCATATCCTTTGCCCACTTTTGAATGGGCTTTTTTCTTGTAAATCTGTTTTAGTTCTTTGTAAATTCTGGATATCAGCCCTTTGTCAGATAGGTAAACTGCAAAAATTTTTTCCCATTCTGTTGGTTGCCGATTCACTCTAATGACTGTTTCTTTTGCCGTGCAGAAGCTGTGGAGTTTGATTAGGTCCCGTTTGTCTATTTTGGCTTTTGTCGTCAATGCTTTTGGTGTTTTGGTCATGAAGTCCTTGCCTATGCCTATGTCCTGAAAAAATCTAGAGACAGCAGATGCTGGAGAGGATGTGGAGAAATGGGAACACTTTTACACTGTTGGTGGGAGTGTAAATTAGTTCAACCATTGTGGAAGACAGTGTGGCGATTCCTCAAGGACCTAGAAATAGAAATTCCATTTGACCCAGCAATCCCATCACTGGGTATATATCCAAAGGATTATAAATCGTTCTACTATAAGGACACGTGCACACGAATGTTCATTGCAGCACTGTTTACAATAGCAAAGACCTGGAACCAACCCAAATGCCCATCGATGATAGACTGGACAGGGAAAATGTGGCACATATACACCATGGAATATTATGCAGCCATCAAAAACGATGAGTTCGTGTCCTTTGTAGGGACATGGATGAACCTGGAAACCATCATTCTCAGCAAACTGACAGAAGAGCAGAAGATCAAACACCGCATGTTCTCACTCATAGGCGGGTGTTGAACAATGAGAACACGTGGACACAGGGAGGGGAGCACTACACACTGGGGTCAGTTGCGGGGAAAAAGGGGGGGGGCGGGGGGGGGGTGGGGAGTTGGGGAGAGATAGCAAGGGGAGAGATGCCAGATGTAGGTGATGGGGAGGAAGGCAGCAAATCACACTGCCACATGTGTACCTATGCAACAATCTTGCATGTTCTTCACATGTACTCCAAAACCTAAAATGCAATAAAATAAATAAATGGAAAAAAGAAAATGGGCACTTCTGCCCAAAGTAATTATTTCTATTAAGTCTTTTTTTTTTTTTTTTGAGACGGAGTTTCGCTCTTGTTACCCAGGCTGGAGTGCAATGGCGCGATCTTGGCTCACCGCAACCTCCGCCTCCTGGGTTCAGGCAATTCTCCTGCCTCAGCCTCCTGAGTCACTGGGATTACAGGCACACGCCACCATGCCCAGCTAATTTTTTGTATTTTTAGTAGAGATGGGGTTTCACCATGTTGACCAGGATGGTCTCGATCTCTTGACCTCATGATCCACCCGCCTCGGCCTCCCACAGTGCTGGGATTACAGGCTTGAGCCACCGCGTCCGGCCCTCAAAGTAATTATTTCTTAAAATTTAAAAACTTAAAATGGCAATCCTGGGCCAAATCCTTTCTTCCTTTGTCTGATTTACATGTTAGTGGGAACAGATAACCCTTATTTGGGCTGAGCCAACAAAACATATACAAACACAATTTAATAATCTATAGTAAAGAATTTAGGCATTTTTAATGTAAGGTACAGTTTGTGTCAGGAAACACTAGACCCTTGACTAGATGGACACAGTGCCTAGGAAATAAGCCTAGAAATTCACTTTTTGACTGAAAAGTCTCGATTTCTGGGGAAACCAAAATCTGAAGATTTATCAATTTTCACATTTACTAGGTTGAATCATATGAAAATGCTAACTGACCATTTTTGACCAAAAGGTGATTTGGTGCCCCCTCTTAATTGTCAGCAAAGGAGGGAACAGCACCACTGTCTGAAGTCTGGTGAAGCTGTGGAGGATTTTAATCATGGCGCCTTGTGACTGGACTGCACTACCCCTACCTTCGGTGAGTTTCTTGCCTCTGAAATTATTTTTGTGGAAGGGAAGGGAGGGGTCTGGAGTTTTACTGATTAATTAGCACCTCAAAATAGGTGGGGAGAGTGGACTCTTAAGTATACATGACAAAGTTATTTTTGTGTCACTTAACTATAGCATCAGAATTCCAGGTGCCAGGGACATGTCACAAGTGTAGGCATATTAATGAAAACTCACCATTTAATATTTGCTAGGCTTAGTGATGGAATTTGGCTAAGACGAATCAAATCCATTTGCCTTGTAGCCATCAGAACACAACTTTCTGCCTTTGAAATAACTGAGGACTGAGGCAGCTATAGCAGTTCCCAGAAGGCTGAAACTGAACGGTAGTAGTACGTGTACATAAGCAGACAAGAATGCCACCCTGGCGCCTGAGAGTCATGGGATGAACATCTACACTAAGATACACATACCTTTCTAATAACTTAATGCTTTCCTGTGTTTCTGGCAATGAAGTTCCCTCATACGCATGTACTCTGAATACATACATGGCAGGGGTTAGAAGTAGTCCCTCCTAACAAGTGTTCCTCATTTGATAAGTCTGACCTGTGAGGTCTGCAAAGTATTCCATGGGGATAACATCTACCCTTGAACCTGTCATGGTCTAATGAAGGAAACCCAGCCCACATCAGAGAAGCTGATGTCAGAACATTAACACAACCGGGCTTTCTTCAATTACTACTTGTCTGCTCGTAGCCATGTTATTATCTGAAAGCTAATAGAGAGGTAGAGTGGCTTCCACTTTATAGCTGTGGACAACAGCAGGTGATTGGTTTTGTTGAGAGAGATAAATCAACCGTATCATGCTATTAGAAGAAACTGAGTGCAATGAGAAGTTAATTTGATCAGGTAGAGGGGCCCATCATTTACCAGCTTTTTAAGAATGCCTCACACATCTTCACGTGTTTTGAGTGAGATATGTCCTTGGACACACACGGGACATGATTGCTGAAGCCAGGTCAGTAGAAACCATTGAAGTTTATTGGCGGTCACAATGCTTACACTGTATGCAGCAAACACCCTTACAAGTCTATCCGCAACCTGATCACGCAAGAAAGGATTCATCACACAGTCGCCAGAGGAGAAGGGAAAAAAATTAACAGGCTTGTTTCTGGGGGTAGAGGAGAGAAATAAAAATAAAACCTAATTGATGAGTGTCCCGTGGGCAAGAGCTGAACTAGAGATGTGTACAACTAGCAGCAATAATTGTGGAAAAAGTACAAGGCAAATAGCTTTCTCCATTAATTTTCTTCTGTAGGTTAATTTTTTTAATATTCAAAACATTTATTATGGTTTTCATTTTATAAAAATGTATATTTTTAAGGAGTGGGAGAATGTTAAATACTTCATGCTAGGTAGACCTTGTTATTAAGAACCCCTCCACTGTAGTAACTTCCTCCAGTTCATACATTCATGAGTGCAGGGTACATATATAAATATCCACACGCATACATCCACACACACTGCCTCGAGGGCTGGGGAAGACTGAAATTTATTGGCCACACACAGCAGGGCCTCTGGTGGACTCACCCACATTGCCCCATAGGAGAGCAGTGGGCTCACTTCCTTCTCTCTGGCCTCTATCTTCACAGAGACCAAGAACCCTACAACATGTCGTTAAATCCAACTTTTAAAAGCAAGAGGCATCTGTCTGAGGATGAAGGTAAGCAAAGTGGGAAAGAGGATGGGGATAAGAACACCAAACACTTTTAGCTGGAGTTATTTGTCACTGCAAGGGGCCAGGGACCCAGGGCAGAACCTATACGGTCCAAGGGGAGGGACGGTGTTCTGGCATGGCTTAGAGTTCCTAATAACAAGGGTTAATACAGTAACAGGAAGTGATCATTTCTGGGTGAGGACAGGGCAATACGAAAAAATATACATTTGGAATTTTAGCTTTTTTTTTCTTTTTTTTTTTTTTTGCCTCTCTACTGTGTCACTAAATATATCTCTGCACTCTCACACATCCTTGTCCAGTAAAGCTTCAGGCCACCAGAATACACATTTTCTTCACTCGCATACACAACCCCTCACATCAGCATTGGTGCACTAGACTCTGTAAAAATTTTTCAGTCACACTTTTTGTTTTTAAACTTGAGTCAATATAAACCTTGTTCAAAATGTTATGAAAAAATGTACATGTTTATACAAGGCAGGTTGTGGCAGGACACTAGGGGTTCTCCCCACTTGGGTGGCCCCAGGAGGAGGGGCTGGAGTCTCAGTTTGTGTTTCTTATCTCCTCCCACCACCCTTCCCACCCAGTCCCCCAGGAACCAGCAGCGCCCTGCCCCCCCCAATGAGTGCACTCACACCCCTATTCCCTGGGGAAGTAGCTAGTTGACCTTTGCCATTTTCCCCACACCCCTGGAGGAAGGAGCCAGGATCAGCCAGGCCCTCTCCCTTGCAATTGTTCGCCCCTCTGGGCCAAACCAAAGGGACGCTGCTCTGTACAGGTAGAGTCCAAGGAGGTGTCAGCTCATCATGTCATTGCTATTCACGCCATAAGTGGAATTCTTCATCGAGTCGTTGACTTCTCGACGGAATGCTGACAGGTTCTGGGTGAACCTGCAGAGAGGATGCATGTGGGTTGGGGGAGGAGGGTGTGAGGGAAAGTTATTTGCCTACAGTTTTTTTTTTTTTTTTTTAAAGCATGGGAAGTAGAATGTATGAATTGATGGGTTCTGTTTCAAAGATCAGTTAATCTCAGTCTTAAGACTCTAAGGGAAAGTTGGCCTAGAGATCTGGTCAAGTCTGGGGCCCTGAGGGCTGCATTGGGCTCATGGCAGCACAAAAGAAATGTCACTGACAGAGGTAGGAAGTTACTCTCACAAAGTGAGGCAGGAAGTGAAGGACACAGTCTCCTTTCTTAATGCAGCAAGACCAGTTGGTGTAGTGCTGTGCTGTCCAATAGGGTGGCTGCCAACCACACATAGCCACTGAGTATCTAAATTAGGGCCAGTGTGACTGAGGAAATGATTCCAAATTGAATACAGTTAACATTCAGCTCCTCAACTGCATCTTAATTTTAAATTAAAATGCCTTTGGCTCATGCCTGTAATCCCAGCACTTTGGGAGGCCAAGGTGGGCAGATCACGAGGTCAAGAGATCAAAACCATCCTGGCCATGGTGGAACCCGCCTCTATTAAAAATTCAAAAAAATTAGCCAGGTGTGGTGGCACACGCTTGTGGTTCCAGCTACTTGGGAGGCTGAGGTGGAAGAATCACTTGAACCCAGGAGGCAGAGGCTGCAGTGAGCCGAGACTGGGCCTTCCCTCCAGCCTGGTGACAGAGCAAGACTCCGTCTCCCAAAAAAAAAAAAGGTATGAATTGAGATACGCTGTTAAATGTAAAATGTACAGGATTTTGAAAATGTAGTACAATAAAAAGAATGTGAAAACCCACAATTTAAAAATACTGATTACACATTGATATAATATTTTGGATACACTGGGTTAAAGTATATCATTAAAATGAATTTTGCCTGTTTAACATGGCTCACTTTTCTATTGGATAGCACTGCTTTAGATGGCCTCCAAACACAGATAAACAAAGGCTTTAAAGGAATTGCCTGTTTCGCTGATGTGAAAAATAACAACTGTCTGAGATTTCTAGGCAGGACACTCTATACTCACCTGTCTCTGTTTTTTGTAAGAAGATTTCGTTCGATGCCTTCCATCAAGTTCTCAAAACACAGATGCATGGCCTGCTGCTTCTCTGGTGGCTGGCTGTTCACGATACTGTTCCTTAGGTCAGAAAAATACTGTGGGGCAAGGAGTGGAACAGAAGGTAAGAGATGCAGGGAAAGGCAGATTCGCCCTCTATCACCGTCAGGGATGAAAAATGTTCTTCTCTAAAGAGTAATGGAATATCTACTAAAATTGGACACTTAAAAAAAATTCAGGCAAGTCCTTCCAGGATAATATGTCTTCACCTTACTAAAAAAATCAAGAATTTTTAATTTGTAAAGCACTTTAAAAGGGTCATGTAACCAGCCCTTTCTTTTATAGGAATCTCAAAGCTTGTTTATGGCAGAGCTAGAAATGGAACTTAGGTCTTAGGCCCTCTGATACCCAAGTACCTTACTTCCTTAAAAGGTTTCTCTTATTTCCTGAGAGGGAAACACTCCTTTACCCTGTGTCTGTGAGCTACCACACATGCTGACTTCTAACAACTAAGTGATTATGTGATACTGAAAACATGAATGGGGCATGTTCAGTAAATGACCCATTTTCCCTGTTTCACCATCCTGGGGTGTTTCTATACACATTTCTCTCAGTGCCTGGTGATAGGAAGTGCGTGGTCTTCTGGGTTGGCACCAGGGAGCTCGCTCTCTCACCTTTTCATTAAGTAATATCAAGCCAAGTAGGGGTCGGGACATAGACCACTGGTTCCTACAGTCTTCAAAGATGATGATGTTCAGCACCGTGGACAGCATCTGAAAACGGAGGATTTGAGGCAATGACCTATGTACAGCTACCCAAGATAAAACGACAGATTCCAAATACAGGAGTATATTAGACTGAAGGCCTTTTCTGTGTAGGGTAAGTCTGACAAATAGTTTGTGAAGCTTCATCTGAGTCTTCTATTTCAAAGTAACCATTTCTTCTAAGATACTCATTTCCTTTCCTGTTCTTAAAATTGGTTTGATAATTTCACTTACAAATGGATCTTTCCAGTTCACCCTGACTTGTGGGGAATGGGATGGGGTCACATAAACAAAATTACAGTAGGCAAAACCACCTTGCATGATCCCTTCCAGGTACTTGGAGTTGACAGTTTAATGATATTTTGTGGATGTGATGGAGTTCTGAATTAATTCACTGCCCCTCACTGCCATTTTTTTTTTTTTTTAAGATGGAGTTTCACTCTGTCTCCCAGGCTTGAGTGCAGTGGCGCAATTTTGGCTCACTGCAACCTCTGCCTCCTGGGTTGCAGCAATTCTCCTGCCTCAGCCTCCTGAATAGCTGAGGTTACAGGCCCGTGCCAGCATGCTCAGCTAATTTTTTGTATTTTTAGTAGAGATGGGGTTTCACCGTGTTAGTCAGGAGTCTCGATCTCCTGACCTCGTGATCCACCCATCTTGGCCTCCCAAAGTGCTGGGATTACGCACCTGGCCATGTCACTGCTTCTTTAGAGAACAGTGTGGACAAAGGTAAGATTAGCTAAAATCTCAATAATTACTGATCCCATTTCCTTACCTATTTTTATCTAGTATCTATTCCTGTAAGTTATTTCAAGTTTTATTTTCATTGCATACAAATACGGGCAAGCATATAGTTGACCTCACTGTGGCCAGTTATTTTCTTCTGTCTTGCATTTACGTTCCCGTTTTGTAAACAAGAGCACGGGCTGTTAGAAAGCTGGATGCTGCTAACTCTTGCTCTATTTATTGCAGTGGGTGAGCAAAGTAATTTTCAAAGAAAAGAGGATAGTGCTCATGTGATAGGTCCAGGGCACAGGGGTTGCTATGACAGTCAGAAGAATAATCCAGAACCTGATTTTTTTTTTCAGATTTTCTATATCCAGTGATTACTTGGCAAACTCAAAATCCACTGCAACTTTAAGAAACGAACTTCATCTCAGCAGCAGGAACCTGATGAGATGTTAGGTTAGTCATGTGTGGCCTCCCCTGTCTTGCAGAGGTCCTTCCTCTTTCAGACACTCCATCACTTTCTTACCTGTTGGATCATCTCTGGATGCTGCTGCATGATGTGCAGAAAGCGGTCGCTCTCCTGGTTCAGGGGTGTGGTCCTCTTCTTGGTGCTACGTGACAGCTGCTTGAAGAGGTATGTCACTATGTGGTCCAGGCAGGAGCAGCAGCCTGTGCATACCATGGTGTCTGCAAGAAAGAAAGGTAGGAGTAGGACAGAGCTGCTGAAGGTGACCTGGGCAAATATGGACTATCTATCTTTGGCTGACATCCACTAAGGTCCGTCCTGTGGCCAATTCAGCCAAGGCCACTGCTCAGGAGGACTCCTTGTTAACCTCTTACCCTCATCGTACAGCTGGGCTCAATTTCTAAGTTTGAAAGTGAATATTGGAAATATATATAAATAAAGAATACTGAAATTACTGTCTCAATGAATTGTTGATGTACATCTTCTGCTGCACACAAAATGACAGTTTAATTTAGCAAGTGCTTCTGTTGTGCTAGATATTGTTCTAAGTACTTTACAGGTGTTATCTAATTTATTGTCTCAAGAACTCCAGGCAGTAGGTTTTCTGTTTTACATATGAGGAAACCAGAATTTGGAGAGGTTATGCATCGGCCTAAGGATCAACTGACAGTAACTGCAAAAGCTGTGATTGGAATCCAAGAAGCCTGGGGTAGGAGCCTATGCTCTGAGTTACCTGCAGGATGTCATTAAACCAAGACTGATGTAGCCTATGAATGTCTATCGTTTGTTAGAATGGGCTGTGCTATATTACGTGTTTATCTCCAGCGCATCTCTGAGGGAAGCTGCAGACTCTTCTATGCATCTTTACAAAGGGAACAGTACAGCACTGATGAGGTGAGCCCAAAGGACTAAGGGATGAACCCTTAAAAGAGTAAGCAATTCTCTGATTCCTAAGGGACTGATGGTTTATACAAAGGTCCCTCTATTTTCAGTAAGACAACAGTCTTCCAAAGCAAGGGCTGATACTTTGACTGGACTGTACTACATATGGCTATGCACCCTGATGGAATAGTGGAAATGGAAGTGAATGTGCATCAAAGTGGCACAGAGGCATGGATAATTCACCACAGTTGATAATCTACAAGTCAGTCTATGTGTATTTGCAATATATCATCACTATTTGGCAGCTGACTTAATCCTCCTACTTAGGTTTTGCTCAGCCTAATATAAAAATGTGTTTTACTCTCCGAACACATACACCTATTACAAAACACATATCCCTATTACATACACATATTACCTATAAACAAATTGGTTGACAGGAACCATATGGACTAGGATGAAAAAACTTATGGAGCTAGCTGTGTGAAACCTTTCCCCAGCTTCCACGGCCCTTAGGACAGAGTTCAAACAGCCTAATATGGCTTATGGGCCCCCTTCATTATCTCCAGATTTGCTCCTGCTTATCTCTAAAGCTTCTCTCTTTCTGTTAAGTGGTTAAAAGACAAAACAAAACAAAAGAAAAAAACCAACCCACCAACTTACCCACCCCACCCACGTGCTTACCAAGAGCAGTAAGTCCTTCAGAAATGGAAGAGAGAATATACATGATGACATGAGGTTCCAGGCTTGCAATAAAGTTCATATGGTCCTGGGTCAGGACTTCCAGTAGTGAATAATAAGACTGGCTGAGCTTGGGGTAATCCTGTGGGAGAGAGGAGGAAGAAAATCAGCTTAGGCACCATGCACTCCAGCATGCAGGGAGACGATCTTAAATAGCTTAGCTCCTTTCAGTTGGGAAAACAAAAGACTTAGTTATAGCAGAAAAGAGCTAGCCTATATAGTTTTTCGAGAGTTTTTCCATCATGGTCTTAGGTGAAAAAGGCTAAATGTGATGAGGAACAAGATTCTGGCAATGTAGCGTAAGGCTTACCAAGAGATCACTGTGGGGAATAGAGAGGAGCAGCTTGATGAAGGTCTGCAAAGCATTGTCCAGGGCATCGTCTCCATAGAGACGAAAGACTCCGAAATTGACGTAACTCCCACTGAGAGCAGCCTTCAGCATGGAGAAGCAGATGGATATGCCCTTGAGCTTCAGAGCATAGACCTGATCCTTTGGGACCTCTCCTAGTGTCAGGATGCGATTGCCTGAGTAGACATGTCATATATGTTTATTCAACTACATTAGAAGTGCTCATTTATATCAGCCTTCCTACTCCAAAGGCAAATTCCAGCAGGCCCCTGGTGACAGGTGGCACTCTAATGCACATGTATTAGCATACAATAGCAATGCTGTCCTGGCTCTTGCCAGGGCTGGCCGGAGACCCACAGGCTGCTTACAGTGTGGTGAGTGAGCTGGAATTAACTTTGAGGGGCATGATTCTCTGAAGCACTTACCATACATTGTTATCATCTTGCTGGTTTCTCGGAAGAGTAAGATGCCATTGGGGGAAGAGACATCAAACTGGAGTCGCTGGGATCTGAGCGAAGGGCACAGGAGGAGAAAACGTCAGACTGTTTTCTGGGAAGACTAGGGTACTTGAGGCTCTCACACCTTGGGTGATCCTGCATTTACATTAAAATAAGTAGCCTGCCTATTCTAATGAGGATAACCAAGTTATAGATATTTAACCAATAATGTAGCTTCCATCTTGAAGACCAACATGCTAGATTCAGATTCTGCTGCTCAAATTAAAAACATTTAAAAGAGAAGAAAAAAGGCAGCAGATAAAATTACTGTCTTACAAATCTCAATTTTATTTGATTAAAGTATACTTTCTACCAGTCACCTCTTGGTACTAACTCAGAGCCCTTCAGCCAATAGTCTGCATGGATCTTTATGGCTTCAGTGGCATCTGAGAGAGGGGCAAAGGCACTGTTACTATTTTATATGAAGAAAGGATACAAAGGGAATTGGAATGGTCTAAAAGAAGCCGGACAGAAAAGATAGACATTTCTAACAATCTTCTCTTTTGTCTGCTCCACATTTTGATAAGCTTCACTAGACTCAAGGTAAGACCTGAAAAGCCTAGGAGTGCTTCCTACTTCCTCTTTCCTACCCCCAACACTGAATCCATCAACATCTAACTAAAACATACCCCGAATCCACCTCTCCCTTACAGTCTCTCTGCTCCTATTCTTACCTGCCTTCAGTCCCATTCTTCTCATGGAAGCCTTTAAATAACTTAAATGAGATCATTTTAATCCCTTGCTGAAAACACTCTAGCGGCTTCCCACTGCAACGAGAATAAATGCCCACTCCTCACTACTGCTGTACTGAGACGCTAGATGATCTGGCTCTGCTTCACTGGTCTGACCCCGCTCCCACAGCCTCCCCCATCCACCAGACTCGTGCCACAAGTCCCAGCAAGCTTATCCTATCTCAGGACTCCTGCAGTTGTTTTCTGTTTAGAACATCTCTTATCTTTGCAGGGCTACCAGAATCTTTCTCGTCATTTAGATCCTAGTTAATATTACCTTCTCAGAGAGGTCTTCCCTGACCCTCCTATCCTTTAATTCTCCTCTATTTTACTGCTTTATTTATTTTTTTTTTCATGGCAATCACTATCTGGAAAGATCTTCCATACTTGTTTTTATTGTGTCTTCCTCACCATTTGTAACATCAGAGGGTAGAGATTTTGTCTGGCATAGTGGCTACGAAGGCTGGGCAAAGAGCAAGTGCTCTCGAGTATCTACGTTATAAATGAGTAACTCCTGAATATATGCCTCCTGGGAGGTTATAGCTTCTTTGAGTATTACCCACCCCCTAAGGTAGTTTTAAAACTTACTGTCTCAGGACTCCCATGAGAGACCAATGCACGTATCTGAAATTCTGGGAAAGCTAAGGTGCTAGATTTTTCTTTTTTACTATCCTAATTTGGTGTTTTGAAAATCATTCTGACTTTTTAAAAGTAAATTTTTATTGCTCCTGCCACAACCTTTTTAATAAATCCCTTTCTTAAGAAAGAGTATTCCTTTTTTTTTTTTTTTTTTTTTAAATCTTCTAAGTCCTTTTAATTGTTCTTATAAACTAGCATAAGATATAAACTTAAGCAGTACATGTGAGTTTTATAATTTACCCATCTCTGGCAGATAGCTAAGCATAGCACATCAGAGCCTAACAGTGTGAGTGAAATAAGGTGTACAATGACATCTTCTATTCTGGACCTAATAATTCAACAAAGAAAGAACTATTTGTAATCATTGTGGTTATAAAAGGTCTCATGGAGACAGTGAAGATAAAGCTATTCTGATACCGATCATATCCTTCTCAACATCTCTAACCATGAAATGTGATGGACAAGGCACCATTACCAAATGTTAACCTTTATATCCGTGAGCAGGAAATCAGAATATTGGTTGCCAAATTTACTTCTCCTAAGAATGGACATCTGGAGATTCTTTTTATTTTACTTTTTTTTGAGACAGGGTCTTACTCTGTCACCCAGCTGGAGTGCAATGGCTTAATCTTGGCCTCAATGTATCCTCTGCCTGCCAGGCTAAAGTGATCTTCCCACCTCAGCCTCCTGAGTAGCTGGACTACAGGTGTATGCCACCATGCCTGGCTAATTTTTTGCAGGGGTGGGTTTCACCATCTTGCCCAGGCTGATCTTGAACTACTGCACTCAAGCGATCTGCCCATCTCGGCCTCCTAAAGGGCTGGGATTACAGGCGTGAGCCACTGTGCCCCCGTGGAGACTCTTTAAAAGTAACTTATTTCCTGCAGTGGGCTATGATTTTGTGTAGTTAGGAATACTGTTCTTTCAAACAAAAACATACATAAAAACTTTTCAAATTTTAAAATGCAGCAGTAAATCTCATCTCCCACAATCTGCCCAAAGCACTAGATACAACAAACTCTCTCAGATAACAGGGCAGCTGTAACCTTGGAAGCTGTGCTTCTTGCTTACCTATTATGAACTAATTCAGCCATCAGCTTGAGTACAGGTGTGGTACAGGCTGGATCATGGTACCAGAGCTCAATTGCCCGTTGGAGAATTGGCATGTAGGATGGATATCTGTAAATGAGAAGCTAAGGAAGGATTTCTGATTCAAGAAAGGTACAGAATTTAAAATAGGTTTTTAGCACTAGCCAAGCACAGACTGTCAAATTACAGTTAAGTTCCAGTCTCTTGCTTGCTAACGTTGGAGGTCTTTCTAACCAGAAAACACTAAAGTGATTTTGTGTTCTTTAACCTGTAAAAGGCATCTAGTAATACATTTTAATTTACCTAGTGCCTTTCTTCTAAAGAACATGATGTATTTCAGATTGTTATTTATCCTCTTACCACTTCTATGGTATGACAGGGGATCAGCTCATTTCCTTTATGTAACTATTACAGAAAGAGGCACCTGGATTTCAAATAATCTGCGCAAGGTTAGAGAGTCAGTAAACTTAAGACTTCCTAATTTGTAAAAACTATTATTTGTTTTTTTTTCCTTAGACTGAAACATCTCTCTAAATATAGCAAAATCAACAGTTCTACAGTGGTATATAGTTCCACAGGCATTTATATTTGAGATCCAAAAGAGAAACTGGGAGACCACCTCATTCATGTTCTAACCTCAGACAACCTTATGTCTGTCATTAGACCACTGTGAAATGGTGGCTTCCAGAACACATGCAGGCCTTTTGGGTAGCTCTTCATCTTCTCTGCCTCACTACGCCTTCCCTTCCCTGCACACCCTCTCTTGACCCCATCACCCAATCACACTTCAGTTAAGGCTTGCTGTAGGTGTGCTCCTAGTCAGAGTTAGGATACATCCATTCAAAGAGCATCATGAAGCTGGTCTTGGCATTGAAAGCAAAAGCGATCCCTCTCAGGTCTCTTACTAGGCCAACTAGAGTTCGCTGTAGTAGAAGGCAAAAACATGTTAAAATAGAAGAAAAGAAAAAACAGTCTGATAAGGATTCCACAGGTCATCAAGCTCTTCCTCTCACAGTTCAACAAATACTCCTGAAATATTTTGATTCAGTCTCTTCCATCCTAGAATGGGATATTTTCACTTGAAAAATTAGCTTTGAAGTTTGTTATGCCAAGTATAGGTTCCTGGTTCGTTGCAAAAATAGAGGCTGACAAGGTTTTAAGACATTAAAGTAATACATCATATGTAAAAAGTGAAAAAGCTTTGAGCCCACCCAGGGAGAGAGACACACACACATACACACATGCGCACGGCACAGAAACCCACTCAAGCCAGAAAAAGGCAAAAAAGAAAACCAGAAGTCCCAAAGAAGAAGAGGTAGAAGAGCCATATGTACCCTAATGGTTTATACCTTAAAGGAAGTCAGATGCAAGCCCTGCCAGGAGGAAGACAAAGGGGAGTCCACATAGTGCCTCTCCCTTTGGGTGGGCCATCCAGATGAGCCTATGTTGAATCTGTACTCTCCATTTACAGAAAAAGAGACTGAGGACTAAAGAGGACAAAAACCTTGCCCACAGTCATGTTGCTAGGTAGCAGGAGGGCCCAGATCAAGACTCATACATTGCACCAAGACCCCAAATCCAATACTCACTCTCTCAACAGAACTTTTACTTGTGGCATGAACAGCAATAAAACTGCTTTAAAATTTATAGTTTGGGGTTTGTCTCCAAACGTGAAGACAGAACAACAAGAACAACAACAACAAAATCTAGTAGTCATCAATATGCTCAAGAAGGTTGCACATTTGGAGATCTCAACACATTTGGCAAAAATGTCAGCACTTCTGTTAACAGCCTGCTTGTAAGCAAACAGTTCTCAAGCTGATACCACAAGCTCTCAGTACTCCAGTTCAAGACTTGGTCAATCTCTTAAAAGACTACATGGGACATGGCTACGAAGTGGGTGACAGTTGTAGACCATTACCAAGGTGATTCTTTTGGTTAATTTTACTTGCTTTATATGAAACTAATACCACATGATGGGAAAAGGGCTGATATTCACCGATATCCCTAAATCCTTGATATTGGTTGACACTCTTGCCTAAAGTTGCCAATATGTTCCACAATAATCGAAGCTTTGAATGGTACCTATCTCAGATCCTAAAACACAAATATAAAGGGGAGAGAGAGTTGTATTAAGTGGTGTTGCTCTCTGCCTACACTGCTGATTTATAGATGGAGAAAGAAAGGCTAAAGATGAAAAAGGAGAAATTTAGAATGTTAGGTAACGCCTGGCATTTTTTTCTGGCAATACCCTGGCTATTTGGTAGGTCTACCATTCAGCATTGGTGTCCTGAGGAATACTGTAAAAAGTCCTACCAATAGTAACATCCTGGTGTCTTCTACTTTTGACACAGAGATCTATACAAGTCAAGAAAACAGTATATATAAAGTAAAAAGATGAGGAAAGCAACAATCAAGAAATGACAATTCTAACAGCTAAAAAACAAGAACTTAAAATTACATATATAAGGAAATTTACTGGACATTAATCCCAGCTACATGGGAAGCTGAGGCAGGAGGATTGCTTGAGCCCAGGAGTTCAAGGCTTGTAGTGAGCCATGATCATGCCACTGTACTCCAGCCTAGGCAATAGAGTGAGACTCTGTCTCTAACAAAAACAAAAACTGATATATATGGAAATTCTTAAACCTTTCTAAATGACTCAGGTGTCAAAGAAGAAATCTCAATGGAAATTAGAAACCACAAAGAACTAAATAACGAAAATGTTCCATCTTAATATTGTGGAGTCTGAAGATTTATTTCACAACAATGTAAAAATACTTAACATTGGCCAGGCGTGGTGGTTCACGCCTGTAATTCCAGCATTTTCGGAGGCCAAGGCAGGCAGATCACCAGAGGTCAGTAGTTTGAGACCAGCCTGGCCAACATAGTGAAACCTCCTCTCTACTAAAAATACAAAAAATAGCTGGACGTGGTGGCACATACCTATAATCCCAGCTACTCGGGCAGCTGAGGCAGGAGAATCGCTTGAGCCCAGGAGGCAGAGGTTGCAGTGGGCTCAGACAGCACCACTGCACTCCAGCCTGGGCAACAGAGCAACACTTTATCTCAAAAAAAGAAAGAAAGACTTAACATCAGTAAACCGTACATGTAAAAATGGTAAAGATGGTACAATTTGGTTTTTACCACAATTTTAAGAAAACCTGGCTAGGTGTGGTGGCTCACGCCTATAAACTCAGCACTCTGAGAGGCCAAAGTGAGTGGATAACTTGAGGTTGGGAGTTTGAGACCAGCCTGACCAACATGAAGAAACCCTGTCTCTACTAAAAATACAAAATTAGCCAAGCATGGTGGCACACGCCTGTAATCCCAGCTACTCGGGAGGCTGAGGCAGAAGAATCACTTGAACCCAGGACGTAGAGGTTGTGGTGAGCAGAGATCATGTCATCACACTCCAGCCTGGACAACAAGAGCAAAACTCCATCTCAAAAAAAAAAAGGAAAACCCAACTTGTCACTAATGAGCAGTATTAAAAATGAAAAAGGGACGTAAAGATAAAACTGAGATTAAAAGGCAGTAAGAAAACTGTAAACAATTTTATGCTAATAAATTTGGAAGCTTAGATTAAAAAAAAACCTAAGAGCTACTTAAGTAAATACAATGCCATATACAAATAAAAGTTTACAAATCTCTACTGGTTTTGCAATTCCAAAACCCCAGAAGTCCAAGATATTAAATAAAAAGCTAAGGCAGTGGATAGTTTATAGT
Source organism: Sapajus apella (assembly GCF_009761245.1). NCBI lineage: Eukaryota > Metazoa > Chordata > Mammalia > Primates > Cebidae > Sapajus > Sapajus apella. The sequence continues at coordinate 24,576,697 of NW_022436961.1, read as the reverse complement.
CAAGCACGATTTTCTACTGGGGACTGCCCTAAACCAGAAGATGATTAATTACTGGGTGAAACATTCACTCACCTTTGCCTCCTGCTCATTGAAACTATTGGTGCTAAACATCTGGGCCACAGCCTCAAATGCTGCTGTGAGTGGCAGCATGAACTGCTCATACTGATCTTCATCCTCTCCTGTAAAAGAAACATCCAAGGGTGTGACTCCAATAACAAGAATTCAAAGCTGTGCATACATGGGAAGACGGAATGAAAGATGAGCAGACCCAGGAGAACTCCAGGGGGTCCCTTTATTATCCCAACAAGTATTAGTAGCAATTTAAGAATAACATGTTTATACAGAAACAGAATTATTAAACTACAAAATGACAGAAATCACCTAGTCTAGGCTAGGTTTGTTGACACTGAGCCACAGTGTCAGAGATTCATATGTGTATAAGGCACTACGTTATTTATTTTGATTTGGTGAGAATTAGAGTCAGTGGAGAAAGGACTGAAGCTGCTGCGTGAGAACTAGATGAGACTCAAACTTCAAATGGGTTCAGAGGCTTCATTCACACTTAATTTAAAGTCACCTTTCATAAACCTAGAAAGTTTCATGTCATTTTAGTAGGGTTAAATTTAAACAGCTCAAAATTAGAGTAATACCACTGAGCTTTAGTTATTAATTGACCTAAAACTGCTAATACCACCACTAGTGCTACAAAAGTGATTAAGCCCTTCTGGCTCATCTGTGCTAGAAAACTGGATAATAAAAAGTTTTCTTGATCATTTCAAGTGGGTTTACACCTCAGTGTGGGGTGGACAAGTTATCTGGCCAACAAGATACATTTAGGAATCTCAATTCCCTTATTTAACACCCAAGAAATATGAAGAGAATTTTTAAGCCACTGCATATCAGATAAAAACTTCACAAGCAGATTGTTATTCTCTTCCAGTTACAAGGACCTTCAGAGCATGATCTGTTCTTGGTGAAATCAGACTGTTATTTCAGATAGTTTTGTTACTGTTGAAATAACAGAAAAGCCTTCCCCCATCCAGTTTTCTGTCCTCAAATAAAAATTTAGAATAGTGCCAGACGACTTCATGAGCCACTAGGATTTCTTACGGTACCTAAATCCACCATGAGGAGACGCCCAAGTGCTGTGTAGAAGGTAGTCCGACACCGCATGTCTGTCAGGTTGGACTGATTGTTAATACCCAAAAATGAAAAGTGCTCGCTCTATTGAAAAAAAGAAAACAAGTTAAATGGTAAAAACACGAGTTAGAGGCAGAATGCAAGCCAGTAATCAGAGAATTACTGAGCCCTTTCAAGGCAATGGCTATGTAGTCATTCCTTGAGGATCTGAAGATTTTGTTTATTTTTTCTGAAGGGGGCGTATTGTTGTTACTACTACTAATTTATCTGCAGTATGCGTAGCAGTAGGTGACTTCACCATAACTCAGATCATCTGGATCTCAAAGAGCCACTCTGATAACAGTGAGTGTAATCTGGCAGTGTGGTGGAAATCAGCAAGGTAGCAACACCAGGGACCTCCATTTAAATATCTCCTTTATGTGTTGAGAAAGTGTATGTGTACGTGCTAGGAGGGCCCGGAAAAAAGATAAAATCACTCACCGTGTGATTGTTCAGCATGAACTGTACCGCACTAAGCTTCACTAGCTTCCTTACACTACTGTACGTAAAGACAAAGGAAGAAGGTCAAGGAAAGTATGAAGCAGACTCAGACTCTAGGACAGAGGGAAGTTTTTCAGAATAAAGGACAGTTTACCCAAATATCTTACTTTTTAAAAACCACTTGAAGATATCACTGCCAAATATGGAAAAATGCACTCTGCTAAGCACTATTTAATTAATAAGAAAACACCTATATCAAACTCCTAGCTGTAAGAAAACAGATAAAACCAGCAGGTTCCCCAATTATCATGAATATCCTAAAAGGACTTCTCTCAGGAGGGGCTCCCAGAGAGAATTAGGCCCTAATGCTCTACATAAGAGGCATATATTGTGTATAATGAATGAACTTCTCTCCTATTTAGAATGGCATTAGCTAAATATAGTATTTGGAGAAGTGAGAAAAACAGTCACTTTAATAATTTTACAGAGTTTATACATTTCTTGCAGACCTCTGGTTGTGAAAAGCTGCCCTAGAGCAATTCAAACTTTATAGCAAACCTAGTTAAAGTCAAGAGGAAGTATAGTCATTACTTCTATCACAAAGCCTGGAATCAGGATGTTTCTACCAACCAGCTGATGGGACAAACTAAGAGGGACTTTGTCTCTACTAAGGATACTAAAGCCTTGATCACACAGAGTGTGTACCTGTAAGATGGGCTTTTATGTACTTGTGGAACTAAGGAATAGACAGGGATAAATCTGTACTAAACTTTCAGGTTGGGTGTCGGCTTAGTTTTGGGGCCTGAAATTATTCCTATATTCTGTGTGGGCACTAGCGTTATGTGACTCCTAGGAAAATGGAAGATAAGTGAGTACACACTAAAGCTAAACTGAAGTGCAAGGAGCAGGAGGCGTGATTCTAAGACTGTGGCATGCCAGTTTCTCTTGTGCACAGAAGCTAGCTTAGAAAAGGATATCCAATGGAGAGGTCATTGAGAAGCTGTAGTGTCTTGGAGGTGATTGGTTCACAACGGCCCCAGTACTTCAAGTTGGTAATGCTGGAGGACAAAAAGAAAAAAAAAGCAGGAGACCCTTTTGATTTGCTGGTTTCCTTGACGGCTGGGAGCAGAAGAAAGTCATTCATCAAATGTCACCACACATCTGCACCACCAATTCACAGACATCACGACCACAAAAAAAGATGGGTAGGAAATCTCCGTACTTACATTTGGTTGACTAGAAAAATTATCCTTCAGATAATCTTCACTACTTGGTTCCAAAGCTACACTGGCCCATACCCAGGCCCTTGGAATTCTGGGGCACTCCAGGGCTGATTTCTGCAGCAAGGGTAAGAGATTTCTGCGGCAGTGATAACAGGCAGACGTATATAATTCTGCACCTGCACCATCCACTGTCAGCTGCAGAATTCTAGTAGCCCTTGCATCTGGATTCTTGGCTGGCAGAGTCCTTTAGACCTCCTTTGCTTTTTCCATCTTAAATTATTAACCAGCTCATGGATATGAGTGTTTAGGGTTGGAACAGTTGATAGGAGGCAAAATATCACTTTGCACACAGCCCTGGGTAATATATTTGGCTCCTAGCGTGTGCTTTAATAAACTGAGCTCCTAAAAAGGGGAAAATGTAACCAAAGGGGTATAACGTAAAAAAACCAAAAAAGGGCCAATCAGGAGCTCCAACTCTGAAGACAGTTCAAACAGCAGCAGTAGATTTTGGAAACTCAAGACTCTTAAAGGGTGTGATGTTTCCTGGGAGGAATAAGCCCATTTTAAAGTGGAGCTTTCCCCTTCGCGGAGATAACTAGAGGAAATCAACAACAGAAAGCGAATGCCTATGCTGGGCATCCCTGGAGCACAGCAATTGGGTGAGAGGCTGAGCAGGAATTACTGGGGTGGAGGTCTGTTTTGCTAATGACATGACAGGGTTTCACCTGTGATTCCAGAGGCTAAAGAGGAAATTCTGCAAGAACAAAATTAAATCCTTGCCTGTACAAGCCTGGAATGCTCTGGGGCCGGGCCATATCTCTAAGCACAGCTTGTCACACACTCAAATGCACAAATTTTCTGACGCAAACGATCAATGCTGGAATACCAGGCACTGGCAGCACAATGCCAAGATCACATTTTACAGTTCCAACAGGATTGCAAAGGACTCTTGCTGGTGGCAAGCTGAAACACTTACATTTTTCCTATGAAGACACTTAGGACCATGGTCTCATCATTCAAGCCCAGAACTTCTGAGAGTCGGCGGTAGAGCTGGTGTTAAGAGAAAGTAACCAGAACACATGAATTAGAACAATCACACCCCGGTACTATTTTTGTCCACACTCGGGGGTAAGATGTGGAAGAAAATGGACAAGAATCCCAGAGACAAATTTACTGAAAGGATAGCTAGTTTTTTTTTTTTTTTTTTTTTTTGAGACGGAGTTTCCCTCTTGCTACCCAGGCTGGAGTGCAATGGCGCGATCTCAGCTCACAGCAACCTCCGCCTCCCGGGTTCAGGCAATTCTCCTGCCTCAGCCTCCTGAGTCGCTGGGATTACAGGCATGCGCCACCATGCCCAGCTAATTTTTTGTATTTTTAGTAGAGACGGGGTTTCACCATGTTGACCAGGATGGTCTCGATCTCTTGACCTCGTGATCCACCCGCCTCGGCCTCCCACAGTGCGGGGATTACAGGCTTGAGCCACCGCGCCCGGCCGAGGATAGCTAGTTTTTAAGTATTATTGGACAGATGCTGAGCAATCTGACTGGTCCCTTTCAAATCCTGAAATTACAAAAAGCCAAAATCTTCTGCTGTTCTGAATATTAATTCACGTATGGAGACTAAGAATTGCCCATTTGTGGGAGAACAACAGATGCCTGGACTGGCCATTTGTTAAGCACATGGAGCACTTGAGAAGGGGGCCCAATTTTTTGACGAATCTCCCAGAATTTAAAGACTAAGAGAAAACATTTGGACTGTCCTATTACCTGAAACCTGGAGATTATGTGAATTATTAGCGACTGTTTCCCTCCATCAGCAATCCCACGAGTAAGAAGTGAGAACTAAGGGGCGTCAACTGAGAGGCCATTACCTTAGAGGATTTCTGCACTTGGTCCCCAATGTAGATCTTACGAAACTGTTCAAAAAAGCTCAGCATGGCCAACTCTAGCTTCTCATTACCCGCCTGGGCCAGACGAGAATCTGTTAGGTTCATCAGCTGGAGCACCCTGGAGGAAGAGAAGCAACCATTCTCTCAACAGCAGGACATCCTGGTTACTCTAGACAACACAAGCTATCATCCTGGTTACTCTACACAACACAAGTACAGGTTGTGTATGCTTGTACTTGGGTAGAGCAATTTCCTGCAGCCAGGTTCATCTATATAAATGTGACAGGACTAGACCAGGGGTTTTCAATCTTTTCTTCCTCACAGAGCCATGAAAGGAATGGAGACACATGAAGGATGATGTTCACAGGTAGGTAAACACTTCCAGGGATTAATAGCAGAAATGCTGCCTGTGGCTTCATCCCTTTTCTCTGTATCCTCTCCCCAAAAGAAAGGATATTGGAATGCAGGCAAGTGAATGAGAATACAGATGTCATAATAAGTGAGTCATTTAACATCTGAGCGTGGGAATGGCTAACTATTTGTGACATACCATGAGTGAATGAGACTCAATCACTGTGTTGCCACACTCAAGCTGAGAACCAGTCTGCAAGACATTGTTTAAACTAAATTTATAATATGACACAGAGTACTGAACTAGGCTGCAGAATCAGAAAGGCATTAGATTTCATTCTTATTAAAGCTTTGCTCAACTCTTCAAAAAACACCAGTGGGAAAATGCTACGGAGACTTTTGTCAGGATTAAGGCGCCTCTGGGCAAATGGGCATCTGATAAAATGGGGGTGCAAAGAGACAAATGAGGATTTTCAGAAGATACATATATTGAAGGACAGGCATGGTGGCTCACTGGCTCATGCGTGTAATCCCAGCACTTTTGGAGGCTGAGGCAGGTGGATCACCTGAGGTCAGGAGCTCAAGACCAGCCTGGCCAATATGGCGAAACACCATCTCTACTAAAAACACAAAATTTAGCCAGGCATGGAGGCATGCACCTATAATTCTAGCTACTTGGGAGGCTGAGACAGGAGAATCGCTTGAACCCGGGAGGCAGAGGTTGCAGTGAGCCAAGTGCCACTGCACTCTGGCCTAGGCGACAAAGCAAGACTCCATCTCCAAAAAAAAAAAAAAAAAAAGCTTTTGATAAAATGAAAATTGCACAGATGCAAAAGAAGTTGAAATCCTGTAGGTGGACAAGTGTATGGCCAAGAGATTTGGAAGGCTGTAGGAACTCTATTAACTCCATCTTTGGTGAACTTTAAAAAACCACAGTTTCCTTTTAGACTTATTTTGAGATTGCAAAAGCAGTGCAAAAGCAGTGCATGTTTTACTAACTCCAAGATATTGTCCTTAAACAGATCTAACAGAGAATCTCTGCTTTAGTTTTCCTAATTCTGTATCCATTATTTCCTTGCTAAATTATTGCTGGTTTTTTTTTTTTTTTTTAAGTAAAGATCATAGGCAGTTCTTGCAGCACTTATAAAACGCTTGAAAGCTGTGCCTCAGGCAGTTAGCATCTTAAGATTATGTTCTGTAGGCGGAGAGGACCCTATTGGGGAGTGGAGAAATGCCAGTGAGGCGGAGTGGAGAGCTTCTGTGCGGAGCACTTACCGACAGACAAGCTCACCATCCATGGCGTCTTGCTCATCAGTGCTGGCAAAAGAAACCCGGCCACCGATCACTGCTCCAATAATGTAAACCAACCATGTCAGCCTTCCTGCAGCAGGAGACAGACCCATTAGTGTCACCTCCAGTGACGGTTTTGTGAAGACACTCCTCACTCTAAACTTCCTTAATCTTAAGAACACTATGGTGAAACCATAAAGCCTTACTTTTCTTACAGAGAATGGTTACTTTTCTGCTTTGGTTAAGGGCAATACTAAGGGGGAAATTCGTTAGTTAATCAATGTTCCTGTATCAGACAAGGCCATTACTTTTAGAGTGTAGTACTTCCTTAGAGTTAAAAACACCCCAAGCTGGGCACAGTGCCATGTTAAAAACACCAGCCAGGCCCGCTGAAAACAGGAAGTCCAGGTTACTATCTGAACTTATCTCCCTGTTTCCCCTGGGCCTTTATTTAGCAGTCATAAAGCTCTCGGCTGGGTCCCAGCTGCGCTGTGGGGGATTAAAAAGCAGACAGAAGCCAGGTGTGGTGGCACATGCCTGTAGTCCCAGCTACTTCAGGAGGCTGAGGCAGGAGGATCATTTGAGCCTAGAAGTGCAATGCCTGCGTGGGCAACATAGCAAGACCTCATCTCTTAAAACAAAGTCTCACTGCAGATGTGATTTCAGTTCTTCTTCCCTAGTCCCTTGAGGGATTTATTCATTCATTCATAAAGATTCTTGTGGATATAGGGGCAAGTGATGATGAAAGAATCCTTTTGCGGGGAGGCAGGAAAGAGGTGGCAATGAGTGAAGGGGTACTGGAGACCATCTCCTCACAGTTCTAGAGTTCCCAGCAGGCTGCACACTCACCCTCCTGCACTGCAATGTCCATTGGGCTTGCGCTGGCGCTCTGTAGCAGCTCCTGGTAGGACTGGGCCGACTGGTCAAACAACTGCACGAGGAGCGCACACGTCTTCTCGTACTCACAACGCCCAATGGTGGACAGTTGGTCCAACTGCTGCTGGACCAGTCCCGTATCCTCCAGGGGATCTTCCAGGCCATCTCTACTCCCAAGGGAAGAAGGAAGGCAGCACTCTTAAAATATGCCTACTGATTTCCCCAAAATATCAGCTCTCTGACTTCTTCATGTTAGCCACCATTTCCAACTGTGGAGGCCTACATCTCAACATTACTTTTTCCCAAGGAAGAATATTTAATAAGTCAGAAGGCCGATGTCTTCGCCCTAGCATCAGTCTCCCTTAGGTATATTCTGCTTGCTGGTGTCAAATCTTACAATCTGAATTCTCATCTCTTAATGTCTTTCTGCCTTCAACCTCAAAGTCTTGCCCTTCTCACCTCTCTGATCTCTTGACTCTTAGTTTTTCGCTTGCTCTTGACTACAGTAAACCGTGGGACAAGTACACAGTCCTGTGTGGGAGGCCATTGTGGCTAGATGTGTCTTGGAATTCAGAAATGTTTAGATTGGTGGAAGGCAGTAGGATGCCTCTACTGTATCACATAAAACCCTTGGCGGGCTTTGTGGCACATCAAATTCAATGTTCCTGTAGCAAAACGTATGAATATTATAAATGGTCATACTATGTAGGATTTTAAGAAATCTATATATATAGTCTCATACCAGCTCCTGTCCAGTTCTGTAAACAAGTTAATTCTGATGCCAAACTGATGAGGAAATTTCTTCTGTCACATCTTGGACTTTGGAATTGCAAACAAGGCACTGTGGACCTGTACTAGGTCTTGCCATATCTGCTGGCTCCTAGATTGTAACATCTTGTCCAAGGAGGAGCTTTTCTGTTGTTACACTACAGTATAATGTCAACAGCAGCACTACAACTAGCTGAGTGCTTACCATGTGCTACATACTGTACCAGGTCATATTAATTTAATCCTTGTAAGAACCTTACGAAGTAGGCTATTATTTTAATTTTACAAATACAGAAATGGAGAAACTTGCCCAAGAGTACACAGCTACTAACTGGCTATCCAGGCCCAGAGCCTACAAACATATAACCACTCTCCAATGATGCCTCACTGAAGCCAGCTGAATCCTCAAGAGGTGAAGCTATGGAGGTGAAAGAACAAGGCTTGCTGGTGAACTTCATGAATACTCAGATTTTGAACTGATTCAAGTCATAAACAGTTAAGACTAAAACTCATGACTACTCAATGCACTTGGAGCTAAGCAAATTAAGAATCTAACTTTAAAAGGCCCCTGACCCTCAGACTCCAAGTAAAGTCTCTTGAAAAACAGCCAATGAAAAAGATACACAAGAAAGCTACATAAACAGGGATAACCTCATTTAATATAGGTCATTTCTGAAGGGGCTTGATGTTTCTTTAGTTACGGGTTTCTGGTTCAGTTAAGTCAATGTAGACAGAAATCACACGTAAAGGTAATGCAATCAGTGATCAATGACTTAGAATTCTTATGTCCTCTAGCTCTGAAATTAGAGTTGATAACTAGATTGTATAATCTTTATCCATTTATTTCTTTAGGAGTTCACATTAAGCGCCTATAAATTACACATTATAATTCTTATCATCTATATCTTATAAATGTTTCTCACATTTAAAGAAAAACAGTGGCAAGGACAAATATTATATGAATATACTCTGTATTCGAAGCTATTACTATGGACAGTGAAAGGGGGAATATGAATAGGATATGAATGTTTAAGACACAAGGCTATCCTATCAGGCTTTATGCTCTCATGCTACTCTGCTGACAAGGAAAAAGAACCATGAACAGTAGGAGCTCCAATGAGACACCCATCGAGTACCTTTATGCCAGTGGGATGTTTGATCTCTATGAAGTGTGACCCCAGGCCACTGGTGGGGGAATGAATGAGGCTAAGCTTCCTTACCTCAGTATGATGTGCACAGATTCCAACCGGGATGTGATGTAGGCTTTGGTGACCTCAGGAGTGTAAGTTTCCAGCATGTGAGGCTCTGTGGCTTTGACATATGGCACAGAGGCTGCTAGCCGCTGCCACAGGCTCAGAAGATAGTGCACACTATTTGGGGCAAATTCCCAGTGCTAATGAAAAGTAGAAAAGCAGAAGGCATATTTTTCATTTATCTATACAGTAGTCTTACACCATTGACACAGAAGGTACTTTTTTCTTTTTTTAAAAAAGAGGATAGACTTTTGTGGGGGTGTTCTGTGTATGGCAACTAGTTTAACATGCTTACTAGTATCTCAAAGATTAAGCATCTAGTGAGAAGAGGTGCTATATGCTGGCTGTGTAAGCCTTATATCACAAGGAAAGCCATATGCACACGGCTCTCAACCATTAGTATGCATGAGAATCACCTGAAGAAGTTATTAGAAACACCAGGGCTTTACCATGGACCTAGTGAATACAGCTTCCTGGGGGAAAAATGAGTAGCATCTTCCTTATTCCCTTATAACAAGAAATTATGGGGGTAAGACTCAAGAACTTGTATTTTTTCATCAGTCTCCCAGATGACTGTGATACAAGCCATAAAATTTGAGACCCATTGTTCTTTATTACACAACTAAAAAAGAGAGGGAATTAACTTTCTTTTTACTCTTCTGTCTGGCTCCCTGTTCCAGCCTTGGCTTTTCTGGGGTGACTCTGAGGGAATTCTCTCTGGTGTGAGTATAAATATTATCCTATTAATTCCCACATGTTCCTCTCCCCACAATCCTTGCACTTGTATAAATGTAAATTCACGGGCCACAACAGTAACTACTCTGTAGGGCTATACTTTTTACCTTTGCCAAGAAAAAATATATATATTCTTACATGGTTAAAACCAACAAGTGGCCGGGCGTGGTGGCTCACGCCTATAATCCCAGCACTTTGGGAGGCCGAGGCGGGTGGATCACGAGGTCAAGAGACAGAGACCATCCTGGTCAACAAGGTGAAACCCTGTCTCTACTAAAAATACACAAATTAGCTGGGCATGATGGTGCGTGCCTGTAGTCCCACCTACTCGGGAGGTTGAGGCAGGAGAATTGCTTGAACCCAGGAGGCAGAGGTTGCAGTGAGCTGAGATCGTGCCATTGCACTCCAGTCTGGGCAACAACAGCGAAACTCTGTCTCCAAAAAAAAAAAAGCCAACAAGCAAGAGAAGAGATTCCAGTATTTAGGAAGGAAGATACAAGCAATCAAAGACAAACCTGTAGGCTGGTCACTGTGAAGTTGGCTATCAATCGGATGACTTCAGGGTAGTTTTCCACCTTTACCAATTCTCCCAATTGATAGTTACTCTTCAATCGGGCCAGTAGTCTGCAAAACTCATGGTAATTGTTTGGGTCTGACAAGCTCTGGCAATAGCACAAGAGAAAAATAAAATGTAAAATATGACTCACCAGTACTTCAAGAATGATGTATACTTGGGATGGCATGGGGGATGGGGTAAAATCTACTTTTTAACTTCTAGGCTACAAGTCATGATTCAGAATGATACATCTGTATAATATTCAGAAACAATTTTTTAAAAAGTCACTTTAAAAAGGGACAGTAATATTTATCATCTGATATGTTCTCAATAATTATCCCATGAGATGAGATGAGATTATTAGCCTCAATGGACAAGGTTTGAAACAGAAGCCTAGAAGGATCACACTGAGGCTGTAAAGCTCATTACGGCAGAAGTGGGCACATTCTAAGACGTGACTGGCTTCTTTGCTTATTGATTGTTACCAATCAAAGGAAATCTAAATTTTCATCCTCCATCTGTCAAACTGATCATTAAGCACAAATAATCTATAGTTAGCAAAGTTATACAAATGTTTCATATAGTTATATCACTTTATTCATATGTTGTTTACATGACAGAGTTATAACAAATATTATAGATTTTTAAAATTTATTCTACCAGTATATTTAATTGTATGTTTCCTGGTATATGTCTTCCTCTGTTAGCATATGCAGGCATAGACCTTATTTTGTTCACCAGTGTATCCCTGGCACAGAGTAGGTACTCAATATAATTTGTTGAATGAATGAATGAATTTTAAAAAGAGGGACAAAACTGAGTATATTTTAAAATAAACTGCTTTTAAATTTTCTTCTAGTGTAGAGAAGTGATACTTTCAAAAACTGCTGAATCACTGGGACTTCAAGCCAAAAAGGGGAATGGAGTTATGACATGAACATTTAAAAGACAGTATCTTCCTTCCCACCTAAAAGCAGCCCTATACACTCAGGTTACCAATAAACATTTTTTTAAAAAGGTAAACAAAATCAAAAAGCAAATGTTATGAATTTCTTGGGGGAAAAATGAGTAGCTTCTTCCTTATTCCCTTATAACAAAGTGATTCTTTCCCGTAACGCCTACATTTCTGAAACTGGAGGATATGAGCTCCTCTTTTGGGCAAATACTCTCAGAATTGGCCTATGGATAGAGATTCACATCAATCTTCCCTGAAGAACAACAGACTGAATTGTTTACTGGGCCTCGGGATGGATTTCCTTCTGACTCATAACAGCTGGGCATACACTAATTCTATATGTATGTACATTCTCAGAAAAACTTACCTGTGGATTTTCCAGGATTCGTTTAACACCATCTACAAGATGAGAGAGAAACTTGGCCCTCTCTGCGTTGTTAAACAGGGATCTTCTGACTGAGGCGATCTGTACCAAGCAGGATAATACCTAAATGCAGGGGAAAACCCAAATACAATGATTAAAGATTGTACAGATATTTTCACCAGAAACATTCCCCCTCCTACAATACTCTTCTTTAAAATATCTGAAACAACATTATTTTAGAAAAAGAAAAGGGCACAGATCCAAGCGGACCATAGCAGCCCATTAAATTCAGAATTTGGAAATTTTCTTATGTACAAATTCCCTTTAACCACTCCAACGACATCTTTGTTCTTGCTAAGATATATATTTCACCCATGAAAATACCAAGCAATTTGTTCTTTAAAGTTTTAGATTTATTTTTCCTGGCTAATATGAGTTTGACATGCAGATATGATATGCTTATTTCATTACATGATATAAAGAAATAAGCATATCATATCTGGGCTCTAAAAAAAAAAAAAGTAGCTTTACCCCTGAAGACATTTTCCTGTTCTTGCTGTGTTAGATATTTACACTCTCTGTCTGTCCCTCTAGGTCTCCTTTCCACCCTTCTCCACCCCGCCTTGTTCCCTAGGAGGCTGGCCTCTGTTGAGGACAGCAGCCAAGCTCCCCTGCCCTCTGGCTTCTAGTTAGCTTCAACCAATGGAAAGTACCAGCAGCAGTTCAGAGGGTAGAAGGAACGAGGTTCTCCCCTTCCAGCCATCCAGCTGGCTGTGACCAGCCAGCAGTTTCTCTACTGATGGCTGTAGTTCTTGTCCAGCCCTCCTCTACAACACAGCTTCAGCTCTCTCCAGGTTTCCTTCACTTGCCCTTTGAGGTTCTCCTCTACTGCCAGCCCCAGGGGCATGCACCGCCACCCATGTTGGTGTCGCTTAATTTTACTCACACCTTTGTAAGTAGTCCATTCTTAATTATCCCTCTTGACTGTGCTACCTTTTCTTGAAGTAACCTTAACAATATACCCAACAACAATGAATCATGTTTCAGCTAAAACGAAGGTCTACATTAATTTGGAGAAGTGCTACAATAACCAGAAAAGTCCTCTACTGCACAAATACTATGCATGCCACTCATTATGTCACTGTGTTTTCTTTATATATTTTGTGTACAACACCAACCAGTATTTTACACCAACAATCTGAAATACCAAACTACTAGCATTTTAGAACCTGAATGAATTTTGAAATTTTAGGTTAATTATGGCTTTAAAGGAGAAATACACCATTCCCAATAGCTTTCAAATGTTATTCAGGGTAAGTATGCAAATTAGCCTTCCCATCACAGATTCCATTTATCACCATCTAATGTACGCCTGAGGGATTTTCTGAGCCAGGACAATCTTAATAGTTCAACTAGACAGTATTAGGTGAATCCCCATGTGCTAGCCTGTGGATATCTGAGGAAGAGCATGAAGTCAGATACAAGATGAGACCCAGAAGAGCTTGACCATCTGCAGGAACTGGCCTTTAGACAGGAATAATTTAAAAATAATTAAGACTTTATGGCTAGAACCTTTAGGCTACAAGCTTAATCTCAAAAGACTAGATAACTAGCCTAGTATTTCTATGCCTTACTTTTTTTTTTTTGAGACGGAGTTTCGCTCTTGTTACCCAGGCTGGAGTGCAATGGTGCGATCTCGGCTCACCGCAACCTCCGCCTCCTGGGTTCAGGCAATTCTCCTGCCTCAGCCTCCCCAGCAGCTGGGATTACAGGCACGCGCCACCATGCCCAGCTAATTTTTTGTATTTTTAGTAGAGACAGGGTTTCACCATGTTGACCAGGATGGTCTCGATCTCTTGACCTCGTGATCCACCCGCCTCGGCCTCCCAAAGTGCTGGGATTACAGGCTTGAGCCACCGCGCCCGGCCTATGCCTTACTTCTATGATTTTATAAAACAAATGAACATAAGGCTCATTCACCATTGCTATCTTCTAGAAATAGGTTTGCATTAAGAAACAGTGGTCCTGACTCACCAGAGGTGAAAATGAAGGAGGGATGGAATGATACAGGTCAAAAAACAGCTGCAGAGTTGAAGAATCTAAGAATGCTGGGGAAGAAAAAGACAAAAGACATCACTTTATTAGGCATGCACATTGCTGCTGGCATACTTCTGGCACTATACATCAGGGAGCATATCCTTCTGCCTACTTAGCTTACAGAATATTTATTTCATTTGGAAGTGATAAGCAAATAGGGGCTTTTTGGTTTCCCTTTTTCTTTTCTCTTTTTGAAAGTATTATTAGCTTCTCTAAGAAACAGATTCTTCTTTTCGATTCTCAGAGAATTTAAGGCAATCCAAACACCTCTGTCCATAAAAATAATTTAAAACCTTCATCCTTCTGGAACACAAAGACAAACATAAAAACAAGTTGTTCTGTTTGATTTTGTTTTTAAAGATATATATTATCCTAAATAGATTAAAGAAGTCTCTAGGCAGTTAATGCAAGAAGGTAAAATACGTATCTATTATTAATCAGCAATTTTAAAGGTTCTTTGACACTGGGAGGTCTATTACTCCAACAACCTTCCCCATATTATAAAACAGATGTGACTGGCTGGGCACGGTGGCTCACACCTGTAGTCCTACCACTGGGAGGCCAAGGTGGGCGGATCACTTGAGCCCGGGAGTTCAAGATGAGCTTGGGCAACATAGTGAGACCCCCACTTCTACAAAACATAAATAAATAAAATTAGCTGGGTGTGGTGGCATGTGCCTATAGTTCTAGCTACTTGGGAGGCTGAGATGGGAAGACTGCTTGAGCCCAGGAGGTTGTGGCTGCAGTGAGCTGTGATCGTGCCACTGTACCCCAGCCTGGGTGACAGAGTGAGACCCTGTTTAAAAAAAAAAAAAAAAAGAAGAATTTTTTTCTCAGTTCTCCCTCAGAATACACAGGAATTCTTTAGATCATCCTACAGACACTCTGTAGGGGAGTGACAGCCTTTGAGATGGAGGAAGTTCTGTTACCTGATCTCCAGCTGGTGGGAATCTGCACTGTACACAGGTCATCTGAGGACTCATCAGTTGAAGTGCCGATGAAGTCAAAGTTGAGGCAGTTATGAGTGAGCTTGAGCAATTGCATGAGCAAGCCATGCTGACTTTCATCATTCAAGTTTAGATTCTTTCCTGAAGCCTGTAAAAATTACCACATAATGAGCCCCCCAAAATCACTCCTCTCTTCCCAGCTTGCTCCCTGATCGACAAGCCTATTAAGCCAGAAAAGGAGGACTGTATTTCAGCACAGTAAAATGTTCCCTTCTCTCCAAAGACACAGTACTTCTATCACCTCAATGTTACTATAAAAATACCTGGTTCCTTCTACACTATGAAAATATGTTTACTATAAAAACATGAAGTTGGTATTTAAAGAAAGCCCCTTTTAAACACTTATTCCTCACACAATGTAGACATAATGGCCACAGAGAATTGAGGCAATATGGCTCCTGTGGTCATTTTACTGGCATGTGAGAACCTAGTTATTTCTAGACAGGAATGGGGTTAAACTGTGGAGGGACCTCTGAGGACGCTTAATACCCTGCCATACTTTCTTTCCTCTTTTTCACCGCCATCATCACCAAAAATCTTTCAAACCAGAATTAAAATCATCACTCAATTTTATTTACTCATCTGCAATGTACCTACAGACTACAGGTGAGTACTGTCCATAGCTACTGTGCCTGTCCCATTGCAAGGTTATACCAGCTGAGTCTTCATGACTGGCTGGCTAATTATTTGTTCCTGATGGTATCAGTAAGAATTCAATCCTTAGTTTTCTCAAAACCTTTTCCCCTCCAGGGGGTGTAACAGCTTTTGCCGGGCAGCTTTGCTTAACCCGAGGATTATCTGGGAATTCTAAGGTAAAACTACATAATTGAGGAAAAAGATGAGTATCATTAACTGGAATAACAGAAAGAATACAAACTGGCTTCTAAAACTAAAACTGGGAAATGTTGGAAAATGAGAACAAAACCACAAAAATGAACAAAAAGCCAGAGGCGAACCCGATTTAGTTTTCTATAGGACAAAGCACCCAAGCTGGGTTGCAGCTGTGTGGAACTCTCAGCTTAACACTTCTTTCTCAGTTCAGCTCTATCAATAAATGAACTGAAACACCAACTTTCGACTTTAACACAGGTAATTTCCTTGTGATACTGACTACCCTCCAGGTTATTAAATCTAAATGGATGTTAAAAATTCAAAATCTACTTTTCCTTACAGATGTTGCTTGTTTATGTGCTGCCTTTAACTCAGCAGGGGGCAGGGGAACCAGCCTGGTTTCTGTATGCTAACAATGTAGTCTGAACCTGCTTTCAGAGCACTAAGAATCCAAACACTGTAAAACTAAGATGCTTTCACACCATGTAGAAAGATTTTATGTGGTTATAAAAACAACAACAGAACTTCAAACTCTGAGTTAGGCAAACTAGATTCCTTTAAGGAGTATGGGATAAGCACTTACTTACTGCTCTTTACCTAGGGGAATTGATCTGAAACAGAAAAGTGACCATCATTTCTCCAACCTCAGTGGTCACTCTGACCAGTTCCTTCAACACCTCTGAGTCTTAAGTAAGAGATGAAGATTAAAGAGATGTCTAAATTCTCACAGTGTCAGTTAAAAACTGACATTTAACAAGTTGCCATCCATTCTCATTCTTTCAAAAGAAACTGGGAAACATGACCCAAGATACATGCTCACCTGTTTTAGTAAGTTGCAGGAAAGTGTGAAGATATCAAATAATGATGAATCGCGAAAAGAGGAGGCTATTTTTCTGTGCTTGGTTAAAGGATGAGTGGTGTCTGCCTGTGCAGACAAAGAAGAAACCAATGCAAAGAATTAATTACAAAAAAAAGAATTTTTCATGCAGACTTCAAATAAGCTGGGATTTCCAATAAGAACAACATAAACATAAAATACATTTTTGACATTTAAATTACTGTGAAACCATATCTAGTGAAAGGATGGAGGATATAAACTGCTAATAGCCACGATATCCTTTCTTTCTAGCTTACAGAGGGAAAACAAAAGGATGGATATCTCTGCTGCAAATTCTTATTTTCCTCTGTATTCAGGAGATAAAACCTAAATTGTTGGCAGACATTACTAATAATTACTTTCATGTTGTACTGTGGCTTAATGGGCCAGGCGTGGTGACTCACCCCTGTAACTCCTAGAACTTTGGGAGGCTGAGACAGGAGGATCATTTGAGCCCAGGAGCAGACACAGTGAGACTCCCCAGCTACCTCTAAAAACTTTTAAAAAAAAATTGGTGTGGTGGTGCATGCCTCTAAGGCGCAGCTACTCAGGAGGGCCTTGAGCCCAGGCATTCACAGCTGCAGTGAGCTAAGATTGCACCACTGCACTCCAGCCTGGGCAGCAGAGTGAGATCCTGTCTCTTAAACACCCACAGGGTAACAGGCTTTGATTTTGGTAAGCAAAACTCAAAAAACCCTCAAAGCTGAAGTTACTGCAGAATTTCCAAATGACAGCAGCCCGTAATATTCACCTCCTTTTCTAACCTATTTCAACATATTGCCTATACACCAGAAGTGAAAACAATTTAAATGGTTGTACTGGTCTCTTACTTATTTCGCTGTTCTTGTCTTTTCAGCTAAATTATAAATGTTTTTGTGGCTAAGAACTAAATCTTCTTTTTTCTTTGGGACAGTGTCTCACTCTGTCACCCAGGCTGGAGTGCAATGGCATGATCTCGGCTCACTGCAACCTCTGCCTCCTGGGTTCAAGTGATTCTCCTGCCTCAGCCTCCTGAGTAGCTGGAATTACAGGCATGCACCACCATACCCGGTTAATTTTTGTATTTTTAGTAGAGAGGGGTTTCACCATGTTGGTCAGGCTGGTCTCAAACTCCCGATCTCGTGATCTGCCCGCTTCGGCCTCACAAAGTGCTGGGATTAAAGGCGTGAGCCACTGCAACCGGCAAGAACTCAATCTTTTACTTCTTTAGTATGCTCCTAGTTCTAACACACAGTAGGTACTCAATATGTGGAATAAAATAATTTCAAGGTTGTCAGGAGTATTTTCAGTCTAATCACTTACTGAAAGCTTAAATCTCTCCTATTTACTGATCAATTCATCCAAGAGGAGACCCTTTTGTTTTTGCCACATTAAAGTGTAAAGCAGCAAGATCGTTGACAATCAAGTCTTCCTTAATTTTATTTCTAGGTTCTAGGTAAGAATGACAGAAATATATTTTCTTTTTTGAACCTGACAACCACAAAACAATGAAAAATTCAAATGATTTAAAGGCTGAAAATATTCTCCAATTCTTGCTTCTGTCATTGTGTTATCATGTGTCTTAGATAATAAAGATATTGCTGATTATTTCTCATATAATCTGTTATACTGACCATAATGCACAGAATGACTACACACTAAATGGTCTACACAATTTCATCATTTTCTCAAGAAAAGTAAAATCTTGAAAAAGTCTTTTATATATATATATAAATTGATGTACTATGTGGGGCCAAGCTTCAAAGGGGAAAAGATTAAGCCCACAATCTCTATCCTCAGTTAATGCATCTGCTCTTCTACTATGAAGGTTTTTTTAAGGGTGGTTAAATAGTACATTATTGTTAAGAACACAAGCCCTAGAATAAGACTATCTGGGTTCAATTCACGCACTGTTGCTTGTGAAACCTTAGGCAAGTAATTTCACCTTTATGTGCCTCAGTTTCCTGATCCATAAAATGGGATAAGCACAGTACCTACCTCATATGACTGTTCTGAGAATATTATCTGGGTGATGGTTACATACTAATAGTCCAGATCCAGACCTCACCAAAATTATTTAAAATTATTTACTGTACGTGCTTAGAATAGTAGTTAACAGTAATCACTCAAAAGTGTAAGCTGTTATTATTTTGGTAATTACAGATCACAATGGGGATTGCACATGGCTAGAGAACACAACATGGACTCCAAGTTTTCACAGGCTATAAGCTAACACATTTGAAATGGGATCAACTCACAGTTAAGATTTCTGAAGGTTAATAAAAATGTCTGCATAATTATGAGCAATAGCAACAGTAATGCTAATATAATTAATATGCTGCCAACTTACTTGGGTAAGATGTTATAACTAATGTTGATACGGGTCTATTCTATAATCACAAAATTTTAGCTGCATAAAAGTAAATGACTAAAATATAGCCAGAGCAAAAGAAAGCCACTGGTGTTTCCTCTGTAGTCCTCTGTCACGTCAATGACTATTTTAAAAATTCAAGGTATTGAGGGGCAGAAGGGGCACACAAAAGGTCCACTTTTATGGTTCTTTTTTTCTTTTTTGGAGACAGAGTCTCACTCTGTTGCCGAGGCTGGAGTATGGCGACATCTCGGCTCACCGCAACCTCCACCTTCCGGGTTCAAGCAATTCTCCTGCCTCAGCTTCCTGAGTAGCTGCGATTACAGGCGGCCGCCACCACGTCCAGCTAATTTATGTATTTTTAGTAAAGACAGGGTTTTGCTATGTTGGTCAGGCTGCTTTCGAACTCCTGACCTCATGATCCACCCGTCTCCGCCTCCCAAAGTGCTGGGATTACAGGTGTGAGCCACAGTGCCCAGCCCCTTCTTTGAAGTCATTCTCTTTTATGGGCAAGGCAGTATTTCATTATGATTTTGATTGCTTTTATCTCTATAATGAAAATTAATACCAACAAAAAAAGCTAAGGTGCAAGGGGAAAATATCCTGGAGACAGAAGGGGAACAGAACAAAAAGTGAGGTGAGTTGCACTTACAGAGGAAAACCCAATGGAACTGTTTTGTTTCAAAAGGGCATTAATCACTTACCGCAAAAGCATACAACTGCCAAAAAAGATCATCCCACACACAGCAGAAAACACGAATACTAAGAAAAAATATGGCACTTACTTCAATGAGGAAGGCTGTAGCACTTACTTGATTAATTTCATTGGTTAGCTGAGATAAAATTGTGACGCCAATGATGCAGTATTCAACACTATCCTGGGTAAAAAAAAGCATAGGGTAGAAAGAGTTGTCATGTGTGCTTGGTTTTGGCATCTGGAACGCACTCATACTTTTGAATGATGGGTTCCTGTGCCCGTAATGAAACTGCCTAGACAAGGCAGCAAGGAATCATGGTTTAAAACTCTTGTTTTGCCAGACATAAAACCTGTTACCACAAAGGAGGACTCACAAATCTGACTTCATCAAAATTTAAAACTTTTACATTAAAAAAATTCCCATAAGCATTATAGCATATACATTTTAAAAAGGTAAACTGCAAAATACATTTACTAAGCCAAATGACAAGTAAGCAACACACTTTACAAAGAGACTGTATATAACAATAAGCAAAAGGCAAAGCAGCTAAGGAAATGTGCTTAAGGTATACACAGAAGTTCACAGAAAAACAAATATAAGCAACAAATACATATCTGAAAATCTGTCCAGTCTCACTCATAACCCAAACAATGTGACACCAATTTTTTTAACCTACTAAATTGGAAAACTTGAAGTTTAGCTTCCAGGGCTGAGGTATAAGAAAGCAGGTCCTCTTATAAACTCTTGGTGTAAGTATCAAGTAGATACAGTCATGAGTCACTTAATAACGGCAACACATCCTAAGAAATGTGTTATTAGGTAATTTCATTGTTGTGCTAATATCATAGAGTGTACTTACATAAACCTAATGGTACAGTCTACCTAGGTACAGTCTACCACCTAGGCTATATGGTATAGGCTATTGTTCCTAGGCACAAACTTGTATAGCCAGTGACTGTCCTAGTATCTAAACATAGCAAAGATAAAGTAAAAATAGAGTATAAAATATTTTTTGTTAAAAGCTACATCTGTAGGCCGGGCGTGGTGGCTCAAGCCTGTAATCCCAGCACTTTGGGAGGCTGAGGCGGGTGGATCACGAGGTCAAGAGATCGAGACCATCCTGGTCAACAAGGTGAAACCTCGTCTCTACTAAAAATACAAAAATTAGCTGGGCATGATGGTGCGTGCCTGTAGTCCCAGCTACTCGGGAGGTTGAGGCAGGAGAATTACTTGAACCCAGGAGGCGGAGGTCACGGTGAGCCGTGATCGTGCCATGGCACTCCAGTCTGGGCAACAGCAGCGAAACTCCGTCTCAAAAAAAAAGCTACACCTGTATAGGGCACTCACTGTGAACAGAGCTTGCAGGATTGGAAGTTGTTCTAGGTGAGTCAGTGAGAGAGTGGTGGGTGAATGTGAAGGCCTAGGACATTGCTGTACACCACTACAGACTTTATAAATACGTACATTTAAGCTACACTAACTTTGCTTAATAAATTGTGCTACGACATTAAGACAGCTCCACGTCACTAGGCTCCTTTGTCAGCTCCATTATAATTTTATGGGACCGCTGTTGTGTATGTGGTCTACTGTTGACCAAACCATCATTATGAAGGGCAAGTTGTATAGCTTTTTTGAGGATAACTTGGAGATATCTTTCCAAGGCTAGGCATTGACCCTACAAACATACTTATTCAAAAATATATGTACTGGGCTATTCACTGAAGTATTAATTTAACAGTCAAAAAAAAAGAAGAAAAGAAAGAAGAGAGGGGGGAGTGAGAGGGAGGGAGGGAGGGAGGAAGGGGGGGAGAGAGTGAGAGAGAGAGAAGGGGGGGAGAGAGGGAGAGAGATAAAGAAAGAAAGAAAGAATATAGAGGAATTTGAAAGGATGAGGCACGGGTTGTTTTTGCCAACACGCAAATACTGCCAAGACATATTAAGGGTAAAAACGTGCAAAAGAGAATATATCAAATAATTTCATTTTGTATCATGTTTTAAAAGTAGATAAGCATGTAAGTGTGTGTGTGTGTGTACACACATGCTGGTTCTCCCATTCCCATTACATCAAATATATACACTGTACCTGTAAAAACCTTGTGACGTCTGTGATTGCATTTCTGAAGACATAGTCATCCTTCTGACAGTCAAACCAGCCCAGTTTTGTGATTCTGGCATATAACTGAATAAGTGCTTGTGTCACGAAAGTAGCCAACTTTGGCCGAGTGGCAAGGTAATTGAGCACATAATTCCCTATTAAAAAAAACACAAACAAAAAACAATCCATGTAACAGAAAGCTCTGCCAGAGAAGGGCATGTATCTTTAGACCATGGCCAGGAAGCTATAAATGCAGACTATTCAACACAAACTGTATTAATTATTTCTGCTACTGAGACCTCAAATTTAAGATTAGTAAGTGTTCTAATTCAGAATTTTATTTTGTCACATGAAGAATTTGCAGTATAGTGGCCTTGACTCTATCCCTGGGTAACTAAATAATGTGGTCTACACAGAATTCAAAATTGTTAACAATGTTTTTCTTAGTTATTAGTGGCAGTAAAGAGCTTTATCTAGAATTAATTGTGTTGGGCCCTTCACTTTCATAAGCTCAAAATTCTGGAAACAAATTGGATTCTAGACATTCTGTATGGTTAGCAATCTCAGCATGTCATTGAACAAACACATACACTTGACTATTACTAGTGCATCACTAAACAAACTATTTTCTTCAAGACAGAACAGAAAATTCTCCACTTACGGATATCTATTCGCTGTTCCAATGGTAGGGGGTTGTTTGTGCGTGATACAAGCTTGGTAAGGCATGTAGCTGCCAGTAACTGGGAGTAAGAGGACTGTGAAAAGAGAGGGAAAAAGGACTTAAAATTGTATTCGGCAAGCCAGTCACAAGGTTTTTTACTTGGAGATTTGTGCTCAGATTCAAGAAAAGGCAATCAGTTTTGGCATACTTGATCCTCTGGATTTTTAGAGGGTCTATCGCTCTGAGGAAAAATGAACAACACGGCATAAGTTTATTTAGCTGACTTCAACAATGAACAACAGGCAAGACAAGGTGAACGGCATGATCAATCTGAATCTAATACAAATATCTGCTTCACTCTGAGGGACAGACACTAGAGGGCATCTTTTCAGAAAGAGATAGGAAAAAAAAAACCTCTCCCCTCATTTAAACCAAGAAATCTCCCCTTACTATCTGTATAATGATATTTCAATATCACCTCAAAATATTTCATGGCATGATATTAGGGAAAAAAAGAAATATTAAGCAATGGAATAGGTTTATCACATTCTCAAATGTTGCTTTAACAAGTCTGAAACTTATGGAGAATCAAAGCATTCCACTCGATCACAATGCATAAAAAGGCATGGAAGAATTCCTCCATGTGGCTGTATTATAATATGATGCCATAAAACAGGGACAGGCTCAGACCATTAAAATATTTTAATCAAGGGTCAAGGACAATTTTCTATGAAACACAAAGTCCTGAAGATGGTAGTCCTGGCCAGGCGTGATGGCTCACACCTACAATCCAAGCACTTTGGAGGCCAAGGTGGGCAGATCACCTGAGGTCAGGAGTTCAAGACCAGCCTGACCAACACGGTGAAACCCTGTTTTAAATAAAAATAAATAAATAAATAAATAAATAAATAAATAAATAAAATAAAAAGATGGTAGTCCTTCGGGCTATCCTTTATGGTAATATTACATAATACTACCAGGTATAAACATTTAAGATTAGTGGTGAGAGAGACTATACTGTCACTCCAGCAGGAGTCAGCTGGCAGAGCAAGCTGGGCATCTCCCACCAGGACAAATACAAGTGCATCAATCCAAACACCAAGTGATTTAAGAGAAATATATGAAACACTATACGCATAAAACTTAGACTACCACACAATCTCTGACCATGACTTTGTATCATTCAGATATTTGAGGGAAAATTCACATCCCTCTGCCTCTAAGTGATAATTTCAACCAATTATAATTTGTTCTATTTATTGTATAAACAATATTAATAAAAAATAAAAA
Source organism: Sapajus apella (assembly GCF_009761245.1). Lineage (NCBI taxonomy): Eukaryota > Metazoa > Chordata > Mammalia > Primates > Cebidae > Sapajus > Sapajus apella. The sequence goes on along the minus strand of NW_022436961.1, from coordinate 24,552,912 downwards.
ATAAAGTCACCTAGAATTGTATCCTCTCTACTATTTAACGTTTTTTTTTACATTTTGTTGCAGTATTAAGGCTACTTTTTGGAAAGCAAATTTTGATTAACCAGTTCTTTAGGGATTACTGTTGTTCAGAATACCACATGGCATGATCTTTTCTATTTTCACCTTTTCCACACATACAAGAATGAGGGCTAATATATATGCCTTTTCTTGGTGTTTTCCCTTTCATATATGAAAGAGGGTAATATAGGTAAGCACGACTGGGAAGCTGTTTGAGCATCAGGAAAAATATGAGGACTGCATTTCACGTTGCCACTTTGTTGAATGAAGCCCAGTGCTTGCTGCTGAAGTCTGGCTGGGATCTGCCTCTCAGGATGCCTTTTCGTAGGACTGTGGTCATGTTGCCAAGGACAGTGATTTTTATCAAATTAAACCTCATTAGAAACATTATTGTGATCATTGCAATGCCATTTTTAAGCTGGAGGAGGTTCTAATCCCATTTAAAATCCTACAGTCTCCTGTAATTTCACTGTCAAGGTCACTTTTCCTGGACTTGTAAGGCAATAAACAGTAGCCATGGCAGAGAGGATGTAAAACACAGAGAAGAGTGAGGATCTTGTACCAGGACTTAGGATTAAAATGGTCATTTATCTACAACTATCTTATTCTGGAAAGGATAGGATGTGGCACTTAAATGTAAAAGCAGAAAACAAGTTCTGGAAATTTAGGATGAAAAATTACAGAACAGAAATACATGTTCAAAGAGATTTTCTTGATGAGGCTGTGTGTATGGCCATTTTGCCAACCTGACAGCTATGGTGCTTTTTAAAAGTGAAAATAAGTCAGGGACACCTAGAAAAATAAGGGAACAGAAGCTATCCCAAGCCATCCCTACACAGAGAACCAGAATAAAGTTTCCTAAGCGCCCGTTATCCTTTAGGATTTTCAGATCTTACGCACACTTCCTCTTTCGAGGAGTAGCTGGCACTTGCTCAGGCAATCAGGGCTGTTGGTAAATTCAACCAAGGCTTTCTCTGCCTGGAGTCGAGTGGTTGTATCTGTGGTTTCATACAGCTGTTTGCACAGATTCTCTAGTTGGGCCAGGCTCTGGAAAAGATCAGTCACAAAAAAAATCAGTTCAGCCTACTATAAATGCAAGCAACTGTACTTAAAATTAACGAACAAACATAAATAATAATCAGTAAAGAAACAACTGATTCTGTACTCTGAGGAGGACCTGGGTAACCTTTACCTAATAACCATTTATAGGTCTCTTTATTTGATGCTATAGAAAATACCTATATACTTTTTCATCATTCCCTTGAAGATCAATCACACATGATATTTTTCGCCTTGCAGATACCCAGCCTAAGCTTTCCTAAAAGGCTTTCAAATAAAAATTCAGAATTTACTTATTCTTCTATTAATGTAAAAAGTGTGAAATACCAGAGGCACAGCTACTAAAATTAGGCACATAAACATGATATAAGTGCCCCATACATTTTCATATAGCTTTAAATATTCCTTTGAGTAGTAGTTATTAGTTTACAATAATGTACATGTGTAAAAACAGTCACTTGTATGAGAAAGCCTCTAGAGAAAGCTTCAGGTTGTATTTACGCACCTTCCTCCCTGGATCCCTCATGTCTAAAGTTCAGCAGACTCTCTTCTCCTGTTGCACTTTAAACTTTTACTTCGGTTCCAAATTTAAAATGAAAGGGTCAAAATAAATTCAACCCTGGCATATGCTCACTCAGAGATAAGACAAGGGAAACACCCACAAGCAAACTCTTCTTTCCAAATCTTGAACCAGTTCCAGGGAGGCAGGAAGGGGTATGGGTGTGTGCTTTGGTCAAAGCCCCACAGGGATGCATATATACTTGCACTTAATGCAGTGTTTAAAGGCAAAGAGGAAAGTAACTAGTTAAGACTATACTTAAATATCACCTTTCAGTGACTTAAGTGGAGAGTAAACATCTGTTAACCTTTAAAGGAATGGTTTGGACTTTAAGAAAAAATTGGAGCCTACTTTCACCAGCAGCAAGTGCAGTTTGAGGGATCCTACTATTAGAAAGGACAATTCTGACAAGAACAAAAATAATTAAACAAACTAACCTGTGTAAATTGCCTAAAATATATTACACAGCAAGTCTGCCCAAGGCTTTTCATTATCACTTTAGTTCATTACACCGTGTCTTTATAAATCACAGCTTTTCCACTATGTAGGAAAGCCCTCAGGGCAGAATTCATATTTTACTCAACCTGATTAATAAATTTCCCACAGTCAAGGAAACAAGAACGATGAATATTGACACCCTAAGATCATCAGTCTCACTTCAGAGAGCTGAAAGAACAAAAAAACCTTGCCCTGAAAACAAAACAAACCATCTTCCAAATCATCTTGGGATTTTGATTAGGCTTATGTTTAACTTTTTTCTCTCTGACTTCCAGGGATTCTGCTTAAAATATTCTTCAATTCAAAAGCACAGAGAAAACTGCAATTGCAAAGTCAGATGTCAAGCAATAAAGTTCTACAAGTAGTACTGGAGTTTATTCACATGGGTTACGAACACAAGTAGAAGATAAGGCTAATTACACACATTCCATAAAATACATGCAAAAGTCATTTTTATCCTTGGCAGCACTGCTCAAGACCCTATTGAACACTGAATTAATTATAACCACTCATATTCCTAAGCAAGGCATTAAATCTCCTTCACAAAACTTTGTTTCAACATTGAAGTCTGTTTTTCCCCACTCCTATATGATGATTCCCTTAAAAGAAAAAAATTATTTAGGAAAATAGGTAACAAGAGAGACATCAAGGGAAAGCCACTGTAACTAAAATGTAAGCTGCTATAAAACCTGGCATCAGGTACTAGGGAGTCGCAGCACCCTCTGAACGTTCACAGCCATCACACACTTAAAGCTTTTCAACATCCTGAGCAGACACTCCCTAAACAGTCCTGGTGCTTATGGTAAATGACTCTCCTTAAAGTCTGATCAATCAGTTCCCATGGTTCCCCCACTGCAACTCCTGTTTATGTTTATTACAACAAAGTTGTTCACATGACAATGGCTAAGCATCTGTCACAGGTAGTTCCTTACTGCTAAAAACCTAAACGCAGGTTATAGCAGGCTTTTTGTTGTTGTTTTGTTTTGATTTGCTTTAATTTAGCAGACAAAACATACTGCAGGGTAAGTCTGGTAATGAGTTCTCAGCTCAGGAAACAAGACTGTTTAAAAAACAAAAACGCAATTTGACCATTTACACAGTTTGAAGAAAGACAGCTCCATTTTTTGTTCCCAGAAGAACAAATGGAAAACAATTTTGTTTTCCCAAACAATTAGTGGAAACATCTGAAAAACAGGGTCATTTTATTTGGATTGCCCACACTACTGATGAAGGAGAGAAGACTGAGACATTAACATTTATGCTCCTTTGGTTACCAGTGTTTCCAAAACAAATCTGACGGTTAGGTTCTTTTGAATCGCTTTTTTTTTTCCCCTAGCATAACATAATTTATCCTACCATTATTTGATTAGCTATTAAAACTAGTACTTCACATTAAGGGTGGCAAACAACACACCACAGCACACTCCTTTGCATGATAACATCTATGTCCAGTGTTTTCCTATTTGCCAGTTCTCATTAAGGATATCTATTCTGTGATGCCACTTTGGTCAGAGAAAATCCTCCAGAGAAGAATGTCTCTTTTCCGTTCCTGAAAATTGCCTATACTCCATGGAGAAACTTCTGCCTGGTCTCGCTGGAATAGAAAAGGATATTTGGTGAAATGCTTTATAAAAGTGGAAGGTGATCTTCAGCTGGCAAAGTACTGGTTTTTAGTATAAGAAACTCAAGAGGATTAATTCCCAAACCTAGAAACAGACCGATTTCACCAACATAATTACAATGAAGGTATTAAAAGAATGCATCTTCTTTAATATCTAGCAACACCAGTATTGTATAGTTTATTCAACTTGGGTAGAGAAAATGCAGCTCAGTTATTCTTATTTCAATATAAGACGAGATCTGTTGAGATTACAGACCTTAGAATATAATGATTTGCCTGACAAGCTGCCACCAGATTAGGGGAAAATAAAGATTCTGTTTGCACATTAGACATTATACTACTCCAGAAAGCAGAATACCTCAGATTTTACTTTATTTGTATAATATTGCTCTTTAAATAGACCAATGGTTATACTTTTAAATTAGCCTTACTGCTTAAAAAAATCCACACGGAGATTTCCAATCAGAGACTAGGATTCATGCTTTTAGTAAAAACTCAGTGACATTCCCAATAAAACTGAATAATGAACTAGACACAAGCATAATCCTTCGGTGACCAATCAGATCTGCAGGTGTTCTGAGGAGCACATTCTTAACCTGACTGCCACCCGGCCACCTGAGATGAGAAGCTGCCATCATATTACAAAGTGTAGGCACAATCCAGAGACGTTCTAATGAACTTAGAGTAGATTTACCAATTGTAGCTGAATTATCACAATTCAAACGCCACAAATATAAAAAGAATTGTGGAAACCCAAGCCACTTTCACCCTTTTCACTTACACCTCCCCCCCCCGCCCCCCCGCTCAGTTGCAATTTTTCTGTGTACTGGGAAACACTGTGTTAAGTAAATTAAAATATTTATACTGACACTTGCCAGAAAATTAACCATTTTAAGGACTTAGAAGGTTAATAAAATTGACATAAAATTACATTTTTATCTATTTAATAAGGCATTCTTACAGTCAATAATTGAGTAACCAATTATCACAGATAATAAACTTAAAAATTTAGTAACAACAATTATTGTTAGAAGGCAAATGGCAAAACAGTATGTAGAGTATATTATCATTTGTGACACGTTAGTAAATTTATAGAAGAAAACCTGGATTAATACAAATCAAACTTAATTGTCTCTGGGAGGTGAGAATATGATAAACTTTGAATTTCTGTAACTCTGGAAATTCTGACCAAAAAAGAAGAAAAGAACACCCTATGACCCAGCTATTCCACTCTTAGATATACATGCATTCCTCTGTCGCAGAAAAAAAAAATCCTAACAACTGTGAAAATAAGCATTTTTTAAAAGGGCAATTTATACTACATTTTTTTTCCTAAATTAACTCTTTACATTAGTAATATTTTACTAATTAACAGCTTATTCTGTTACTAATCAGAATTCATAAAACAATTCATAAAACCAAACAGACAAAAAGCTATTCCCAAGGCTAAAAAACAATGCTTGTATTTATTACTAATTCTATTTTCTTTTTTCTTACCAATGCTGGTAGCTTTAGTGGCCCGAAAAGAACATTCAAGGTTTCTTCCTGTTTATAAATTTATATGAAAGGCAATCATGGTGGCCAAAGTCATCTTGGTTTATAGATGTATCAGCAGACTTCTCAAAAGTTACTTACTGCAATAGAGTTCACAGGGCAAACTTTCTTGCTCTTTGAATAAGAATGTTTATAAATGCACGCTATTTATTTTTAAAACTCAGTTTAAGGAAAAAGTTTACCATGTCAGTGCCAAATACTTGTTTATGTCCTTTACAAGAGAATAAGCCAAGCAGCCAATAAGCAAATGAAAAGGTGTGCAATCTCAATACTCATCAGGAAATGTAAATTCAAACCAGGATGAGATAGCCATTAGAATGACTAAAATGAGGCCAGGCGTGGTGACTCATGCCTGTAATTCCAGCACTTTGGGAGGCAGAGATGGGCAGATCACATGACTTCAGGAGCTCCAGACTGCTTGGCCAACATGATGCAACCCCGTCTCTAATAAAAGTATAAAAATTAGCTGAATGTGGTGGCACATGTCTGTAGTCCCAGCTACTCAGGAGGCTGAGGCAGGAGAATTGCTTGAACCCAGGAAGTGGACGTTGCAGTGAGCCAAGATCTTGCCACTGCACTCCCGTCTGGCAACAGAGTGAGACTTTGTCTCAAAACGAAACAAAACAAATGACTAAAATGAAAAAGCCAAGATCAAGTATGTGGAACAACTAGAACTCATGTGTTGCTAGTATAGTTTGAATTGATTCAAATACATTAGAAAACTGGCGGTATAAAGGTACACATATGGAGGCTGTACACAGTGGCTCACACCTATAATCCCAGCACTCTGGGAGGCTGAGGTGGGAGGATTGCTTGAGCCCAGGAGTTCAAGATCAGCCTGGGCAATATAGGGAGACCCCGTCTCTACAAATAGTAACAACAACAGCAACAACTACAACAACAACAAAATTAGCTGGGCATGGTAGTGGTGACCCTGTCATCCTAAGTATTCAAGAGGCTGAGGCAACAGGATTGCCCAATTCTGCAAAGTCAAGACTGCAGTGAGCTGTGATCACGCCACTGTACTCCAGCTGGGGTGACAGTGTGAGACCCTGTTGAAGAAGAAGAAAGAAGAAAGAAGAAAGAAGAAGGAGGAGGAGGAGGCGGCGGCAGCAGAGAAGGAGGAGGAGGAAGAAGAAGAAAGAAGAAGAAGAAGAAGAACAACAACAACAACAACAACAACAACAAGAACAAGAAGAAGAAGAAGAAGAAGGGGAAGGGGAAGAGGAGGAAGAGGAAGAGGAGGAAGAGGAAGAGGA
>NW_022436961.1:24539799-24546205 GCF_009761245.1 Sapajus apella | reverse complement strand
GAGGAAGAGGAAGAAGAGGAGGAGGAGGAGGAGGAGGAAGAGGAAGAGGAAGAAGAAAACACCCCCTATGACCCAGCTACTCCATTCCTAGATATACAACCAGTGGAGATGTGTTCCAAGCTTACTCATGGCAGCACTAAATGTAATTGTTCCCAAATAGATTAAGCCAAATACCCATCAATAGCAGTATGGGTGTTTCATTTCTTAATGTGTGTGCTGGTTACCCAGGCATGTGCAGTTTATGAAAATTCGCTGAGTTTGTGAATTTCTAATTTGCATATTTTAATTATTTGTATATTTATAATTCATTTTTCTGTATGTATGGAAAAATGCCACCAAATTCTCTAGTTACTTATTGTCATCGATTACTTTTTAATACTAATGGAAAGAAGTTTTCATCAACAACCTACAGCTGCACTTTAGATTCATAATGTTCTAGTTTTACAACACTTAATGCTTTTATAACGATGACTCCCATTAGTTTCTTGGGAAGAACTAAGGTAAGCCTAAGAGAATGAGTAACACTTTTTGGTTGCAGATGCTGTGTACATCTATTGCGGTAAAACAAGATAAAATACATGTTTTCCGCAGTGATAAGGCTATGCCAGAGCCTGGCGTGCATGAGATAAGGATGGCAAGTCTGCTACCATATGAGACTGCAAAATTCTACATTTAACTTCAAAATACTAATGAATTCTAACTTGTAATAAACAGATGATCTTCACGTTGTAGGTAATACGTGGCCAAAACACATGTAAACAAATTATTTCATGAAGTAAACAGCCATACTGAACCTAGTCACTTAATGGTTTATTGACTTATAAGTTTAACCCGAAAGAATTCACTTAAGTTGTCACTAGAAACTGGCAGGGATACCTTCTCACAGTCATTAATGGTGCGGAAGAATGAAAGCTGCAGTACAAGGTGAATCCTCTAAAGGAGAGGATTCAATCTGGGAGCCTAAAACTGGCCCATACTGATTTTTGGTTTTTGTCTTGCACTGTGGTTTTAAAGTGACACAGTTGACAATATTTCATACTATCTGGTTTTCCAGCTTCCTATGAAAAATTAGAGCTCTGAAAACACTGGGCCTGCATTTTGAAGGGTCACGGAGTGCTCTCCTGGGCAGGCTCTCTCTAGTTCCCCACGGCTCCTCTGTAAACAGCAGTTGTCTCCCCTTGGTCTCCTGCAATTTTGTCTCTTATCAGTGGTTCATTCCAGAAGGTCAAACTTAAAAAGTAGTGTGCATGATAGAACAACAGATTGGGGTTTAACTTTGGGTACCACTGCTTCACAAAATTTGGTTAAAACACTAGGAGCTACGTAAAACTTAGAGAAAAAGAATTCAACTGATGCTGGATCGTTAGACACTGGTCTTACTACTTAAATGTGTGACCTGGGTGAGTTAACTTCCAGGAACTTCACTTTCTCATATATAAAGTAAATAATACATTTATATATATTATATATATATATAAAAGAATATAAAATTATATATATATATATATTTATTTGTGTGTGTGTATGTGTGTGTGTGTGTGTGAGTGAGAGAGAGAGAGAGAGAGAGAGAGAGAGACAGAATGTCTCGCTCTGTCGCCCAAGCTGGAGTGCAACGACGCACTCTCAGCTTACCACAACCTCCGCCTCCCAGGTTCAAGTGATTCTCCTGCCTTAGCCTCCCAAGTAGCTGGGATTACAGGTACATGCCACCACGCCTGGCTAATTTTTATATTTTTAAGTAGAGACGGGGCTTCACCATGTTGGTCAGGCTAGTCTCGAACCCCCGACCTCGTGATCCACCCACCTCAGCCTCCCAAAGCGCTGGGATTACAGATTTGAGCCACTGCACCCAGCTTTTATTACATAATTTTTAAAAGACATTTCCAGTTCTAAAATTCTTTGATTGTAATATACTATCTTTCGTATTTTAACTATATTAGTGAATCAGAATTCCAAGTAAACAAATATTAAAATGATCATGAAAACGATGATTGGGACAATTTGTTTTTAAAGTGAGAATGACATTTAAAAAAATAAATTGGGTAACACTCACATCCCTGTGATTGTAGCATAGGATCATTACCCACAAAACAACTTGAGTTACCTAGTAAAAGGAATAAGGTTTCCTTTGGAGTTGATTCAATACAGAGTAATGGTTAAGATTTTAGGTGGCAGACAAATCCCTACTCCTCCATCTACTGTAGGAGCATGATTAAGTTACTCAAATCATTCAAACATGTTCCCTTCTTTTACATACAAATAACACCCACTTTGCAAGGTTGTAAAAGTCAATGAAGTAATGTGTGTAAATTGCTAACCATTACTGGCTATTATCTATTCTACTGGCTACCCAAAACTCTGGAGAATAGCAGCTTTTATATTGCTTGCATAAATGCACACAAAATCTGCACTGTTTCTTCTAAGGGGATTATAAATGGCTTTTCCCTGTAAGGCCATAAAATATATAATTCATCCTCATTATTGCAAGATTCTGTTTTTGTGACTTCAACTACTCACTAAAATGTAACCAACAAATCAATATTTGCTCAGGGCACTTCCGCAGTCATTCACGCACATGGACAGAGTGGTCAACAATTTGAGTCACCTGACTTACACATTCCCAGCTGAGGTTGAACACTGCCATGCTTTGCCTTCTTTTTTTTTTTTTTTTTTTTTTTTTCAAGAGTCTTGCTCTGTAACCCAGGCTCCAGGACAGTGGTGTGAACTTGGCTCACTGCAACCTCCGCCTCCCGGGTTCAAGTGATTCTGCTGCCTCAGCCTCCCACGCCAGCTCGTTTTCCTATTTTTAGTAGAGATGGGGCTTCCCACTGTTGGCCAGCCTGGACTTGAACTCCTGACCTCAGGTGATCCGCCCACCTCAGCCTCCCAAAGTGCTGGGATTACAGGTGTGAGCAACCATGCAGGCCTTGCTTTGTCTTCTTGTTTCAGCTTTCACACTGTAAACAAGCGTAAGGTCCTTTATAGTTGTTTTTTTTTTTTTACTGCCATGTTTCTTGCAGTTTTGTGCTTTTTGTTGGTAATTCCACTGCTTAAAATGGCCCACAGAGTGCTGAAGTGCTGTCTATGACTAGCTCCTAACTTCAAAAAGGCTATGATGTACCTGATAGCAAAATTGCATGTTAAATAATTCAGTCATAAGTTATTGTGCTTTTGGTCATTAGTTTAATGTTAATGAATCAACAACATGTATTAAATAAAGTATCTTTAAACAAAAACACAAATAAAACACGGTCGTATATTGCTTGTTTGATGCAAATGTTGTGACCAGAGGCTGACCCGAATCTAACCCTATATTTCCCCAAGGAGCAATGGGTCAGTATTTGCTAATTCAGTGTTCTTGGTGACTTTCTAGAACATGACAACAGGAATAATGAGAATCAGTTCCATTTCTGGCATCACTGGGTGGGATTCAGTACATACTTCCCCATATAACTATATTTAATGCCACTCTTTAAGGGGATTTGTTCAAATAGAAGTATTTATTAGCCAACATAATTTCCATATTAATGTCTGTACAACTGTCTCAAATGTTTGCTTAAATCGCCATTTGTATTAATTATGCATATACTATGACTTTAGTAAGCACAGTGCACGCACGGGATGGAAATGGAAAATATAAGACTGTCTTACACAGAGTAGGCGCTTCGTTAAGAATGTCTTAACATTTGGATAAGTCTCTTGAAGCTTCCAAAGGAACTTCTAATTTAAAATGGCAGATTGATCACATATCTAATTTTGTTCCCTTCCAAAACTCAACTAAAATACTAAAGGTATTAAAAACAAAAGAAAACCCCTAAACCCTCAAGATCCCACAGGATAGATACGGAAGACAGGAAAAGGAACAACATAATTTTAGAATCCAAAAAAAAAAAAAAAAAAAAAAATCAACGGTAACTGACTTAAATGACCTAAGAAAACCAAATCCCTAACCAGCAGTGAGAAAAGCTGAAAACCTCATTTATGCTACCTGCTTAGATGTTAAGGTAAAGTGGGGTGGCCCAAACAAGGAGAAACAGGGTGAAAGTATCTGAGAAGTTAGATTCCCAGATAGTCCTCTTCACTGTACGCCTCTCAGTAACTGTCCTTGTCTTCGGACGAGGAGAAACCAAGCCAGTCAAAAGCACATCGGAAGCTATGGGCACCCTGTAGCAAACAGGCTGACAAAGCAGGAGTGCCACTCAGTCTTCCCTCACTGGGTTCCACACAGAAATTTCAGTGTGTAGACATACTCTTTAGGCAGGAGTTTAGAAGATTTTCCCCTGAGAATCTCATGAGTTACAAAGCAAAAAGTTGCAGATACACTAATACGTGGGTTACCCCACAAACTACACACCCGGTCACCCTCTTGTGATGCCTCAGCAGATAAGCCTCACCATGCCTTCAGAGCTTCCAGTCAGCTTTGTATTCTCTTAATCTTGATCATGAGCAAATAATCAAGTATTATAATCTGAAGAAAGCCTTTAACATGGAAGACAGACAGCTAAACAAGCAGAAAGCAATCTGGAACAAGTAAAACTATATAGGGAGAAGAAAACTTGACCACAAAAACAAAAGATGAAAGATGTGGAATAGGATGCTCTTTAAAGAAAAAAACAAACAAAAAAAAAAACAAACGATATTCAAAGAACATACAGAGATGTTAGAAAATAAACACATGATGACAGAGACAAAATATTCTATTGAGAGGTGGGAAAGGCTAGGTGCGGTGGCTCACACCTGTACTCTCACCACTTTGGGAGGCTGAGGCGGGTAGATCACGAGATCAGGAGTTCGAGGCCAGCCTGGTCAACATGGTGAAACCCTGTCTCTACTAAAAATACAAAACTTAGCTGGGCATGGTGGTGGGCACCTGTAGCCCCAAGTACTCAGAAGGCTGAGGCAGGAGAATTGCTTGAACCTGGGAGGCGGAGGTTACAGTGAGCTGAGATTGCGCCACTGCACTCCAATCTGGGCAACAAAGCAAGACTCCATATCAAAAAAAGAAAGGTGGGAAAATAAAGTTAAAAGTCGCAAACAGAGCAAAAGGACCAAGATGGAATGAGCAAAGTTTAAAAAAAATCAGAGGCCCAGTTCAATAGGTCTAACATCCAATTAACAGGAGTTACATAGAGAACAGAGAATGGTGAAGGAAAAAAAGCTATCAAAACAATAATTTCAAATAACTTCCTAGAACTGAAGAACATAAGCTGCCAGACTGAAAGTGTCCACCTAATGCCAGCAGAATACATGAAAGTCAACCTACACTACTGTGAAACCTCAGAAACCTGATGACAAAGAGAAGATTCTATAAGCTGCTTTTAGCAGACAGAGAAACACACACAAAACAAAACAACAGGATCAGGAATCAGATGGCTCTGGACATCACAAAAGCAACACTGGAAACAAGAAGCCAACAGAACAATTTCTGCGAAATCCTCTAAAGAAAAAGCTCCAAGGCCGGGCGCGGTGGCTCGCGCCTGTTATCCCAGGACTTTGGGAGGCCGAGGTGGGTGGATCACAAGGTCAGGAGTTCAAGGCCAGCCTGGCCAAGATGGTGAAACTCTGTCTTACTAAAAGTACAAAAATTAGCCAGGTGTGGTGGCGGGCACCTGTAATCCCAGCAATTTAGGAGGCTAAGGCAGGGAATTGCTTAAATCTGGAAGGCAGAGGTTTCAGTGATCTGCGATCATGCCACTACACTCCAGCCTGAGCAACAGAGCGTCACTGTCTCAAAAACAAACAAAAAGAGCAACCAGGCCTTATTCAAGCAGTGTGGCTTAAGGGACAAATCATATTCACAGAATTATCACCAAGATCTGTGCCACCACTGCCCACTTTTGACCTGAGAACAGAATACCTGGATGAGAATTTTCATTTAAGATTTAATCTTAATCCAGGTTGAAGTTTAGTGTACAGAAAAGCCCTCAATTGACAAATAACCACTGTATTTTAAATTTGGAAAGTTTTTCTACAAAGATGCACAATCATTTTTAACTAATGTTCCAAAGACAAAAGGCAGTTTGAGTTCTGATGAGGAAAAAAAAACCCATAGGCCTGGCTTTTGCCACCTTCACTTCCTTCTTTATAAAAAGGAAGGTTGTTTAATGCCTTTCATAGAACTTGATTCTGCATGGACAATATTAAAAGACCAAAACAACGTACTCTGCTATGAAAATGGCTGAGTAGCCGGGCGCGGTGGCTCAAGCCTGTAATCCCAGCACTTTGGGAGGCCGAGGCGGGTGGATCACGAGGTCAAGAGATCGAGACCATCCTGGTCAACACGGTGAAACCCCGTCTCTACTAAAAATACAAAAAATTAGCTGGGCATGGTGGCGCGTGCCTGTAATCCCAGCTACTCAGGAGGCTGGGGCAGGAGAATTGCCTGAACCCGGGAGGCGGAGGTTGC
>NW_022436961.1:24529872-24539699 GCF_009761245.1 Sapajus apella | reverse complement strand
AAAAAAAAAAAAAAAAGAAAAAAGAAAATGGCTGAGTATAAAAGATTATACAGGCCAGGCAGATCACTTGAAGAAAGGATGCCAATACCCAAATTTGAGAACCCAAATTTGCAGTGCGAAACAACCACATAAGTAAATAAACTTTTCTGCTATATTGCCATTTCCCTAGAAACTACATTTTTATAAGCAGTTTATTTATCTCCCATACTGGGAGAACAATCCTCTAATAGCTTAGTACTCCTAAGAATGTTAACCAACATCTCAAATAACTTAAATTGATGTGATAACTGTCTTGAGATTGTCAATTTTTTTCCTTACAAACAGTGATGTTTATCATACAGTAAGCAAGGTCAAACAATTGAATTCTAAAGTTCTGGAAATGATAGCCTATTGGCTGATATTAAAGGAGTCAAAATATGAGAAAGAGTTGTATAAACTCACTTCATTAAGTTCTGATTTCCAAGGGCTATTTGTTGGAGTTCTTATGTAAGCTTTACTGCAGAGGGACACTGTTGGGCCAGTGCACATTTTATTATTATTATTTATTTATTTATTTTTAGACAGAGTCTTGCTCTGTCACCCAGGCTGGAATGCAATGCATGATCTCAGATCACTGTAACCTCCACCTCCACCTCCCAGGTTCAAGCGATTCTCCTGCCTCAGCCTCCTGAGTAGCTGGGATTAAAGGCAAGTGTCACCACACTGGCTAATTTTGGTATTTTTGGTAGAGACGGGTTTCGCCATGTTGGTTAGGCTGGTCTTGTGACCTGACCTCATAATCCACCTGCCTCAGCCTCTCAAAGTGCTGGGATTACAGGCATGAGCCGCTGTGCCTGGCCCACATTTATTATTTCATGTTTTTAGTATCTATTTGATACAATATTCAAATCGGATTATTGGGTGTATTTAGTGAAGAATCCTATTAAAACCTCCATTTACACATTGCATTACATATAATAGAGCAAAGGAAGTGATCGAAAACACATAATCACCAATTCTCTGAGGCCACCAATCACTAAGCTCCATCATTATGTTTTGCAATGATTAGATAAAAAGGATTTCAGATTCAAGCAATAATACCTAGGTATATTATTAGGCTGGCCAAATACATAAACTGACCCAGAGAATATCAAGGAACTTCAGCAATCTTTGGATTCCTCAGTCCACCTCTTCTTTCTGTATTGCATTACTAGTTCTTACAATCTCCAGGATAGAAATTGCATTTACAAACAGAATCTAATTTGCTTAAGAAAATGAAAAGGCTAGTTACCGAATGAGACAAAACATTCATTCACAAAATCTGATATAGGACTGATCCCCAAAATATACAAAGAACTCTTAAAACTCAACAATAAGAAAACCCAACTAAAAAAATAGTCCAAAGATCTGACCAGACACCTCACCAAAGATATATAGATGGCAAAAGATGGTTAACATCATCTATCATCAAGAAATTGCAAATTAAAATAACGGTGAGATACTACTACACACCTATTAGAATGGCTAAAACCCAAGACATTTACAACACCAGATGATGGCAAAGATGTGGAACAACAGGAACTGTTGGTGAGAATGCAAAATGGTACAGCCACTTTACAAGACAGTTTGGCAGTTTCTCACAAAACTAAACATACTCTTACCATATGATCCAGCAATTGCGGTCCTTGGTATTTACCCAAATGACTTGAAAACTTATGTCTACACAAAAACCTGTACACAAATGTTTATAGCAGCTTTATTCATAATTACCAAACTTGGCTACAAAAAGACATAGAGGAACTTAAATGCATATTGCTAAGTTTAAAAAGCCAATCTGAAAGGCTACATCACTGGATGATTCCAACTACTATTTGACATTCTGGAAAAGGCACAACTATAGAGACAGCAGAAAGAGCAGGGAGTTTGCAGGGGGGAGGAATGGTGGTCACAGAGGGAGGGAGGGAAGGATGAAGTGGCAGAGCACAAGGAATGTCTAAGGCAGTGAAACTGTTCTTTATTATACTGTAATTGTAGATACATGTCACTGTATCTTTGTCAAAACACAGAGTACAACAGAGTGGCCTTTAGTTGTTAATAATGTATCAATATTGGCTCATCAACTCTTAATATACCATGCTAATGGCAAGCTGTTAATGGGGGTCATAACAGGGTATGTGAGAACTCTGTACTTTCTGCTCAATTTTTCTATAAATCTAAAACTGTTCTAATAATAAAGTCTAGTGAAAACACCAAATTTGACAGTTTAAGAAGTTCTATTCTTTCAGAGTATTATCTTAACACTGGCTGGTTTATTATCAAATGTTTAACACTAAAACATGACATTTTACAGCTTCGCTTTCATACCCAACTCCCTAATACCTGACAGGGCAATAGAATGGTTCTAATTCTCTAGCTGAAAACATGGGTGTTACAACTCTGACATTCATTGTCAAAGCCAATGTACTGCCGTGTGGCTCTCTGCCATTCTAAATTAGAATTCATACTGTACCTATGTGGTATAAAATATTTTTCTGCTAGAGGATCTGTACAGAAGAAAGTCCTTCAGATTTATAAAGCCACTTCAAAGTAATACTCATAATAAATAACCTACTGTTACTTTTCTAAATTATTGCTCACCACCCATCCAAACTTATGTCTCTATAGATAGGTCAGCAAAGCATACTTTAGTTTGCTGTATGGGTCTTCTATTTTATATAACAACTCTGGAGTTCTACCCTCCTTTCAAAATATCTGAATACAATTCTGACATACTTCAACAGTTGAAAACAGTTAAAAATATTTTCCTGCAGCTCAATCAAGCATTTGCTTCCATTAGAAAAAAAAAAGGGTACAGCACTCATTCACCTGAAGAACAGGGTTGATAGTAAATCGTAGCAGTTTTGTTGCTAAACATCTACCTAGCAAATTGTGTAACAAAAAAGTCAGTGTGCAACGTATCACTACATTTATTTTTGAACATTCCTAATAGTTTTCACTTACAAGCTTGTTGCAGGAAACGACTATAGGTATTTTACCATCCCTCACATCCTAAAGTGGCATGTTTTTCAAACCAGTTTCGCAAAGCAAGAAGGCAGGCCATCCTAGGAAAGGAGAGAAGTTGAGAACTGCTGAACAGGTCATTAACGCCAAGAGACATTTTTCCACAATGTGGGGATGGTAACTGGATTGTCACTGAAATTTGCTGAGTCTGGGCTGGCTATCACCAATCTCTCCTATCTTGAACTGCTGTGTCTCCATTACTTCTAGGGATTCACACTGTAGAGACAGCATCAGGATCGACAGCCATACAACTCATAATTAATATAAGACTTTAATGTAAATTCCAGTACCATAAATACTCTTCAGCAATAATTTTCCAAAATACTGAACTGAGAACATGAGGCTCTGAAAAACCTTGGCAATAGTTGGAGACAATAACAAAACAGTTGAGAACACACCTACATGGCTATTGGGTCTTCCAAGTATGACTAGATGCTGACAAGATGCAACAATATTCAAACAAAATAGGCAGAAAAGCAGGCTACTGAATGTGCAAATCAGAAAAGGGTTTTAACTGGTAGTTTTATGTGCAGTTCTGTTCTAGATTACTTATGTGACCAGAAGTCCCCTAACTCTTGAATGTTTCTATTCCATTACATGAGAAACAGAATCCGTACAACAACAAATATCTGAGTCTCTTTGTGCCAAGCACAGTTCTAAATGGTTGATAAAACATATTATAATAAATTATAGGGTATGTTAGCAGGTGATAAATACTATGAAAAAAACAGAAGAGGCCGGGCGCGGTGGCTCAAGCCTGTAATCCCAGCACTTTGGGAGGCCGAGGCGGGTGAATCACGAGGTCAGGAGATCGAGACCATCCTGGTCAATATGGTGAAACCCCGTCTCTACTAAAAATACAAAAAATTGGCTGGGCATGGTGGTGCGTGCCTGTAATCCCAGCTACTCAGGAGGCTGAGGCCGGAGAATTGCCTGAACCCAGGAGGCGGAGGTTGCGGTGAGCCAAGATCGCGCCATTGCACTCCAGCCTGGGTAACATGAGTGAAACTCCGTCTCAAAAAAAAAAAAAAAAAAAAAAAAAAGAAAAAAACAGAGTAAGGAAGACTAAGAATATATGTGGGTATACAGACGTGCAGGTTGCAGTATTCAATGGGGTAATTAAGGCAGGCCTCATAGGTTAAAAAGAAAAAAAATAAGAGCCCAATGTTTTAGAAGGTGAGGTACCTAAACGAATAGGTGAGCATATCTACCTATGTCACCTAACAAGGATTCTCTCTGGATAATGCCCACCATGTCCTCAAAAGGGAAAGACTGCCAGTTTGCTGTGTACCAACTACGTGCTGATCCCTGTGCTAGGTACATTACTTATTTACTTACTCTGAGACAGAGTCTCGCTCTGTCACCCAGGCTGGAGTACAGTGGTGTGATCTTGGCTCACCCCAGCCTCTGCCTGCTGGGTTCAAGCGATTCTTGTGCCTCAGCTTCCCAGGTAGCTGGGATTACAGGCATGCAGTATCAAGCCCAGCTAATTTTTTTATTTTTAGTAGAGTCAAGGTTTTGTTATGTTGGCCAGGTTGGTCTCAAACTCCTGGCCTCAAGGGATCCACCCATCTCAACCTCCCAAAGTGCTGGATTATGGGCATGAGCCACTGTGGCAGGCCCTAGGTACTTTAGATATGCCTCGTTTTCTATATAAATTTATGGTACAATATTGAAATCCCATTGGTGGTTTCATTTTCTAAGACATAAAAGGCAAATACAAATTTTACATAAATTAATTCAAGGAAAGGCTTCTGAAAACCTAATAGGAATATATGTGTATATACTATATGCTTTTAATTCACAGAACTCTTTTAAAGTTAAATTAACAATCATCTGTTGTAAGATACCTCAATTTGAATTCATCTAAGGAAAGTCCATGTAATATTATTTGTAGACTAATAAAGATAACTTGAAACTAATTTGACAGTCTAGCTGCTTAAGTGAAAATACCATTCATGTTCCCCGAAACAGACATGATGCAACCTAAACATGTCAACATAACCTCACCAACAAATCTCACTCATTTGATGGAAAGAGTAATTCTCACTTTTGTTCTTTTAGAAGAACAAAAATTAGCTCCTGTAAGTTTAGGAATATAAAATATTCCATCAATGAATGGCACTAAAGCTAATTAAATCCTCAGGTAAGTGTTTCTCTGAAAATGTCCTCGAATGTCTATGAAACAAGTAAGATTAAGAACGACCTTAAAAGTTTATCTTGGGACTTAAATCTCTGTTCTTGCTTTGGTGATTAGGTTTAAAGCTAAGTCCTTACAACTACCCACACATTTCTTCAGAAACATAAAAGATTTCCCAAACTGCAATACATTAAATGCCTACCTGCAAATCTCTACCAAAAATGACCAACAATGTTCACCTCAAGTTCAGAACTGAATAATATCTGAGAGCAAGAGACTGAAGACACTGAGGCCAAGTGCTTTTTAAAAACACAGCCTGGGCTGGGTGCGGTGGCTCACACCTGTAATCCCAGCACTTTGGGAGGTAGAGGCGGGCAGATCATGAGGTCAGGAGATCGAGACCATCCTGGCCAACATGGTAAAACCCCATCTTTGCTAAAATATAAAAAAATTTGCTGGGCGTGGTGGTGCGTGCCTGTAATCCCAGCTACTCGAGAGGCTGAGGCAGGAGAATCACTTGAACCAGGGAGTGAGAGGTTACGGTGAGCCGAGAATGCACCACTGCACTCCAACCTGGATGACAGAGCGAGACTCTGTCTCAAAAATAAAATAAAATAAATAAAAACATAGCCTGGAGCTGAGTGCAGTGGCTCACGCCTGTAATCCTAGCACTTTGGGGAGCTGAGGCAGGCAGATCACCTGAGGTCAGGAGTTCAAGACCAGCCTGGCCAATATGGTAAAGCCTGTCTCTACTAAAAATACAAGAAGTAGGGCCGGGCGCGGTGGCTCAAGCCTGTAATCCCAGCACTGTGGGAGGCCGAGGCGGGTGGATCACGAGGTCAAGAGATCAAGACCATCCTGGTCAACATGGTGAAACCCGTCTCTACTAAAAATACAAAAAATTAGCTGGGCATGGTGGCGCGTGCCTGTAATCCCAGCTACTCAGGAGGCTGGGGCAGGAGAATTGCCTGAACCCGGGAGGCGGAGGTTGCAGTGAGCCGAGATCGCGCCATTGCACTCCAGCCTGGGTAACAAGAGCGAAACTCGGTCTCAAAAAAATAAGTAAATAAATAAATAAATAAAATAAAAATACAAGAAGTAGCTGGGTGGTGTGCCACTGTAATTCCAGCTACACGGGAGGCTAAGGCAGGAGAATCACTTGAACCTGGGAAGTGGAGAGTGCAGCGAGCCAAGGCTGTGCCACTGCACTCCAGCCTGGGCGACAGAGTGAGACTCTACCTCAAAAACAAACAACAACAACATAAAAAGCAGCCTGGGCATGACTGAGCTTCACCTGACTCCTGGCAGAGAGCAGTGGCTGCCATGCCTTTGTCGTTACATGGGGGAAAGAAAGTCATGAAGCAAGTGGCCTTTAACACTACAGATAATGCTCCTATATCGTTCACCATATCACTCTTTTGAAATTTCTTCCCCCACCACATTGCTTTTAACTTTATTCTTAAATGCTAACCCTTTCTGTAACTACTCTGACACTATTAATGCATAAAAAGAAGTTCCATCTGAATGGCAATAATAGGAAAGTATCACACATAGCAAGAATTTAAGAGTCACCAGAACCATGCTATCAGTATGCAGGCTTCAGAGAAGGGCAGCTACGTGGGCAACTGCCTCTAGGCAGGCAATGGGCTAAGGATGTCTGGGTCAGTATTTTGACAGCTAGCAGAGCAAAACAGAATCCCCAAGACTTGTGCTACCCTAGGAAGTAAAATCACTTAATTATAAATGCAGAAATTAAAATTCACAGAGGAAGAATAAACAATTTTACCTACAATGTTAATTTCTCAAACTAATGTGTCAGTTCATGAGATTTTTCTGAAAAATGTGAGTCAACAGTAAAACAGAAACTAGAAGCAGGGTTATCATTTGAACAGAGATTAGCAAACCTTTAGAAAACTAAGTTGATCTGTGGAAACTTTCATCTGCTCTCATCTCAGGGCCCATAACTTGCGATTGCTGCCAGAAGCCCACAGACTGAGAAGCACATTTCCTGGTAACGACTCAAACAACTATGGACGAGTCTACACATTCAGTAGCCATGCTCTTTAGGGTGACTTTTTAAAGGATCCTTGAAGGAACCAAATGGTTTCTTTGAAATAACATCACATGTCTCTAGTCTGGGAATGTGTCATTCTTAAAACCTGTGATGCCTTCTGGTGTGTAAAATGTTAAACGAATTCAGGAAGATTCTGGCATAGATGCTTTTGATAGGATGCTGAATTCTGGCCTCCCAATATTTATTTTTCTGCAGAAGGGTGAATTTAAAAATAACAAAACTAGAAAAGCTCAATTACTCATCTTATATTAGGTTGAACCATATGAAAATGCCAAAGATCCAAATATTTTTGACCTGTAAAATTGACAATTTTATGTGGGTCAATCCAGTACTTAAAAACATTTTACAAATCCTTTAGAGTATAGTCATGCCTTGCTTAATGATGGGGATTCATTCTGAGAAATGCCGCCTTAGGCAATTTCACTGCTGTGTGAACATCAGAGTGTACTTACACAAACCTAGATGGCATACCTGCAATACACCTAAGCTATATGGTATAGCTTACTGCTCCTAGGCAACAAACCTGTACTGAGTGTTAGTGTAATGAATACCTTAGGCAACTCTAACACAATGGGTCTTTGTGTATCCAAACATATCTAAGCAGGTATGTTTAAAGTAATGTGGTACTACGATGGCTATGTCACTAGGCGACAGGAGTTTTTCAAATACATTATTAATCTTACATGACCACTGTCATATATGTGGCCCATTGCTGATCAAAATGTTGCTATTCAGTGCATGACTGCAAGCTGAAATCTGCATTCGGCTTCTAATTAAGGATTGGGTTTCACTTTTAGGTCAATATATGAGGTCAATATATGAGATTACTTACAAATTTGGTAAGTAATCTGACTTGGAATTGATCTATTATAAACTTACTCTCCCGTTACTCTTCAATAAGAATCCTCTGGTCTCTCTGGTTTTCAAATCTACTGTGCTCCTTCTTCCTCTGGGCTTTCAGGCCTGCTAAGGTTTTTTTTTTTGTTTGTTTTTTTGTAGTTTTCTCCTACAGTTCTATCAGTTTTTACTGTATATATTCTGAAGCTATTTTGCAAAGCACATAGAACTTGAGGAGCTGAATCTTTTGTTATTTAGTGACTCTTGTGATCCCTAAAGGCCTCTGTCAGAATGTGTTATTAATCTTTCCTCCCACTTTGTAGACTGCTTTTTCCCTCCTATAGTCATCTTTTGATGTACATACATCCTTAATTTTAACACAGCCTAATTTATTATTATTTTCCTTTATGATTAGTACTTTGCTTGCCCTGTTGGAGAAATATTTTCCTATCCTAAAGTCGTAGCATCTTCTTTTAAATTATCTTTAAGAACTTTGTTTCTTTTGCTTGCACCTTAAGATCTAAAAGCCTGTTGAGCATTGTATATGATGTGTATCTATGTTTCAGGGGTAGTGGTGATGATACTGGTAAGGTTTAATTTACTTTATAGTATTATTTTCAATTCACGCAAACTGGCTTTTCATTTTGAGGTTACTTAATATTTGTGATTACTAATATACCTCAGACTCCTCTGTCCCTTCTTCCTTTGTCCAATCTTGTCTAATTTTTCTTTTTAAAAAACATTGTTTGCTTGTTTTTGAATTCCATTTTGCTCCCCAGTACTAGTTATCACACATTCTAAAAAAAAAAAGTCCAGGCTGGGCACAGTGGCTCAGACCTGTAATCCCAGCACTTTGGGAGGCTAAGGCAGGCAGATCAAGAGTTTAGGAGATCAAGACCACCCTGGCCAACATAGTGAAACCCCATCTCTATTAATTAGCTGGGCATGGTGGTATGCGCTTGTAATTCCAACTACTCGGAAGGCTGAGGCACGAGAATTGCTTGAACCCAGCAGGCGGTTGCACTGGGCTGAGATCATGCCACTGCCCTCCAGCCTGGAGACAGAGCAAGACTCCGTCTTAAGAAAAAAAAAAAAAAAATCCAAAATTAGGCAGTATCTTATCCCTCCCCTTTTGAGTAACAGTGACCTTAGAAGATGAACTCCAATCAGTTCTCTCCTGTGTTACACTGTTACTGTCCCTTATTTTGGCTTTCTCTCTGTAGCCCTAAAAATTAGACAGTACTATTATGTCATACAATGTTTAGATTTACCTATGCTTACCAATTTCTTTTGTCACCTTTACTTCTACAACCAAACACTTCTATGGCATTTTCCTTCTTTAAGTATATCCCTTATGGAAGTTCCATAAGTAAAGATGTGCTGGTGGTAAACTCAGTATGTGTTTATCTAAAAATGACTTTTAGTGCCCTCGTTCTTGAAAGATAATTGTGTTGGGTACACAATACTAGGCTGACATTCATCTCTCGCTTTTGGCTTCCAGGTTGCTGTTGAGATGTCTTTATCTGCCTGTACTCTGCAGGTGATGCCTTCTTTCTGATAAGATGTTTTCTCTTTAATATTTGTGGCTTTACTATAAAGTGTTAAGGTATGAGTTTAAACATTTAACCTGTTTTGAGAATTGCTTGAACCCAGAAGTCAGGGGTTGCAGTGAGCCAAGATTGCACTACTGCACTCCAGCCTGGGTAAGAGAGCAAAATTGTCTTAAAAAAAAAAAAA
>NW_022436961.1:24470754-24529472 GCF_009761245.1 Sapajus apella | reverse complement strand
ATTTGGAACTCCTTTAGCTTAGATTTATGTTTTGTTTTCAGTTCTAGAAAAGCCTCTCCTCCATTCTCTTTTTTTTTTTTTTTTTTTTTTTTTTTTTGGTGGGGGTTTTTCTCTCCTTACCCAGGCTGAAGTGCAATGGCACGATCTCGGCTCACCGCAGCCTCCGCCTCCTGGGTTCAGGCAATTCTCCTGCCTCAGCCTCCTGAGTGGCTGGGATTACAGGCATGTGCCACCATGCCCGGCTGATGTTTTGTATTTTTAGTAGAGACGGGGTTTCACCATGTTGACCAGGATGGCCTCGATCTCTTGACCTCGTGATCCACCCGCCTCGGCCTCCCAAAGTGCTGGGATTACAGGCGTGAGCCACCGCGCCCGGCCCCCATTCTCTTTCTAGTTATTTAGTGATAGCCTACCCTCCATGTCTTTTAACCATTTGTACTTTTCAAGTCCTTTGTTGCCCTGTGCCGTAATCTGAACAGTATCTTCAGATTTTCTAGTTCCCTTTCTTCTACTTTATATGCTATTCACAGAGTTTTAAATTTCAACTGTTATATTTTAAACTTTGATTTGATTCTTTTTCAAGTATGCCTTTTTACTTTTGACAGTGACTTTTTCATTATTTTTCCTTTTAAATATTATTTTGTTAAGCATTTAATATGTAACTTATTTTAAATTTTGTATCTTATGATTTTCCAGTATCTGATGTCTGTATCTGATGTGTGAGCATGGGAGGGTGTGGTAACCTAAACCTGCTACTTACAGTTTGTGCTGAATCTCATCTATGGTGGCTTTTTCCATGCAGATACATGTGTGCATGGTAGTTTTTGTTTATAAGCTCATAATATGTTGACATAAATCTATGGAAATCCTGAGTACCTCCATTTTCCTGTTTCTGCTAGTGGCTATGGAGAGCTAACAATTCCAAGTTGCTTTCTAGGATCCTCAAGTCTCAGCTTCAGCTTCCTCATCTTGCAGAGGGCATAAGCATTACATTTTGGCTTTTGACTCTACAGCAATTTTGACTTCATTACTCCCAACACTCCAGTTTGAATAGGTTCATTTAAGTTAATTAATGGGAGTGGGGGATATTGAGATTTCTTCTTTCTTGCAAGCTTGTCAATGGATTAAAAAAGGAGACTTGTTCAAATGTAAAGAGGATCTACTTACATTAGTGATAAGGCACTTTAGGGTAATTGCTTTGCCATACAATAGGAAATAGAATTCTTAATCATTTTTGCTCCCAAGGGATTTTCCTTACTTTGAGTAAGGTTGACTATGTATTTAAAAGGATTTGTTTCAATATTTTATTTACTAAGCATTTCTGGGTGTTGTATAGCAGGAAATTCAGATAACATACGTGCCACATGCTAACAATTTCAGAAGACCTATTTTTTCCTCAAACATGTTGTTAAACTATATCTTTCCCATTTTATACCTATGTGGTTTTTCCATACCTACCTGTAGGATCTTGCATTTATATTTATCTATACAAAATTATATCTTGTCAGATTTGGAGAACTGTTCTAGTCTAATTTAGATGTCTTTCTAGCTCTTATCAAATAATCTACCCCCTCTGTCTAAGCCCAGCATGTTAGGTTTCTATGTCAGCAGTTTTCTATGGGTTTTCAGACTAGAGATTAAAGGACAATTCCTTTGACATTAAAGGACAGAATATTCCTTATTTATTATTATTATTATTTTTTGAGACAGAGTCTTGCTCTCTCATCTAGGCTGGAGCGCAGTGGTGTGATCTCGGCTCACTGCAACCTCGGCCTCTCGGCTTCAAGTGATTATCCAGTCTCAGCCTCCCGAGTAGCTGAGATTACAGGTGTGCGCCACCATGCCCAGCTAATTTTTGTATTTTTAGTAGTGATGGGGTTTTACCATGTTGGCCAGGCTGGTCTCAAACTCCTGACCTCAGGTGATCTGCTGTCCTAGGCCTCCCAAAGTGCTGAGATTACAGGAGTGAGCCACTGCGCTTGGCCCTTGTTTTTTAGTTTTGATGGCATGTGGAATGTATAACTCACAGGAGGTACTCAATAAAGGCATACTGAATGAATGTCCTTACCTAAGTTATTGATAAAAAAAATTTTTATCAGGAAAAATTAGGACAAGCTCATGGTCAGAGTCCTGGGCCCTAATCCTTGTTCCTAGCTGTCAATGATTCAATGATTACCACCCTTGGGTATGGCCATTCAACTAGTTATTCAATGATTCAACAAATATTTGAGACTGTATTACACTTTGTATTATAGTCAATTACCTAATGTCTGAGGGTATTCAGAGAGATTTTATCAAATGCTTTGTTGAAATCCAGACACATTTTGTGTATAGCATTTCCCTTTTCTTCAAACATTATTAGCTCGTCTTAAATCCTTCATAAAGCTTTTCTGAATATTTAGACCATACTACTCTCTCTAGCACAACTTTGAATTCAGCAATATACTTTCTAAATACTTTAACCATATGCTGCCTTTTTCTCTTTGACTGTTTAATAAGATTATAACTTATCTTCCCATGATATTCAACAGTGTTGAAATACAGCAAGGAGTCAATAAATAACTATTCTTTTAATAGTAGGGTATCTTTCAAATGTGTGAGATAGCTGGGCAGGAAAATGAGAATTCTCATCTTAGCCCTAACTTCACTAGTGGGAAAATAGGAAGGAAGAAACGGGAGTCTGTATTTAGTTACTCTCAAGGGAAGGAAATAAGGAATGTTTTATGTGTTTAACAAAATGACTCACCCTTTAATACTATCGGAATCTGCTTTTATATCCTTAAATTTAAATTTCTTCAAATAAATGATGGCAAGAAACACTTGTGAGAGAAATGTATTCATTTATAGTAATCCAAAGAATAAAAGGGGGCAATACATTTCTCAGATTATGTGAATTAGAATATTTTGAAACATACTGTCAATCACCATAGCATCCTAACACTACAGTCCTAAATATTTTATTCAATTCATGACATCCAAAAGGAACTGCCATAAAATATCAAGTTCTTAATTCTTGACAAGCCAGGGAAAGCCAAATTGTGTGCCAATTCCTTAAAAATCCAAGAAGTTATTTTCATCTTTGTAAAAAATTAACCCAAGAGTGCTGAATATAACAGCCAGTGAGAATATATGAAGTTCTCTAGTTCATAGGTTCCCAAATGTGATCCATGGGCTCCTGGGGGTTTCTGAAACTAAGAAGGTCTGTAAAAGCTAAGCTATTTTCATAGCAATACCAATACATTATTTATACATTCTGCTGTACTGACATTTGCACAAACAGTACACCAAGGCTACAAAGGTGATGGTGGATAAAACAGCTGGTACTTTAGCACAAACTAAAGCAGTGGTATCAAAGTGTACTGGGAGCCATTATATTCTTCACTGCCACAAACCCATTTAAAACAAAACAAAAACCCAGCCAGTTTCACGTAAGATTGCCCTCCATAAAGAAGCAGAAAACTTATTATTTTTACTAAATCTCAACTTGAGGACACATCTTTGTACTATTCCATGTGTCAAAATAGGAACTACAAATAAACACTTCTGCTGCATACCAAGGGCTTTTTGTGTAAGAGTAAGGAAAGTTCAGACATGGATTCAGATTCCAAATTGCAACTAACCTTTACAAAACTC
Organism: Sapajus apella; assembly: GCF_009761245.1. Lineage (NCBI taxonomy): Eukaryota > Metazoa > Chordata > Mammalia > Primates > Cebidae > Sapajus > Sapajus apella. The sequence goes on along the minus strand of NW_022436961.1, from coordinate 24,525,839 downwards.
TCACTTGTTGAATAAGCATTGAAGAATAGCCACAATTACCTAAAAGGCCATTAAAACACTCCTCCCCTTTCCAACTATGTATCTATGTTGAGACAGCATTTTTATCACACACTTCAACCAAAACAATGTATCACAAATGGTCTGAATGCAGATGTAACTATGAGAATCCAGCTGTACTCTAATAAGGCAGATATAAAAGAAACTTACAAAAAATAATTTTAAAAATGCTATCTTACTAAAATTTTGTGCTTCGTCCTGAAAATTTTCACAATAATGTCTATAACGGGTTTAAGATGCTTATTTTAAATGAATCACATATGCTAAAAATTGTTTTAATTTCTACAGTAAATATTTTAGCTGTAATCCACATAAAAGTTCTTCGAGGTCCCTGAAAGTATTAAAAAGTGTAAAAAGACCCTGAGACCAAAAAGTTTGAGAACTGGTGCTACAGATGATGTAAATCTTCCCCCTGGGAGTCCTGTTCCACTTTACATACAGTAGGACTTACAAATGATCTGATTCATCTTATTTACTTAGGAATACTATTTGCTATCTGTGTATCTTGTCCAATACTGCAATGTATGACCAATGGAATTATTATAAGGACATATTATAAGAACATTATTCAAGCACAGGATCAGAACTTTGCCAACCTACCGTAGAAGCCCTTTCCATGTGCTTTATACCAAATATTAACACCCTCCCTTGTAAGTAACCATTACTGCCTTTTATAGTAATCACTTCCTTACCATTTTCTTTCCTTTTTTTTTTTTTTTTTTTGAGATGCAGTCTCGCTCTGTTAACCAGGCTGGGGTGTAGTGGCGCAATCTCGGCTCACCACAGCCTCCGCCTCCCAGGTTTAAGCAATTCTCCTGCCTCAACCTACCAAGGAGCTTGGACTACAGGCACGTGCCACCATGCCCGGCCAATGTAGTAGAGTCGGGATTTCACTATGTTAGCCATGCTGGTCTCGAACTCCTGATTTCGTAATCCACCCACCTCAGCCTCCCAAAGTGCTGGGATTACAGGCATGAGCCACAGCGCTCAGCCACCATTTTCTTTTTATGGTTTTACCATGTGTGCTTCCTTCCCTAGACATCAGTTTCTTTATTTTGTCCATTAAAAAAAAAGGCAGCCTAGGCAACATCCTGACACCTTGAGTCAACAACAACATAAAAATTTTTAAAAATTCACTGGGCGTGGTGACACACACCAGTAGTCCCAGCTAGTACTTGGGAGGCTGAGGCGGGAGGATCACTTAAGCCTAGAAGATAGTCTGCAAAAAAAAAAAAAAACAAAAAAAACAAAACCCAAAACACCTTTTAGGTCTTGGTTTAACCCATAGGTTTCTCCAGCATCCCTTTTACTTCCTTATATAGTTGGCCTTCTCTATCTATGGGTTCAGTACCCATGGACTCAACCAACCGTGGATTGAAAGTATTTGGAAAACAAAATTTTGTCTATCAGTACTGAACATTTATAGATTGTTTTTCTGTCAGTATTCCCTAAACAATATAACAACTATTTATATAGCATTTACACTGTATTAGATAGTATAAGTAATCTAGAGATGATTTAAAGTATATGAGGCTGAGTGCAGCGGCTCATGCCTGTAATCCCAACACTTTGGAAGGCCAAGGTGAGAGGGCTGCTTGAGCCCAGGAGTTTGAGACCAGCCTGGGCAACAGGGCCAGCCCCGTTTCTACCAAAAAAAAAAAAAAAAAAAAAGTTTTAACTAGCCAGGCGTGGGCCTGTGGTCCCACCTTCTAGAGAGACTGAGGTGGGAGGATTGCTTGAGTCCAGGGAGTGAGGTTGTGGCATGGTCAGCGCAGCACTGAGCCATGATTGTGCCACTGCACTTCAACCTTCAAGACAAAACAAGATTTTGTCTCAAAAAAAAAAAAAAAAAAAAAAACATAGAGGAAGATACGCTCGTTATACGCAAATACTAATACATTTTCTATCAGTGACTTGAGCATCCTCAAGTAGATATATGGGGAGGCCTGGAACCAATTCCCCACAGACACCAAGGCATGACTGTAGTTTACCTATTGAAGAACACAGGCTGTTTGACTTATATAGAGTTCCCTAGGTTTAGGTTATGCTGATAATATACGCTGGGTATACTTCAGCATGTACCTCTGTTTTGGGTATTTCCTGAAAACAGATGGATTCAGAAATTGGATCGGACTGAGGTTCTACCCCGCCTCAGGCATGATTACATACAAGTAGTGTTTCTGGCAAGACCATATAGGATGACTACTGGCCAGGCACAGTGGCTCATGCTGTAGTCCCAGTGCTTTGGGCGGCTGGAGCAGGCGGATCACCTGAGGTGAGGAGCTTGAGACCAGCCTGGTCAACATGGAGAAACCCTGTCTCTACTAAAAATACAAAATTAGCTGGGTGTGGTGGCGCATGCTTGTAATCCCAGCTACCCGGGAACCTGAGGCATGAGAATTGCTTGAATCCAGGAAGCGAAGATTGCGGTGAGCCGAGATTGCACCACTGCACTCCAGACTAGGCAACAAGAGCAAAACTCCATCTCAAAAAAATAAAAATAAAAATACAAAACCAAGTTATTACTTGAAAACAATGGGTATATTCCATAGGCAAAGCCTATACCTATTTTTAAGATACAAAGAATATATAAAGAACAAAATAAGAATAGAAGAGCTAAAAATGAAATTATTTCATTTTATTATCAACTTGAAATTTCCAAAGGGGAGTATTTTTCATATTCCCAGTGAAAAAAAATTACGTAAATAAAATCTTGTTGTTACCAAATGAGATATGAATAAGACATTCCCAAAAAGATAATTTTCAGACACAAGGGCAATTATCCTAAACATTTAGAAGTATAATAAGAGATTTAAAATGCTCAGGCTCCTCATTTTCATTAAGCAGCACACATAAAACCTCAAGAATCACTTGTAACAACAATTTCTCAATCTGGGATCTTGAGACAGTCTCAGTGCTCCATGAGTTCTCTGTAAGATTTTTTTTTTTTAATGATGTATTTTCATTCTTATGACTGTTTAAAAGTTAATATAAGGATATTTGGCCAGGTACGGTGGCTCACGCCTGTAATCCCAGCACTTTGTGAGGCCGAGGTGGGCAGATTGTCTGAGCTCAGGAGTTCGAGACTAGCCTGAGCAACATGGTGAAACCTCATCTCTACTAAAATACAAAAAATTAGCCGGGCGTAGCGGCGTGCGCCTGTAGTCCGAGCTACTTGGGAGGCTGAGGCAGGAGAACTGTAAGAACCCAGGAGGCGGAGGTTGCAGTGAGCCGAGATGGCACCACTGCACTCCAGCCTGGGTGACAGAGCGAGACCCTCTCAAAAAAAAAATAAATAAATAAATAAAAGGGATATTTAGAATCATCTGGCTGATCCCCTTAATATCTAGTACTGCATCATGATTTTCGTATTCACATTGCTGTTTAGGGGTGTACTACTGTCAAGCGGTCATAATTTAATCATTGAGGACTAATAAAAAAAGTAGAGGTGAACTTAATATGTCAATGATGCATCCTATCAAGGGAAGGCCAAACTACATTACGAACAAGTTTCTCAGTGCCTTCAATACAGAAAAATAGTGAAAAAATTGGGTTATCACATGGCATACCAGCAGTCCTGATATAGTGAACTCAAAAAAGAACTTACAGTTACTGCTTAATGGGTATAGGGTTTCTTTTTGGGGTGATGAAAATGTTCTGAATTAGGCAGACAGTGCCAATGGTTGTACAATACTGTGAATGTACTGGAAGTCAACGAATTGCATAACTTTCAAATTTTAAGTTTCATGTTATGTAAATGTTAAAAATATAAAAGAAAACAAAGTATGGTATACCATCTAATATATTAAATACTTGTTGCTAATTTGAATGTAATTGGTTTTGTGGTTTGTTTTCAATCTGTAAATCAGTTTATAGTTGCACAAGAAGACAAGGTGGAGGAATTTACATCTATTTTTATGTTTGTTAATATGTTACATTAAAACCAAAATTAAATAAATACTGGAGGGCTTGTGAGATACCATTAGCCATTTAAAAAGGGGCTATATATTAAGAAAGTCTGAAAAAAACTGACTCATCAATATTATCCGTATCTTATTTCTCTGAAACTTTAGTAATAAAAGTTTAATGAAAGTGGGAGTTTAATACAAAATTTATATCTACTTTACAAATTACTCCAAAACCTTTGAAGATTCTCATTTACTCATGTAACATTGCCACTTGCAAAAACTGATGATCCATTTGAACACGATATCTGCTTAACAAATATATATTGCTTTTATAAAAGAGGAACAAAGATACAAAGAATCAGGTACTGATTTCCTTGTTGGTACATGGTACTTCAATTTCTGCTTATGGTGATTTTAGTGAATCTTTTAATAATTAATGAAGAAATATACCTTCCCAGTGCTGACAAATGGCAGCTGTTGTAAATGGGAACACTGTAGTGACAGGAGCAGTGATGGGAACTGAAGGACAACAGTCATGAGCTACTTCAGAATCCTAGGAAACTAGACACAGTTTGAAAAGTATACTAAACTCAGCTCCTGTGGCGACTGCGAGCACAACAACAATTAAAAGTCTTCCCTATTATATGAATACTAAGAGGTTCAATCTTCTCTGTAACTATTACCATAAGACATTAAAAGTGCTTCAGCTTAAACATAACAGATAAAGATATTTTTGTTTGTTCTGGTTTTTCTTCTTTTTGAGAGAGTCTCGCTTTGTCGCCAGGCTGGAGAGCAGTGGCTTGATCTCGGCTCACTACAACCTCTGCCTCCCAGCTTCAAGCAACTCTCCTGCCTCAGCCTCCTGAGTAGCTGGGACTACAGGTACATGCCACCACACCCAGCTAATTTTTGTATTTTAGTAGAGACAGGATTTCACTACATTGGCGAGGATGGTCTCGATCTCTTGACCTCGTGATCTGCCTGCCTCAGCCTCCCAAAGTGCTGGGATTATAGGCATGAGCCACCTCACCCAGCCCCAAGACGTTTTAAAAAGCAATCGGTCTAATGACTGAACTCAACTGTGTCTTGGAAATACATTTAACACATCCAAATAAGACTTGATTCATTTATTCGACTTATATGTATTTGTGTATGCTCTATGGTGGTCATTCATTATCTACCAATGATTATATAAATTACGTGTTACTCTAAACATTTTCTAGCCATGCCGAAAATTCCAGAAGATAGGCAGTTTTGACATTTTTGACCTCTTACTGTGCTATGCATTAAAAACAAGGTACAGGCCAGGCGTGGTGGCTCACATCTGTAATCCCACCACTTTGGGAGGCCAAGGCGGGCAGATCACAAGGTAAGGAGTTTGAGACCAGCCTGACAACATGGTGAAATCCTATCTCTACTAAAAATACAAAAATTAGCCAGGCGTGGTGGTGCATGCCTGTAATCCCAGCTACTCAGGAGGCTGAGCAGGAGAATTGCTTCAACTCGGGAGGCAGAAGTTGCAGTGAGCCAAGATCATGCCACTGCACTCCAGCGTGGGTGACTCAGTCTCAAAAAAAAAAAAAAAAGGTATAATTTTGGATTTGATTTGATTAGTTAAATCACAGATTTGATTAGTCAAAGTCTGAGTCTGTCAAGAGTGATCTAAAAGTTGATAGCAGAGTGAGTTTTTATCTTGCAAGGCCAGTATGTAATAACAAAGCACTTAGGTCAGTAGCAGGTTGCTGAGTTAACCACTCAACAATGCTTCCCCCTCAACTCTCATTTCACCCTCAAAACCATCCTATATATTATTCCTCTTTTTCAAATGAAAAAAGAAGAGAAAAACCCCCAGAAAATTTTACCTATAGAGTAATGAGTGTTTCACACTGGCCACTAATAGGATTATATGATTAAAAAAATTCCAGTTTGGGAACTGCCCAGTTAACCAAAGTAAAATCATTTTTAAACAGAGGAACCCTTAAGTGTCTTTAGTATACTAATATACACTATGAATTTCTAAGAGAAAGATACAATATGTAGTTTCCAACTTTTAAGACCAAATAATCCTTGTTGTGTGCAACAGGTGATAGACCAACGAGCCACAAAATACTTAGGAAATGCTGCTTTTGTGGTTTCACAAAATTTGAAGATTCGTCAAAGTTGGGAGATTAATCTTTTGAGACTATCTTTAGAATATCTATCATTTCATACATATAGTAACATTAGTGAGAACAAGCACAGGGCAGAAATCTAGTGACCTGGATAATGGGCAAGACTGAAGACTATGAGATTCAAATTACATCTATTAAACAAAAGGGGAAAATTGTTCTGTTTATTGATTTTATCTTCTGGACACACAGAGAGAGGCCATGGTAGAAAGAATAATTATCAGTGATCTATAAATGGCTGCTAATCATAATGATTTTGGGGTGCTGATCTCAAAAAAAAATTAACATCCCACAATCAAACCCTGATTCAGTTGGTTGAGGCAATTTTAACAGAGGTAGGGTTAGCAGACATTGAAAGACTGGAGACTATAGAAATTTGCACTTAGCAAAATGTCTGATATGTGACAAGAGCTCAATAAATACTGTTGTAATTGTTATGCCCAGTTGATCTTTCAGGTAATGATTAGGAGTAAAACTATTAGGGGGGAAAATGAGGTTGTTTTGGACAGAAATACTCCACAAAAAGGTTTTGAGAAAAGAAAACCCCAAGGGACAGAAAAATAGATAGTGGCAACCACCGAAAAAACAAGAAAAGCTGACTGAGTCTGTGGGATTTGCAGCAGAGAGAGAGAGAGAGAGAGAGAGACTGATTTTGCCCCATACTACCGCTCATGTGGACTCTGTATGGGCAGGAGAAGGGCCATGAATTTAATTTTAGTAGAAGCCCAATACCATTTTACATATAAGAAAACTAAAGCTCTGAAGGTTAAAGTTATTTGCCCAAGGTCACACCACTATTAAATTAATTAAAATTTAGATCTTACTTCAAAATGCAATGCTCCCTCCAAATTCGGTCTAATAAATTCTTCTTAAAGTCCTATCTATGAAAAAGCAGCAGAAGGTCAAGCTAGTAAGTGAAAACTAATGCACACACCAAATACATGAGTTAATACTATCTGTATCTAATGGAAAGGAGGAAGTATTGGAAAGATACCTGAACGTGGAGCTTAAAACTAGAGTTTTAATTCTGACTCTGACTGTTTGTAGGACTTTAGGCAAAATGTCCAAATTACTTTAATTTCAAATTAGTTTGTCTGAAAGAAGCCTGCACCTTGATATAAAAATCAAGAGAAATAGTGCATTTGAGCCGGGCGCGGTGGCTCAAGCCTGTAATCCCAGCACTTTGGGAGGCCGAGGCGGGTGGATCACAAGGTCAAGAGATCGAGACCATCCTGGTCAACACGGTGAAACCCCGTCTCTACTAAAAATACAAAAAAATTAGCTGGGCATGGTGGCGCGTGTCTGTAGTCCCAGCTACTCAGGAGGCTGAGGCAGGGGAATTGCCTGAACTCAGGAGGCGGAGGTTGCGGTGAGCCGAGATCGCGCCATTACACTCCAGCCTGGGTAAAAAGAGCGAAACTCCATCTCAAAAAAAAAAAAAAAAAAAAAAGAAATAGTGCATTTGAAAACACTGTGTAAACTAGGTTGAGACTTTTAGTTCCAGCAATATGGCAAACTAGTTAGCATCTAACCTTCCTGCCACAAATATCTACAGCTGCTATTTAAATACAAAAGTCCTTTTAGATGCCTGGCAGAAGAGTAGGCAAAATCAACTAGGGCCAAAACCTAAGAGAACTAAAACCCAGAGTAGTAAGCATGAAAGCTCCTCTGTGAATGTCCTGATGCAAATAGGGAGTGTTGGTTTTGGTCTTGGTCATGCCTACATACAATGCAAATGTCCTTACTTTATCATTTCTCATGACCTAATTCCAACAAACAGCCAAACTGAAAACATATGAAGTGTTTTCTTCATTAATCACACAGATGTCGTCACCTGCTCTGTGGTGTACTTTCACTGTTTTGCTGTTACAATCCACCCTGCTGGAGGCCCGGCAACTGAAAATCATGGTCAAGATGTTACACAAAGTTTCACTCCGTGCTTTTTCCACTTAATTTATGGAATGAGTATTTCAATAAATGACTCAAATCTCTGGAAATCTAGCTTGAACACCTGCACAGCAATCCATCACATTCTAGTTCTCGCTAATCTCTTGAGCCTCATTGCCTCCTTAGCTCCCTGAGCTTCAGTCAGGGTGTCTCCTCCCAGTTCCTCCAGGTCTTTCTCACCTCAGAAATTTTCAATGTCATTTCTTTTGGTCTGGTACACTGTCCCTTCTTTCCGTTAATATTGTCACCCCAAAATAAGAAATCAGTTCTCTGTCTTAAAATATTTCCTAAAGCTTTTCTTCACAGCACTCATTGCAATTTATAAATATATATAATTATTGGTATAATTTACTAAGAATCTATAAGCACTATGAAAGCAAGGACATGCCTATTTTGTTCTCTGCTTTATCTCTAGTATATAGCACAGTATTTGTCCCATAGCAATATAAAATTGAAAAAAACACTTTCTTTTTTTTTTGAGACAGAGTTTCACTCGTTACCCAGGTTGGAATGCAATGGCGCGATCTCGGCTCACCGCAACCTCCGCCTCCTGGGTTCAGGCAATTCTCCTGCCTCAACCTCCTGAGTAGCTGGGATTACAGGCACGCGCCACGATGCCCAGCTAATGTTTTGTATTTTTAGTAGAGACGTGGTTTCACCATGTTGACCAGGATTGGTCTCGATCTCCTGACCTTGTGATCCACCCGCCTCGGCCTCCCTAAGTGCTGGGATTACAGGCTTGAGCCACTGCGCCCGGCGACCATTTTCTAGTTTAAACTTAAAGCACGTTTACTTGTACTTTTTCTTTAATTATGCTAACATAACAAAATTAAGATTTTAATGGTTGAAAAAGTTAAAATTCATATATTATCTCTAACAAACAATATACAGTTAGCTACCTTCTACAGAAACGGTGTATGAATTATTTTTACTGCATAATCACACTCCAAGATTCTTTTTTCTAGCTTAAAAATGATGTGATTCTAGTATCACTTAACCTGGTAACAGTACTATTCTGAATACCATGGACACAGTAAAATTACTGCATTCACAAGTGAAACATTACAGATATTCAGCTATGGGTAAACAAAAGGGGTACACTTGGTAGAGAAATGTTAACCGGTTTAACAATGCTGGCTAGGCGCTGTGGCTCAAGCCTGTAATCCCAGCACTTTGGGAAGCTGAGGCGTGCGGATCACCTGAAGTTAGGAGTTCGAGATCAGCCTGTCTAACATGGTGAAACCCTATCTCTACTAAAAATACACACACACACACACACACACACACACACACATATATTATCTGGGCATGGTGGCGCGTGCCTGTAACTCCAGCTACCGGGTAGGCTGAGGAGGAAAATGTCTTGAAGCTGGGGAGGCGGAGCTTGCAGTGAGCCAGGATGGCACCACTGCACTCCAGTCTGGGTGACAGAGTGAGACTGCATCTCCAAAAAGAAACCCCAAAAAAACAAAAAATAAAAACAATGCTTTCTTAACATACCCACCACATAAATAAAATGTAATATAAGGCCGGGCGCGGTGGCTCAAGCCTGTAATCCCAGCACTTTGGGAGGCTGAGGCGGGTGGAACACGAGGTCAAGAGATCGAGACCATCCTGGTCAACAAGGTGAAACCTCGTCTCTACTAAAAATACAAAAATTAGCTGGGCATGATGGTGCATGCCTGTAGTCCCAGCTACTTGGGAGGCTGAGGCCGGAGAATTGCTTGAACCCAGGAGGCGGAGGTTGCGGTGAGCGGAGATCGTGCCATTGCACTCCAGCCTGGGCAACAACAGCAAAACTCCGTCTCAAAAAAAAAAAAAAAAGTAATATAAAACATGTTACACTGTTAATAGAATAATCCTGTCTCTGTTTAAAAACAAGAGTTAGGGTAATATTTCAATGTTAAACAGACTTGTACACATGCTTGGGAAACTAATGATATATAAAGCCTTGAAGTGTAAAATTAGAGAAATTTTCAAACTGTATTATATTACCTATTAAACAACAGTAACAACAATAACATTGTAAAATTCAGCAAAGGGAGAAGGAAATTTCCATCATGTTCTAAAATCTTAGAATGTAATGTATGCCTATAATCCTGGCAGTAAATTATTACAGTATACCACATGCCAATGAATACTTTCTTGCCTGTAGAAACGTACCCTTGATTCTCTAACAGAGGTCAATGTGAATATTAAATATACATTACAGCCAACTTCCCTTGAATGCCCCCATTTTGTATTATTTCTTTACTCACGTATACACCTCTGTATCACAGGTGTAAACAATGGACAGCCTACAGTGTATGACTAGTGGCTAGAGTACATTAACATTTAGCATCCATCCCCTCTGGCCTACTGACTCACAATCCAATTATTATATAAACATTTAAAAGTTAGATATAATAAAAGAAGAGATATGAAATAAAGGCACAAAGGAAGAGGACAGAGAGTTTTAACCGGCATAAAAATTCAAAAGAAAGCTATTCGACTCCCTTTATCTCTTTTCCCATGAGAAAACCCTAAACACTGTGTGTACTCCTTTAGAAGACTCGGCAAGAAAGAAGAATAAGAAATTCAAAACAGAACATTAAAGGGAAGAAAGATAAAAGCAATCACAATACTTAATCTTAGAACCCTGAACTTTGATTCACAGAAGCAAAGAATTCAGGATTTCATATTTACCCTCTGACCAAAAAAAAAAAAAGTAAAAAGGAATATTAAGTAAATGCTTCTTAAGAAGTTTTGACATACATGCCCCACACATTGCTGGTTTTCTCGTTCTCTGGAATTCTAAATCATTTTTCCCATAACAGTTTTGTAAAATATCAATTTGCTTTTCAAGTTCACACTGCTATATCAACTATGGAAAATGCTTTTCATTAATCAAGTCAGCAAATAAGGAAGATTAGGCAAATAGCATATTTAAAAGAATCTTCTGGCTGGACGCAGTGGCTCACGCCTCAAATCCCAGCACTCTGACAGGCCAAGGCGGGCAGACAACCTGAGATCACGAGTTCGAGACCAGCCTGGCCAACACGGTGAAACTCCATCTCTACTAAAAATACAAGAATAAGCCGGGCATGGTGGTGGGCATTTATAATCTCAGCTACCTAGGAGGCTGAGGCAGGAGAATCGCTTGAACTCTGGAGATGCAGGTTGCAATGAGCCAAGATGGCGCCATTGCACTCCAGCCTGGGCAACAAGAGCAAGACTTGGTCTCAAAATAAATAAATAAATAAAAGAATCTTCTAACAGAATAGAAGATTTTAAAAAAGAAGTCTTGGGTCGGACATGGTGGCTCACGCCTGTAATCCCAGCACTTTGGGAGGCCAAGGCGGGTAGATTACGAAGTCAACTGTTTGAGACCAGCCTGGCCAACATGGTAAAACCCTGTCTCTACTAAAAATACAGAAATTAGCCGGGCGTGGTGGCGTGTGCCTGCAATCCCAGCTACTCAGGAGGCTGAGGCAGGAGAATCGCTTGAACCCAGGAGGCAGAGGTTGCAGTGGGCCGAGATTGTGCCAATGTACTCCAGCCTGGGTGACAGAGCGAGACTGTCTCCCCCATCCCCCCCCCAAAAAAAAGACGTCTTTTTTGGATACCCTTGAAACAACAGTTGACAGATGATAAGGAAAACTAATCTGGTTTTCCAACAGTTAAAACATGGGATGGAGAGACAAAACAGACTAAAGGTAGATAAAGTAGAATTGGTAGAAACCTTTAAGGGGTATCGGTGGCCAGAGTAGTCAATATTTCATGATTTATTCAAACTCCTGAGACTACGACCTCCTTTTTTGCATTAAACGCATGCCAATAAATTAAATGCACGCCTACTTCATTGCTGGTTGCAAAAAACATTTTACTCTCGTCAGTGGTAACAGAATCTGAGGCTGTTCCAGCAAACAAAATAGACTAACATATCAGTGTTTCACTCAAGTCTTGCAGTTGCTATAAGTTAATAAGAAATAAGGTAGGCATGGAGTGGGCATAGTGGCTCATACCTGTAATCTCAGCACTTTGGGAGGCTGAAGTGAGGAGAACCTGAGGTCAGGCGTTCGAGATCAACCTGGCCAACATGGTGAAACCCTGTCTCTACCAAAAAACACAAAAATGAGCTGGGCGTGGTGGTGCATGCCTGTAGTCCCAGCTACTTGGAAGGCTGAGGTAGAAGAGCTGTTTGGATCCAGGAGGCAGAGATTGCAGTGAGTGGAGCTCGCACCACTGCATTCCAGCCTGGGCAACACAGCCGCTAACATTTGACATATTTACAACATCTAAAGGCTACTGAAATGGAATTTCACTATGAAAAAAATGTGGGTTCTAATTCAACTTGATAACAAACAATCGATTTCCTATATCCCTGTTGCAGTAATTATTCTGTCACTCTACTTAAAAACCTTCAACTACACACCCACAGTACAAATTCCTTATTTTGATACAAGAAGCACTTCATGTTCTGGTCTCTTCCTACTATTACATTGATTTCCTATACAGAAGACATATTTGCTTTTCTGGAATGTTATGTGAACATATATATAGCTTTATCTATGGTACTCTGCTTGATGTGCTCTTATCAACCTGGGGAACACCAGGCCTTTTCAGATCTGTCTTAATCATTCACCACTGTTAAGAAGGCTTTCCTGGATCTCCAAGGGAGGACTGACATTTGTGTCTTATAGTCTATGCAGAGACGTGTCCTATCACTGATCTCACTCTACAACCCTTATTGGCATACATTTCTAGCTATACAGGTCCTTGAAAATGGACACTGTATTTTATTCATTTATATTCCCATTGCCTAACAATCTGGCACATAGTACATGACCAAACAATGCCAGCCAAATGAGGGAATGTTTACTGATGTGTGGATCTCACCAAATAACCAGGAGGATGATACTATTCTAAACAATACACTAGGTGAACATTTAGGGTGCATATAAAATACATGTGGTCAATTAGAGAATCTAACAAAAACAATGTTTAAAACCAGAAATGGCAGAAGTTGTTTTAAAACATATCTTTCTGGATGCCTCTAAAACATCCACTCATTACACATTTCCTCCACTTTCTCAGTGTTAGCTGGTGCAAATATTTAGATTCCTACTTCAGCAAAACACTTATTTCTAGGATGGATTAGGAAGATATTGACATAAGTGATGAATCACCAAAAACTTACAAACATCTCTATGTTAAGAACAAAATAATTCATAATTATATAATATTTTTTGCCAAAGAGAATGACTATGGAATCATAGATTTACTGACTTCTACTTCACTCTTTAGAATCAGTTTGCCTGCCCCTCAGCGCAGTCACACAAAACGGTTTTCAGTGAAAAATACCCTTTAAATTCAATCTCCAAATAGGCTATCTTAGCTATTTCAACTTAGAATACTTCTGAATTATTTTCAAAGCTCATACTATTATTAAAAACTTTATGGTAAATAATATTTTAAAATCAGAAGACGAAGAGACCAGGATTGCTAGTGTATCAGGACTTAGCACCAGGAAAAAGTGATTTCATGGTTTAGTATCTCCCTCTATATTCTCCATCTCATCTGTAAAATCGTTACAAATATGTGTGAATTTTAGAAGGAGTTGTTCTTTGAAAAAGGCTTTGGGAGATAATACATTAACACTTGTTTTTTCCCCTTAAAACACTTATTTCCTATCAGTAAAATTCTGAATTTATGAGTTAAATGCTTCCTCTCATCACTTGGCCAAGAGAACAGAAAGAACATACATTGCAAACGGATATAGTCTGTTATCCTTCACACACATCTGAGAGGAAGAGAATCTAGCTTATTTTTACTGACATCCAGGAAAGCAATTCTATAACCTATGCTCCACTTTGCTTCTAATCCCTTCGGTTCAGCATCAAGTTTATTCTAGAGTAGCATTGTCCAATAGGAATTTCCATGATAATGGAAATATTTTATATTGGCACTATGCAACATGGTAGCAACCTCATGTGGCTACTGAGCACTTGAAATGTGGTTAGTATGGCAGAAGAACTTAATTTTAAATTAAATTAAAGAGTGACATGTAGCTAGTGGTTACCAATTTGGACAATGGAGTAGAGATCCCAGAATGCCACAGCCAACAAAATGTATCAAGTAATTTCAGAGTCTGATGCGGTTCCTGTAACTGGGCTTGGGTTAGAAACCTATCCCAAAGTCAGGCAACAGATTTGAAGGGACACATCACCAAAGATGATCTATCAGGAGTCTGCAAATGTTTTCTGTAAAGGGCCAGAAAGTATTTTAGGCCAACATATCTGACAAAGCTATTCAACTCTGCCGCTGTGGTACAAAAATAGCCACAGAGGATACATAGATGAATCCATGTTTCATTAAAATTTATTTATGAACAGTGAAATCAGAATTTCATATAATTACCATGCAACATGGAGTATTATTTTAGATATTTTCAACGATTTAAAATGTAAAAGCTATTCTCAGAGTGCAAGCCATACAAAAATAAGCTGTCAGACCAAAAACACCAGCCTGGTTTGCAAGCCTGAGATATACAAATGCTATTAAGCACGTAAAGAGATGCTCAACATGTTAATCATCAAAGAAGTGCAAATTGAAAACACAAGATCCTACTAGAACGGCAAAAGAATGACAATACTAAATGTTGGTGAAGTTATGAAATAACTCGAGGCAGTCATTTTAGAAAACTGCCAGTTTCTTTAAAAACGTAAATATACACAATAGGGCTCAGCCATTCTGCTCCCAGGTACTCAAGAGAAATAAAAATATACAGCCAGAAGAGACGGTTCATGCCTGTAATCCCAGCACTTTGGGAGGCTGTGGTGGGCAGATCAGGATGTCAGGAGATTGAGACCAGCCTGGCTAACACAGTGAAACCCCATCTCTACTAAAAATACAAAAAATTAGCCAGGTGTGGTAGCATACAAGTATAGTCCCAGGTACTCGGGAGGCTGAGGCAGGAGAACCACTTAAACCCATGAGGCAGAGGTTGCAATGAGCCGAGGTGGTGCCACTGCACTCCAGCCTAGGATGCAGAACAAGACTGTCTCAAAACAAACAAACAAAAACCACACATCCAAAGACTGATATATAAATATTCACAGTGCCTTTATTCATAAGGACTAAAAACTGGGAACAACCTGAATGTCTCCAAAAGAGTGAATGGATACATCCAATGTAATATATTCATACAATGGAATACTTGTCAACAATGAAAAGTAACCTAGCACTGCTATTATGCAACGAGAATGAATCTCAGAATCACTGTGCTGAGTGAAGGAAGTCACAAAACAAGAAGTAAGTCCATTCTATAAAATTCCAGAAAACACAAACTAATTTATAGCAACAGGAAGCAAAACAGGGTTGTGTGGGGCTGAGAACTGAGGAGGGACAGACTGCAAAGAGAAGGAAATGTTCCATATTTTGATCCCGGTGAAGGAGTCACATGTGTATGTATCTGTCAATTTGCATACTTAAAATGGATGCAGTTTACTGTAGATATAAAATTTGAGTAAAAAGAAAAGATCTGATTCCACTGGCATCAGATTTACCCAATAACAATCTTTATGAACTAAACATCCACTTTCGTGAGTGCTGTTTACATTTGAGGTGATGGGTATGCGGGGAATAGATAAGTTGGGCTGGCTGGGCGTGGTGATTCATGCCTGTAATCCCAGCACTTTGGGAGGCTGAGGCAGGCGGATCACGTGAGGTCAGGAGTTTGAGACCAGCCTGACCAACATGGAGAAACCCCATCTCTACTAAAAATTAGCAGGGCGTGGTAGCACATGCTTGTAATCCCAGCTACTCAGGAGGCTGAGGCAGGAGACTTGCCTGAACCTGGGAGGTGGAGGTCATGGAGAGCCGAAATCACACCATTGCACTCCAGCCTCGGCAACAAGAGCAAAACTTTGTCTCCAAAAAAAAAAAAAAAAAAGTTTTTAAGTCTCACCCGATAAATGCTATCAATGTTGACGTGAAATGTGCCTCTGGCAACGTGCTGGGTACATTAATAGTAACCTAAACCAAACTGCTCTGAATGGACAGGTTTTAGGAATTCTGTGAAATTAAAACTTCCTGCTCACAACATTCTGCTCTCCCATTTTGGAGTGTGGCTAACTGCATAATTCCAAGAATTAGTAAATAATCCTTTACATTACAACAAATTTTCATTTGTAACACCTTATTTTATTTGAATTGGGGTCTTGCTATGTTACCCAGGCTGGACTTGAACTGCAGGACCCAAGTGATCCTCCCAGCTCAGCTTCCCCAGTAGTTGGGACTACAAGCATGTGTGCCCATGCCTTGCTTTTCCTTAAATACTCCCTATCGCTCAGGTTCAATTGGCCTAAAAACAATTTAATATTGGTTTTATGAAGGCTTAAAGAAAGTTGCTCAGTTCTGGAACATTATCAGTTCAAAATACTAAGACTAAGGAAAACAAGGTCACATTTTCCAGTAAGTTTTATTTAATCCTTAAAAGTCTTGGGAATGCTCCAGACTAGTTTTTGACGAGACCTCACAGGGATCCTCAGATGGGTCAATGACAAGCTGAAGATAAAAATATCAACTACTAACACAAAGCATTATATCCTAAATAATTTGTGGCTATATACTGGACAAAATTTAGACAATGTTTTTTTCAACTGAGTGTACATGTATAGATATGTGAAATATACATCAGGTTTCCCAGATCTTTTTCAGAGCAAACTATGTTACAGGTTCTTAGAGTTAAGTTAAATTTCATGACTGATTTTAGGCAATGTCTTTTTGGAAGAGAGAAATAAAGCACCAAGTTCAGGAGTTAGTGGAGGTGAATGAGGTCAAAAAAAAAAACAAGCTTTGAAATAATTTTTGCCAAACTCATGACACATACTTTCAAAATTTTGCAAACAATTCTAAATAGAATTGGAAAAAATCATAAGAAAACTCTTCATTTCCCTTTTCTTGCCTTAAATACACCCCTTTAAACTATAAATTGACTCAAACTTTAGGGCAAATGTCTAGCAGAACTCTCAATTCTTTCTGAGACCGTACACTTTAAATACCACAATTTCTTATGCAAAGTACCAATGAGATCAGCATGCGTCCAACACAAGTTCATATACTTAAAAGCTAAAAGGCCACCACAGCCATTACAATTTCCTGAAGTAGTATAAGGGATATTTTAATAATTTGCTGGTTTTCAGAGGAATCTTGTCTTCCAGGGTAAAATATTTCGATTTTTTTTCATCTAACAAATGTTTTTCTAAGAGAGGTTTAAAACCCAGGGGCTTTTAAGTGAGAATCATTTCTCCGCCTACCGGCATCAACATTTGACTAATAATGTTAATTTCTTGTCCCATAAGAAATGTCTTTCACTGCTTATTGTCCAACTAAGAGACCTCTTTCGTTACCATTTGGGTCATTAAAAGAGCTCAATTTGCAAGAAGTGCTACAGATGACTAGATCTCACAGAAAAAAACTCTGGGAGTTTAAGAAACTGGGGGTAAAGGAGAGGAAGATATATTTAAGATAGGTAAAATGGAAATAGTAGTTTGAGCATAAATAATTTAAGAAACTTTACAAACATGTACATATGAATTGAGAACATGGTGGCATACTGGGGAGAGAATCTAATAACTGGAAATCCCATCCAGAATGCTTGAAGTACAAGGAACTTCATAGATCATTTAATCCAGGCTCACAGACCAGAAGAGTTTCCCAATTAAATGGCATAATACTATAAAAAGCTTAGCATGGTGCCTGGCATATAACAGACACTCAGTTAATACTGGCATCCCCCTTTCTTTATGCCCAACCAAGTCACACTCCGGTAAGTCTTAGAATAATCACCACCACCATGAATATCATCTAAATATTCCAACAGCAAGTTCTCTAGTCTTCCAGGGATGCCAGGTCTTTCAGCTTATTTCAAGGAAAATTCCATTACTATTATCTCTATACCTATGTTAATCGCTTCGGAGCATTAAAGGAGATCAATTAATGCCAGGATTAACTTTCCAATTCTGCCTTCTCTTAAACAAATCCTTCTCATTTTATGGAAGGAGTGTGTGTGTCCCTGTGTGCATACGCACACGTCTGAAGGGGTGAACAGCCATTGAAGCAAACACCAGAAATATTAGGATCTAGGTTTTTTTTTTTGTTTTTTTTTTTTTTTGAGACGGAGTTTCGCTCTTGTTACCCAGGCTGGAGTGCAATGGCGCAATCTCGGCTCACCGCAACCTCCGCCTCCTGGGTTCAGGCAATTCTCCTGCCTCAGCCTCCTGAGTAGCTGGGATTACAGGCACACGCCACCATGCCCAGCTGAATTTTTGTATTTTTAGTAGAGACGGGGTTTCACCATGTTGACCAGGATGGTCTCGATCTCTTGACCTCGTGATCCACCCGCCTCGGCCTCCCAAAGTGCTGGGATTACAGGCTTGAGCCACCGCGCCCGGCTCTAGGTTTGTTTTTTACAATTCTCCTCCCTCCCCAATATTTTGATATGTCTCCTGGGTACCAATCCCATTCCATTGAGCATTTCCTGTTAATGAGTCACTATAAATGTGAGGAATGAATGTATTCTTCAGATGTATTGGAATGGGGGGAAAAGATAATGGGGTAGTGACCGCCCCCTCATTCAGGGACATGTTGACAAAACCAGTCTCATTACAAATTCACAACTCAATGACCAGGCTTGTTATGATGCTCAATTCAATGTAAGGTCCTTGTATAAATATATCTTGTATTTCTTTCTATGTGTCTGCACAGTAACAAAAATTGGATATTAGCAGATGCTTAAGTGTTCACTGTTAATCATCCTCAAGAATTTAATTATTTAAAAATTTAGTCTGCATGTAACTCTCCAGGAACACCTATCATGTGTTCAGTTATCATCTGAACTAGCCTTTCAAATAAGTCAAAAAAGAAATACTTGTAAATCAGTTTCTCAATAAAATGCTGTAAGCATTTCATCTAAAAAGAGACTATCTTTAAACTCTAGTTACAAGGTATATGAATCGCCTAAAATTCTAGGTACGATTTTCTGTAGACACATTCTCCCCACCCCTACTAGAGAGAGCAGCAACACAGCTTCCACCACATTCTGAAATAAATCCCCCCAAAGCTGTATAATCACTGCTCTGTACTGCTTCTCCCCCTGGCTTTGAAGCTAAAACGCTCACGTTACTCAGCTTGAGTTCTGAAAGCAGATTTAAAAATCAAATGACAGGATAGTGGTTAGTGGGGTAGGGTGGTGGGCTACCGGTTGCTGTTGAGAACATATCAGGGGACTTCTGGGACACTGATAATATTGGCTTGATTTGGGTGGTGCTTATGAAGGACTATTCACTTTGTGAAAATTCAGCAAGGTGAATACTCAATGATTTCTGTACCTGTCTGCAGGCACATATTTCAATAAAAAGTTTTTGGAAAAATAAACCAAAGATAGGTCACTTATACAAGCATATATCATTAAAGAATTTAATGAAGTCCTTAAAAATGATGCACTAGGAGAGGCCCATGTGGTAAAGAACCGAAGCCAGTGAGGAAATGAGGCCTGACAAGGCCCACATGGGTAAACCTGAAAGAAGATTCTTTATCCTCAAGTCAAGCCCTGAGATTGACTGCAGCCCGCCGCCCCAGCTGAGTTTGACTGCAAATTACAGACTCTGAACCAGAGCCATCTAGTTAAGCCACACCCAGATTCCTAACCCTGAGAAAAATCTGTGAGATAATAAATGTTAGGTGTTTAAAAAAAAGATGCAGTTTCAAAATACTATCTTCCTTGCACATACTGAAGTGGGCAAAGTAGCCTCAGTAGTTGTACCTACAGAGAGACATTTAGCTTATTCGTTTAAATTGGCAACTTTCCCACCTTGAAACGCTGTAGTACAATATTGCTTTCAAAACCCAAGCAAGAAAAAAGAAAATACAGCTGATGGTTATGAACATCAATTTCTGAGTCAAATGGAAGCTAATTTCTCCGTTAACATATGGAACAGAGATGTTCCTGATATTTCTTTCTATACCTCTCTCTAAATCAGAGATTCTTCCAACACTGTACTGTATTTTGTATTATTGTGTTAAGTGTCTGAATGATCCCACATGTACATATACATCCCTTAAGTTTTCTCAAGGTTTCTCAGAGGAAATATACTGAAGTCAGAGTAATCAAGTAAATATATATATATGTTTTAAATATAGACATTTTCAGTGTTGTGTTGAATAGGAGTAAAAAAAAATAAAATACATACTTATGATTTACATAAACCCACAAAAAGAGGTATATCAGGGTGGGAGTGGGTGAGGGGATATAGTTACTTCTTATCACCCAATACAGATGTAGCATGTTTTGAAATCAGTGCATTCTTTCTTGTATCTATGTGTGTGCTCCTGAAGCCTGCCAAAAGAGAGCATTAGATTTTGACATTTCAGCAGTCTGGCTCCAGTGTCTTTCTCATTCTGAATCCTCTGCAGTGCCCAGCACAGCAAGGGCCTTGCACACACTAAGCATTCTGGTATTAGTTGAACTAGAAAAAAGTGAGGAAAGTTATGTTTTTATCATTTAAAATTTTCAAAACTTCTATGGAACTCCCTTCTCAAAATGGACTACCCATAGCACTTATTTCCTTGCATATTTTTAAAAGCTGAAAAACCTACTATCACTTTTGCTATAATCAGGCCGAATTTTTGCACCCTGCTAAAATTTAACCTGACAGCTGTAATGATTCTTACAACTCCCCAGACTTACTACATTGGCAGTCAATATTTAATTACTGTGCCTGGAATTTTAAACAAACTATGACTACTTTGTAAGTAGTATATTCTGCTAGTATAGTCATAATGCAGAGCCCAGTGAATAACACTTTAGGATCTGGGATAAGACCCAGCACAAGAAGACAGCAATTCCAACAAAACCCTGGAATCAAGTCTTCATTTCCATTATTTACAGTATAGTTAATATAATTCATATTAAATAGGATATTCAATGTATAAATGATATTCTTTCCTTTTCCCCTCGAGCTCCTGCACACCAGCTAGCACTATTAAAGTTAACATCTGATACTTCTTAATCTTTTGCATCACCTCTGTTCACTGAGCCTTGTCTTCATCTCTTTGCAGTAACTTGCCTATTCAGATACTGAATTCTCCTTCTCTTCATTTAATTTAGATATGTTAAAAAAAAACATGGAAGGAAGGGCACTGAAGATAATTAAACACAAATAAGTTTGATTTTTTTCTCCTAGGCAAAGCTTTGTAACCACCTTGTCTTCAGGGTGAAAGTTAGATAAGATCATCTAAGACCAAGAATAAGAAACTCCTCACAGCGAGGAGCTGCTCAAGGCCACTCTTCTACAGACTTGCCTATGACATCAACAGAGCTAAAATGGAAACCAAATATTGTAATTTTCCCATTACTAAAGTTTTATAGCACTGAAATCTTCATAAAACACATATCCTTAGAAGAGAGATACCCAAGACATCAGCCGGAGACAGCCTGAGAATCATATGACACTCAGTCTCAATTATGAAAAAACTGCTCACCCTGGTGGTTCAGAAAAGCACTAGATACATAATGACTCAACTATTTAGTTCTACATATGCAACTCTCAAATAATCACTGTCATGAATCTGTAAGACACCTTTATAAACTTCACGTTTGATCAGTGTTATGAGAAAAACATCCCCTCACCCCCCCAACTCTTCTCCCAGTGCATTGCAGACTGGTCTTTAATGAATCCTTATTTACTCATTCTACCTAGGGAAGGCTGTATCTTTTTCATAGGAAGGTTTTCTGCCACAGTAAAGTACCACCTTAAAGTCTGTGAGTGCTCCATATTGTTAACATTTAGTGGTCTAACAAAGAAAAGGAGTATGTCCCATTCTCCCTAAAGAGAAGAAAATTCACTCACAAACTAACCCTGTTGATATGAAGACCACCAAGCACTAATTTAGACCAACAGATTACAGCTCTTAAAAGTAAATAAAGAGTATAAATAAAACACTGATCAACGTGCTCCCCTTTGTTTTGAAAAGCTAATAAATTCTTACTTTCATAGATTTTCGGGTGAGTGGGAGAACATCTTACTAAAAATAAGACAGACCTTCCTTGGAGCAACAAATGCTGTGAAGATTGCTTTAATGCATCTTGACTTTAACAGGAATAACAACCTTTTTGCTTCAAAAATGTGGGAGAGATCACATTAAGAGATATTTCTTTACAGGAAATAGCAAATAGCACGATGTATATTCATAAAAGTACAGACTCCCTCTGCATTCCAGACCATTGTTTGGAAAGGCTATCTATTCAAAGCTTGTTCCAGAATGCTCATAGACATCCTCCCACCCCCAGCAAGGAAGGGCACTGGACTCAAACTCCAAAGACTTTGGGCCACTTAGCCTTACCTTAAGCAAATCTCATTATCATTCTTGTGCTTTGGTTTTTGTTCCTTTAAATGACAGAAGTAACTCCTGCCTACTGATTCTTTTAAGATGCAAGACATTTAAAAAATCACATAAAATTTCTCACCTTAGAAATGGCTGCTATAAAACTAAAGGTGTTACACTATTATTATTATTGTCACCTTGTATCAACTTTTATTGCCACTTCTGAATTAAGCCAGGATGCTGGCTCTAAAACACAAATCCCGTGGTTTTTCCATCTGTGGTTATGTTTCTTGCTGACAACTTGTCCCGCACACTAAGAAGATCTACTCTACTGATCTCTCGCCAGAAAATTAAGTCTTTTATTTAGTCCCTTCTCTCCAATCAAAGAAAGGGACAGAAGTCACACCACTCCAGATTCTTGTAGACATATTAGGAATGAGATCATTCTTTTTACATGAGGAATGATGCCACAGAGTATAAAGGCGGCACTTCTTGCCCTGTAATTTTTACTTAACAACACAAAACCTGTGCAGCTGGCTACCTAGAAAACTGGAAGGTTCCCCATAATGGATGTGCATCAATAACTGTCATAAAAATATAAGATCTCCGGCACAGACAGGAAAAACTTTACCTAGTTTGCAAGAAATTAACCCTGCAGTCCTCCAGCTGCTACTGGGTTCGGTATGGGCTGCCCCTTTCTAGGGCCTGTGCCTGTCTTTGAGGCAAGTGGCCTGGCCCCAGAGCACGCTCCGGGCAGCTCTAGAGCCTACATCAAGACCCTCCCGAGCAGCGTCTGCACCCAACCTTGGATCTCTCATTTCAGACACACCCCCCTCCAATCCATGTTTCATAGGAGGTGTGGGCGCTCAACTCCTTCACTGTGGCTAGGGGGACGCGAGGGGAGGCGGGCCGAGGCCTCAGCACCCATTTTGAAGGACCGGGGAGCTCGGCCCTCCGGGCTGTGCGACTTGGAGTGTCGGAGCGGAGGTGCATCCGTGGGAGGGAGAAGGAGACCGGGGTTGCGCGGGGGGGGGGGGGGGGCGTCTCTCGTATTCGGGGGCGTGAGAGGAAGGCGGCGGGAAAGACTCCGGAGAGCGAGGTTTATCAGAGCTAGGTTTCCTTTTTGTTATCTGTTGAGGGATGGCGGGCGTCATGGGGGCGTCCCCCACAGGACAGAGTCAGCAAGGGGGTCCCCTTCGCTTCACCGTGAAGCGCAGGGGTCCCGAGGACTTGACGGAGGCCTCCCCCGGGCGCGAAGACAGTGACTGACGAGCGTTAAGGGCTGCGCGCGCCGGGATGCCAGTTCCTGCCCCTGCAGCCCCGGGCGCTAGGCGTGGGACCGGGTGGGAGCGGACGGAAGAGGCCCCCGGCCCGGGAGGCGGGAAAGGCCCCGTGGCTCCGGGACGGGCGGCGGCTCCAGAGCCCCGAGTGGCGGCGGCGCGGGCCTGGCGATCCCCGAGCCGGTTGGCGCCCTGTGGGCCGCGTGAGCCCCCCACTCCACTCCCCGCTCTCCGTGGCTGCCCCCTCCCCCCCCCGCGGCTCCTCTCACCTGCACATGATCCGCCATTTTGCTCCATTCATGCTCCTCTCTGGCCCCCCCTCCCCCCCAGCGCGCACCTCGGCCGGGGCCGCTGCCGCCGCCGCCGCCGACGCCGTCGCCGCTGCGCCTGCGCGCTGGGGGCTCGTCGCGCTACGCTCGTGGCGTAGCGCCCCTCGGTTGCGCAGGCCCAGGCGGCCCGGGCCGTGGTTGGAGAATGCGCAGCACCGCTGGGACGGCGTAAAGGCGCGGGCAACGTCAGCGGCCCGGAGACGCCGGGTGGGAGGAAGGAGCGGGACGGAGAAGCGCGAAGGAGGGGTGGTTGGGGGAACAAAGCTTTGTTTACATGGTTTTTAAAGGGGCCGCGCTCGCTCCGGCGGGCGGCCGCTGGAGTGGGAGTTGGCGCTGCCTTCTGCTCGTGTGCGTGATGAGGGCTCCTGGATGGGGGCCGGGTTCTGTCCCGGCCCCGGGACCCCTGCACCCAGTGGCTTCATCTCTTCCCAACCGTCTTCCCGGTTGACTCGTTCCTGGACGCCTCCCACCCCCACCCCACCGTGCGGCCACGGTGACCCCACACCCAGGAGGGGTCTTCCGGGGCGTCCGCGCCCATACCCCACCTAGGCTGTCTGCGGGATTCCTTCCTTTCCAGTACCCTCTTCTCAACGGAGGCCAAATCTGTGCTTCTGTCTGTCTCGCTTTCTGGACCAGAGCCATTGCTCTCTCGTCTGGATTTCACCAGCAACCCCAGTGGTTGATCTCGTGTTTTTCGTTTCTGTCCTTTCGTCCTTGATAAACATTCATGGAAATAACCA
Source organism: Sapajus apella (assembly GCF_009761245.1). Classification (NCBI taxonomy): domain Eukaryota; kingdom Metazoa; phylum Chordata; class Mammalia; order Primates; family Cebidae; genus Sapajus; species Sapajus apella. The sequence continues at coordinate 24,501,043 of NW_022436961.1, read as the reverse complement.
CCGAATAGTGGTGATGATCAAAACATACGAAGACCCAGTCCTATCTCCCAAAGACATTGTTATCGTCACCAATACTCTAGGCTGTCTCCCGAGAGGAGTCAGATGCTGGGAGAGGCGGCGGGGCTAGTGGTAGGACCCCTAGGCTCGGCCATGTGGAGGTGTGAGTGGGGAAGCCATCTCTCTGGGTCAGATGAGGTCAGCCCTGTATGCCGAAGCCAATTCCAGTCTTCCTCACTAGGAATTATCTGTTAGATAATGCCGGTTCCCGTTTTCCTTTGGACTCCACTGTGGCTTCCATTAAAGACCCCCAGATTAGATCATAACTGGATTCAGAGAGCATTGATTGTTTGAAGTTTGTATTTACCGGGGGCTACCATTGTATGCAAATGATGGTGGTAGTGAATTACACACCCTTTGTGGAAGTAGTGGACCGGTGCCCAGCATTCATTTCAACTTCCGTCCTCCTGCTAGGTCTTCCTGGTTTCCAGAGGTAGGGCACCTGGAAACTACATTGCCCAGACTTCCCTGCAGTTAGGGTTCTGTATGCAAGTTAAGCTCTTCCAATTAGGCTGACTCAGAGAAGATTTAAGAGGCAGAGATTTAAGTGGCAGAGCTTTTGACTGTTGCTTCTATCAAGGATAGACCTTTTGAGATATTGGGTTTTTGTTTTTCCCAAAAACCTTTTAGTGTCCAATCATTAGCTCCGAGAGTATAAAGAGGCAGGGTGGTGGGGTCAGTGGCTTTCTGAACCTGGCATCGGGAAATGGTATATTCTCGGAGTCACAATTGCAATGGAAATTCTTTGGATTCCCTACTGGACTGGGTAGAGGTAACAGTTTCATGGTGGGCCAGGCCCAAATTTCTGTCCACCCCCACTTCCCCTCACCCCTGGATCCCAACCTCCCCGTGTTTCTCCCTGTGTGTTCCCTTTCTCGATAAATGATACCACCATTCATCCAGTTGCTCCAAATACACACTCAAGAGTTGATTCTTCAGGTCTTATCAGTCCCCAACGTGCAAGTCTCCGGCAAGTCCTGTTGAATCTGTATCTAATGTATACCCAAGTATGACCACTTCTCCATCCATCTTCGCTGTTAACACCTTGATCCAATCCACCATTACATTTTTCCTGTGCTCTGGTAACAGATTCCTAATTAGTTTCCCTGATTCCTGTCTTGTCTCTTGATAATCCATTTTCCACATAGGTGGCTGCAGAACATTTATTTATTTATTTATTATTTATTTATTTTGAGACGGAGTCTCACTCTGTCGCCCAGGCTGGAGTGCGTGGTGCAATCTCAGCTCACTGCAAGCTCTGCTTCCCCAATGAAAGCAATTATCCTGTCTCAGCTTCCCCAGTAGCTGAGATTACGTGCGCCCAGCACCACATGGCTAATTTTTGTATTTTTAGTAGAGACGGGGTTTAACCTTGTTGGCCAGGCTTGTCTGGAACTCCTGACCTCAGGTTATCCGCTTGCCTCAGCCTCCCTAAGTGCTGAGATTACAGGCGTGAGCCACTGGGCCTAGCCAGTAGCTTTAAAATCATAATTCAGATAATTTACACTCCTACTTAAAATCCTTAAGTGGCCGCACGTTGCATTTACAATCTGAATCTTTGCTGTGGCCCGAGAGGTACATATGAGCCGACCTCATCTGTACCAAGCCCCCTCTGGCAAAATGCTCTGTGGTCATTCCGGCCTTGCAGTTCTGCAAACCCAGGGTCTTCCTGCCTCAGGGGCTTTGCACTTGCAGTACCTTCTGCGTGGTTTGGTTTTCCTTCAGATCTTGCAATGGCTGGTTCACTCTCCTCAAGGACTTTTCAGCTCACTTGTCACCTCCTCAGAGAGGCTTTTCTCACCACCCTCTTGAAAGTTGTCCCCTGTGCCTATCACTATCACAGCATTGATCACTGTCCAAAATTACATATTTCCTCTTTGTCAGTCTCTTCAACTAGAAGCAGATATAGTGTAAACAAGGATTCTGTTTATGTTGCATCCCTAGTATCTCTGCACAGAGTAGATGTTCAATAAATAATCACTGAGGCCAGGCATGGTGGCTCATGCCTGTAATCCCAGCACTTTGGGAGGCTGAGGTGGGTGGATCACTTGAGGTCAGGAGTTCAAGACCAGCCTGGCCAACATGGTAAAACCACATCTCTACTAAAAATTAAAAAAATTAGCTGGGCGAGGTGGCTCACATCTGTAATCCCAGCACTTTGGGAAGCTGAGGCGGGCAGATCACCTGAGGGTGGGAGTTCAAGACCAACCTGACCAACATGGAGAAACCCTGTCCCTACTAAAAACACAATATTAGCCAGGCATAGTGGTGCATACCTGTAATCCCAGCTACTCGGGAGGCTGAGGCAGGAGAATTGCTTGAACCTGGGAGGTGGAGGTTGTGGTGAGCCGAGATCATGCCATTGTACTCCAGCCTGGGCAACAAGAGTGAAACTCCATCTCGAAAAAAAAAAGAAAAAATTAGCCGGGTATGGTGCTGCGCACCTGTAATCCCAGCTACTCGGGAGGCTGAGGCAGAAGAATGGTTGGAACCCAGGAGATGGGGGTTGCAGTGAGCCAAGATCGTGCCACTGCATCCAGCCTGGACGACAGAGTGACACTCCATCTCAAAACAAAATAAATTTTAAAAATCGTGGAATGTATTAGCTTCTTTATGTCTCATTCCAGGGTGCATGTGGGTTTCATATGAAAACATAAAGTGTTCTAAATATTATGTTACTTTTAGGTAACATAATTATTATGCTTATGTTACATTATGTTATAATGTTACAGGACCTTCCTCTCAGAGGGTTTCTAGAACTAGTTTCTCCCTTTCCTTAGTACTGAGAAAAGTGGTAGACTTTTTTTTTTTTTTTTTTTTTTTTGAGAAGGAGTCTCACTCTGTCGCCCAGACTAGAGTGCAGTGGCATGATCTCTGCTCAAACCTCCGCCTCCCTGGTTCAGGCAGTTCTCCTGCCTCAGCCTCCTGAGTAGCTGGGTTTACAGGCATGTGCCACCACACCCAGCTAATTTTTGTATTTTTTTAGTAGAGACGGGTTTCACTGTGTTGGTCAGGCTGGTCTCGAACTCCTGACCTCATCATCCACCCACCTTGGCTTCCCAAAGTGCTGTGATTACAGGTGTGAGCCACCACACCTAGTGGAAAATTGATAGACTTAGTGGAGAAAGGGTAGGGGTTACAAATGAAACTCAAAGAGACTGGCATTGTCCTCCTCCACCCACAGTCAGGGACCATTGAGGGTCGAAGGGGCAGGAAGGGGATCCTTCAGAATACGTGCTCACTGATTTCTTCGCTCTGTCCTTTACCCTTCTCAGGGCCACATCAGTTCTCTGCCCATCCTGTACCTACTTTCCTGCTTGTGCCCAGAGCTACCCCTTAGCTAGCTTCCCTACCTGCACATCATTTGAGGGTTACCTAATCGCCAAGCCTGCGCAAGGAGTCAGACACAGCCTCCTCTTCTTTTGTTGCCCCAAAGACAAGGTCCCAAGCCCTCTGCTGTTAGGATTGGGTTGCTAATCACTGCAGCATAATAGTAACAAAAAGTTGCAAAGTTCTTGGAGCTGTGGTTCCTGACTCCTGCTGAGAGAAACCATTGAAAAGGACAGGGTCCCAGTGGTTTAGAATGAGCCACAGGTGGGGTTTGGAGTGCCTCTTCCTTTCCTTAAAGAGAAGCCAAGAGGCACCCTAAACTCCTTTAGAATGCTTTTTCTTTTGAGGCAAAGTCTCGCTCTTGTCCCCCCAGGCTGGAATGCAGTGGCCCCATCTTGGCTCAATTCGACCTCTGCCTCCTGGGTTCAAGGGATTCTTCTGCCTCAGCCTCCTGAGTAGCTGGGATTACAGGCGCCTGCCACACCTGGCTAATTTTTGTATTTTTAGTAGAGACAGGGTTTCACCATGTTGGTCAGGCTGGTCTTGAACTCCTGACCTTAGGTGATCTGCCCGCCTCAGCCTCCCAAAGTGCTGGGATTACAGGCGTGAGCCGCTGCGCCCGGCATACAATGCTTTTTCTACACATCATTGGTACCTGCGTAATTCTCTGCATTTCTGCTGTGTCTTGGAGCAATGTCTCTGGGCTCCTGCTCAAAGGGTTTCCCTGTGGCTAGGCAGAAGGTACTGGGGTTATTGCTTCTACTTCAGGGCCCCCACAAATCCTGCTAGGGACAGTTGAAGGGGCCCAGAAGGACTGCAAGGGTGTTACTCTTGGTATATGCTCTGCTGCCCTATCTTCTGCAGACAACGGCAACCGGAGAACTTTTCCAACTTCCATAGGCATGGGATGACATGGGGTGTCTGGATTGCCTGGGGTTCCGGCCTCTGGGTTTAAATAGCTTTCAAGTAATCTGGTAAGCTGGGGTGCCCCCCTGTGGTCCCAAGTGGAATGTGTTCGTTTTACCTTCAGGGAAGGCGATCAGGGTAGCAGGGAACATTCTCTGCTATTCAGTGTGGTTTGGCCCACTCACCACTAGTAGAATCTCAGGGCTCATTCCAGACCTACTTTATTGGAATCTGTACTTTTTTTTTTTTTTTTTTTCAGACGGAGTTTTACTGTCGCCAGGCTGGAGTAGCACCATCCCAGCTCACTGCAACCTCCGCCTCCTGGGTTCAAGCAGTCTTCTGCCTCAGCCTCCTGAGTAGCTGGGACAACTGGCATGCACCACCACACCCAGCTAATTTTTGTATTTTTAGTAGATATGAGGTTTCACCATGTTAACCAGGATGGTCTCAATCTCGACCTCATGATCTGCCCGCCTCGGTCTCCCAAAGTGCTGGGATTACAGGTGTGAGTCACCACTCCCAGGCCAGAATCTGGACTTTTAACAAGATCTACATGTTACAGTTTGGAAGGCACTGCTCTGGCAGCCCCCAGGGTGGCCCTAAAGTCCTCCTCTTCTCACTGAGCCAGAGACCATGCAGCTCCCAGGCAGAGTTGACTCTCCTTATGGTCTAAAGAGGGAAGATTAGGCCACGTCCCATTTCCATACAACTACCCACTTTCCAAGGTGTGCTTTTCCCAAAACAGCATCCTTGGTTTTCCCGTGAGGTTTGGATCAACCTCTTCCAACCCAGGCATCAGAGTAGGGGGCGGTGAGCTTGAAGTGACTCAGCCCTGTCCTCACAGAGCTCGTGACATTCATCTTTTCAAGCTGATTTGGTCCACGGCATGTACAACAGGCCTGAGCTGTACATGGTGCTCTCGCTCCTTGCCAGGGTAACTGAACCCCTGTGGGAGAGGAAATGGGCCTGTGTATATAAACACCTGTTATGGAATGAACCCCAAGAAAATGAACTGCTGGTCTGAGCCTCAGTTTTTTCCAACATTTCGGAACCGTGCCTCTATGCAGATTGCTTCTCTAAACCATCTGGTTTTAAGCTAAACTTCTCTGAGCAGCTTGGATTTCCCTAAAGCAATGGGTCTTCTTGCATGGATCTGGCTTCCATTTAGGGGCCTGTAAATTGCTGAATCAGGAGCCCTGGTCTCTACTTCCTCTGCCAAGGAACTAGCTCTGTGACCTCAGGCAAGATGCAAATAAGTGTGTTCACACCTGCCCTGCCTTTGTCAAGGGATAGAGTGGCCGATGAAAGTGTGGGCCTGGAAACTTTGGGAGCTATGAAGCATTTTTGGCAACTATGAGGCATTTTCAAAATATATATGAAAGTGATTGCTATTGAAACGTAAGATAATTTGCAGATGAAACCTAAGCATCTTTCTAATGCTCAAGAATGCCGGAAAGAAGGCAAAAGTCCAGCAGTTGAGGTGTACTTGGGGAGTCAGTTCCATCTCCAGAGGAGATGATCATGTTTCTAGAATCTTTACAGGGTTGGTGTAAGTGTGTGTTCTTGGCAGGCAGGGAGTGCTCCCATGTAGTTAAATGGTGGCACCTCTCTCTCTCTCTCTCTCTCTCTCTCTCTCTCTCTCTCTCTCTGTGTGTGTCGGTGTATGGCAAAGTGGTGTCTGGTTATGCCCACATGAGCTGTCTTATGTGTCTCTCTGTGCCATGTCGTATGTGTGGTTTACCTGTTAGAGTTGAGAAGCCTGGTTTGGTGGCCTCAGATAAGTTCCTCAGGCTTTCCCAGCCTCGATTTTCTTATATGTAACTTAGTGGTTTGTCCCTTCCAACCTGCATACAGCTTGAGGTGGGGCCCTTCTGCTATTGGTTTTGCCATCTAATTTGGTTTCTGGGTCTCTGTTCCAGCAGGCCAGCCCCTCTTTGCTGGTGCCTCCCTGTGCCAACTTCTGTACCTGAATTGTTGCTCACTGAAGAGATGGCACTTGCCTTTTTGGAAATTGTCTGTAACTCACTGAAAATGCAGGAAGCTTGTGTATAAAACTCACTCAGAAAAAAAAAAACACACACACACACACACAGACACTCAGAAGAAACCACAGGGCCTATCAGCCTGTCGTCATCGAGCAGACTAGAATAGTGTAGAAAACTCTAGGCAGAGAGGAAATGAACTTCAGAGAAGGGGAACACACAGCTGAGAGGACAGAGGAGAGGGCAGGAGTGAAGGAGAGAGCTGAAGCCAGGGGCTCCGAGATGGTCGGAGGATGGGAGACGGGGCAGTGAAGCAGGGCTTCCTGTATCTTCAGCAGCAGCAGACATTTGGAAAGGTAGGAGAGGCTGGGCTGGGGCTGGGGAGGGGGTGGGCCTGGAGGGCTGCTAGAAATTCCTGGGGTGCAGAGTTTCATATTGAAAACCCTTATAGGTCTGACTGTACACCCACCAAGTCAGACTCAAAGCTCAACCTTGGGAGGGCTCTTTCCCTAGCAGACGCTGTCTCCTGAACCAGGCCCCAACCAGGTCCCAAACGGTGCTCTTTGCTGAGGGCTGTTTGCCCTGGGTCGGGGGGTAGCGGGATGTGCTGTCTTCATCTCTTGCCTCTTTTGCTCTTTTACTCTGTGTTGGCTTCTTTTCACAGGACATCTTGGAAAGGAATGGGAAGGGCAGCTGGAGGGACAGTTTAGGATGACGGGAGCAGTTCCTTCCCCACCCTAGTGGGGTGCATGTGGCTGGTGTTCATGCCTGGGGCCTCTGGGGGCCGGGACCCAGCCAGCTGTCCATCCTCTCTCTCCTTCCCTGGCCTCCTTGAACCAGGAAGTCCTCATCCCCCAGCTGACCAACATTGGGGGCACACCTGTCTCTTTCTCATGGCCCAAACTATCAAGCAGTGAGGCAGCAAGGTTCAGGAGGGTGGAGAGACGTTCCTGGAGTGTGGGGCCTTCTTCAGGAATTAGCACAGAAGGAGAATGAGGTCTCTAGGCTGGGCCACAGGCTGCCCTCCTCACTCCCTCCTCTGGGCTTTGGCCACTGCCCGGCTTTCCTTCCTGGGACTGGAGTCCGCTGGGGCAGGCCCGCTGGGCTTCTTGCAGCCTGCTTTGGGCTCATCCCGGTGTTGCTTTCTGCCTGGGCAGTCTGTGCTCCTGCTCGTGGGCCTCCTTCTCGGGGCTGGCGGCTGATCTCCGATTTTTTGATTCCTGCAATCCCTGTCCTCTTCTCTGCCTCCCTGGGTCTCCTGTGATCTTCACCTCTCCCTCCCCATCTCCCGTGGCTGCCCCGGTCCCCCTCCCACGGTTCCTCTTCTCCCCTTGAGTCACGATCTCCCCGTGTCTGGGTGGCCCCTCTGGGCCCCCGCCTCCCACGCCTCTGGCTCAGAAATGGCGCCGCTTCGGGGCCGCGCTGTATGGAGAGTCGGACTGCGCCTTGGCCCGGCTGGAGCTGCAGGAGAGCCCGGAGAAACCGCGTCGGGGTGAGGCTGCCCGGAAGGTCATCCGCCTCAGTGACTGCCTGCGGGTGGCCGAGGCCGGCGGAGAGGCCAGCAGCCCCCGGGACACCAGTGCCTTCTTCCTGGAGACCAAGGAGCGCCTGTACCTGCTGGCGGCCCCCACTGCGGAGCGCAGCGACTGGGTGCAGGCCATCTGCCTCCTGGCCTTCCCCGTGAGTCACCCTGGGGTGCAGAAAGGGCAAGGGGGCGTGCAGGCCAGGGTGTTAGATGCTTCCTGTGGGCAGGTGTTAGAGGAGTCAAGGTCAGGGTGCTTCCTTGAGAGGGGGACTCGAACCCAGCGTGCAAACAGAGCCAGCAGGCTGGGTGCCCTGCAAAGAGGCCTGGGTCAGAGGGGGGCCTGGGTATGGGGAAGGTGGTGAGACCTGGGGCCTCCTTCCCAGGGGCAGAGGAAGGAGCTCTCGGGTCCAGAGGGAAAGCAGAGCCGGCCCTGCATGGAGGAAAATGAATTGTACAGCTGTGCGGCCACAGGTGAGGGGCGGGGGCTGCCCTGCTGTCCCTGGGGGCTCTCCCTAGGGTGAGGTGAAGAGGAGGTGTCGGCCAGCTAGCTGCTGGCCCAGAGTCTTCCTGCCTTGTGGTTACCCCCAGCTGGGGCCAGCCACCTTATCAGCCTCTCTTTTTCACTTCCGGGTACAGCCCAGCATAGGGGAGGGGAGCCTGGCCTGCCTTGCGTCTCTTCCTTGGTTCACCTCATCTTACCTAGGGCCTGCTGGTGGGAGAGGGGAAGGCTAGGGGCCCAGGTGTTGCCGTTTTATTTTTGAGGTGGAGTTTTGCTCTTGTCCCCCAGCAGGCTGGAGTGCAATGGCCTAATCTCAGTTCACTGCAACCTCTGCCTCCCAGGTTCAAGCGATTCTCCTGCCTCAGCCTCCTGACTAGCTGGGATTACAGGTGCCCACCACCATGCCCAGCTAATTTTTTTGTATTTTTAGTAGAAACAGGGGTTTCACCATGTTGGTCAGGTTGGTCTCGAACTCTTGACCTCAGGTGATCCACCCACCTCGGCCTCCCAAAGTGCTGGGATTACAGGCGTGAGCCACTGCACCCAGCCCAGGTGCTGCTTTTGAGGAGCTGGTGGAGGGAGAAGAAGCTTTCATCTGCCTTCCATCTAAGCTCCACCCCCCCAGGGCCCTGGCAGTGGGAGGACAGGACCAGGCTTCACCTGCAGCTATGACCGTAGGGATTGGGGAGGTGCCTGGTTTGGGGTGAGCAAAGGGGTGGGGAAGACAAGACTGTGGCTCTGGCAACGGGCAGGAAGGATGTGGGCACGAGGTTGGGGTGGATGTGGGTAGGGGCATGAGGCCTACTAGGGTAGAGGGTGGAGGTACCTGGCCTTTTGGGGAGTATGACCTGGCACAGACTAGCTCAGCCTCCAAGACCCATACAGGGGGTCATGAGTATGTGGATAATATTCTTTCTAGAAAACTTCTGGCACACTCATTTAGAACTGGGCAGTGGTGAGGCAGGCCAGCTCTTTCCCATTAACTGCCTTCGCCTTCTCTCTCTTTCTCCCCAGTTGGCCACCGCAAGGAATTTGCTGTGACCATGAGATCTACAGAAGCCAGTGAGAGGTGCCACCTGCGGGGGTCCTATACCCTCCGGATGGGGGAGAGTGCCCTGGAGCTGTGGGGTGGGCCTGAACCAGGGACCCAGCTGTACGACTGGCCCTACAGGTTTCTGCGGCGCTTTGGGCGGGACAAAGTGAGTGGGAAGCTGCATCGGGCTGGGTTGGGAGAAAGGATAAGCTACGAACAAAGTGGGTGATCAGGGAGAGGCAGAGGAGGCCAGACGAGGCCGAGGAAGCCATCAGAGGCAGAGAGGATGGTGGGGAGGAGGTGTGGGAGGAAGCAAAAGCAGAGAATAAAGGCCAGTGGAAGAGAAGAGAAGCATCAAGGGATGGGAGAGATCAGGAGAGGGAGATGGAGTGAAGCAAAGAAGAGGAGAGTGACAAGATGGCGGAAGTGGAGGGGAAGGAAGGAGTAGGAAGGAGAATGAGAAGAGGTGGAGAGACCGTGGAGGGGTGAACGGCGGCTGAACTAGTGCCTGGCTCCATCCTTAAATAGGGGGCAGTGAGCAGGAAGGGCCTAGAGACGGGAGAGGAGAGAGTCAAGTCTCTGCTCGTAGGGAAAAGCACAGAGGGCTTGCAGAGGAGGCGCCAACAGTTCCGGTGAAGGGAAGCTGGAGGTCCCAGGGCTTGGGTTAGAGATAGATAGGGTTTAAGAAGGCATCGCTGGGCCCGGCGCGGGGGCTGAGCCTGTAATCCCAGCACTTTGGGAGGCCGAGGCAGGCAGACCATGAGGTCAAGAGATCGAGACCAATCTGACCAACATGCTGAAACCCTGTTTCTACTAAAAATACAAAAATTAGCCGGGTGTGGTGGTGCATGCCTGTAGTCTCAGCTACTTGGGAAGCTGAGGCAGGAGAATCGCTTGAACCCGGGAGGTAGAGGTTGCAGTGAGCTGAGATCACACCACTGTACTTCAGCCTGGTGACAGAATGACCCTCCATCTCAAAAAAAAAAAAAAAGAAAGAAAGAAAGAAAGAAGCATCCCTGCCCTGTGGCTGGTCAATAACCTGCTTTCTCCCTGGCCTAGGTAACCTTTTCCTTCGAGGCAGGCCGGCGCTGCACCTCCGGAGAGGGCAACTTTGAGTTTGAAACCCTGCAAGGCAATGAGATCTTCTTGGCCCTGGAAGAGGCCATCTCTGCCCAGAAGAATGCCACCCCTGCTACACCCCAACCCCAGCCAGCCACAATCCCCGCCTCGCTATCCCGGCCTGAGAGCCCCTACTCCCGGCCCCATGACTCACTGCCGCTGCCTTCATCCACCACACTGGTGCCTGCTCCACGGCCTCAGGGCCCAGAGGGGGAGTATGCCGTGCCCTTCGATGCAGTGGCCCGTTCCTTGGGAAAGAACTTCAGGGGCATTTTGGCAGTCCCTCCTCAGCTCTTGGCTGACCCTCTGTACGACAGCATTGAGGAGCCCCCACCCCCTCGACCTGACCACATATATGATGAGCCTGAGGGAGTGGCTGCCCTGTCCCTGTATGACAGCCCGCAGGTGCCCCAGGGCGAGGCCTGGAGGAAACAGGCAACAGCTGACAGGGACCCCAGTGTCCTCCAGCATGTCCACCCAGCCGGGCAGGATCTCTCTGCCTCTGGCTGGCAGCCAGGAACTGAGTATGACAATGTCGTACTTAAGAAAGGCCCATAGTGACAGAGGCAGCAGAGGGATGGCCCGCCATCCCCCATCCCTGGCTTCTGCTGGTGACTTCTCATGGCCACAGCATCAGAAGACCCTCCTCTGTCCCTCTGGAGCCCGAGGCCTGGCCTGCCTTCCTTGGGGCTGAAACACTGCCTCTCCCAGGGTTGTTGGGTGAGTCACCATCCCAAAGTAGGAAGGGTGCCCTGGAGGACCCACCCTCCTCCCACTCTTTTTCCACTTCCTCCTCTTTCTTTCCCCAGCTGAGGGGGAACCTGGGGCATTTAGGGCAGAGGACAAAACGATGTCAGCAATTGCGTGGGCTGCTTGGCTGTGCAGGCCTTCTGACTGCTGATGGCCACTTCAGGGACAGCCCGGGCCCAGGCACCCAGGTGGGTGGCGGCAGCTTCCTCAGCTTTCAGATTTCTCAGTGACATTAAAGCACTTTGGAAACATTTTTTGTGTGGCATGAATGCTGTGGGGGTGAAGACTCCAACTGACCACCCTTGATCACATCCTCTCCCAGCTGCAAGGTGCCCTCGGGGCCTAGGCTGGGCTCCAGTAATCTCACAGAGGCCCATTGGAGTCAGGGTACCCAGGCCATGTGCGGTGGCTCACGCCCATAATTCCAGCACTTTGGGAGGCTGAGTTGGGTGGATCACAAGGTCACGCATTCAAGACCAGCCTGGCCAACATAGTGAAACCTCATCTCTAAAAAATTAGCCAGGCATGGTGGCAGGTGCCTGTAATCCTAGCTACTTAGGAGGCTGAGGCAGGAGAATCTCTTGAACCTTCGAGGCGGAGGTTACAGTGAGCCGAGACTGCGCCATCACACTCCAACCTGGGCGACAGTGTGAGGCTCCATCTCAAAAAAAAAAAAAAGAAGTCAGGGCACCCTGAGAACAGTGTTCAAGCTTGTCTCCCCTTTGCTGGGATAAGGTCAACATCAGAGAAATGGTGGGGGAAACACTGGGGAGCAAGGGAAAGCTGAACTGCAAGGAAGGAAAGCATTGGATTGATGGAGCCTCTTACACACCAGGAGTGGGAGTCACCTGTTCTGTGGCCCTAGGCTCTTTCCCTTCCCTGAGATTTGAGTACCTCTTTAAAAAATGAGCGGGTTACACCATGTGGGCATGGAACAGCCTTCCAGCTCTGTGATTCCCATTGGCCCTGGGCTCCCAGGCCCCCACGCACCTACTTCCCTGCAGGTCGTCCTGTGTCCTTGTGCTTGGTCCTCTGATCAAACCTGCTTTCCTGGCAGGGTGTGTCCATGGATTTCTGCTGTCAGCGTAGTCTGCCGAAAGCAGGGGCACTGATTGTGGGAGGCTGTAGACTGCCTGGCTTGCGAGAGGCACACAGCTCAGAACCGGACGAGATGAGATGTGGTGCAGGTGTCTGTCTCACAGTGGGTGTGAGTGCCACAAGGGGCCAGACAGGGCCGTGAGTGCCGGAGAGATAACTGTCTGCTGGGAGCACAAGAAAGGCTTCATATCAAAGATACCATTTCAGGTAGGCGTTTACGGATGGGAAGGAGTTCCATGGAGCTTCGGGGGTGTGAAGGAGCATCTTGGATAGGGATGGGAGTGTGGGTGAAACCACGGGGACCTATGCATGTGTCGCGGTCAGGACGGAGTTCTACGCCCAGAGCGCGGGGAAGGTGACACAATCTAGTTGGGAAGGCAGGTTCTGACTGTCTTAAGGGGGAATTGGTACCTAATTAGAGGGAAAGGTAGAACGACTCAAGGCTTTTGAACAGTGAGTCCCATAAAAGCGAAGCTTTAGGGCAATAACCCGATAGCCCTGTGGAGGATGGACTCGGGGTAGGAAGGGGTAGGTTGGGACTAAAATGAAAAGGGGAAATTCATCTGGGCATGGTGGTTCACACCTGTGATCCCAGCAACTTGGGAGGCCAAAGTGGGAAGATCACTTGAGCCCAGGAATTTGAGACCAGCCTGGGCAACAGTGAGACCCTGTCTCTATAAAAACAAACAAATTTAGCCAGGTGTGCTGGTGCACACTTGTAGTCTCAGCTACTTGGGAGACTGAGGCTGGAGAATCATTTAGCCTTGGCAACAGAGCAAGACCCTGGCTCAAAAAAAAGAAGGAAGGGAGAATTCAGAAAGGACTGGATTCAAAAGATGGTGTAGAGCTAGCCCCTGCGGATCTTGGAGTCACACTCAATGTGGACCACAGAGAAAGAGGGTTTCCAGAGAGACTTGGGTTTGTTTTTCGTTTTTTTTTTTTTTTCTCTTGAGACAGAATCTTACTGTCGCCCAGGCTGGAGTGCAGTGGTGTGATCTTGACTCACTGCCATCTCTGCCTCCTGGGTCCAAGTGATTCTCTCACCTCAGCCTCCAGAGTAGCTGGGACTGCAGACATGCACCAACCACATCTGGCTAATTTTTTGTATTTTTAGTTAAGCTGGGGTTTTAGTTATGCTGGCAAGGCTGGTCTTGAACTTCTGACCTCAGGTGATCTGCCTGCCTCAGCCTCCCAACGTGCTGGGATTATAGGTGTGAGCCACCATGCCAGGCTAATTTTTGTATTTTTTTTGGTAGAAACAGGGTTTCACCTTGTTGGCCAGGCAGGTCTCAAACTCCTGACCTCAAGTGATCTGCCCTCCTCAGCTACCAAAGTGCTGAGATTATAGGCATGAGCCCCCATGCCGGTCCTGAGACTTGGGACTTGAGAATGAGATGAACTTAGTTTCTGATGTGCTGAGAGGGAGATGGCTGGCATTGATCCAGCAAGACAAGTCCTGGAGCTGGACAGAAGAACTCGCGCTCAGGAGGGAGAAGGAGCATAGACTTAGGCGTGGACGTCCGCCTCCCAGGTGTGCTGTGACCTCTGTTTCTCCTCTCACTGTGGCCTTTTCCCTTGTTGAAGGAACTTGAGCAATGGATGAGCTGCCTGGGGAGAGCCAGTGGGGGCCTTCCTGTCTGTGCAGAAGGGCTGCTCCCGGCACCATCCCTTCCGAGCCTCAGGATCACTGAAGGCTGGAAGGCCCCACTGCCCTTAAGGCTTTTACTCTTCCCCCTCTTCAGGCCAGCGGTGGGAGTTGGGGGTTCTCTTTGGCAAGGCAGCCACGTTTCGGATTTCCTAAGGTGGCGTTTGAAGTGGCTGTCCTGCCTCAGCCCGGCAGGGGGCAGTGTTAGCCTGTGGAAAAGGCCACTGGGAGCTTCGCCACCGCCAGGCTCAGGGGCTTGGCCCTGAAGGAAGCCATTTACTACCCGAAGGGCTTGGGGATAATTTGAGGACTCTGTGTGTCACAGCGTCCCTTCAGAGCCTCAGAATCCCACTCCCAGATGTGTGGACCCTGCCTCCAAGAGGTGCGGGGTCCTAAGTTGAACATTGCTCCCTCGTCCCCTCTCTGTCACTTTGCAGATCTAGGGACTTTGCTTCTTCCATTCCGATGCTCTCTGTGCCTCAAAAGGGGAAGTGGTTGATTGGGGCCCTCGGGAAAGGTGGCGTGAGGGCTGGAGGGGTAGGGGAAGTAGCATTTGGGGAAGTTGGGAGGGGTAATGAAAGTCCTTAAGACAGTTGTTGAGAAAATGCTGATCAGGCCATCAGGGTCCCTCTCAGAAGATGTGATCGAGGGGTGGGCCACCCTCTGGAGAATGGTGTCAGTGCCACTCCGGCCTCAAGTGCACCACGGCCATCTGCAATGTGTACCTTTCTTCATTCAACAAATGCCACGGGCCAGGCACGGCTGCTCACACCTGTAATTTCAGCACTTTGGGAGGCTGAGGCTGGAGGATTACTTGAGCCCAGGAGTTTGAGACCAGCCTAGACAAAATGAGGAAACTCCATCTCCCCAGAAAATTTAAAAATTAGCTGAGTATGGTGGTGCTTGTCTGTCGTCCCAGCTACTAGGGAGGCTGAGGTGGGAGGATTGCTTGAGTCCAGGAGGTTGAGGCTGCAGTGAGCTGTGACTGAGCCACTGCACAGCAGCCTGGGTGACAGAGTGAGGCCCTGGTCAAAAGCAAAAACAACAGAAAACCAAATGCCATGGAGCATTGCTCATGGACCAGCCCCACCTAGGAGCTGGGGAGCTGCATGGACCCATCCCCACCCTCAAGGGTCCTGCGGGGTGGAGTGGGCAGCCGGATGTTCACTGAATGCAGGAATGAAGGAGTTTGCTTGAGGGATCGCCCTCCTGAAATAGATACGTGGAGGTCAGATCCTCCAGGGAGGGTTTCTTTCTTTCTTTTTTCTTTTTTTTTTTTTTTGAGATGGAGTTTCTGTCTTGTAGACTAGGCTGGAGTGCAACGGCATGATCTCTGCTCACTGCAACCTCCGCCTCCTGGGTTCAAATGATTCTCCTGCCTCAGCCTCCGGAATAGCTGGGATTACAGGCACCTGCCACCACACTGGGCTTATTTATTGTATTTTTAGTAGAGACAGGGTTTCACCATGTTGGCCAGGCTGGTCTCGAACTCTTGACCTTAGGTGAACCACCTGCCTCAGCCTCCCAAAGTGCTGGGATTATAGGCACGGGCCACTGTGCCGGCCTCCTTGGAGGGCTTCTATGCCACCAGGCTGCCCAGGGGCAAATTCATAGGTAAGGAATCAGCTGCCCTCAAAGGGGTCAGGGCAGTATCACAGCAAGTGATTGATCCACCCAGAAGGGTCTCTTGAAGGCTCCAAGGTCTGAAGTCAGATAGCTGTTGACACCATGAGAAGGTTTGCTGTGACCAGGACACCTAGAAACTGGTTTGATTTGCTAATTATTATGCAGAGGTGACATTGGGGCAGGTAAGGATGGCTTCATGACTGGCATCTAGCACAGAGGTGTGCACATACGGCATACAGCATCATTCTTCCTGCTCCTTTTCTTCTCTGCCTCTCTTGCCTCCTCTTGGATTTTCTTTTCCTAAAGCATAGGAGTGCTGTGTGTGTCTGTGTGTGTGTGTGTATGTTGGCCAGTGGTCCATGGTGCCAGCCTATGAAGTGGGGGTGATCAGGCCGCCCCGCCATCCCCACCCTGTGAGTTATCACCCTGAAGCTTCAGAATCTACAAAGGCCCAGCTCCTTGGCACTCTCTGCTCCTGCAAGCTCCTCCCTGACGACTCCACTCAAGTTGTTGCTGCCATCGCCTTTCAGCCGTGATGCTAACCAGCCTCCTGCCTCCTGCCTCCTGGGCGCTGACTCAATTAGCCAAGGTGCCCACTGCCTTCGAGGGCCATTTATAAAAGCAACTGGGATGGCTGGAGACCTCAGGCAGGGTAGGGCTGGGAAGGAAGAGTGGCAGGTCAGTGAGCTGGGGGGAGGAGGGAAAGGAGCCAGAGGAGCTGGGAGGGGGGATCTGATCTGATTAGGCCTCAAGCCGGCTTTCCCATGGCAGGAGGCTGTTCATCATTGCCGTGCTCCCATCTTCAGCTCCCGGGCGGATCCTATGCTGGCCAGCACGGAGCAGAACCTATCAATCTCCAGGCTCTGGCCAAGTCTGCTTCTCTCCTCTTTGCCTCCCTGCAGCCTCTGGAACCCTCTGCTTTTTATTTTTTTTTGAGACAGGGTCTTGCTTTGTCACCCAGGCTGGAGTGCAGTGGCGTGATCTCGGCTCACTGCAACCTTGGCCTCCTGGGCTCAGATGATCGTCCCACCTCAGCCTCCCAAGTAGCTGGGACCACAGGACAGACCTGTCAACCATACTCAGCTATGCACCACGCCCGTGTAAGTTTTTGTATTTTTTTGTAGAGATGGGGTTCCACCGTGTTGCCCTGGCTGGTCTCGAACTCCTGACCTCAAGCCATTCGCTAGCGTCAACCTCCCACACCCGGCTAATTTTTTGTATTTTCTAGTAGAGATGGGGCTTCACCATGTTGCCCTGGCTGGTCTCTAACTCCTGAGTTCAGCCAATCTGCCCGCCTTGGCTTCCCAAAGTGCTGGGATTACAGGCGTGAGCCACTGCGCCTGGTCAGAATTCTCTTCTTAAGCCTAGCTCCTGGATCCCTGGGCCAGGGATGGCTGGTCGGAGGCGGGGTAGGGGAACAGACGGGGGCGTACTGGGTTCCAACAGACTTGTGAGGGAGATGGGGTCCTAGTGCTTGGCTAGGGGGCACCCGAATTTAGGATGATAAGAATGTTCTTGAGTTGACACAGCACTTTCTGTTTCCAAACTGCTTTGGGGGCAGTTGAGTGTGGACTGCTAAGTACGCAGACTGTAGCCTGACTATCTGGGTCCAAATTCTGCTTCTGCAACTTGCTAGCTGTGTCTCTGGGCAGCTGCATCTGTTTGCACATGTGAAAAATGAAGATGATGATAATATGTGTCTCAGAGGCTTGTGGTGAGGATGAAATGAGTGAATAAATGCCCAGCTTGGAGAACAGTGCCTGACACACACAGAGCTCTGAGATTATTCATGATCTCATTTTACCTCCAACAGCTCTGCCAGGCAGGCAAGGCAAGACATCCCTGTCTTACCAACAAGACAATGGAGGCATAGGGGAGCAGAGACGTCCTTGCCTTCGGTGGGTGAACTGAGGCTTTGCGGGTGGAAGGACTTGGTTGGGAAGGAGCTAAGCTTTTGATAGGAAGGCACAAAAGCAGAAGAGTATTTCAGGAGAGGTGAAGAGAGCAGCGTGAATGGCCTTTCAGATGCTGGACAGGGGGGCTTGAGCGGGGGCGAATTTGCACACCTGGGCAGAGCAATGCTCGAGCGGCCTATTATGCCCAGACATGGGAGAGCAGTGAAAGGAAGCTGCTTCATAGACTAGAAGACCTTTGGCTTCAGGCAAGGCTGGAGAACAGGCAGCCACGGGGGGCTTTCCTCCTTTCATCTGAGCTGCCACATCCACGCACGGCCCAGCAGGTGGCT
The DNA here is from genome assembly GCF_009761245.1 of Sapajus apella. Classification (NCBI taxonomy): domain Eukaryota; kingdom Metazoa; phylum Chordata; class Mammalia; order Primates; family Cebidae; genus Sapajus; species Sapajus apella. The sequence goes on along the minus strand of NW_022436961.1, from coordinate 24,483,228 downwards.
CATCAGGGTGCAGAGGCAGGTTCCTTGCTGGGAGGAGCCCCTGGTTCATTTGGCAGGGCTCACCAACTGGTATGATCAATACAGACCCCCAGGGCCCCTGCCCTGCAGCCACAGAGGAGCTCTGGGAACAGTAACTACTCAGGAGGAAGCTGGGGAGGAGCAGGGCAGAAAGGAGCCAAGAGAACATTCAGGAGTTTGCCATCTCTCCCCCTAGACTGCAAATGTTCAAAGGGCAGGGTTCGTACTTTACCGGGTCCATTGTTCCCTTCCTGACACTTAACACAATGCCTGGCGCGAGGTAGGCACACATAACTGTTTCTTGCTTGGAAGAATAAAAGCCGCCCAGTTTGCCTTTTACACAGGTGATCTCCAGTGCGTAAAGAGTTGTGGCCCTTGGGAGGACTCCCTCTCCAGAAATACACCCTCTACCCATGCCAAGAATCCCACCTCCTTCGGCTTCTTTTTAAATGCAGATGCCGTGGGGTGAGGCGTCACTGGGTCACTGGGATGAATGAGGTCTCCGGGGGCCCCCAGAGGGGGCCCCCAGCGGGGGGCTGGAGCTGCAGTTGGGGGCTGCATGGCGCGCTCTCAAAACCTGGCAGCCAGGCCTGCAGATGGAGGTACAGACAGCCCTGGGTATGGGCCCTGTCTTCCCTCCGTTGATGCCCACCTCCCACCCTGTGCCTGTGTCCTCACCTCTTTCTCCATCCTGTGTGGGCTCGGGCCTTCTGGGAGCCCCAGGAGCTGAGAAACTCCTAACCACAGAGATTTCAAGGAGCATGATGTCCAATCTGGAAAGGGTCCTACCAACACTTCAGCCTTATGGAACTTTCGTACTTTCGGAAACTGAGGCCAAGTTAATTTATGAATCCTTCTCAGGTGTTTTACATGTTATGAGAATTTGTTTATGTCTGTGCTTCAGGGAAAGGACTCAGTCACTAATGTCAGGGCTTCCTTCATCCACAGGGAGATTTTTTTTTTTAATTTTTTTTTTTTTAGACAGAGTCTTTCACTCTGTTGCCCAGCCTGGAATGAGGTGGCGCAATCTCAGCTCACTGCAACCTCCGCCTGTTCAAGCACTTCTCCTGCCTCAGCACCCCCTTGTAGCTTGGACTATAGGCATGAACCACTACATCCACCTAATTTTTGTATTTTTAGTAGAGACGGGGTTTTACCATGTTGGCCAGGTTGGTCTTAAACCCGTGACCTCAGGTGATCTGCCCACCTCGGCCTCCCAAAGTGCTGGAATTACAGGCATAAGCCACCATGCCCGGCCAGTGGGAAATGGCTGACCTTTAATGTAGATGGGGGAGAGCAAAAGGGAAGGAGATTTCTGATCCCCTGTTCTACCTTCCTGCAAGGGCCACTATCACTGAACAAGGGTTTCTTCCCCTCCCTAATGCCACCACTGCATGGCTCTGAGCAAATGCATTGGGGAGTGAGCCTAGGGGCCCGGTTAATTACAGGCAGCTGAGACTGAGCTGCTTTTTTCCTGCTGGTTACCTTGCTGCCCATGCTGGAAGGACCTATTCCCTTTCCATCCTATTCTGATGACAACTCCTTCTGTGTTACCATTGACCTTGATTCCCGAGGTGTAGCTTTCCCCAGCAAGCAACTTCAGAGTAAGGTGCAGCAACTCTGGGCTTGGATTCCTGCTTCCACCTACAGACAAGAACCCCTTGGCCCATGAGTATGCACGAGGTCATATAGGCGTAGGGCTGATGGGATGCAGAAGCGAACTGGGACGGGTCTGGTTGAAGAGAAGGGAGCGGGACACACGAAGAAACAACCAGAGGCAGGGTCTAGGGAAGGAACCAGAGGTTCCATGGTGATGAGGGTTCATCTAGGAATGGCTTGGGGGAGGGCAACTGGGACAAGATGACCCTGCTGGACCACAAGGCAAGGAGAAGCCTCAAGAGGTTGCTGGAGCAGTTACCAAAGCCAGGGTGTAGCCCTACCAAGCTGCCTGCAAGATTCATTTGTCTGGCCAGGCACAGCGGCTCACACCTGTAATCACAGCACTTTGGGAGGCTGAGGCGGCCAGATCACCTGAGGTCAGGAGTTTGAGACAAGTCTGGCCAAGATGGTGAAACCCAGTCTCTACTAAAAATGCAAATTGGCTGGGTGTGGTGGTACATGCCTATGATACCAGCTACTTGGGAAGCTGAGGCTTGAGCCCAGGAGGTGGAGGTTGCAGTGAACCGAGGTTGGGCCATTCCACTCCAGCCTGGGCGACAAGAGCAAAACTCCATCTCCAAAAAAAAGAAAAAAGAAAAAAAAAAAAGATTGGTTTGTCTGAATCTGGGGATTATGGCCAAGAAGCAATGAAAACAATTTGGTTTTCTCAAAGACTGTTGGCGGAAAGAGAATGGGAACCTGGCTGGCTCTGGGGTGGGAGGGGGGATGGAGGAGAGGTTGGCGGCTCACAGAAGCATGGCCAGCCAGGGTGGACTGGACACAGAGCACTCAGTAGGCTTTCGTGGGCAGGCCTGGCAAGCTGGAGATGAGCCTTGCTGGAAGTAGGAACTGGTGTCCAGAGCCAGACATTCAGTGTCTGGGGCCCTTGGGACCACTTGGGCCAAATTGACCAGCCACGCCCAGCAAACCCAGCCTGAACCTACAGCAGAGACTGTAGGTTCTCCCTGCAGGACATTCGAATCGTCGGTCATCATCAGACCCTCCAGACAGCCAATCTCCGTTCTCTTGGTCCTGACTTCTGGCGTGGCTGGCCCAGCACACGGCCCTGTTCCCCAGCAGACAAAATAGAGCTGCCTCCTAAAAAAATAGTCACCTTTGACTTTTTTTTTTGAGGTGGAGTCTTGCTCAGTCACCCAAGGCTGGAGTGCAGTGGCGCAATCTCAGCTCACTGCAACCTCCACCTCCCAGGTTCAATCCCAGATTCTCCTGCCTCAGCCTCCCAAGTAGCCGGGATTACAGGCACCCGCCACCACACCCGGCTAATTTTTGGATTTTTAGTAGAGACGGGCTTTTACCATGTTGGCTAGGCCAGTCTTTCACTTCTTTGATGGGAAAGGCAGGTGAGCCCAGCATTGGGGCAGAGGGCACTGTGCCTGAGCATCTTGGTTTGTTCATCAACCCATAACCTCGGGGGGTCTGGGACAGTGGATACTAGACAGGGAACACAACCAGGAGCTCTGATTCCAGCTCTGCCACTAACTGGCCATGGGCTGTCCAGCAAGTCTCTTCCCTCTCTGGGCCTTATTCTCCCATCTGCAGAATGATAGGCCTGGATCAGAAGATCTTCAAAATTCCCATTAATTTTATTGTCTTTTGTTTGGGGGAAATTGTCAGGATAGCAAGACAGCAGAAATGACTTTACCAACAGGGAATGTGGCAAATATAGGTTCAAAGTTTTAACTTAAACCTTGTGGGGCTCACTTCTGGGATTCAGCTATGTCTAGAGAAATGGTAGGATGGGTCCATTAGCATGAGGGACAGAGGAGCTCCCTGGGACAGAACTGACCCTGAAGGAAGGAGACTGCACTGCAGGTTCTCTGTGCAAGCTCATGCAGCTTGAGCAATGAGTAAATTTAGGAGACGCCATTTATAATGAGGGCCTAGGCAAGCATGACAAACTTGACCAAGGCAAAAGAGCAAGCTGTCAGGTAGATGAGGTACTTTGAGGATGGTGTAGTGTCTACCGAGATACCATGGACAGCTGCACAGGATGTGCACTGCAGTAGTCCAGGTGGCACCATTAGACCACAGTGGAGCCACCTCTGGGCATCTACCTCTAGGACTTCTCTCTGAACATGCCCCTTTCACTTAGAGCTCTTAAGGCCTTTGGACACTCACTGCACATTTGGGCATTCATCTAGTTGAGGTTGAAACAGAGCAGATAATGGGACAATTTCCTCACTTTGCTACAGGATGCCAAGCACTGTCAGCCTCAAGAGTTTGGGTGTTGGTGGCACCCAGTGAACATAAAAGTGAAGAAGCAGAGGTCTTGGTGGAGATGGTACCAGTGCCAGAAGACACAGAGCCAGGCCCTGGGGACAGCCACAAATACCTGGGAGGCACTTTTCTTGGACTGGGGTCCTTCATTAACAGGTGCCTGCAGGTGGCTATAAAATCCAGCTTCATTCTTCCTGGGAAGCTGGTCTTAGAGACAACTCCCCGTCCAGCTGCCTCTTCTCCCTCCTGTCGCCGCTGGGCTGGGTCCCAGCTGGGTTCACCTGCTTCAGCTACCAGGAATGGCTGTCTCTAAGTGTGAATCATCCCTGACCTGAGCCCTGCCCGCTTCATGTAGCTTTCTCTCTTGTCTCTCCTCTCAGACATTGACCTGGTCCTCTTTGTTCCCTTTTTTTTTTTTTTTAGATGGAGTCTTGCTCTGTCTTTCAGGCTGGAGTGCAGTGGCATGATCTTGGCTCACTGCAAGCTCTGCCTCCTGGGTTCAAGTGATTTTCTTGCCTCAGCCTCCCGAATAGCTTTGATTACAGGCGTGTGCCACCATGCCCAGCTAATTTTTGTGTTTTTAATAGAGATGGATTTTCACCATGTGGGCCAGGCTGGTCACGAACTCCTGACCTCAGGTAATCTGCCCGCCTCTGCCTCCCAAAGTGCTGGGATTACAGGCGTGAGCCACGGTGCCCGTCCTTTGTTCCTTTTACAAAGGGAATTATGGACACAGAGATCTCTCTTACAGGAGGAAGTGAGACAGCAGCTTCTGTTTATGGAAACCACAGTTAGCTGCAGAGGCTCCTTTGTTGCAGCATGTCACATTGTCCCAAATACTGGGCATGGGGGTCCTCCTGGGGGTGCAGTGGCCTTGGCCCCTCTTGGGGCACAGGACTTCTTAGATCCGGAACACCCCACGTTTTCCTTTGTTCCTTTCTGGAAAGGCATGGATGCTCTCTGTGTTCTGCAGATGAGGAAAGTGAGTTCGCAGAAACTGGATAACTGGCCCCAGGCTGCCAGGGCTCCTAAGTGGCTGAGCTGGGATTTGGCCGAGCCCTTCCCAGTGTGCCAGGCTGCCTGCTGGCCATGCTGCTGGTTACTGTCTCTTGGGGAGATTCCTTCCTTTGTGATTTGAAGACTTCCAAGGGGCAGTGGCAAGAGAGCTAACTCCAGGGACTCTTCCCTGACAGCTGCGCTGACTTTGGCAAGTCACCTCACTGCTCTGAGCTGGGATCTTTCATCTGTCACATAGGGTTAGAAACATGGGGGAGACCTCAGGGCGTTGTTACATGGCTTAAAGAAGATCCTGGGATGAGAGTGGAAGTCGTGTACCTCTGTTGAATTGTAAGTCGTGATCATCCTTCAGAGTCCTGCATGGCAAGCAAATGTCTACATTTTTCTCAACTCACATCTCTGGGGTCATTGGAATTTCCATGAAGCATCAGACTGAGAACAATGAGGATAGGACACAGGACAGGCCCACTGAGAGGACAAAGTCTAGAGACCCTTAGATCCACCTGCTGTGAGCTCAGCCGGCTCCCTCTGGGGCTCTCCAGAGACTGCACAGTCAGAACCAAGTGCAAACGTCCCAGAGCAGAGGGAGGCTTTGGTACCTGTGGGCAGCTGATATGGCACCCAAGGGTTGGGCCGGGCTCCTTTAAGAGGCTGCCCCTTCCAACCCTTGATGTGATTCAGGCAGGTGGACAGATGATGGGTGGTCGAGGAGGAGGGGACTGGAGCTGCAAGAACAATGGGATGGAGAACTGACCAGTCTGCACAATCTCCAGCAGATCAATGGAGACTATCTGGATGGAGAGGCTGCATTTAGGGGCCAGGAAGGGAGCACAGGGGCTCCCTGGAGCCTGTTACATGCTGCCCTGCCCCCCACAGAAGAGAGCAGTTCTGGCCGGAGCCCCACCCTAACTCTAGGACAGTCCAGAAACCCTCCTTACCGACTCCACTGCAGGGGAGGCTTTGTCTAAGACCTTGGGAGCAGTTGTGTGATCGGAGCAAAATGTGCTGGCCGCTGAAGGTATACCCCAGCAGCACTGAGCAGGTGGGGTTGGGAGGATGCAGTGTCTGGATGCGTTCATATCTGAATGTCCCCTGGCTTGTCACTGCTGGTGTCTGTGGGCATCCTGAGGTCACTGCTGCCTTGAGCTTTCAGGGTTTCCTCTGGCCCCCAGGAGGGGGTGCTCAGAGGGGCAGCCACATCATGCCATCAGCTCCAGGAGGTCTGGCCCCAGGAGCAGCATCTGTTCAGAATGTCCTCTCCCTGCTTCCCATTCCAGAGAATCCCTTCCTCCTGCTCAGAACACTCCCAAGCAGGGACAGAATTGGCTGAGCAGGCTGGGGCCCTGATGGAAAAGCCTCACCGCCACTTGCCCATGGGAACTTCCAAAGTAAAGGGACAATCTGAAAAGTACCCTCTGCCTTCAAGCCTAGCCTCTTGATTGGCTCCAGTAAAGCAGCCCACACCCTGACCAGATCAGAGCTGATGAGGGCTATGTGGGTAGGAGATGGTGACCTGCGCCGTGGGATGTTCCTCTGCCTGGACCCAAACCACATGCTTTGCATGAACTAGATGCTTGGTAAGGATGACTTCATCAATCATCCCCAGATGGCCTTCACTCTGCAGAGTCCCTGCTTCATCCTTAATCATCCTGTCCTAAGCTACTGGGTCTGATGCCCAGAGTGTCAGTATGCTGGCTGGCTCTTCCAAGCAGGCACCTGAGATTCTAGGCCTAGTAACACCTCCATGAAATGCCAGAGGCCTCTGGTAGCAGAGGACTGGGCCACCCCTGGCGCTAGCTGGAAATCCCCACTCTAGAAAGCCATGCTTCCCAGTGCTCCAAGTCCATGCCCAGCAGCCCCACTTGACTGCTGGGACAAAGATAAAATAAGTCCTTCTGTGGAGGAGCTAGGCTAGGGAAGGAGAGTGAGATGGAGATTTCAGTGGTCAGGACAGCTGATACATCCTCCCCAAGAATGAGGGAGAGCAGAACTGGGCTGAGGGGTGTGGCTGGTGGCTGTGTGATGTGGGGGCCTGACTCCTATGTGCTGATCTGCTTTGAGGCACTCTGAGCATGGGGGGAGAGGGTTCCCCAGAAGTCTCCCCATATAATTCACTCATTATAGCTTTACTCCACTGACACAAGAAAGATTTTATCATTTCTAAAGTCTTCCCTTGTAAAATGCAAATACCTCTATAAAGTGGTCATGCCTTAAGTTCATTATCAGCCAACAACTCAAGTTTTATCATCTGAGCAGAAAATAGGTAACAGCCAGAAATTTGATCTGGATAGAAGAATCGTGTGTGTGTGTGTGTGTGTGTGTGTGTGTGTGTGTGAGTGTGTGTTGTGTGGTGTGTTTGGGTTGAGGGCAACAGATGTAGTTTTTCATTCATTCAACTGATATTGATCAAGTACTAATGAAACGTTAAACAGTGTTCTTGGTCCTGGGGATAGAGAGTGAAAAAAAGAATAAAAACCTTTGCCCTTGTGGAATTTACTTTCTTTCGAGAAAGGAAGGCAATACACAAAAAACAAATAAAATTTATGATATGTCAGATGGCAGTAAGTGCTATGGAGAAAAATACAGCAACGGGGAGGGACAGGTTATGGCTGGGGAAGGGAGCAGACTTTCTGGTTGCAGGCTTGGCTACCAGGGGAGGGAGAGACTTTTCTCCTCTGCAAGTGCCAGGACTAGGGTGAGGTAGGCGAGGTGTCCAGGACACAGAACTGAAGGGGATCCCTGCTGGCCCTCAGAAGCTTCGAGTGCCCTGGGGCCTGCCCTCTGAGTTTGCCCATTCCCTTCTTCCACCCAATGCCGCAACAGCCAGAGAACCCTCGGAGCCCAGTGGTGTGGGCTGTGGGGAGCCAGCCCCCAGACAAACCACCAGCTGGAGATGTTTCCTGGGCCAGCAGAAGGAGGGAGCGAGTGCAGCTGGTAAGTTCTGGACCAGCCCAGACTAGGGGGGAACATAGTGCTGGCTCCCACACATGGATTATTACCCAGCCCATTTCTGGGCAATTGCTCTCCTGTTTCATACCAAGATGAGGAGGGAGCAGAGAAGCACAGCCTTGTGGCAGGGCTTGGGTCACTCTCTAGCAGAAAGTTGAGGCTTGGGATGTTGTTTTTTTTTTTTGTTTGTTTTTATACTTTAAGTTTTGGGATACATGTGCAGAACGTGCAGGTTTGTTACATAGGTATACATGTGTCATGGTGGTTTGCTGCAGCCATTAACCCATCATCTACATTAGGTATTTCTCCTAATGCTATCCCTCCCCTAGGCCCCCCAGCAACACACGGCCCCAGTGTGTGATTGTTCCCTTCCCTGTGTCCATGCATTCTCATTGTTCAGCTCCCACTTATGAATGAGAACATGCGGCGTTTGGTTCTCTGTTCCTGTGTTAGTTTGCCAGAAGGGTGGTTTCCAGCTTCATCTATGTCCCTGCAAAGGACATGAACTCATCCTTTTTTATGGCAGCATAGTATTCCATGGTGTATATGTGCCACATTTTCTTTACCCAGTCTATTATTGACTGAATAAAGAAATGACAGACTGGAAATGACAGACTGAAGGAGTTTCGGAAGACATTTAGAGTGGGCAGGGTACAGGCTTGGTAGGTAAGGGTATGTTTCAGAAGGTGCCTGGCCTCTCTCCCTTCCTCATTCCACTATTGAGGGTCTTCTTTGGGGAAGGGCAAGGGTCTTCTCCAGGGAAGGGGATAGAGGAGAAAACAGAGGCGGCCAGGCAAGGTGGCTCACACCTGTAATCCCAGCTGAGGTGGGTGGATCACCAGGTCAGGAGATCAAGACTATTCTGGCTAAAACGGTGAAACCTTGTCTCTACTAAAAATACAAAAAATTAGCTGGGCATGATGGCATGTGCCTGTAGTCCCAGCTACTAGGGAGGTTGAGGCAGGAGAATCGCTGTAACCTGGGAGGCGGAGTTTGCGGTGAGCCAAGATCTCATCATTGCACTTCCAGCCTGGGCAAAATAGAGGCATATCCTTGCTTGGAGGAATCTAGTGGGGAGGTGGGCAGGTATTCAAGGTATGGTGTGTTAGATGATCAGGGGCTCACAGACACAGTGCTGGGGTGTGGGGCCCAGAGGAAGGAGGCTTGACTCTATCAGGACACTCAGGAAAGCTTCCCAGGGGTGGTGACGCAGGAGTGTCCTTAATGAGAACCCACAGGGTCAAGGGACTATAGCACTAGACGAGGGAAGCGAAGGGCTAAAAGGATCCCAGTGATATCTGCCCCAATCCCTTTCTTTACTGATAGCAAAACAGGCCTGGAGCAGGAAAGAGAATTTTTCCAGATCTCACAGCTAAAGAGTGGCGACCAGAAACCTGGCTCCCAGGACTCTCCAACCAGAGTCTCACCCTGTGGCTCTAGTGAAAGAATGACAATAGCAATGGCTTCCTGAGCACTTGACGATGCCAGACATTTACTGTTCTAAATTCATCCTATGTGTTAACTGGTTAATTTCACAAAAACCCCTTGAGGTAGGGGTAATAGCTATTACTTCCCCATTTTTCTCTCTTTCTTTTCTTTTCTTTCTTTCTTTTTTTTTTTTTTGAGACAGAGTTTCGCTCTTGTTGCCCAGTCTGGAGTGCAATGATGCCAACTTGGCTCACTGCAACCTCCGCCTCCCGGTTTCAAGCGATTCTCCTGCCTCAGCCTCCCTAGTAGCTGGGATTACAGGCATGCGCTACCATGCCCAGCTAATTTCGTGTTTTTAGTAGAGACGGGGTTTCTCCATGTTGGTCAGGCTGGTCTCAAACTCCTGACCTCAGGTGATCCATCCGCCTCAGCCTCCCAATTGTTGGGATTACAGGCCTGAGCCACCACACCTGGCTTACTTCCGCATTTTTCAGATGGGAAGCCTGAAACATGGCACTTCAGCAACTTATTCAAGGTCACGCAGCTCGTATGTGGGGAGCAGGGATTTGCAAACCCTGCAGTTTGCTCTAGGGTCATTGCTCTTACCCTTGAAGATGACGTGGACCGCTGGGGTCAACTGACGTCCTGGCTAAGGTAGGGTGTGGCCCAGTGGCCCCTGTCTGAGCAGGGTCCTGAGCTGTGTGAGCTCTTCTCACTCCCAGAATCCTCCATGCTCCCTGACAGTCCTGTCAATTCTCCAGTGCCCCTGTTGCTAATGACATGTAGATCCTCAGGCAGCGATGTGCTGGCAGCTGAATACTGGTGAACAACTGGCTGAATACAGGCTCTGGGTGTGGGAGATGGGGATGCTATCACATGTAGCGTTTGCTGATTTCTATGGTGGAAATATTCCCACCATGGCCTGTTTCAAGCTATCAATGGGATGTCAATTGGCTTGCAAAACTCCTAAAAGATCTTGCAATTGGGTCTCAGTACAGGCAGACTCCAACATACCACTTCGACAGCCTCCCCACTTCACAATACTGCCTGAAGACCCCCTAATCCCTTCCCCTGCTGCCTCGCTCACCGCCCCTGATTAGACTACGTTCACATAAACGGATATGATTTGAACATTCTCATCTTGGGAGGTCTGAAAACCGTTTTATTTCCTCTGCTCAAAAAGAAATAATAATAAAAGATTCATGGAGTGCTTCCCACTATAATCATTTCCTGGAAGGGACTTTGGTTATTTCATTCAAATCTTGGCTTTACAGATATGGAAAGTCTGCCTGAGAGTCAAGGGAATTGCCCAAAGGCATGAAGCCAGTAACTCACAGAGCCATAGCAAGGAACCAGGGCTTGATACCCATGGTTCCCTGGTTCACTCTTCCGCCACATCTCAGCACCATTCTAGGTTCATGGGGACGATCTGAAGGCAGCTAAGAAGTGTATCACTTGGCCAGGTGCGGTGGGTCACATCTGTAATTCCAGCACTCTTGGAAGCCGAGGCGGGTGAATCATGAGGTCAGAAGTTTGAGACCAGCTTGACCAACATAGTGAAACCCCGTCTCTATTAAAAATACAAAAATTAGCCAGGGTGGTGGCGTGTGCCTGTAATCCCAGCTAGTCAGGAGGCTGAGGCAGGAGAATCGCTTGAACCTGGGAGGTGGAGGTTGAGGTGAGCTGAGATCGTGCAACTGCACTCCAGCCTGGGTGATAGAGCAAGGCACTGTCTCAAAAAAAAAGAAAAAAGAAAAAAGAAAAAAGTGCACCATTCAATTGAGACTGTCCCAAACATAAAACAATTAAAAAAAAATGCAAGATGGTATTTTGGCCCTTCCACGCCAGCCTAGGCTTTGAGCCAGTATCTTAAATGCTTCGAGTCTTAGCCCTACCATTTTAAAATGCACATATTATTAATACTGATCTCACATTTCTTACAGGGGGATTGTGAAGACAAAGGAGATAAATGGCTAACAAAGCACATTTAGGGTAAGGAAATACAAATAGCTCTTAAATATATACAAGCATGCTGAACCTCATTCAAAATAAGAGAAATGTAAATTAAAATTACACCAGTAACAATTTTTTTCACCTATCAGATTGGCAAAAGTCCAGAAAGTTGATTATACAGTTAGAATGAAGTCGTAAGGAAGTAGATGTGGTAAGATAAATGTGTATAACCTCTAGGGAGGGCAGTTTGGCAGTATCTATCCACGGTTTAAATGCACATATCTTCTGACATCTCAATTCCATTTCTGGGAAATTGTCCTATAAATACACTGGCATAAGTGCAAAGGATTTGTTTATGGCTGTTTGTTACAGAATGTTTGTGATGGGAAAAGATTGAAAACAATGTAAATGCTGCGTAAGAGGGGTCTCTTTAAGATATTTTGTTTGTATGTTTGTTGTGGCATCATTCACAATAGCAAAGATTCAGAACCAATCCAAATGCCCTTCAATGACAGACTGGATAAAGAAAATGTGGCACATATAGACCATGGAATACTATGCAGCCACAAAAAAAGATGAGCTCATGTCCTTTGCAGGGACATGGATAAAGCTAGAAACCATCATTCTCAGCAAACTGACACAAGAACAGAAAACCAAACATTGCTTGTTCTCACTCATAAGTGGGTGTTGAGCAATGAGAACACATGGACACAGGGAGGGGAACATCACACACCGGGGACTATTGCGGGGTGGAGGGCTAGGGAAGGGATAGCAGGGGGACAGGGGATAGAGGAGGGATAGCATTAGGAGAAATACCTAATGTAGATGACAGGGTGATGGATGCAGCAAACCACCACGGCACGTGTATACCTGTGTAACAAACATGCACATTCTGCACATGTACCCCAGAACTTAATGTATAATAAAAAAAAGGTATTTTGGGCCGGGCGCGGTGGCTCAAGCCTGTAATCCCAGCACTGTGGGAGGCCGAGGCGGGTGGATCACGAGGTCAAGAGATCGAGACCATCCTGGTCAACATGGTGAAACCCCATCTCTACTAAAAATACAAAAAATTAGCTGGGCATGGTGGCGTGTGCCTGTAATCCCAGCGACTCAGGAGGCTGAGGCAGGAGAATTGCCTGAACCCAGGAGGTGGAGGTTGCGGTGAGCCGAGATCGCGCCATTGCACTCCAGCCTGGGTAACAAGAGCGA
>NW_022436961.1:24420839-24470654 GCF_009761245.1 Sapajus apella | reverse complement strand
GGGGGAGGGAAAATCCCCTAACCCGGGGGGGGGGGGGGGGGGGGGGCCCAAACCCCGCCCCGCCCCCCCCGCCGGGGAAAAAAAAGAAAAAGCCAACAAAAAAAAAAAAAAAAAAAAAAAAAAAAGGTATTTTGTTTTCCCCACACAATGGAGTATTATGCAGCTATAAAAAGGAAGGAGACAGAAAGCTTTGCACTTATGTATAAGACATCTCATCAAGTGAAGAAAAGCAAGGCACAGAACAGTGTGTATACATAGCATGCTACATTTGTGTTTACAAAGCAGGGAGGCCAGGTACAGAGGCTCACACCTATAATCCCAGAACTTTGGGAGGCTGAGGTGGGAGGATGGTTTGAGCCCAGAAAATGGAGACCAACCTGAGCAATGTAGTGGATTCCATCTCTAAAAAAAATAATGAAATAAAAAGAGGGGAAACAGAAATATTTATTCATGCATACAGAATGAAACTCTAAAAGGATCTCTGAGGAAGTGAAAATAGTGGTTACCTGTTAGGGCTGAGGCTGGGGGCTGGAAGTGTAGGAGACGGGAGTAACAGGGAGACTCCTCACTGCCATTTTTTTTGTTGTTGTTGAGATGGAGTCTTGCTCTATCACCCAGACTGGTGTCTGAGATCATGCAGTGGCATGATCTCAGCTCACTGCAACCTCTGCCTCCCAGGTTCAAGTGATTCTCCTGAGTAGCTGGGATTACAGGCATGTGCCACCATGCCAGGCTAATTTTTGTATTTTTAGTAGAGACGGGGTTTCACGATACTGGCCAGGCTGGTCTGGAACTCCTGACCTTGTGATCCTCCCACCCTCGCCTCCCAAAGTGCTGGGATTACAGGCATGAGCCACCACACCTGGCCCACTGTTTGCCTTTCAATACAGATTTTAAAATTTTGAACCATGTTAGTTTATTAACAATTCAAAAATGTAAACTAAACATTCCTTTGTAAACTGCAAAGCACTGTGCAGATGCTAGTTACTTGAACTATTACTAAGATAAAAATGAGCTAAATTTCTTGGCTAAGATTAGAGTCTGTAGTAGGCCAAAAGAAAGAATGCTTGGGGGTTCTGGAGGTGGCAGAAGTTAGAGTGGGGGTCTCAAAGGAAAACTGATCCTTGGTGTTTTACTAGAAAGTGGTGGTTAGAATGCAGTGGCGGGGCAGGTGTTGGTGGCCATGACTGCTTCTCCTGCCCAGCTCGATCACTGTGGTGGCTGTCTGTCACAGCTGAACTGTCTCACTCATGACATGCAGCTTGTCTGGGTGACGGTGCCGAGACTCCACAGCTTGCCCAGGAGTGTGGGCTCCAAAGCTCTGGCAGCTGTGCTGAGTGGAAGAAGGGCTGTTACCGCTGAGTCTTCTGTTGGGCATGAGTGTGCATGGGTTAACTCCACCCCGATTAACCCATCTGATCCTCTCACAGTGCGTTCAGGTAGGTGCTATATGATCTCCATGTCACAGACGATAAAACTGAGGCACAGAGGAATCAAACACTTGACCCAAAGTTCAGCAGTGGCAGCGACTTTAGGGAGCCTGGCAGGGGAGCGATCCTCCTACCACCATGCAACACCACCTCGCTCCCATCATTTGCCAGGAGGGACCCCTTTGTCTCTGCAGGGTCTCATGTAGGGCAGGCACAGTGTAGGGCACATCTGTGTGACTGGTCGGCCCACTGGGCTCTCTTTTGTGTCCTTTGGACACAAATCCTGCTGCTTCTCCTCTTCTCTCTGAAGGGCATTAGAGCACCACCTTCACCCCATCCCTGGGCCTCTTGACATGCCAGAGGCAAATCCTAGCAGACAGAGGCCTCTTGTCAATTAGAGCAAGGGAAGGGCTTTGCTATCTGTGGAGGGATCGGGAGAGGCGTGTCTGCCGGCAAAGTGAGAGCATCATGTCTCCAATTAAAGTTCTGAGGATTCATCTTCTAACTCAGCCCCCCTCAGAAATTGACATTTATTAGGTTGTCAAAGCTGATTTTTCTTCTTGGCCCTTTCCTGCCCCTAACTCGTGTGTGTGTGTGTGTGTGTGTGTGTGTGTGTGTGTGTGTGTGTGTGTACATGGACATGAATCTAAATAAATACCTACATTTTGCTTTTCAAAAATTAAAAATGCAGTATTTATCGCTATCAGAGATCTGACTTCCTGATTTCTGCTGGAATGGAAGGCCACCCAAAGGGCCAGGGCAGGCCTCATGGGTCACAGGGGTCTGAGACAGCGGTACCATCTGGAAGCGAACCCGGTCTCATACAGAGGTAGCGGTTGCTGGTTGCTGACTGTGTGATTTTACAAGTGCCTCACCCCACCTCCCAAAAAAAAATCTCTCCCCCACATGCCACTGAACCTGGAATTTCACTTCTGGGGACTCATTCCTCTGATTTATTAATCTTTTTCCTAAAGTCTTTTTCAAAGTGAAATGTGAGTCCCTAAGAGGGGAACACATTAACTAGCTAACATCCCAGGAGCACAGAATTCTGAGCAAAAAGAGGCCCTGAAGATTGTCTTATCTGCTCTTGTAGAGAGGAAACTGAAGTCTAGAGAGACTAAAGGATTTGCCCAAAGTCACTCATCACCTTAGTGACAATGATGGGGCTGTCACTGAGTTCTCTAACACCAAGCTCAGTGGAGGCTAGTTTATCAGATTTTCTTTTCTTTCTTTTTTTTTTTAAGACTGAGTCCTGTTCTTGTCACCCAGGCTGGAGTGCAATGGGACAGTCTTGGCTCACTGCAACCTCTGCCTCCTGGGTTCAAGCAATTCTCTTGCCTCAGCTTCCAGAGTAGTTAGGATTATAGGCACCCACCACCATGCCTGGCTAATTTTTATATTTTTAGTAGAATACTAAAATACATGTGGTTTCGCCATGTTGGCCAGGTTGGTCTAGAACTCCTGACCTCGTGATCTGCCCTCCTTGGCCTCCCAAAGTACTGGGATTATGGGCATGAGCCACCATGCCCAGCCTTCTTTTCTTTTTTTTCTTCTCTTCTCTTTTTTCCTCTCTCTCTCTTTCCTTTTTTCTCTTTCTTCCTTCCTTTCTTCTTTCTTTTTCTTCTTCCTTCCTTTTCTCTTTCTTCCTCTCTTCCTCTCTCTCCCTTTTTCCCTCTTTTTCTTTTCTTTCTTTCTTCTATTTCGCTCTGCTGTTCAGGCTGGAGTGCAGTGGTGCGATCATAGCTCACTGCGGCCTCAGAATTCCCTGGCTTCAGAATCCTTCTTCTTCTACCTCAGCATCCCAAGTAGCTGAGACTTCCAGGTACATGCCATCATGCCTGGCTAATTTTGAAATTTTTAGTAGAGAGGTCTCCTTGTGCTTCCCAGGCTGGTCTTGAACTCTTGGACTAAAGTGATCCTCTAGCCTTGGCCTCCTAAAGCTCTGGGATTACAGGTGTGAGTCACTGCACCTGGCCGGATCGGTTTTTTTTTTTTGGAGAAAAGCAGGAGCCTGGCTGGATGCAGGTCCTGGAACTCCAGGTGAGGGAAGGCAAATGACAAGGGGTGAAGGTGGGAAAAGGTAAGACGAAGTCAAAATAATTTTCCCCACTTCATGCTTTTTCTAATCATTGTATATGTTGTCGTTTTCATTTTAATCTTTTGCATTTGCGATTTGGGACATCAAAGGAAGAGACACAGTGAGTACCTGGTCTTGGCTTTCCTTAAGATTGTATATGACAAGCTTTCGTTACCTTCCCCACTTTCACCATTTTTGCCATATTTTCTCGCCAGTTCTATTAATGTGACATAATATTTTGCATTAAATTAACTTATTTTTAAACTTGGTTTATTTCTTTGCAAAGGAAGTTTTGTTTGACTGTGCGAGGAAAGCAGGTTATCACTTGTTAGAAATCAATGGTAATCGTACAAATGCATATAATGGAATCCAAACAAGGTAATTAAATTGTAGTTTGGTGCCTCTCTTGCTGAAAGCTCTTAGCCTGTGGACTGTTCTCTCTTTGCAAAAAAGGAAAATTAGCAAGTGTCAGAAAGGCATGAAAAACCTGCCAGCCCCCACGTGAGACTTCCTCTCTGAGGTCATCAGGGCCTGTATTAACTTCCCAGGGCTGCCATGGATAGGGTGGCTTGAAACTACAGAAGTTGGCTGTCTCACAGTTTCAGAGACGAGAAGTCCAGAATCAAAGTGTCAGCAGGGCCATCTCTTTCTGAGAACTGTAGGAGAGAACACCTCCTTGGCTGTCACAGCTTCTGGTGTTGGGTTGACAATTCTGTGTATTCCTTGGCTCACAGCCCCATTGCTGGAATCTCTGCCTTGCTGGTCATGAGCTCCCCCTGAGTGCTTTTGTCTTCATGTGGCTCTCTTCTCACGATAAGGGCATTGGGCATATTGGCTTAGGGGCTCACCTATTCCAGCCTGACTTCATCTGAACTAATGACATCCTCAACGATCCTATTAATATTTCCAAATAAGGTCATATTCTGATTATGAGGGGTTAGGACTTCAACCGGCCACAGGTGATGTTGCCTTTGCTGCCAGAGACATTATCCCTGATCCTGTAATGAGGGTGCTGTCCAGGGACTGCACATTCCAGCTCCTCCCTGCTGCTGGAGGGGATATAAGTCACCCATGCTATATTTCTGAAGTCAACGGCCCTCTGTGGACACCTAACTCAGGCTGCCAGTTATCTGCCTCTGGATTTACCATGCTTGAAATGAGGAATCAATTTCTTAAAAAATCATCTGCCCCAAGAAAGATAGTTCAGATACCACTGAGCATAAAGGTGGAAGAAATGACAGGAGGCTGGGGGTGGGGAGGGCATTTTGATGCTCTTGAGGGCCTCAGGTCTCAAACCTATGGACAGGTATCCAAGAATATTGGCTGCACTTCATTCATTCACTCAATAAATAGTTATTGAGTGCCTCCTTCATGACAGTTTCTCTGCTACATATATGCTATGAAAATGACAGACAGATTTCCTGCTTTCAGAGGTCTGGGGAAGCAGAAATTAAACAAAGTATAACAAAAGATGGTGACTCACATGCTCGGGCATACTAATGCCAACCGATGGTAACAAGAGGTTGGTGGAGGAAGTGATCCTACACATTCTGTAGTTCAAACTCTCTTTTTACCAGTAAAGGAAGCAAATCCTTGAAAGGGGAATTAAATTTTTTTTTTGAAGAATTTTGTAGAGATGGGTCTCACAATGTTGCCCAGGCTTAAGCTCCTGGCTTCACTCTAGCCTCCTACCCCAGTCTCCAAAAATGCTGGGGTTATAGGTGTGAGCCACAGTGCTGGCTGAAAGGTAAATTTACTTAGAATAATTTAATGCTGATGGGAAGTATTAAAGGTGCTTCCAGGTATTCTCATCTGGCTGGTGTTAAATCTGAGGAACTAGCAAAGAGATGGAAACCTTGGGGTCCGAGTTCCAGCTCTTCCAAAAAACCTTCACAGATGACTTCAGCCTTAAACAATCCCTGCCTTTGCTGAATTCAAAGCTCTCTGTTGGCTGGGCATGGTGGCTCATGACTATAATCCCAGCACTTTAGGAGGCCAAGGTGAGCAGATCACCAGATCAGGAGATCAAGACCATCTTGGCCAACATGGTGAAATCCCATCTCTACTAAAACAAAAATTAGCTGAGTGTGGTGGCACACACCTGTAGTTCCAGTTACTTGGGAGGCTGAGGCAGGAGAACTGCTTGAACCCGGTAGGTGGAGGTTGCAATGAGCTGAGATTGTGCCACTGCACTCCAGCCTAGGGACAGGCACAGGGTGAGACTGTGTCTCAAAAAAAGAGCTCTCTGTTGTCTGGCTTGCTCAGATTTAACACAGTATGTTCTGGATAGAGTGCCCTGACCAGACACAGTCAACTTACATAATCAACTGTTTGTTTGGCTCCCCACATCCTACCAAGCTTAGGAGCTAGAGTTACTCAACTCCCAGTCTCACCCTCTATGGAACATGGAGTTCATATTATCCTCAGAGAGGCGAGGATGCTTTGATTATAGTCTCAGAGATCTTCTTTAACGTAATATTACCACTAGACTTCCACTCTAACCTCGAACATTCTACTCTTCCAAGACTGGACTCCAGATTTTGCTTTTTAAAGTCATGCTTTGTTCCCTATAACGTGAACTGGGTTCTACCTGATTTTCCTGACTCTGCCTTGGCCCAGAACCAAAGGGCTCGATTTCACTTCCCCAAACTTCCACTTCCTAATGTAAAGCACCTGCTGCCTCCTGCCTGCCCTTGCCAGAGCTGGCCATCACCAGTCCGGACCTTTGCACCAATGATCTGCTCTCTGAGTCACACCTGATATGCCCCAACCTCAATCTGTGCATAGATTCCTAGTTAACTCACATGTCACCTGTCCTTTCTTCTCATCCACTAATCTATTGGTTTCAGACTCAACTTTCAACTGATTTCCATGTATTGATTTATTTCCTGTTACAGATCCACAGCTGACACCCACCCTTCCTCAGAGTCCTAGTTCTAGATTCTTGGCAACATGCTCTAGTTCAAGGCCGCGTTCTGGTCTTCCTTACAGTCCGCCCAGGTCTCAGGTGTCTCAGATTTGCAGTGATCTTTGAATGATGGGCAGGCCCTTCCTGGAGGGTTATCTCCAGTGTTGCCAGGACACTTGGTCAATCTGCAGCTGCTGTGATGAAAGCACAGGGGCCCCAGCATCACATCTGCCTTCCCAGCCCAGCCTAGTCCAGTGTCCTCAACTCCAATTCCAGGCCAAGGCTGATGCTTTCAACTCTTGGTCACTCTCATCTCAGTTGCTCAGAAATCACAGGGATGTTTTTCATGCTCTAGAGGAGTGAAAAAATCACCACCACTGTTCAGGTTCTGCATTTCACACCCAGGTTCCCACCGAGCCCTGCTCTCTCCCTCTATTCATCTTATCCTCTCCTCCCCCTTCCCTCCCACTACCTACAAGGAAAAAATAATAACAAATAGGAAGGCTAATTCTAAGTTTGTGCAGTCCCAGCATGTACGCTGGCCCGCCTTGAGTCCTGTTATTTTCTCCTGTGTCTGGCTTTGACAAGACTGATGACATTTACGTTTTCCAAAAGCTTCAATAAAAGGCACTTTAGCGGCAATCACCTCCATCTAATTTCCCCAGTCAAATTTCTTTTTTTTCTTTTTCTTTCTTTTTTTTTTTTTTTTTTTTTTTGCCTAAATCACACAACAGAACTAAGGCTTGAGCTGTTCTGACGACTTGTCACCAAATAGGGCTCAACCCAAATGGGCTGTCTTGAGAACCAAGGACATAGGAGGGAAAAAATGGACTAAGTGCCCTGAAAATGAAGTGAAAGGCTGCCGAAAGAGAGGAGATTGGCAGGAGTCAATTTGTTAAAGTTCTGGAACAGGTGGCTCGGTGCTGCATGGGACCCAGAACAAAGAGAAAAGGTGTTATTTCTCTAGAGAGGAAGTAAGAGGGTGCTATGTCTGTATCTAATCCATGTTTGTAGATATGGCAATGTCATTCATTTTCATTATGTTCTATGATGTAATTATATCACAATTATTTATCCATCATCCATCAGCAAATGCTTCCTCTCTGCACGAAGCTGTCCAAACTTCTTCCATGTGTCTAAAGAGATAGGAAGTTCATTCAGAAAGAGAAAAAATATTTATAAAAGAACTAAAGAGAAAGTGAGAGCTGAGGGACCCAACAATCAGTTTCCAAGTTTCTACTTCCATAAGCACAAGAATGTATTGAAAATGTAAATATTTGGCCATTTAAACGGTGTTTCCCAAGCTGTTTTCACATCTCAAATGTTATGAAAATCCACATCAGACCCTCTCTGAACACAGAAATTGGAGACTTCAGTCATTGAAAGGCTAGGCAAGCACTGGACCAGAAAACAAATACAACAAAACAACAACAACAAATACAAAGTAATAACAGGACTAGAAGAGGTAAGTAAAAAGCCCAGCAAAGGAGGCTAAATACTGTCTTGGATGGGCCTTTTCCTGAGCTGTAGACTCTAAGAGGATTTTTAGATGTCAAGCGGAACAGAAATTCCTATTCCCCGGACCTCCTCTTGAGGCCTTACTGAAAGCCACAGACCTTTACCCCAGGAAAATGTACGAATATACAATCGCACACAGAGAATGTGACATCTGGCTTCGGGGGGTTCACAGACCCAAAGCCCAGTCCCAGGACCTTGAATCATCACCAAACCCCCATTTCCATGAGAAAGAAACTTAAGATCCATAAACACATGGTGACTTCCTTAAGGTCACCAAGTTGGTGGATTCTACACTCAAATGGGACTCACAGGTTTCCTGTCTCTAGACCAGAACTATTCATTCCATGGAAGAAAGCTGGAAGAAACTCCTATCTTGAAGGCCAGAGTCAGAGTCTGTTGGACCCCTGCAAACATCCTAAAACCATCATCAGTCTTGCTGTCCATATTGGAAGGTCCATAATGTGTGTTTCTGGTGTGATATCTCACCATGAAGATGTGTTGGGATTCAGGGACAGCTGAGCTGCCTTCCCAGAAGCTTATAAAGAGATTCCCCAAGCCATTCCCAAACAGAATAGATAGGAACATATGGCCAAAACAAATTCCAAAATGACACTGGTCATGATTCTAAACCCACTTTCCAGACAGCAAAAAACACCTCATCTTTGTTCTGGCTCCCAGAACAGATGTTTTCCATATTCTTCAAGCCCATCAGAAAGAAAGAGGGTGGCTTGCCCTTTATCCAGAGGATGTCTAACAGCCTCACACCCCTACTTCTTGAGGCTAAGGCAGAAAGGGTCCTGATTGTGTGTGAATTGCTATATCAGCACTCCCGGGGGCAGAAGTGGGGAATGCCAGGTGGTATCATCAGGAGATGATTCACAGCCTAGCAGGGCCCAGTGGGGATGAGTTCTCCAAGGGGAAACTCTCCATCTTCGTTCCCATGTTCCCTGGCTGAGCAGGAGATTCCAACAGCTTCATAACAGCTGGCTAATGCCCAGAAGGTGATGAGCAGATACTACAGATAAGGTCTTTGGATGATTGCTGGCTTGCTTATTTCTTTTTTTTTTTTTTTTTTTTTTTTTTTTTTTGAGACGAGTTTCGCTCTTGTTACCCAGGCTGGAGTGCAATGGCGCGATCTCGGCTCACCGCAACCTCCGCCTCCTGGGTTCAGGCAATTCTCCTGCCTCAGCCTCCTGAGTAGCTGGGATTACAGGCATGCACCACCATGCCCAGCTAATTTTTTGTATTTTTAGTAGAGACGGGGTTTCACTATGTTGACCAGGATGGTCTCGATCTCTTGACCTTGTGATCCACCCGCCTCGGCCTCCCAAAGTGCTGGGATTACAGGCTTGAGCCACCGCGCCCGGCCTTGGCTTGCTTATTTCTATCAGTGTATTAAAATTCTTGGAATGGTTCACCATGCTTTGAACCAGCCCCGCCCTGCCTTTCCTTGACTACCTGGCTCTCTAGTTCTCTCCTGCTCATTATCTTTCTCTTCTTCTCACCCTTTACGCAGGTCTGTCCAATTAATTTACTTACAGAAAACAAAATCCACTGTTGAGAGCTTTTGCTTTCAAAGGCTGATTCCCTGCTGCCTTACAACTGCTTCTAACAGCAAAGAGTCCAGAGAAAGTCATTAGGAGGGAGTGACGGCTCTCCTCGACGCTCCCTCATGGCTTCAGGGTGCTTGTGTTCTTTGCTGGTGCTGCAAGAGCCCTCACAAGCAGGGAGAGGCAGAGGTGGAGAAGCCAGGGAGAGAGAGGGAAGGAGAGGTTTGTTCCAGGGGAATGGTGTGTGCTGGGGGAAGCAGAAGCTTCAAGGTCTGGATTTTCATTTCCAGAGAAAACAGCTGTGGCCACTGAGAAAACCTTCATGTCTAATTTAACCCAAGCTTACATCTCCAGTTGCCTGCTATTAAAACACCTGGTAGGTAGGTTGGTTGGTTGCTGTTAAAAGAGATACCTGGCTGGTTGATTGGCTGGTTGGTTGATTGGTTGGTTTTAGGTCAATATTTATCTGTGAACCTATGAGATCACTGAGGGACCACCATACCTCTTGCCTTCCTGACCTCAGCACTTCTATTCTCTCCTTTCGGCTCAAAATTTGGCATAAATGAAAGAAACAACTTCAAAACGTTGCAGCTGACTGCATCAGGGACTTTATTGTGACATCTGGTACTTTTCCACTGTCCTGCCTGGGACAGCGGCTTGTGTAACAGCTTTTTTGGGGTATCCCGCTGCCTTCTCTAATTCCTCAGGTCCCACACCACCTACATCACTCTGACCCAGAAGAGGATGCTCCCACCAGCTTCCGCAGCGCTTTCCCAACCTCCCAGTGATCCCAGAACCAGGGGCTCCCAGGCTATGAATATTCACCACTCTTTCCTGCAAGTCATATTCAGTGAATCAGCAACTCTCCCGTTCAGCCTTTTCTGCACATGCTGTCTAGGACTCTGCCTGTCTTCCCATTTCCCCTGTGCCATCTTACAAGGGATGAGCTCTTTGTGTTTTCTTTTTAAATTATATTATTATGTTTTACTTAACAGACCCTTACGCAAGGTTTAACCATGTGCCGCAGTTTCCTAGGCATTTTGTAAATATTGACTCATTTAATTCTCATGCCAGTCCTCATTTTACAAGTAAGGAAACCAAGGCAGGGAACATTTTGGTGACTTGCCCATGGTCACACAGCCACAGCAGCAGAGCCAGGATTCTCATCCAGGGTAACTGCCTCTCAGTCCGTGCTCTCAGCTATGGCGCTCTAATACTTCTCTCCTGCTGCTTCGTCCAGGGCCTGCCCCATCCCAGGAAGCAGGTGCCTTCTCACCATCTTCCTTACCTCCTGCTGTTCAACCCCCACTTATGCCATATGTGCTTCAGGAATGTTCTGTGTCAAGAGCTGTTTCCCCTCCATTGTCCTGACCATCTTCCCTAGAATTCCTGGCTCCAAAATGAACAGCACAAGCCATCAGCTTGCACACATTTCAGCCTTATCTCTTCACTGCCCATGTTCCCCTTGTGATGAACTGCAACAATGCCCAGATGTGCTCAAAAGCAGAGGGCTTTAAACCCGCAGGGGCCTTGCTGGCCACACCTAGGCTCAAAGCTCAAGGCCTTCTGAAATGCCAACCCCCAAAACCCCTTGCCAGCAGTCCATCCCTATGAATCTGTGAAACCCAACAGGCACACACTTCTTTTTTTTTTTTTTTAATTGCATTTTAGGCTTTTGGGTACATGTGAAGAACATGCAAGATTGTTGTATAGGTACACACATGGCAGTGTGATGTGCTGCCTTCCTCCCCATCACCTATACCTGGCATTTCTCCCCATGTTCTCTCTCCCCAACTCCCCACCCCCCGTCCCTCCCCCATTTCCTCCCAACAGACCCCAGTGTGTGATGCTCCCCTCCCTGTGTCCATGTGTTCTCATTGTTCAACACCCACCTATGATGAGAACATGTGGTGTTTGATTTTCTGTTCTTGTGTCAGTTTGCTGAGAATGATGGTTTCCAGGTCCATCCATGTCCCTACAAAGGACACGAACTCATCGTTTTTGATGGCTGCATAATATTTCACGGTGTATATGAGGCACAGACTTCTTAATTCACTCAGCTTGCATTTGCATAATGTCCCATAGCCCACACTTCAAATCTCCACCCCAGTCCTGTCACTCTTCTCTGCTTCTAGGAGCTCCTTACCCAAAGGCAGCCAAAAGTAGGTAGCCAAAGGTAGGCAGATAAAATCAGTATCTGGCCTTGGGTTCAGTCCTTACACATGAGGCTTAAGGGGCTTAGCCGGACCCTGCTAGGGTCTAACTCCAGTCCATTTGCACTTGGAGTCTTACTCTCACTCAGGTGCCCCAAGCTTGAATGGCCTCTCTCATGCCCTGTGATCAACCTGGGACAGGCTTCTACAGGATAAACCTAATTAAAAACCACCCCGTCTTCCCGCTTCCACTAGGAATAGCTACTATCTGCTTCTCTTCCAAAATCTGCATCTCATTTGCTACCAGTACTTTCTCCCTGTGGGTCCTTTCAGTTTTCCAGAGCCTATTAAAACAGCCATGTCTGCCTTATTTATAATGAGATTCAGTTAGGATACATGTAATTTCCTTCCTTCCATGTCCAGGGCAATTTACTCTTCCTCTTCTTCCACATGTCACATGCTTTCTGTCCTTCTCCCACATTCTTTCTTTGCCCAGGCTGGGATTTGAGTTCAAGATGGATATTGCCACCGTCATCCCCTATTACTGAAATTTGGTGGGGTGGGAGGAAGGGGACTTCTTGTGTTTCTGACATGGAAACTGGGTACTGGGTACATTATCGAATTGGCCTCCACAAAGGAAAAGAAATGGAAGCTATGGCCATCAGATACCCAGTAGGTGAGCTGGGGAGGGGTAGCAACCTTGAGATGGTTTGAGGTGCAATGCTCTGGTCTTTGCATCTATCTACAATTCCTATCCTAGAAACTGGCAGCTCCAGACTAGGAGATGCTGTTGAATAAACGATGGATGGGAAAGGAAAAGAAGGTGAGGGGAAGGGAGGTAGAAGAAAAAAATGATGAAAGGAGAAAGAAACAAAGCAAGGAAGATAGAAGGGATAGAAGCTTTCTAGGATGCTTAGAACAGGCTTCTAGCACTTCATTAGCTACCTAGGACATCAGCCAAACAATGTCTAGCTGGGGTTAGAGTGGCAACTCTGTCTTCAAGTTATGAATCTCAGCAACCATAATTCTAATCATTAGCATCTGTGTATTTTCACAGTTTATAACCACTGTACTAGCACTTGTTAACACAAATCTGGCTCCCCTAAGACTAAATAAATAGCTGCTGTGGTCTGGAGCTAGACAGCAGCTCTTTGGACTCAGAGGCCTGTTCCTCTGCACTGCAAAGCCACAGACAGAGAAGGGTACAGCCACATTCTGCCCTGTGCTTTCAGAGTGGCCCAAAGAGCTTACCAGCCAAAAAAACAGTTTTGGTCAGGATTGCAGTACACTGGAATGCCGTGGTCAGGACTGCGGTACACTGGAGTGCCGTGGTCAGGACTGCGGAACACTGGAGTGCCGTGGTCAGGACTGCAGTACACTGGAGTGCCGTGGTCAGGACTGCGGAACACTGGAGTGCCGTGGTCAGGACTGAGGTACACTGGAGTGCCGTGGTCAGGACTGCGGAACACTGGAGTGCTATGTTGACTTTGGCCTCAGCAGCATCATTTGCAACCCAGATTCTCCAACTTACTCAGTAATCCTTAACAAATGGAAACCTCCTAAACTACTCCTAAAGCTCAGGGCTAAAAGACAAGCTCTCCCAAATTTGTCACAGATGCTTCCTTAGCATTGAGCTCTTCTTTCTGGATTTCTGATAAGAAAAAGTGAGAAGCAGTAGGAGGGATACAGTTAGCAGCAGCCAAGAATATTGGCTCTGGAGCCGATCTGCCTGGGTTCATAGAGTTGCTGCACACGCCCTAGTGAATTGTGAATTGGGGCAAATTACTTAACCTCTCTGGGTCTCTTCCTTCTCATCTGTAAGATGAGATGATAATCATACCTGGCTCACAGGGCGTGTTGTGAAGATTAAATTAAGACATGTAAGTACCAATAACAGAACTTGGCACACTGCCAGCGTTCCATAAATGGTGCTGTTGTTAATTCAGTTTTTACTGTTGGTATGGAAGAGGTCTGAGTAAAAGAAAATTTGGAGAAAGGTCCTGAAAGAGTAGAAAGGACACAACTTACCCTTTTAAAATTTTACACTGAGGCATTGTGTCAGTGAGTTATAGCTGCATAACAAACCACCCCCAAACCCATTGCAACAAGCATTTTTTTTTTCTCAGAAATCCATAGACTGGCTGATGGGAAGGGGGCATCTCTGCTTTAGGCTGCAGATCTGGCTGGATGTGGCTCTTTGCAGTGGTTTAGGCTTGGGTCTGCTCCACTCGTGGGACCCAGGCTGATACAGTGCCACGACCTGGGAGAAGGGCTGGCAAGCAGAAATATACAGTTCTTTTAAGGGCTAGCCTAGGACCGGGCACCCTCTCACTTCTGCCCTATACCTCTGGGTGAAGCAAATCACAAGGCTACCCCAAGCCAAGGGGGAAATTCACTGCACATTTAGTGGGAATGGAGAGGCATCAAAGTCACAGGGCCAAAGTGCAGAAACAGAATCAGGACCAATAATTCAGCCTTTTACAGATGGGTCCACCTGTCTCATTCCCTCTATCCTCGTCCCAAGATTTGGTTTTTCTTAATCCTCCCCACACACATCGGCTACCTATCCACACAGCTGATTTTCGAACCATGTGGGATGGAAACTAGATCTTTTCTATGAAATGTGTGTACCCTCAAGGACCAGAGCATACTGTGCACTTGACTGAAGTCCAGCCCCCGAGGAGCCCTGCCTCCTACAGAGAGCATTCTGGGATAACCAGCCCCACTGTGAGCTGGTGCCACCACCCATCCCAGGGAGGCCAAGGCATGGGCATGCCAGCTCAGGGGTGGAAGCGTGCACCTGAACTCGGACAGCAGTGGGCGGGACCCACTGCCATTCCAGAGCCAGACTTACCCACAAGAGGCATCTGACCCCCAAGCAAGGGCTTGGCCCCATTTCGAGGACAAAGTACAGTTAATAGCTTTGAAAATGCACAGCTAGAATAAAAATTGTTACCAAAGTGGGTTCTTCAACTTTTAGAGAAATGCAATTGCTTGTGAAAGCTTCAGTCAATCGAGTCGCACTGAATGCAGTGAGGCCACTTAAGGCAGCTATGTTAGAGAGTCAAGTGCGGGCATTTGGGAAAGGTGAAAAGGAGGCTGTATGTCTGGGAGCAAACAGTACCTGTGTTGGCTGTTAGAAGACAAGAGGGGCTTGAGGGGTAAGAGAAGTGTCCCTCTCCCAGAGAAAGGTCCAGCACAAGTCCTGCTTTAAAGGGAGCTGGCCAGTAAGCTCTGGGGATGCCCCACAGAGGTACCACCCTGCTCCTCCTTGATAGCTACACTGCCCTGCTCAGCACCAACTGTGTACCTCGGTGCCTGCCTGGCACCCAGCACAGTTCCTTCCTTCATTCATCCTAACGTTCATTCAGAACGTCCATCCAGAATAAGACAGAGTCTCTTTCTTCAGGAAGCTCAGCAATTCTTCAAGCAGACAGACAGAAAAATCAACTTTTCAACACCGGCTGATAGGTGTTGTGATAGAGAACTGTTCCTGGTGCCACAGGAGACCAGAGGAGCACCTGGCCAGAGGGACACAGGCAGGAAATACAGACGGGAGTTGCCTCTTTGAGGGAGAAGCTGCTCAGCAGTGTAGGAGAGAGAATGATGCAAGCAAAGAAGTGAGACTCAAGACATTTGAGAATTATGGGCAAATCCCCACTGGTAGGACAAAAGGGGTGTTGGACCTGACAAAAACTCAGGCTGGAGAGGTGAGCAGCGTCCAGTTGACAAAAACTCAATTCCAACCACCAGAAAAAAAGCAAGCAGGCACTGTGTACATATTTAGCATAGAGAGATTCTCCTATCAAGGGAAGGCAGGACAGAGGATGCATCTGTGCTACCTGCCCTTCTCTGCCCCCTCTGTTGTTCCCAAAGAATGACCCCATAGTTCCAATCACCTTTTGATTTCCCAGTCAGCTGTCAGGTTTCCCACACCTTCCCAGTAGAAAGAATATTTCTGGGTTGGTATTCATGATAGCCCACGGGTTCCTCTGTGTTGTTGAAAAGGTCAGGGCCTCCTTTATTAAGGCTGAATAATACTCCATTGCACATGTATACCATAATTTCCTTACCTACTCCTCTATCAAGGGACATTTGAACTATTTTTATATCTTGGCCATATGAATAATGCTTGGCTTATAAATAATGCTGCAATGAATAAGAGAGTGAAGACAGTCTCTTTGAGATACAGATTTTGGATTTTCCTTTGGATATATATACCCAGTAGAGGGATTGCTGGATCATATGATAGTTCTCACTTTAATCTTTTGAGACACCTCCATACTGTTTTCCACAGTGAGTACAGTTTACATTCTCACCAAGCTGTTGATTTTCTATGCTCAGCTTACAATGCCATTTTTCAGATGGTACTAGAATCTTCCTAACTCTTCTTAACAAGATAGGAAGTGACTATGTAAACCTTTCAAACCCTTTTTACCCCCCAGAGATGAATCACCTGTTCAAGTGCATAGAGCACTCTAACTTAAAATTGTTCGCTTCCTTTACAAAAAAAGCCAAGTGCTCCCAAATTTGCTGGTCTTCTGATCTAGCACGTGGCTATCAATAACATGCTTCCAACAGATGGTGTCAAAACAGAAATACATTGAATCAACCTCCTTCAAATTTTAACGTTTTTGGGCTGAGTGTGGTGGTTCACACCTGTAATCCTAGCACTTTGGGAGGCCAAGGAAAGAGGATCACTTGAGGCTAGGAGTTCGAGACCAGCCTGTGCAATGTAACAGGATCCAATCTTTACAAAAAGTTTTAAAAATTAGTCAGGCATGGTAGCACCCACCTGTAGACCCAGCTACTTGGGATACTGAGGCAGAAGGGTTACTTGAGCCCAGGAGTTTAAGGCTGCAGTGAGCTGATGGCACCACCATATTCCAGCCTGGGAGATAGTGAAACCTTGTCTCCAAAACACAAAAAGAAAAAACAGTTTAGTGTTTTAGGAATGAATGTGAAGAATCCCTTTCAAGGAAACTGTGCTAAGGAGAGAGCATCATGAAATGGGTATTTGAAAACGTTAAAATTGTTACATTTTGTGGCCCAAAATGATACAAGTCATTTCCTTCTAAAATTTCTCCTGTAGATGCAATTTAAAAAGTTGAAAATAGGGTATTCTACCCTGTCTAAAATAGCTCAAATCAAGTGTTTAATTTTTTAACCAGGTTGTTAAAATTACAAAAAATGCAGCATCTTCTGATCCTTAAACAACAACTGACAGACATAAAGAGGAAGAGGAAAGCACTAGACAAACGGCACACACGGTTTTGTTTTCAACATGGTTTAGTAACTGCGACCAATGAAGTATATCTTGCCTTTGTACCTATGTATCTTTGCAAAAGGTCTTTTCTGGCAATTGACAGATAAGACAACTAAAGATTGAAATAAGCTATGCTTAAAAATTGATGCTTGAATTGTTATGTCTCAAAGTCATATACCAAGATACAATAAACATTATGAAGTACACTCAATCGTATTTTTGAAGCATTAACAAATAAGATAGAACAGAACCATTTTAAGTAATATTTCATTTTAAAATCAGTATTATTGATTTTATATTCTTTATGTATATTTTAAATGTGTAATGGATATATACATAGCAGTTTTTGTTTTGCCCAGGCTGGAATGCAGTGATGTGCTCATAGCACACTGCAGCCTCAAACTCCTGGGCTTGAGCAGTCCTTAAAATTCAGCCTCCCGAGGAGCTAGGACTACAGGCATGTGCCACTACTCCCAGCTAATTTTTTCATTTCTTGTAGAGAAGGGCTGTTACTATCTTTCCCAGACTGTTCTTGAACTCCTGGCCTCAAGTAATACTCCTACTTCAGCCTCCCAAAGCATCGGGACTCTAGGCATGAAACACTGCACCCAGCCAAAATATACACTTCTGTTAAATACTTTTTACAAATACGTAAAATAAGGCTTATAATATATTAGTGTACTTTTTGGAAATAAATTGTAAAATATACACATTGGAGGTACCAGGTCAATGTCTTTCAATTGTTGGAGTTCATAACCACACAATATAAAGACCCCTGGCCTGGGCTGCCGCATAGCCTCCTAGGGGCTCCCCACACCCACCCTGGCACCTCTTCAAGCCAGTCTCCATCCCACAGCCCAGCAACCTGTTCAAACTCAGCTCATCTTACTGCCCTCAGAACAACAGTCTACATCTCCTGCCTTATCCTCCCTGATGGCTTCTGGCTACCCGCTTCTAGTGCCTTCAAGACTAGTATAGTACAGCATACAAAATGTGTGACCACTGATGTGAGGAGCTTGGTCCCTCGAGAGTGGCAGGGGAGCCCTAGGCAGTATCAATCTAAAGTATCTGAGACAGGTCTCAGTCAATTTAGAAAGTTTATTTGGCCAAGGTTAACTATGCATGCCCAGGAGGCAGGTCTCTGCATTCCTCCAAAGGTGATTTTGAGAACTTCAATATTTAAAGGGGAAAGGGTGGTACTGGGAATAGAGGACGAAATTTTTTGAACTATGGGCAGATGAGAGACAAGTAGTTGCATTCTTTTGAGTCACTGAACAGCCTTTCACTGGATACACAATTTACGTGTGAGAAGAGGGTAGAGGAATAGTCACTTATGACTTAGTCTGACTCAGTGAATCTGCATTTTTGCATCAGAGGAAGCAATCAGTATGCATTTGTCTCAGGTAAGCAGAGGGATGGCTTAGGGTTCTGTCCTTTTTCCTGAACCTGTGAAGATAAGCTCTTAATTTACATTGTCAGGGTAAAATGCAACAGAACGTTTTTAGGGTAAAGATTTGGAGGCTCACAAGGAATCTCCTAGTGGGCAAATTGTGAGGGGGTATGCAGCCTTTTAAAATCTTTGTAGCTATCTTGTTTAGGAATAACATGGGAGGCAGGTTTGCCTGATGCTGTTCCCAACTTGACTTTTCCCTTTGGCTCAGTGATTTGGGGGTCCTGAGATTGATTCTCCTTTCACAGCTGGCATCCCAGCCTCAGCATTATGTTCAGCAACTATTCTCTGAGCACAACCATGTTGTCAGTGCTCCAAGGATGGAGACCATACGGATTTTAACCATCAATGTATACCCAAAGCCCAGACCTGTGTATAGTATAGTCAATACATATTTATTGAATAAATCAATCATTATGTGGGTAAGTTGTATTAGCCACCTGCTGCATCAAAACAACCTTCCTTCCCATGATGGTCCTAGGTCATCAGACTCGGCACCCCTTTGCCTTAATTTTCTTTCATTTTCAAGGCACTCGTGGCCTTCCCTGCGCCCGTTAGCACACCCTAAAGTGCTCTATTCATCCAAATCCCAAGTAGAAGGGATTAGAAAACGACAATTCTTTCCCTCCCCTTGAACCCTGGAGCTGCATAACCCATTGATTTACTAATAGCAGAAAGTGAAGACTGCTCAGCAGAAGATAGGCCAGGCTAGGGCCCCTGCAGAGGGAAGAGTGTAGTTCAGAGACGGTGCTCCTGCTACCTCCATGACTGGGGCTTGGGAAGTTGTGCTGAGGATGTGCCTGGAATAAATCTAGAGACAGAGGGGATGAAAGTCAATGGAATCATGGAATGCTAGAAAAACCAGAAATATGAGCAGCCCAGCCAGAGAAACAAGCCTCTCCCAAGGTTTCACATGCCACCCTGGGGATGCCGTACAGAAATTATCGATGACTGTGGGTGAGATGAATGGATTTCTAAACTTGGAGCTGTCTGGACATTCTGTTTCTCTATACAGACTGGACACGGAATGCTTGATATTCCTACTACAGACTGTTGTATGTTCATTTAAATTCTAAATATAGCTCTGTGGTAAGATTTCTCTTCCAGTAGTTTAGATATCCCCAGGAGTGCTTGGGAAGGGGGTATTGCCAAATGGCAATACTCCATAAAACTAATTACCTGGGAAATTTTGTGGGGAAAATGCATTGTGGTACAGGTGTTCTGTGTAGTTTTTAAGCGAGGACAAGCCCTGCATTTATGAGCCATAAATGAAAATATCGAATATGCAATATCTATTAGCCTTGCAGCTCCAGATTCTGAATCACTTGTTAAGTGTGTGCTCAACGCATGAGTGCCACCAGCCCCACCCCTACTCAATGCTGAGCCAGTGGCCTCTTCTCTGTGTGCATTTTGACTGAAGTTTTTACTTTGAGTCAAGACCCGAGTGGCTCATCTCGTCCTCATGTGAAATGATTCAGCCAGACATCTCAGCACCCTATAACAGCTCCAGCCTGTCCATTCATCTCAAACATATCCATGACACCAAGTCCTTAGTTTCCCTTTTCTTTCCCCATAAAGATTAGAGTGGAAAGCAAACAAAAATGATGCCAAAATGCATTATAATAAATACAGACAGATCAGCTATATGATAAGAAATATGAGCATATATTAGGCCGGGTGTGGTTGCTCATGCCTGAATCCCAGCACTTTGGAGGCCAAGGCAGGTGGATCACCTGAGCTCAGGAGTTCAAGACCAGGCTGGCCAACATGGTGAAATCCTGTCTCTACAAAAATACAAATTTTAGCTGGGCACGATGGTGGGTGCCTGTAATCCCAGCTACTCCAGAGGCTGAGGGGGAGAATCACTTGAACCCAGGGGGCAGAGGTTGCAGTGAGCCAAGGTAATGCCATTGCACTCCAGCCTGGGTGACAGAGTGAGACTATCTCAAAAAAAAAAAAAAGAAAAAGAAAAAGAAATATAAGCATATGTTAAAGTAAACCTGTAGCCCTTCTTTCCATCCTCACTCTCAGCCCCTTAACATCCTCCCAACTTATCTCAGAGAACACTGAAATAGCAAGAAGAGAGGCGTTCCCAAAGCCCCACTGTCACACACACAATCTCTCCACCTTGCTTCCCATTGTTGTGCACTGCCTGACTGTCCTTTGAGCTCAGCTGGAAGCCCCCACCTGTGTGTGCTCACTTCTGTCCCCCGTCATCCACTGAAGGACATTGCCTCAGCATTCTCCCCTCTTCTGCCCTGTATCATCACATTTTTCCCTCTCTACTGATCTCTTCCTGCAGGCCCATGTATTGGACACCCCCAAGGGTGACCTCCAATGAGTCACCTACTTGTGCAATTCCCACCCCTTTAATGCAGGCAGAATCTATGACTTGATTCTAGCCCATTAAATATGACAAAACAGCTGTGGCATAACTCCCTGGACTATGATTTCTTATACGGCAAAGGTGAGAGCATCCCACAAATGTGATTCAGTTCCCTCTTCAGTTGTCTTCAAGTTCCTCAAAAGGGAGATAAGCCTGGGTGGGTCTGGCTAATCAGAAGAAAGCCCTTTAGGAGAGGACTAAGGCCTTGGCTGAGCAGAAGTCTCCAGCTGGCCTTGGCATGGGCTGCCAGATGCTACCAGGGTCTGAAAATCATGAGTGGCAGCTCAGGGCTGAGAGTGGCCCCAGGCTGACAGCCAGCAAGGAAACAGGGACCTCAGTCCTACAGCTGCAAGAAATCAAGCTCAGCCAACAACCATGTGAGCCTGGAAGAAGACCCCCTGCTCCAGAAAGCAACAGCTCAACACCTTGACTGGAGCCTCAGCCCAGCCAACACCTTGACTGGAGCCTCATGAGAAACCTTCAGCCAGAGACATTCGGCTTTGCCATCCCTGGACTGCTGACCCAAAGAAACCCTAAAATAATACACTCATTGTTCTAAGCCAGTAAGTTTGAGTAATTTGTTACCCAGCCACAGAAAACTAATACAGGATACAAACACAGTTTTTTCTTCCGCTAAGAAAACCCTGTCTTGCCCCAACTTCTACTCTTGGTGCCACCCGTTTATCTTTTTCCTTTTATAGCAAAAGACCTTCAAAGGGTAGGCCCATCTGTGTCTCCAATTCCCTCCAGTTCTCTCCCAAACTCACATCAATCAGACTTCTGTTCCCATCACTCCTCAGAGCTGCTCTTCTCTAAGACCTCAGTGACCTCTCTCCATGTTGCTAAATCCGGGGGTGAATTCTTAGTTCTGCATTATCTGACCCAGTCTGCAGCACTAGTACAGCTGAACACCCTCCTCGTGTAAATTCTTTTCTTCCTTGGCTTCTGTGACACCACAATTGCCCGGTTTTCTTCCCATCTCTCTGCCGTTCCTTCTTAGTCTCCTTTGCTTGTCACTGTCTTCTCCACGGTCCACCGACATGGGGATGCCCCACTCTCAGTCTCTAACTTGCTGATCTCATTTGCACTCATGGCTTTAGCTACCATCCATAAGTTCATGACTCCCAAATATAATACAACTCAGCCTAAGCCTTTCACTCAAATTCTGGGTTCATATATCGAAATGCCTACTCATCCTCCCACTTGGGGGTCCAATGGGCATCTCAAACTCAACATGTCCAAAATGGAGCTCCAGCTTCCTGCCCACCAAGCCTTCTGCACCTCTCCTCCATCTCAGTTAATGGACCTCCAGCCTTTCAGATGCTCAGTCCAAAACCCCAGATTCAGTCTTAACCCACTCTTTATCTCACATACCAATTTCATCTCACAAAATCCTGTTCCATCTTCAAAATATACTGAAAATCTGACCATTTCTCACAGCCCCTGCTGCTAATCCTCTGTCCAAGCCACCATATGTCTCCTAGATTATGACAATGGCTTTCTAACTGGTGTCTCAGTTTCTGCCCTTCCCCACTGAAATCAACACACCAGCCAAAGTCAATTATCAAAATATGATGTCATATCTATGCTCCAACTTTCCCACCACACTCAAAGTGAAACGTGACGTCCTCACATGAAATTCAAGATCCTACAGGATCTGCCCCTGGTGTGTCACTCACCTCATTTCTACCACTCTCTCCTTGGCTCACTCTGTTCTAGCCCCGTTGTATCCTTGCTGTTCTTAGAATGTGCCAGGCAGTTGCCCGCCCCAGGGCCTTTGCACTGTCAATTGCTGCCTATCTTTCAGATCTCTTTCCCCAGATAGCTGACCAATTCTTTCCTCGCTTCCTTCATATCTTTATTCAACCTCATCTGCTTCTCTGACCACTCTACCTAAAACGTCAACCCCTCCAACACTTAGCCTACTGCTCTTTCTGTCATTTTTTTCTCCTTAGCATTCATCACTATTTAACATTCTGTGTACTTTATTTAATTCTGTTTAATGTCGATCTTCATCGGATGATTGGGTTGTACATTCTATGAAAGGCAAAGATTTTTGTCTTTTTTAATTAACCGCTATGTCCCTAGGTGCCTAGAACAGTGCCTGGCATGTACTGTTCAATACATATATGTTAAGTGAACATGGAGTAAATATAAAACCTTCAAAAATATTCCGTAGCATAGGAAACAAAGTACTCAGTTCTCAGAGGAGAACCTGTCTTATTCGCTGTAGGGAACACAAGAAAATATAGAAAATATGTTTCATGTGTGCAATAAAGATATGAGAGGACTTTGCCAATTTTAGGCAAAATAAGTAGAAATTTCATGAAGAAACATAACAGCTAAATTATGTTCCACATTGGATTCAACACTGTAGAAAATCAATCAGTGTTTTAAAGGACAGACTTGATAACAATCTCTAAATAGAAAGGAAAAAATAGTCTGGCATTGTGGGAAAAGGATGTGACCCAATTATTTTATACATAATGACAACAGAAAATCAGTTTTTAAACATTCTAAGTTTAGAAAGTGTACTTAAGTTTTCTTTCTGAAAAACTTCTTAAAACATTCTACAGAACACTGGAATCAAGAATAGAAGAGTTGTCAGAATATGGGGGACCTCGAAAACCCTGGCGATGAACATTGAAGCCATGTAGAATGGTCCAAATAATTGCTTTAGGTGTGGCTATAAACTTGATGAAATAAAACAAGTAAAGACACAAAAAGCAGAAAGAGAGAAAGAAAAAGGAAACGGAAAGCCTCAGGTTGTTTAGGGAGGTCAACATTTTTTATTTTGACGCAAACCTTAAATAATTAGAAATGTAATTTTCAAGATTTAAGGTACCCAGTGTTCTAATAAAAAACTGAATGGTAGCTGTAAAAACTAGAAGTTAGCAAATTTTGGCACTATAGATGATAAAAGCAAGTAAAACAATATATTTAGCAAGAGCATGATTTTAAAAGTTTAACATCTATCAAAAAATCAAAATTATTTATAAATCATTGAAATCTGTAATCTTGTCATTTATCTACCTGATCAAAGACTGAAAATAGTTTAATAAAATATCCTATTATAATTGCAGTCTTGTGACATATAATCATATCTGATGTGTTTTGGAGATAATTTTTACGAAGGAGTAAATTTTGATGAAGAAGAAAGGTCAAGCCAATTGCAGTGGCTCATGCCTATAATCCAGCACTTTGGGAGGCCGAGGTGGGCAGATAACCTGAGGTCAGGGGTTTGAGACCAGCCTGGCCAACATGGCAAAACCCTGTCTCTATTAAAAATACACTAGCTGAGTGTGGTGGTGCATACTGTAATCCCACCTACTTGCGAGGCTGAGGCAGGAGAATCATTTGAACCCAGGAGCTGGAGGTTGCAGTGAGCCAAGATTGTTCCACTGCACGCCAGCCTGGGTGAAAGAGGGAGACTCTGTCTAAGAAAACAACAAGAAGAAGAAAGGGTGTTTAACCTACTGCCCATTTCTCAAGAAGGGTGACCAGTAGCAAAAGTAGTAAATGGGACTCTCTGTTGCAAGGGAAGGAAAACAAGGTCTTACCTGAGATAGTAGGGAACCTGGAGGTCAGAAGAGGAAGAAAATGGGAGAAAGTGAAGGTAGCCAAGGTCTGAGATGCCAAAAGAGTGTGTGAGAGAGATCAAACCTGGTGGGAAATCAGGGGCAGGCGTCAAAGTCAAGAGGCTGAAGGACGTGCTTGGAGCCAGGTGGGGAGGACAAGAGGCAGATCTGGAGAAAATTTTGGCAAGAAGCCTATAAGCAGGTGTGCCCTAAAAATGTCCAAGAGCCACAGAAACCCACACTGTTACAGCAATGAGGCTTTTCCTGCAAGTGAAACTCAATTAGCCGCAAAGATGAAAGAACAACGGCTCTGTCCAGAGCAGGGTGGGGACCTGGAAACCGCCCCTCTGACTTCTTCCATACTTCAGGGGCAGCTGGGACTTGCTTTTATCAAACCTCTGCAGTTCCCTGGAGCTAAGGTTGGAAACCACAAGCAGGGCTACCTTGGGCAAATGTTTGTTTGGTAGAGTCCTGACTATATAAAGAAAACTTAATTTTAAAATGAGCTATAAAATCCATGCATCCAATGTCAATTTCCTGGTTGATACTATACTGTACCTATGTAAGTGGTTACCACGCAGGGTGTGATAGTCGATTTTATGTGTCAGCTTGGAGGGTGTTTGGGGATGAGATTAACATTTAAATGGATAAACTTCGAGGAAACAGATTGCCCTCCGTAATGTGGTGGGTGTCATCCAATCAGTCGAAGGCCTGACTAGAACCAAAGGACCAGGATCCCCAAGTAAGATGGAATTCTTCAGCATACTGCCTTCAGACTTTATCTGCAACATTGGCTCTCCTGGGTCTCCAGCTTGACCATCTCACATGGTAGGTTTTGAATTCACCAATCTCCATAATCATGTGAAACAATTCCTTATAATAAATCTCTCTCTCTTTACATATCCATACATACACCACACACACACATACCCACTATTGGTTCAGTTTCTCTGGCAAACCCTGACTAATACAGGATTATTAGGGCAACTGGGCAAAGGGTGCATGGGACCTCTCTGGACTCTTCCTGCAACTCCCTATCAATCTATATCAATGAGAAAATAAAAAGCTAAAAATAAAAGTCAGGGTCATGAAAGTCAAGGAGGGCCTGAGAGATTGTTCTGGATTGAAGGATTCTAGAGAGACCTGAGAGCTGGGTATACCTCGTGACCTGAGACCGGATCCTTTTGCTATAAAGGACATTATTGGGCCAATTGGAAAAACATGGAAGGGGTTTCTGGGTGCAGAATATATGAGAATTGTTAGTACTATACATGCACACAAAAAAATTGTGTTTGAATTTGTTCCAAAATAAGAAGTTAAAAAAATAATCTATGGATGCACATGAAGTATAGTGATTTATGGATGAAGATTTAGAATAGAGGTCAGCATATTTTTTCTGTAAGGGCCAGATAATAAACATTTTTTTTTTCAGCCCTGCAAACCATACAGTCTTTGTCATCATCACTCAATTCTGTTGTTTTAGCACAGAATCAGCC
The DNA here is from genome assembly GCF_009761245.1 of Sapajus apella. Taxonomy (NCBI): domain Eukaryota; kingdom Metazoa; phylum Chordata; class Mammalia; order Primates; family Cebidae; genus Sapajus; species Sapajus apella. Next base: position 24,444,842 of record NW_022436961.1, on the reverse strand, counting down.
ACAGAAAATATGTAAATGAATGGGATGGCCATATTTGGCCTATGGCAAGCACAGGCTGAAGTTTGTCAATTCCTAACTTTGAATAAGAGATGTATCTTTATTGACCAATTGGTGTGCATGAAGATTCTTTGAAGAGTGCAGGCAGCATCTCTTCCTCCTCAGGCCCAGAAACCATCTCCTCGTGTTCTTTAACAAATGTGCCATTCTTGGCTAACTTTCTCTCTCCCACCTTAGCAGAAAGATAGAAAGCCAGGGACAGTGGCTTATGCCTGTAATCCCAGCACTTTGGGAGGCTGAGGCAGGTGGATCAATTGAGGCTAGGGGTCTGAGACCAGCCTGGCCAACATGAGAAACCCCACCTCTACTAAAAATACAAAAATTAGTTGAGTGTGGTGGCACATGCCTGTGATCCCGGCTACTCAGGAGGCTGAGGCATGAGAATCACTTGAGCCTGGGAAGTGGAGGTTGTCGTGAGCCACGATTGCCCCACTGTACTCCAACCTGGATGACAGAGTGAGACTGTCTCAAAAAAAAAAAAAAAAGAAGAAGAAAAGAAAAAGATAGCAATGCCGTCATTTACTTATAATGCCGTAGCTCCTTGAAACCCGTTTGCCTGGAAACTATAAGAAGTTTCTTGCTTCTGCCGTTCCCTGGAGTCGCGTATTTCACACCAATCACATCACGGCACGTGACTCCTCATTGTCCACATGCTGCCCTCAACACCAGCTTGCAGTACCTCTCAAAGCTGCTACAGTGCTTCCTCCATGATGGTTGCAAATGCAAGTCTACCTTGAGTGTGCGGGAAAGTGTAAATGGTAGTTTATCTTCTGGTCTCCTTAGATTTACCACTCAGAATTTTAAGCATAAATGCAAAACAACACAACTCCTCTATGTCTTCTCTTGAACTTTGGAACCATAATTTCCAAGTTTCTTGTATCTGATCTCTTGATGTCTTTGAGCGTGTTTACTGTATACCTGCCTTCTTATCTTGCCACCCGGGGGGAAGATGGAAAAGGGGTCATGGGCAGGGTGATAAAAGAGGTCCCTGTCACTCAAGGAGCATCCATCACTCATTAGACAAGGCTTGAATGGAACAGACAGAGCATGGTATCAGCACATCAAAGGGCCAAGAGAGATCATCAAAAGAGTCAGTAGCATTAAGAAGCTCAGGTCTCAGCATCATTCTAGAGGACTGCTTGATACATGGCAAAGAGGGGATGAGGGACCACCTCAGATGCCAGAGCAGGGGTGTGCAATGTAAAAGACCCTGACCCTATCGCCATCACCTTAGGGTGCTGTAGCCTGAAGATGGCACTGCAGGCAGAACATACCTGGGCAAGAGTCTGCGCATGAGGCTCAGCCTCAAGGCTTGCTGAGGCAGACAAGATCCCCAGACTCATCCTCAGTGGGACATAGGCAAGAGCCTTCTGTGGTCAGCATATCAGTACCATTCCTGCAGCTCAATCTCATGCAGACATAAGAAAGAGAAGCCATGCCTCCCAGGGGAAGAGATACACTCACTAGAATGCTCTTCTGGAGTGCAGCCACAGGGCCCTAGTATAACCCCGTAGGTGTGTGAGTCCTAGAGTGGCTTGAAGCATCTCTTTGACCCTGTGCATGGGATAAAGGGTCAGATGACCTCCTAAAGAGAAGGAGAAAGGACCACGGTCCATTCAGATCCAAATTCAGGCTTATAGCACCAGAGTAGACAACTGGTCCCCAGAATAGAAGGGGCACTAGGAGCAGAGATGAACGGGGCCGTCTGCCCAGCCCATATCACATTGCCTTTGCCACATCCCAATAAAATTATCACAAAATATAAGATACATTGAATCCTCACAAACCAGCAGCACCATGGGGGTACGGGGGATGAGGTTATTAATTTCTGCTTAAGGGATTGGGATAAGCAGTGTGAGTATGAACTGGGCTTCTGAGTAGAGATCATGATTGAATAGCTGGGTGCCACAGCAGAAGGCCCTTGAGGTGGTGGCCCCAGCAATAAATGCTGTTTGAGAAAGGGAAGTGCAAGAGAGAAATCTGGAAGGGCAATCAGTGGTCTCAGGGTGTGGAGGATGCTAAATACCCAGAACTTCCAGGGTGGGCTTGTCGCTGGATTCTTGAAGATGGTCAAGAAACATTGAAGGGGGAAAAATTACCTGAGAGCAGAGAGGCCATCACAGGGAAGATAAGATGTAACACCTTAAAGTGCTGGGTTAGAAGTAATGCAACCCAAGCCATCTCTATCCAGCTAGATCTACCTCTTTTGGATACAATCATTAACACGGGAGGGATGGAGGGGAGTTCTCCAAGGGGCTGTCAGCACTGGAGAGTGTTACAGCAGAACAGATAAGAGTACCTAATTCCAGGGTGTGGGGAATAAGGGAAAAGGTTGGGGGGGAAGCGTCGTATTAGTTGTGAGACTTTTTTTCTTGCCTTCTATGATGTTTTAAGACCGTAAAATATTTACTGGCTGGAAGACTGTCCCTCCCAGGACTAGCCAATTCTTAGAGACAACAAAATGCTCAACCCCCAGGAGGCTTTCGTAGGCAAATCGACCAATTTTGAATCTATAACCCTAAATACATTTCTGTCTAAGGCTCATATACCAAGTGAGTATTTCCTCTGTCCTAAATCATCCCAGGGCCAGGTACTAGGCAACCAGAGACTGCCCTTATAACCCAAAGCCCACCAGAATTATTCATACTCACCAATTTTGTTTACATTTCCCTGCGCTGCCTTCTAAATGGAAACCTCCAGGACTATGGGTCAGGTTTTCCCCTTGCTCCCGCTTCTGCCACCTGGCCCAAACCTGGTGCTACCCCTGTGGCCCCGTATGACACATGGCGACCTTCCTCTGTAAGACCTGTGAGGAGAAACATCTCTCTTCCAGACCTCAGTCTCCTTTCCTCCTGTGGCCACACTGACTCTCCCCGACCATGTCCAACATTGACATCCTTAGAACCACCATCTATTTTCACTCATTACTCAATGAGTGTCCAGTGTCATGTTCTATGTGCCACCTCTTAAGAGCTTTAGACTGGATACCTGGAAATGTATTGGTTCCTTCAACAGAAATAGAAAATGAGGAAGCAGGCAAAGTTTGAGGGTCAGGATCCTGAGTCTGATTTGGGGATGCTGACTTTTGAGGTGGGAGGCGGGGCGTGCAAGTGTAGATGCTCTGAAAATGAGAAATACAAGCCTGGAGCATGTTTATTTTTAAAGTTTCCCTCTGTCCAAGGACCTACGCCAATCATTCAGAAATTTCTGACTCTAGACAAGCCCATATTGAAATGTGTAAAAAAGATGGGGGGTGTTCAGGAAGTGTTGCATTAACTAATCAATTACAAGAAGCAGTGGGCTGACCACTAAGAAACATGGGTTGAAGCCTAATCACTGTTCCTTATTCTCATAAAATTACTTCCCTTGGCCGGGCGCGGTGGCTCACGCCTGTAATCCCACCACTTTGGGAGGCCGAGGTGGGTAGATCCCGAGGTCAAGAGATTGAGACCATCCTGGTCAACATGGTGAAACCCCGTCTCTATTAAAAATACAAAAATTAGCTGGGCATGGTGGCGCACGCCTGTAGTCCCAGCTACTCGGGAGGCTGAGGCAGGAGAATTGCTTGAACCCAGGAGGTGGAGGTTTCAGTGAGCCGGGATCGAGCCACTGCACTCCAGTCTGGGTAACAAGAGCGAGACTCCGTCTCAAAAAAATAAAAAATTACTTCCCTCTCCCTTTCTAGGCCTCCATTTCCTCTTCTGTTACACAAGGGAGTTGAACTGGATGTCTAAAGCTCCGGCCAGATGTAATCCCATCCTTAGCCTTGTGCTACTCATCTTGGAGTTGACCGCAAAAGGGTCCTTCTCAATTGAGCCCAAGTGCAATTTGAAGAGGTAAATTTGGAGCTTCCTCCTCCCCATCCTACATCCCAACTGGGTGGGCAATCACATCAAACACCCCTTCCTTGGCCCATGCTCCTCCTTCACCCCACGCTGTCTGTGTGGGCCTGCCTCCAGCTCTACATGATGAAATTCTCATGGCTTCTTACCTGGAAAACAAGGCCCTTTACAAGCTGATCCCAATCTGTCTCGCCTCTGCCCTCCACATGCTCATGCTCCAGCCACGCCTGTTGGAATTGCTTTCATTCCTTAAACACTTTCCTCTCTCCCTCACCCTGAAGCCTTGCCTGTGCTCTCCCTGCCACCTGCAACACCCGCCCCACCTGGCAAACTCAACCCGTGCTTGAGACTAGAGCAAATGCATCCTCCTCTTTGAAGTTTTATTTGAGCCCACTGGGAAGTGAGTTACTCACTCCCCACTAAATTTACCTTTATTTGCATGATTCTTTCATTATTTTATTTGCATGATTCTTTCATTTGCATAATTTCTTTCATAAATTTACATTTATTTGCATGATCCTTTCATGATTCTGTCTTCCATGCTTGCACTATAATCTCCACGAAATCAGGACTGAATCTTTAAATTCTTTGGGCTCACTCCCATAACCACCATGTCTCCAGTGTGCAGTCTGTTACTTTCAAGGAGTACTTAATGAATGAATGAATGAATGATGAATGCTCTCAGAGAACTCAGTACAACCTCTGTGATGGTATTTACCATGTGTTATAATTATTTGCATTCTTTCTCCGCCATCCCCCTGGAAAACTAAACACCACGGGACGGTGCTATTCATCTTTGCAGAGAGACTGTGGAGAGAAATAGTAGTTAACCTGGCTCTGGACTCAGGTTATCTGAATATAAGACCCTTGTTCTCCCACTTTGAAGCTGCCACCCTCAGGCAAGAGAGACTTTCTAAATCTTCATTTTTTTAATATGTAAAAATGGGCTAATGATAGCGCTGACCACGTAGAGTTGGGCTCAATATGAATTATACCAATCTGTGCAAAGTACTTAGCATTGTACCTAGCAATAACATTAGCCAGTATTAGTCACTGTAGAGATGGTATTCATGCTGGTGGAAGCAGAGATTTCGCCACCACTTCACAAGGCTGGGTCTGTGGAAAGCAATCAGACACATCCATGTGTGACTGAATGCGTGAAACGGAGCTCACCTTTCAGGGCTCTGTTCGGTGGCTCAGCTCCAGGAATTGCCATTTGTGTTTCTAACAGCACTGAGCCCTGGGGTGGGGGGTGGTGTTATCCTCGCTTTCAGTCCATGGTTTTGCAGAACATTCCTCTTCCCAGGCAACAGAGGCTCGTGGCTAAAGCTCAACTCTGCACCCTCCCTATTGGATTTGATTCCACAGATTGGTTGCCCTAAAAGGTTAAAATCACAGTGTTCATATTGCGATAAAAGTCTTTGCCTCGGTGTTTCTGTTATTTGTTAAAATGTGTAATAGCCATCTCTGAGAACCTTGCATTAAGAGACAGAGGGAGCTTACCTGGGCCCTGGCTGCCAGCGGTAGCTGAAGCACCTCTGCGCTTGCGCGAGGGGGCTGGGAACGAGTTTGCATACAGGGGGCTGGAGTGAGGCACACACCCTGAGGAGGCTGGGCTCTGGGCCTGACCAAGGTTCTGAGTGAGTATTGAATCCTAGAAATGGGGGTGAAAGTGGGGACCAGGGAAAAGAAGAGCCTGAAGTTGAACACTGAAGTACCTTCCTACTAGAGAAATGCAAACAGGGCCTCCAGTCCTCAGCACAATTGGACTGCTGGCCCATGTTGCTTATTTGCAGGAAGAAGGGACTTGCCTAGAATATCACCTAAGCCTGCCTGCCCCACTAGCAAGCTTCAGAATGTATCTACCTGGTTTGCTGTGTCCTCAGCCAACTGTCTCTTTGGAAAGGGGGTCTGATAAACTAAACTCCTCCTCAAATACACACAATCCCCAAATTCCTTTTAACCTAAAACTCTTGAATTCAGTAATGTCCCACTCAAAGGAATGACTTCCTAATGGTGAAATTTCAAGCTAGAGGCATATCAGTCCAGCAGCGATTTGGGAGCAGACTAGCCATCAAGAATAGCTCAGATCACACAGGGAGAAGACTACTCATCCCTTGTATATTCACCCAGCCCTGCTCTGCAAGGATGGCACAGCAAGGAAACATTAGTGTTATTTGGCAGGAGGGGGGATGTGTCTATTTTTAGAGTTTCTTGTAAGATTCTCTTCTACTCTCAACTCACATCAAAATTGCAGAGCTATCAGAGGAGCAAAGAGCTGAAGGGGACCTTTTCAGATGAGGAAATACAAAGAAGTTTGTGACGTATCCAAAGATTAGACCATTCAAGAACAGGTCCCCTGATTCTTGGTCAGACCTTCCCATAATGTGTGGGAGATAGGTAACTCCCCCACTGCACCCCAACATGTGACTCCAGTAACATAAAGACGCCGTGCAAGGCTTTGTTTCCCCAGCTCCCTTCTACAAGTCATTTAGTAGAAAATCAAATAGGAAATGTTCCCTTTGCCACACTTTTCATGCTAACTGCCGTGACTTTTGTGCTTAGGGCTAGGGAGGAAGCCAGGAGAGAAAACTCCGAAAGAGCTCTGGGCACTCAGGCAGCTTTAAAAAATGGCGTTCACAGCTCGTCTTCCTTTTTAGTAACTCGAAGAGTCATCCTGACCCACATAAAGCAAAGAACTTGAATGTTACAACCCTGCTTTGAAGAGGATCTGCCTCAGTGGAGTTCAAAGGGAATAAAAAACTAGGTCAGTTGCCCAGGGTTTTTAAAGAAGAAAAATGGAAAGGGGGAGAAAAAGTCATATTTCTAGGGAAATTGGTATCTTCCACCCTCCATTGTCTTGGTTTCTAACCAAATGAAATAAATAAACTAGTAAGTTTTGAATTTATTTCAAATGCATGAGCCTGAATGCCCAAGAAGCATCAGTTAATTTAAGCCACATCGGTTTGGGCCCAGTCCTGTCTTTCTTTTGTTGCTGGCTGTGGGAGCGTTCTCTCCCTACAGAGTACAGAGCTAGGGGCCCATTCCCTTGCTCACGGTGTCCACTCTGATGCAGCAGGTCCCATGAGGGGTCCCACAGTGAAAGTAACTGGCACTCTCTTCCCTCCCTTCATCTTCTCATTCGTTCATTCATCAAACATTTACACATCAACTTCGTTCTGCCTACAGGATAAAGTCCAAACCCCTTCCTTTAAGTCCCTGACCCCCTGGGACTTAAAGGGAGGCACACATCTGTGGTTGGATGGCACCCCTTGCTGGGGAGCTGCTCACCCAGGCACTGTGCCCCTGTGTCTCACTCAGCTCTCTCGATAAGCCTGCAAGCAGAAGTTGTTTTTCCCAGTTCACCCACAGGCTCAGAGAATAAAGAACCCAGGGAGGACAGGTGCAGTGGCTCACACCTGTAATCCCAGCACTTTGGGGGGCCAAGGCAAGTGGATTTCTCTGAGCTCATAAGTTTGAGACCAGCCTGGGCAACATGGAGAAACACTGTCTTTACAATAAAAAAAAAAAAAATTAACTGGAAGCGGTGGCAGGCACCTGAAGTACCAGCTACTCGGGGGGCTTAAGGCTGGAGAATTGCTTGAACCTAGGAGGCAGAGGTTGCAGTGAGCCAAGACTGCACCACTCTAATCCAGCCTGGATGACAGTGTAATACCCTGACTCGAAAACAAAACAAAACGTAGGGATTATGTTCATTTCCTCCTCCAAAGCTAGAGGCTTTTCCACCTTGGGATCTATTCCAGTCTGGCAGCCTTTGGCTGGTGACATCCCCATCCAGCCACATCTGACACCACCACCTTGTCCTCTTTGCCTCCCCACCCCCTGGTTGAGATTGTTTTCAAGTGTCTCTCTTTCTCATCAGACTATGAGCTCCATAAATGAAATAACAGCATCTTACTCAGACCAACAGGGAGGAAGATAGTATAGGACCAAATATTTTGGGAAGTGATGCAAGATGCCAGGGAACACTGGAACACACACAGTGTCCTTGAGCCTGCCCCCAGGGAGGGACATGGGGGAGGGTGTGAGGCAGAAGAGCATATCCCCATCCTCCCCATCCTCCTCATCCTCCCCATCCTTAGCTGGCCCTATTGGGGTTATCTGTTTTGTTCTTGTTTTTGTTTTTTTTCTTTTTTGCGTTTATTTCATTAAAGACAATTCATTCAAAAATTCTTGAACCGGACCAAAAAGGACAGGCAGTATTGGGAAAGACCAAGATGGTAGGGAGAGCTGTCCAGGCAAGGGGCGGGTGTCTCAAGCAAAGAAATGAAGGCTGGAGGGAACACAGCTCATAAACAGAACCACAGGGACTGTATTCCGAGTGTGCCTTAAAATCAAACTATGGGTAATGTGGAGCCTCTAAGGGGTTTGAGCAGAGTTGGGGTGGGATGGGGGTTTGGGGGGTCACAGGCAGAAGGCGACATGCACCTGCCAAGGGATGAGCCTGCCCACCCATGAAACCGAGTCTTGTTTCCCCACACTTAGCTTAACTGGGAAAGTGAGAACCTGGGAAATCAAATCAGAGCTGACTCAGGATAGTTAACTCTGGAATCAATTGCCCTAGAGTTACATTTCTAAAACACAAATCAGATTAAGTCACTCTCTTGCTTATAAGCTTCCATGGCTCCTTCTGCCTGCAGGATAAAGTCCAAACCCCTTAGCCTCACATGCAATCTGGCCCAATCTCACACTGCAGGGCTGCTTGTCCCTGCCTGAAGCCAGCCACTTGCTAGCCACACTCACCATTTCCCCCAAACAAGCCTCTTTAAGTGTGAGCCTTTCCCTCACTCATCCAGCAAATATTTGTGGAGCATTTATTAAGTATCAGTGATGGGCCAGGCCCTGATGCCGACCAAGTGATCAAAACAGATACAAGCCTTCTCTTTCTTGGCAACCAAAGTCTGGGAAGGAATGTGACTGTTAAACACTAATTGCAATGATTTCGGAGAAAAGAAGTCCAGGCTGTTGTGCAGAAATGTACTGGGGGGGCCGGGAGTGGTGGCTCAAGCCTGTAATCCCAGCACTTTGGGAGGCCGAGGCAGGTGGATCACGAGGTCAAGAGATCGAGACCATCCTGGTCAACATGGTGAAACCCCGTCTCTACTAAAAATACAAAAAATTAGCTGGGCATGGTGGTGCGTGCCTGTAGTCCCAGCTGCTCAGGAGGCTGAGGCAGGAGAATTGCCTGAGCCCAGGAAGCGGAGGTTGTGGTGAGCTGAGATCGCGCCATTGCACTCCAGCCTGGGTAACAAGAGCGAAACTCCGTCTAAAAAAAAAAAAAAAAAAAAAAAATAGAAATGTACTGGGGGGCCTAACCCATCCAGGAGGCCACAGAAATTTTCCCTGAAGATGTTCAAAGGATGAACATGATTTGGGATTTGGTCAGGCAATGGCAGGGACAGGGGTGGGGGATTGAGGGGGAAATATTCCAGGCAGAAGGAACAGCAGGTGTCTAGCCTTCGCGGCTGGACTAGGCTTGGTATAGCCACACCAACCTTCACTGGTGTGACCATCACACAGCAGGTGCTAGGGATAGCCAGAGAGGTCTCCCTAGTTTTAAAAAAATGTTTTGTGTTACTCTGGGGGAAAGGAAACACCACCAGATTGTAAACATGGAAATGGCATCATATTTTAATCTGGTTGTTGTGTAGAGAATGGAATGAAAGAGTGGGCAAAATTCATTCTCTTGGAATCTATTTTCATTCCCTCTCTCCTTGTAGCAAATGGTTTATTCCCCTTTCCCCATCAAGCCAAAAATTCACTTCTTCCTCTTCGTTATCCCTCCCCACCATATTAATTGAAAACTTTTTTTTTTTTTTTGAGACAGAGTTTTGCTTTTGTTGACCAAGCTGCGGTGCAATGGCGCAATCTCAGCTCACTGCAACCTCTGCCTCCCAGGTTCAAGTAATTCTCCTGCTTCAGCCTCCCAAGTAGCTGGGATTACGGGCATGTACCACCACCCCCGGCTAATTTTGTAATTTGAGTAGAGATGGGGTTTCTCCATGTTGGTGAGACTGGTCTTGAACTCCCAACCTCAGGTGATCCTCCTGCCTTGGCCTCCCAAAGTGCTGGGATTACAGGCGTGAGCCACTGCACGCAGCTTAACTGAAAACTTTTAATACATATTTGGTGTGTTATGAATCCTTGTTCTACCACTTTTCCCCTGGCAGATGATCAGCTTTTCAAGGGCAATGACTGCATTGGCTTGTTATTTTATTTTTATTTACTCTTTGTGCCCTTGGGACATAGCAAAGATCCTGCATCCACCATGCAGGAAGCCAATAAATATCTATTAGTTCACTGATTCGATGAATGAAATACTCATTGCAGGACAGTTTTCCAGATGGCCTTGGATCGACCCAGTTCTCTACCCTTTCTTGCCTGTATTTTTCAAGAGTAAGTGTAGAATGTTCTGGGATTGCTGAACAGAACAGGATCCTGAGATAAGAGGGAACTGGCCAGAACAGCGCAAACTCTGTTCTAGTTCCTGCCTCCCTGCAGAACAAGATGTCCTTCAACACTTTAGTCCAGCAGCTCATATAGCCCCAGGGTGTAAAACTCAGGACAGGCTGCTCTTTTGGAGCGGCACACACTGCTGAGACTCCACCTGCCCCAGGCAGCTTTCCTAAGCCTTGGGGGACCAGCTTACAATGAATCCCAAGCTTCTGTTGTCCCTTGCTGCCTGTCTATATGTAATAAACTCATTTCATATAATGTATCATGTGTGAGTGTTCTGTCTCACTGGACTCAGACATGTTGGTAAGCAGTGCAGGGTGCACAGATCTCCACGGAGCGCCTCCTGCAGGTAACCTCTCTCTGGAACTACATCTCCATATACATATAGAAATGTCTGTAAGATAAGCCAGACAATTACCCTATGATGTCACTTACATGTGAAATCTTTAAAAAGTCTAATTCATAAACCAAAGAGAATGGTGATTACCAGGAGCTTGGGAAGATGATGATCAAAGGGTACAAAATATCAGTTAGGAGAAGTAAGCTCAAGAGATCTAACATATCACACAGTGGCTGTAGTTAATAACAAGGTATTGTGTATTTGAAAATTGCTGAAAGAGTAGATTTAAATGTCATTACAAATAAATACATGAGGCAATGCATATGTCAATTAGCTTGATTTAGCCATTCCACAATGTACGCATATTTCAAACCATCAGGTTATACACCATGAATGTACACAATTTTTATGTGTCAAATAAATAAATCAATGGAAATGTCCGAATTCTTCTCTCAAAGGCTGAGAGACATCCTTTTCTACCTGCATTGATATATTCTCCGTGCAGGCTAGAGTCTGCTGAGCTGGTGAAAGAGCCCTGTCTCGGCGGGAATGAAGGACTCAGCTGTGGGTACAGCGGGGCACAGGCTGACGGTTTCTTGTGCAACTCAAGGCCAAAGAAAAATTATGACAGTGAGACTGATATACAATGGCAAATGTGTTCTGGTTAAAGGAGAAACAGGAGCAGGAAGTTTTTCTAAGTGGCTATGAGCAAGAAAAACAAAACAGCAGGTTGCTTCAGTGGCTCCCCTGGATCCCAGGTTCAAGGCAGGCCCGGCCAAGGCCAGACCCATTTAACTTTCAGATCCTTCCCCCTCTCCATGCTCTGGACCAAAAGAACAAGAGCCCCGCAGTTTCACCTACATGGCAAGAGAGGCACACCTGCTCCATTTACATTCCTGTATGCGCACTGTGTTTTCAAGTCCTGGGATGTGATGTTGATGAAAGACAGTTAATTCAATTTCTACGGAGAAATTGATTAATGGACTGGATTAAAAGAAGTCCCTTGTGTCCGCAGCCTTCACGCAGCATAGCAATTCTGTGTTATCTGGCCTGGTTTTCTCTTTCCCTCCTTACTTGACACTTTGACAATACACACTCAGGCACAGTGGGAAGGAGGTGGGAGGGGAGGAAAGATGAGAACCACAGATTAGGGCTGGAGCACACCTCTATATTTAATTAGTTCTATTAATATTTAAAAATAATAATAAAAGGGCCCCGTGGGGAACACGCTGATCTTGGGGTTGTTCTAGCGATTGACAGCTGTTCTGGAGCAGGCGTTCTGCCAGAGAGTCCCGAAAGGACTCAACATTTTCTTCGGTGAGGAGAGAAGCGTCCTTTCCTGCTCATCCGGGAATAAACCAGAAGTCACAGCCACCTTGAAATGCCAGTCGGTGTGAGGGCAAACTCCAAATGGGCTGCCGCTTCTCTCCACTGGGTGGCACAGAGCACTCCCCCAGGCTGTGCTCTTGAGAGCCCGTTGCTCCTCCGAGATGCTCTATACTCACTGCAAGAGGCCAGAGAAGACCCTTCCTGGAGATCCTTAGGCCAGGGGTAGGCAGGCCGCTCATGCCCCAGATGAGCATGAGCTCATCTTTTTTCAGTCTTGCTTGGCCCCTCTGACATTGCTGAGAGGACCAGAGGCAGGAGAGAGACAACAAGGCCTCAAAGAGCCCAATCTGCCCTTGGCATTGATGAGCTGGTATTTATGGCAACCTTCACTCTTGGGCTAACATAGCTAATATACATAAGAATTTTGCACTTTTCAGTCTTCCAACTTCCACGATCAGCTTGAATCTATGTTTTGAATCAGAAAAGCAGGACCTGGAGAAATGATTTTATCCACCTAAATAAATCAATATTGTCTCCTTTGTGTATGCATTTGACAGGCCTGACTGCGTAGTGCATCTGGTTGCAAGAAGGATAACCCCAGGAGAATAACAAGCGACCCATGCACTAGCAAGGCCACCTTCTGACTCCCCTGAGGGCCACCTTCTGACTCCCCTGAGGGCCACCTTCTGACTCCCCTGAGGGCCACCTTCTGACTCCCCTGTTCCCACCCACGATTAGAGATGGGGTCCATCAAGTGTCCTTACTAATAGCCTAGTGTTCTGTGGCTTTAGTTAAGAGTAACATGCCCTGGCTTTCTATCCATGTTGATTGCAGGGACTGCACCGTGTCCCTGCCCTTTGGTGGTGAGAAGGGAGCGGATGGAGCTCCAGGCAGGCACAGGCTGATGTGTCACCAAAACTAAAAAAAAATTTAAATGCTGGTGAATAATTTACTTGAATCAGCCTGTGAATGTTAGGCAATATTGCCTTACAAAATAAATCAATTATTGTTTTTAAAAAGGAAAAAGAAATCCCAGTTCATTGAAAAACATTGCAAACACAGGCAATTTTCCCTTTATTAAAGAAAAAAAAAAAGAAAAGTGAAATCTCATTTAAATAAGAATCTCTTAGAACAGCTACACAGTCATTTCAGTGACTCCTTAGCAGAATGCTCCCCTAAACAAACCACATCTGCCAGATGCCTACATTACCTTTTTCAATTAAAATTCTGTTCCTATTGTTGGAAGGTTAACTTTGAACTTACAAGGCTATGTAGCTCACTAGGGTATGGAGTTAGTTGCCTGTAAATATGCATAAATTAGCATCATTTATCCCATGTGAGGCTTTGGAAGAGAACTGTGAGTATCCCTGCTGGTATTGGGTGGATCACCTTTTTTCAATACTAGGAAAAGGGAGATGTCATTCAAAATTGCTAAGAATCTCAAGAATTTGTATTTTGACGAGGAAAAATAAGAACTCCATTTTGGCAGAAGTTAAAATACAGGAGGGAGAGTCGGAAACCTTGGAACACTTTCTGCCTGTCCAGCCTGTACACAGCCCTGAGGTAGGGGCGGGGGTACCTGCTCTCAAAGATATCACAGGCCAGTGTCCACAGTTCTGCCTTGACCAGCCTCCTCCCAGACAGGGGGAGGGGTTACAAGGCAATAACTATAAATTTATTGGGAGGCCAAGGCGGGAGGATTGTCCAGGAGTTCAAGACCAGCCTGGGCAACATAATGAGACCCAGACTCCATAAAAAATGTTTAAAAATTAGCCAGGCATGGTGGTATACACTTATAGTCCCAGCTACTTAGGAGGCTGAGGTGGGAGGATTGCTTGAACCCAGAAGGTCAAGGCTACAGTGAGCCATGATCACGACGTCACTGCAGTGCAGCCAGGGCAACAGAGTGAAACCCTGTCTTAAACAAAAACAAAAACAAAACAAAAACTTTATTCACCCCTCGGCTTAAGCAAGGCCCTTTCTCGTTTGAGTGTTTTTATAAACTGTATGTCTGGTAGGATAACTCAACAGGTAGGGATACACCTAAAGCCATATCTGGAAGCAGAGATAGATGAAAGGTAAAACCCACCCAAATAGAGGGCTGAGGAACATCACTGAAGACAAAATATTTGCCTTACAATTTTGCTTCAGATGGATCCAGTTCTCTCTACCCCTTCCATAGAAGAAATGACTCAAGACAAAGCTCTATCCTCAACCCTCAGAGGATGAACCACTGTCTCCATCAATTTTCCCATGGCTTCATTCAACCAGCACAAAGCGCTCATATTGTGTCAGGTACTGGAGACACAACGGTGACCCAAAGACAGTGCCCACTGTGAAGGAGCCTACAGCGGTGGGAGACTCAGACATGTCACAGGCAATTCTAGGACGGGAGAACTGGCACTGCTGGGGAGTCTGGAAGGAAGCTCTTACCTCCACCCTGAGCCCCGCCCAGACAGTTCCTGAGTGGGTGGGGGACGGTTGAAGCCAGGGCAGCAACGAGCCCGGGAATGCCCTGCAACACAGACAGATGTGGACAGGGAGCAGAGTGTGTTCTGGGATCTGGCAGGAAGAATGCACACAGCAGGGGAGCTGTGTGTCTGCCTGTGTGTACATGTGCACAAGTGTGCACCCATGCATGTGTGGGTACACATTTAGATTCATTGTAAAAGAGCAACTCGTATCCTTTTAATGTAACGGAACATCATCTTTCCTTTCCAGTGAAGTAAAAAGAAAATTTAAAAATAAACAAGAACAAAATTACCATAGAGAATGTCAGTTCCAAATAAGACCCTCCAGGTTCTGCTGACTCTCCCATTGAGTGGGCTCAAGTCATCATTGGGGGAGAATTTATTTTTAAAGCGTCATCTTAAACTGCAAGGATGTCCATTAAACATCACAATTAAACATGCCAAAGAAGGCATATTGCCAAAATACCCACTTAACCCACCCAGACATCTCAAACCCATCCCTTAATGAGCTCCTATAACCTTATTCATTTCGGTTTTTTTTACTTTTTTTAAGCAAGAGAAAGTAGACAGACACCTGTTGGTAAATGCTAACTGTCCATATTCACATAGACACAAGTTTATTCTCTAAACCCAGAAGAAGAAACCACTGGAAGAAGAAGCTGCTGGACGCTCAGAGTCATTTCACAAGGTGGAGAACAACTTTCTGACAAAACAGGCTTCTGCCTTCAACAGCTGGTTTGAAAATGCAGAGGAGGACTGAACAGACCCGGTGTACCACAACTCCCTGGAAGAAATCCAAGTGTTGCACTTTGATATACAGGCAGAGGAGGACTTCTGGGGAGACATTTGGCTGCATGTTTTAAAGGAATTGGCTGGTCCCCTCAGCCAGCCAACACTCTTCCCTACCTCTAAACTCCTTCACCCTTTTGGGTCTTCTTTACCTAATGGTTTGTGACAATTCTTTCGCCTTTGTTTTTCCTCGCTTAACTTTTCCCACAAGCTTAATGGACTGCCGAAGGTCACCGAGTCTCAACTGTCACTAATTATGTGCTGGAGACGAAGGGATGGTTTGAGCAGTAAGTGTGTCAGGCTGGAGGCAGCTCCCCGAAGACGGAGGAGTCTCAGATTGGTCCTGAGACATAGGAGAATTGGGGACACTGGAGAATAAATGGGACCCCCTAGATGGCCCTGCACACCTGGCTGGAGATCATTTAGGCAATCATCATTTCTTGTTAAGTGACCACAGGTGGGCCCAGCAGGTGCCCATACTCAAGGGCCAGGGGTTGTCAACACAGAAGCTCATGCCTGCAATCCAGCACTTTAGGACATTGAGGTAGGAGGACCCCTTTAGGCCAGGAGTTCAAGACCAGCCTGGGCAACATAATGAGACCTCGTTTCTAAAAGAAAAAACTTAATTAACCAAGCGTGGTAGCACATACCCGTAGTCCCAACTACTCAGGAGGCTAAGGCAGGGGAATTGCTTGAGCCTAGGAGTTTGAGGCTGCAGTGAACTGTGATCGCACCACTGCACTCCAGCCTCAGCAACAGATTGAGACCCCTCTCTACCAAAAAAATTGGGAGTCTCCTCGGCTACTGTTTAGGGAGAGGCATGGCCACCCATAGCCAATCTCCAACCAGTGATGAGGATGCGCCGGGTCCAATGCCCTGGAGAGGCACAGGGCAAATCCAACAAGCATCATGGCCTCAGCACATGGACCGGGGTTAAAGGTCTAGAGAAACCCTAGCTGTATATGCATATTGCAAAGGAGTAAACAGACACAGAAAGCAGAGGGAGAAGGGCATGGAGTGTGCATGCTGTTTCAATCAAACCTCAAACTCCACAAAAGCAAGGAACATTCCTATTATGGCTCTTTGAATACCTATATTACTGGACCAAAAAAAAAAATCAATAAAGAAGTGTAGCCTCATTACTTCCCTGCTCAAATTCCTCCGAAGCTCTAATTTCCTGCAGAATAAAGTTAAACTCCCCTGGGGTCATCTGAACCCTACCTCTCTACCTTCAAATCCCAGACTCATGGACATTCTGCTCCCAACTGCCACCCCAGGTCCCACCTGCCCCCATCCAAACACACACCCCACATGCACACACTCCTTCTCTTCCCCTGCCCTCCAGCCAGTATGAACTACTTCCAATCCTTTGAACACGCTGCAATTTCTCATGCCTTCATGCCTCCAAGCTTTTGCATAAGATTATCTCTATTTTAGGAACACCCTCCACACCCCCGTGCAATTCTTACTGCATTGGAAAATTCCTGCTTGTCCTTAAAGACCCAGGTCACAGGTCATTTGTCTGGGCATCCTTCTTTGTGTTTCAAAAACCCTGGCTGGCACACGTCTCCATCACATTATTACACAGCTCAACAGGTTCTAAAGCACTTGTCTATTCCCCTGCCCCATACCAGACTGAGGGCCTTAAGAGCCGGAGCCATAGTGGTCACCTCTGAATAGAGAGTGATTGAATGAATGAATGGAATGAATGATGTGTTAGTTCATTTTCACACTGCTGATAAAGATATACCCCAATGTGATTGAATGAATGAATGGAATGAATGATGTGTTAGTTCATATCATGCTGTTGATAAAAATACACTTTATAAATTACTGGGTAATTTATGAAGAAAAAGAGATTTAATGGACTCACAGTTCCACATGGCTGAGGAGTCCTCACAATCATGGCAGCAGGCAAGAGAGAGAATGAGAGCCAAGTGAAAGGGGTCTCCCTTTATAAAACCATCAGATCTTGTGAGACTCAATCACTACCATGAGAACAGTATAGGGAAACCACACCCATGATTCAATTACCTCCCACTGGGTGCCTCCCACAATGTGTGGGAATTATGGGAGCTACAATTCAAGATGAGATATGGGTGGGGAAACAGCCATATCAAATGATAAACACCAACATCCATTGGGTTGAATAGTCAGAGGTACTATAATCACATGTCCTAGAAGAAAAGAGAAAACTGACCACCAACAAGGTCTGGAACTGAATATGCTTCCTCTTTTCCAGCACCATTTTCTGGGTTCTTTCTAGAGCCCTTTCATTTGTGGACAGGAAGTCAAAGAATTTAGAGTCATGCTTCTGCCTTGGCAGTAGGCTGTCTTGGACACACAGGCACTCAATCATTTCCTAAAAATGAGTTTGAATGCTCAGTCTGTTCCCACTGGCCTTAACTGGCTGCAGGCGTCACAGAGAGCCCCCAGGCCTGGAATGCCACAGTCATTAGTGCAGCTTCCATTAGGGGGAAGGAAACACACATTTTCAGAATAAATGAAGTAAAGAAATAAACGAATTCTTCAGGGGGTCCTAGGGAAGGATGGCACACTTTATCTAGAGAGCTTTTCTCTGGACTTGGGAAAAGGGTACTTAAGCTATTAGGGAGCACATCCTCATGCTGCCTGCTGCAGCAGCTGTACCTCATTCCAGGAGCCTCACAACCAGGCTAGGAGGTGAGCATGATGGTCTCTGTTTCACAGGTAAGGAAGAAGAGGCCGAGACCCCAGGAGATGCTCCGGGCACACAGCTACGCTGTGGAAGCGCCAGAATTCAAACCTAGGACTAACTCCAAAGTCCAAGGGAAATTATGTTCTCTTTCCAAGAATATGGCTTTGCCAGAAGAAAGACTGTAAAAGGACCCCCTTATTGAGATAAAACAGCGCTTCGCAAGATTCTGTGTCAGACGGGACAGCCTCTGAGCGGGTAAAGCAGCCTGGAGCAAGTGGCTCTCGCATCAGCTCTAGGTTCTTTCTCCACAGCTTCTCCTTCCTTCAAGGTCCTTGTATTCAGAACCTGCAGCTCACCCCTCAGGGTGTGCTGTTCACACCTTGCACCCCCAGGACTGCAACTCACTTTCAAAGCACTCATTCAAACATGCAAATCTTCCCTTGGCTCCTCTTAGAACAGCCGAGGTGGATGGAATATCCAAGAAGACTTTACCAAATATTACAAGAAAACAGCCAAGGAGAGCACAGGAACTGCAAAAACATCAGGGTATGAGGCAAGGGCTTCTCCTCCTGCCAGAGAGGGTTTATATCCCAGCTTAGAGGTTCCAACACATTAAGGCATCACCAGGGTCCAGCTGGAGCCAATCTCAAACACAGGTGACGCCACCCCAGAGAGGATAGGAATGACGTGGAGCCTCCAGACCCATGGGAGGCAGCACCAAGATCTCAGATTCACCCATGAGGCAGGCACAGGGCAATAGTCACTGGGACAAGAAAGAAAGTCCTGATTGGGAAGCTGAGGCACAAAAAGCTCAATGATTTGCTCAGTCTTCTGCTATGTTGCTGCCTGACTCTCTGCCCAGGGCTCCTCCTCTGAAGTCATGCTGCTGCTCTGCAGGAGAGCGGGGAGAAACATAGTGGCCATAGCTCCTGGCCTGGGACCTGCCTGCCAGCCACAGGCAGATCCTGGCAGCCAACTTCTGTCACTGGGGCTGTGGTATCCACTGCCACCAAACTGTTTTAGGACTGAGAGGGCCTCTGGGCCATCTAGCACCTTCTCTTAAGAGGTTAGATGGCAGGTCCAAGAATATTCCCAAAACATTAGTGCTTTTCAGCATTTTTCTCAGTCA
This sequence comes from Sapajus apella, assembly GCF_009761245.1. Classification (NCBI taxonomy): domain Eukaryota; kingdom Metazoa; phylum Chordata; class Mammalia; order Primates; family Cebidae; genus Sapajus; species Sapajus apella. The sequence continues at coordinate 24,425,731 of NW_022436961.1, read as the reverse complement.
TGTATTTAGGGTTCCCTCCCAAAACTTAGATAGATTTGTGCAGAATTTACCCCCACCAGTTTTCCTCTTTCTTCCCAGGTCCATTTTCTCTTCTCTGATAGCCATCCCTGCCTGTTACCCTCGTCATTCCGTTCGTCTTTCTCCATCAGTTTCCAGCCACCCTTCCTCTCCAGGTTCCCCTCTAGTGCAGATAACCCATCCTCCTAATCCCATTCTTTAAGCCCTCCCAGTTCTGCCTTGGCATCTGCCTGACCTTCAAGGGGCCGTCTACTGGATATTTCTTCTCAAGAATCCCGGCTCTGACCTCCCCTCTCCCCTACCCCTGCAGCCCCCCTGCCAACCCAGAAATGAGCAGGGCCAGGGACAGGGAGTGGGCAGGGCTATTAAGCGGCGAAGCTGGAGCAGTTTATGCAGCGTGGTCTCTTTGTTTCATCTAGTGGAACTGGCCTCGTAATTAACTCCTCCCCATGGAGCCTGCTGGTCCCTGAGCTCCCTTTACACTCACAATTTCACATTTCAAGGACGTTCCAGAGCGCACATCTGCTCCAGCAGCCTGTTCCGGCTTCAATTCTGCCACCTCTCAGTGGGACCAGGATTTGAGCTTCATTGCAGCCCAGAGTTCTCCTGCCCCAGGGATGAGCCAGCCTGAGCAGAGCAGCTTCTCCCCAGCCTCTACCCATAGCCTTCTGCCCAGTTCTCATCCTGATCAGGACCCTGAGGAGGCAGCCACAGATGGAACAAATGGAGGGGTCAGGGAGGGGACAAAGGACTACAACTCACACAGCATCCTCCTCTCTACCTAGCCCAACACTTAGGCGACACAGAAATGGAAATCTTTGGAGTCCTATGTTCTCTTTCTCGCCAGCTCCCAAGAGGACCAAATCTCTCATTTTGGTCTCACTTTTTATTTTTTGTCTTTTTTCCCCTTTTTTGCAGAGAACAGCGTCTTGCTATATTGCCCAGGCAGGTCTCAAACTCTGGGCTCAAGCTATCCTTCCACCTCTGGCTCGGTAAGAGCTGGGATTACAGGCATGAGCCACTGAGCCCAGCCTCGTGGTCTTACCTTTTAGATCAGGAATATTTCTTGCTTCTGCTCAGCTTTAAGGACCCAATGTGGACTTTCCAGGACCAACAAGGGGTAAATAACCCAGCAAAAGGGTCTATCATTGTTCCAGGTTAAAATTGTCTCACTTTTCTCCCTCCATTATTTTGTGTTGGAATTGTATGTGCACATCGTGCCCTTAGAGGAACAAACCAGGCACTCTCGCCTGTCCTATGCATAAGAGCAATGAGTCTAAACATGGCACAGCCCTTTAGAAGAACCTGTTTCATAGCGGAAAACACTGCTTGCTTCAGCAAACAGGATGGGAGGAGGCTTTTGATCCCTCATGTGGACACTGCAAGTAATCATTTGTTGTGTTCGCTTCTTCGCTTTGGTGGCTGAGACCCTCTCAGCGATGTCTGCAGTTCGCCTCCAGGACAGTGTGATAACTTCACCCCTACCTGCATCTTACCCCCTAATGCTTGTTTTCTCTTCCCTCCCTCTTCTTTCTCTAGGAAGATACTGCCCAGGATCACGGGTGAAGGGAGGTGAGCTTACCTGCCTATGTCTCCCAGTGGCAGAGTCATGGTTGGTTGAAGGCTCCCATAGCCATGCCTGCTGGAGAGCCTGGAGTGGCGCTCACAGGACCATGCCTCACACTCCCTGGTTCTCTAGAAGGAATCCTTTCTCTCCCACACTGCCACCTCCCCCAGGAAGTGGGAGTGAAGAGCAAAGGGGTATGGAGAGCCAGCCCACCCCGTCTGCTTGCATGGTCTTGAGACACTCTCCTAAAACCTCACTGGTCCATTTATTTTCCTCTTTCATTCTCCAAACTTTTATGACACAGTAAATACTTCAAAGGCCAAGCAGTGTCTAAGAACATTCAAAGGGTGGATAACTGGGGCAGTCTATCCCTAGGGCCCTGCAGGCCTCCTTTGGTTCACATCTGTCAAGCTTCTGAGCTTCAAGAAAATCAATGGCATGGAGGCTTCCAGAGCCAGCTAGAAAAACATTTCTCCATCTCAGCCCAGGCAACAACAGCAACATCCGTCACCCTGCCAGTCCCGGCCCATCAGTGGAAATGACGGGGAGCAATGCCTCAGGGCTGAGAAGGGCTTCTAGGTTCAGGCTGCCAAGGAAAGAAAACAGAGCGGAGAACAAGGCAGAGATAAGATTCTTCCTACCCCTTCCAACCCAGTAATACCTGTTTGGAAAACCAGTTGCAGAGAAGGATGCAAGGAATCTTTTGTGTGTTTGTTTGCTTGCTTGCTTGTTCTAAATGCACATATAGTAATATCTTGCAACTTTATTTCATATATATATATATACACACACACACACACACACATACATATACATTTAAAATAGATGTGCTCTGTAATATGCTCTTGTGTGTTCTAAACCTCTAGTGTAGAGATCATGTATATCTCTATCAGTTTACAGATGGAGAAATCAAGGTGAAGATAATAAACATGGTTTACCAGAGTCACAGTTTTACCTAGTGGCTAAACTGAAACTTCAGCCCAGTTCCCTGATCTCCAATTCAAATACACACCTCGCCCCCAACATCTCCTCAGTCAATCAGAGCAACACAGCCCCTCCCAGCCTATAGCTCTTTTTGGCTCCAGCTTCTGAGTAACACAGTGGAGAATTAGAGACGGTTTGATAATCATGGCATGAGGACCTGGGGATCCAGGAGCAAGGGAGCGAATAGGCATGGAAAGTTAGAGAGACATTTTAGAGAAGTAGGAGAACTAGGAGCCTAGAGCCAAATTCCTACTGAGTTTCTACTAAAGAATTGTGTTTCCTCTCCCAGAGGAACTAGCCTCACATCAGCAAGCAGATTTGTTAGGTCATTGTTCAGTGAATGCCTACCCTGTGTCAGGCATGGGGCTGGTCATCTGGGGAACACATGGATGAAAGAGGTGTGTTTTCTGGCCTCAAGAAGGTCATTTTAATGAGGAAGATGATTCTTTGACAAAACCCAATAATTGCTCCCTTATATTAATCATCTCGACTTTCTTAGAAATACAACTCCCAACTTGAGCTGGGATTAAAGGCCGTATTTTCCAGCTTCACCTGCAACTCCAGCCAAAGGCATCAGCAGAAGAGATGTCTGCAATTTTTAATGAATGTGTTTACAGAAAAGGGATATGCCCTTTGTAAACCTTCCTTCTTCTAGCGGGAATGTGTACATGAAGGCTGGACCTCTAGCAGCCACTTTAGACCTGGAGGTTACCTTTGGAATGGGACCTGTCCATGGTAGAGCACAGAACAGAGAGTGTCCGGACCCAGACACCGTGGGTCACTGACCAGCCGCAGAGTCACTACCTCCAGACTTCCTATACACAGGAAGACTTTTGCCTTGTTTAAGATGCTATTGTTTTAGAACTTTCTGTTACACTCACTTCACTATAACCCTCACTAGTAAAGCACCCAGCAGACAAGTCAGACTGTGGTAAGAGCTGATTGTGTTTTAGGAGTCCGCTGTGCGAGCAGAACCAGGATCGATTGACTCTGCTCAGGCGGGTTTAAAAAAGCATCACAGAGAATATGTGTGAACGAGTCTTTAAAAATGAAGTAGGATTTCCTCTGGCAGACAAAGCAGGTGGGGAGTCCCAGAGGCAGGGAAACATGGAGACTGAAAAACACAGGGCTCATTCGAGGAAAGGGAAGCACCCGCATGCCACTGCAACACTGAGTAGGAGAGAACTGTCTGAGAGCAGAGGCCTTTCCAGTGCCCATCTAGTCCCTCCTTGACACGACGTACGGATGCAGGGTGCAGCCTCGGTCCTCAGCATCCCTCCAGCTTCTATGTCATTACCCTCCCAATGCCTTTCTGGCCTGCAGCTGTTCACACCAGCTGTTGTGACTATTCTCACTACGCACTCTGGAGTCCATGGGGAACAGGCTGCAGGGCAGGAAGGCAATGGAGGACTCCAGGGAAGGCCATTAAACACCTGCTGGGCTACACTCCAAAGGTTCAGGAAGGTAATTTCTGGGCTTCCAGGTAACTTGGGCCTTGCAAAAACAGAACTGCTGCCTTCACAAGCACTCAAGGGACTGAGCATCTGAGAAGCAGAAAACAAGGCCACTGTCCTTATGTTGGTTGTCTATTGCTATAGAACAAACCACTCCAAAACCTAATGGGTTAAAGCAACAAGAATTTGCTCTTTCTTATGATGCCGTAGACTGGCTGGACTCTCGGCTGGGCATTCTACCCGCTGTGTAGTTGGTTGGAGTTATTCATGGGAAAGTTCAACCAGGGCTCAACCACCACTCATGCATGGTGGCTGACATGACTGCCAGGCAGGGCCTCTCCACGTTATTTCTCTAGGATAGTAGCCAGACTTCCTTATTTATTATTTGTATAAATTTAAGGGGCACAAATGCAGCTTTGTTACATGGATATATTGCCCAGTGGTGAAGTCTGGGTTTTTAGTGTAACCATCACCCAAATAATGTACATTGTATCTATTAAATAATTTCTCATCCCTCAACTCCTCCCATCCACCTCCACCCTTCCAAGTATCCAATGTCTATCATTCCACAATCTATGTCCACATGGGGACGGTGACAGATTAGAATGGAAAGAGTCCTCTACCCCTATCCCAATTTAACAGAGGCAGGAAGCAGTTAGAAAAATCTCAGCTAAAAACACAGACACCTCTTATAGAAAAGGAAAGACATCTTGGGTCTAGAGTCAAGAGTTCAAAGGACAGAGTCACAAATGTGGAAGATTAAAAACAGGAGCTAAGATCAATGAATGTAGAAATCACTCGAAGGGAGCACAATTAGACTCTAATCAAGGAAAACCCATGCCTCTGGAGTTTGGGGGTTGGTAACATGT
>NW_022436961.1:24370156-24420739 GCF_009761245.1 Sapajus apella | reverse complement strand
CAATTCTCCTGCCTCAGCCTCCTGAGTAGCTGGGATTACAGGCACACGCCACCATGCCCAGCTAATTTTTTGTATTTTTAGTAGAGATGGGGTTTCACCATGTTGACCAGGATGGTCTCGATCTGTTGACCTCGTGATCCACCCGCCTCGGCCTCCCAAAGTGCTGGGATTACAGGCTTGAGCCACCGCGCCCGGCCCTTTCTTTTTTTTTTTTTAAAGACAAAGTCTCACTCTGTTGCCAGGCTGGAGTGCAGTGGCATGATCTCAGCTCACTGCAACATCTGCCTCCTGGGTTCAAGCAATTCTCCTGCCTCAGCCTCCCAAGTAGCTGGGACTGCAGGCATGCGCCACCACGCCCAGCTAATTTTTGTATTTTTAGTAGAGATGGGGTTTCAACATGTTGGCCAGGATGGTCTGGATCTCTTGATCTCATGATATGCCCACCTCAGCCTCACTAAGTTCTGGGATTACAGGCAAGAGCCAATGTGCCTGGCCAATTTCAGCATTTCTGTGGGCCAGTGTATGTCTCCTAGTCCCCTTCCTTTTGTCTGGGAATGTCTGTCTATTGTGAAGACCCTTTCTTCCGTCTCCATCATCTTGGGTACATTGCATATTGGGGGTGTGGTGGCAGATAACTTGTCTTTTAAATTTTCAGGTCTCTTAAACAGCAGTAGACCCATGGGAACAGCAACATGCGAAGGGCCTCATCAACCTCTGGACTTGAGGCAGAACACAACATTGAGGACATCAACCCCATTACTATGATTAGGGGACGCTTTAGGGGTCATGGGGGGGAAACATGGTGGAAGTGACATTCTGGAACAGTTAGGCCCAGGACTTAAAAAGTTGCACAGCTTCTATTTCAGCCTTTTAGAACCCTGAGTCCTCATGTAAGAAGGTGTAAGCTATTGTGATGGACAGACAAGGTAGAGAGAGGATCTGGAGGAGAAAGGAGAAGCCCCAGCCAATGACCACACCAACACACTCGATGAAGAAATGCCTCACTGTCACAGTAAGGTTCTTGGAGGGTGAATGCAGCCACCTGAGCCCAGGCAAGGTCAGCAGATGAGCCAACCAATCCACAGAGCCAAGAGAAAGAATAAGCAGACCGGCCAGCCAATCCACAGAAATAATAAGCAGTTGCTGTTTCCATTTAAGCCATGTTTCGGGGGTGATTTGTTACACAAGATTCTATTATTGACATAATCCTCCTCTTCATTTTATATTCTAATTCTCTGCTGGATTAAAGGGTTAAATAGTAGATATTGGCTACCACTGATGAAAAGGCATGAAGCAAAAACATTTCACAGTTTATCCCTTTCCACAAGACTGGGAAAACTTCATGTAATCCTAGAGAAGCCAGAAATGATTCAACACCATCATTTTACAGATGAAGGCACAGATACAGAAGATGATTCGTCCAAAGAGCCTGGAGGGCAGGTAGTTCTAATAGCCTTGTGGATCCAGGTTTATAACAAATCCAGAGGTGAAATCTAAGATTCTGACTTTTAATCTAGGGCTATTCTCCATAACCACATAGCTTTTTTTTTTTTTTTTTTTTTGAGATGGAATTTTGCTCTTTTACCCTGGCTGGAGTGCAGTGGCACGATCTCGGCTCACTGCAACCTTCGCCTTCTGGTTTCAAGCAATTCTCCTACCTCAGCTTCCTGAGTAGCTGGGATTACAGGCACTCGCCACCACGCCCGGCTAATTTTTGTATTTTATAGTAAAGACAGGGTTTCACCTTGTTGGCAAGGCTGGTCTCGAACTCCTGACTGTGATCTGCCCACCTTAGCCTCCGAAAGTGCTAGGATTACAGGCGTGAGCCACCTTGCCCAGCTCACATGGCTTCTTAACCAAGAAATGTCATTGTAGGAAAAGTGGAGTGTTAAAAAAAAATAAAGCTTTTAAAAAAATTTTTAAACTTCCATGTTTCCTAAATCATTTAGAAATGTAGGTGACTGAGAGTAATCCAAAACACAACAGTGGTCTAATGAGGTATGTTTTTTTTTTCCTCTCGTAACAAGAATTCACGTTGGGTGCAGGGGCTTACGCCTGTAATCCCAGCACTTTGGGAGGCCAACAAGGGCGGATCACCTGAGGTAAGGAGTTAGAGAGTAGCCTGGCCAACATGGTGAAACCCCGCCTCTACTAAAAATACAAAAATCAGCTGGACATGGTGGCACACACCTGTAATCCCAGCTACTCGGGAGGCTGAGGCAGAAGAATCACTTGCACCCAGGAGACAGAGGTTGCAGTGAGCTGAGATTGTGCCATTGCACTTCAGTCTGGGTGGCAGAGTGAAACTCCATCTCAAAAAAACTAAAAAATTTAAAAATTAAAAAAAGAATTCAGGATAGCAGAGCAGCTGCCTAGCATGGCTACACAAAACTGTCACCTGTGATCCAGGCTCCATCTATCTTTCTGCTCTCTCATCTTTAATATAGAGCTTTCATTCTCACCCTCATGGTCACTGAAAGGCTGCTGCGCCTCCAAACATTGTTTCTATGTTGCAAAGAGGAAAAGGGAGATAAGTCAAAAGTATGCAATGAAATCTTCCTTCTTACAAGGCTTGGTGTTTTTATCCAGGAATGGAAGCTTTCTCTGGAATCTGCCAACAGACAATTGTCCAGAATGATGCCTCATGGTCGTGCTGATAATAAGCGAAGCTAGAAATGTAGGTACTTTATTTTGCTTTCCAGGATCTATAGGACAGAAAGACAACGGAGAAGGAAGTAAAATGGGCCTTAAGTGAATCAATCAGTGGTATCCATCATAAATCTTCCAAAAGAGGAAAAACAAACCAACCAGTGGGAAGAGAAGGTAGGCACTATCTCCCAGTCTTCTGCGTCATTAGCTCTAATTCTTGAACTCACCAGGGGATGGCCAGGTGATTTAGATGAACTACTTGGCCTGCCTCCAAAAGGGACTGTATATGTCATGTGCACAAAGTCACAGGGGTGGTGGAGAACGGGCACAGAGATCTACTGAGAAAGGCCTCAGATGCACAGCACTAACGCCCCTATGGGTTCATGGAAGCCCTTGCATTATGTATATGTCAATAAATCATCATCGTGTTGGGAGTAAGCAAAGAGACCACTAAATTTAGAATAAATTTCAAATTCACCTAAATTATACATGCCTGATAAATGGGACCCTTTCAGGAAGCAAGAAGCCCTGTCTGTGAATCATTCAGCTCCTGGTCTCTGGGGCAGAATATAACGTAAGAGGAATACTGGATTGTCAGAGCTTAGTTTCCCACATCATCCTCTAACAATCCCCATTCAGGATCCAGTGGCCTGACTGGATCCAATCCTTCATCAGCACCATTTAGGAGAGGCGCAGAAACTTCTGTTCCTTGGCATATGGCTAACGTGTGTGAATACCAAAATGAAGTGTTACCGGAGGGACAGATAGAAGCTCAAGAAAGATCTACTATAAAAACAAAAAAAGAGGAAGACAGCCAGCTGGGGAGCCAGCAATCATCATTGTATAGTTAATGAGGCCAACAATGGAAAAGCACTTAGCTCCGGATGGAAGCTAGAAATTAGCCACATTCCAGCCCAGGGAGCGCAGGCCCGACCTGGGGACTAGTTCTGGGATGGAGCACCAGACCCTGGGGAAGAAGGAACAGTGAATACCTCCTGATGACCTTTCAGTGGTCCTTGGTGTTGGCAAGTCACAGGATCCTGAAAAGCCAGTTGTCCTGAGAGCATCACTTCCAAATGAGAAACATGGATGTTTTGAGTCATCCATGCGTTCTCCCTCTGAACTCTTCCCAGCATCTCAGCTCCCAGGAAGCTACCATAACCTGCAATTAGCTAGGTGGCACTACTTTCCCACAGCCAGCCAGAGCCAGGCATGAACGAGGAGTAGTCCCAAAAATGCCTCAGACCTTGTCCTCCCCTCCAGGAGCCAACAGCCCAGCTGGGGTGACCAGACACACAGCCCCAGAAGATAATTAACAGTGAGCTGGCTGAAGGAATATGGCCCAGGTCAGGAGACTCAACTTCTCATCTCGGCTCACTCACTAATTGGCCATATGACCTTGGAAAGGTCAGGCCCTCCACCTCTCTGGACTTCAGTTTCATTGTTTATAAAGTGAGCTGGCTAAACTAGCATCAGTGGATATAAAACTTTGCTAAGAGTGGGACCAATTTTTTCGAGAGGGAACTTTTCGAGGAAACTAATATATGAAATAGACCAAGGTAAAACTGATGTTTTGAAGCAGGAGCCCACAGCCAGAATGGTGCATTCTCTCCAGAAGATGGTTTGGGAAGCACTGAAATGGGGTTCCTCTCAGTTCTGAATGGCCTGGAGATCCACCAACTTCAGTCTACTGCAAACATACGTGTTAAATGTGCAGTGACTGGAAAAGCTAATGGTGCGCATGAGGTCAGAAACCCAACCCACAGGCCACCTGAGCAGAGCAGCAGTAAGCACAGACTCCAGGTCCAAAGATTTGGAAGGACACTCATTAATCCCAGATAGAGACCTTTACCAGCATTACCTATAGATGCAGGGTCCTGCTTCATCTAGCTCAGCTGATCATCTGCTCAAGAGATTCCTCATTCTGGAACCCTGTCCAGCTCCCAGGTTCTAGCCTGCCCGTAGGTCAAGTTCTGCTCTCTTGAACACCCCAAAGCAGTGCTGCACAATGGAACTGTCCGTGATGAAGGAATTGTTTGTATTCTGTGCTGTCTAATACAATCCATTAGCCAATATTCACCTTATGTGGCTATGGAGCACTTAAAGTGTGACTATTTCCACTGAGGAACTGAATTTTTTATTTCATTTTACATAAACTTAATTAGCCATGTGGGGCTAGAGGCTACCACATTGGCCAGCACAGCATTTATGGATCTGTGTTTCCCCTCCAACCCCACCTTCTCTCCACCCTTAATCTGAATTGCATCACTGAGAGGCCCACTCAGAAAGCAGTAGTATGAGTCTCCTAGCCCTGGAGAGTGTGGTCCTCAGATCTGCAGCATCAGCATCACCCGGGGGCTTATGGGAAATGCAGAATCTCCAGCCTCCCTCAGTCCTCCTGGGTCATCACCTGTATTTTAACAAGACGCCTCCGTGACTTGTAGCCATATGAACACTGAAGAAGCACCACTCTAGCCCACTGAGGGTGGCAGGACACATGAAGAAACTGAGGCCCAGACAATGTGAGCCTCTCACCAAGACTTACACAGCCAAAAATGGGTTGAAATAATGCTTCTAACGCACATCATCTGATTTCAGTTCAATGGACAGTTTACAGCCTCTCCTTATTTATCTGTCCTTTGCTTCTGCCCAGGAGGAGCCATTATCAATTTTTTTAACAGGAGTCATTTAGTCTCCCAGACTGCCAGCTTACCCATTACCACTAAACTGTTAACACTTAAGCCCAGCCATTAACAAAGTTATTTAGCATAAACAGAAGGCGGTGTCCTGGCCTCCAACACAGGAGTTAGTGTAGCTAGACTAGTGGTTTTCAACCTGGGAGATACTCAGGGGCTTTGCAAACATTTGATTCATATTATAAATAGATATTAATATTTTCAAAAGCACAGTGCAAAACAGCACAAGAATGAAAACGTGTAGCATAATACATCTTAGCACTTAGAAGACCACCAAGACCACTGTGTACATTTGTGACGCCAGGTTAAATCGTCTTTTTTCAGAACTCAGAATAATTTCTGCCATCTGACAAATATCCAGACTTCCGGTACATGCGTCATTGATTAGGAACACTGTTTTGCACTGGAGCAATTTTCATTTCGTTTTTTGGTTTTCAGCTTAGATCTTCACATGTTTCTTTGCATGAGCCTGTTTCAGAAAACATATTACTACACTGCGTGTGTTCCCCAAGCTGTTCAATACCAGGCAAGGCTCAGGCTCTATGCTGGGGCGTCTTGTTTCTCGGCATAAGCTTCATCCAATGACTAGTGAAGAGTGATTCGCAGCATTAAGGTGACATCATGCAACGATGGCTGAAGTGCTTGTGATAATTTATGGATGATTCTTAGTTGATATTGAGTCCTTTCTATTGAGAAACTTTCGTACAATGAAATGCATAGACCTCCACTGTATAACCGATAAGTTTCGACAAATGTGTAAACACCTGCATAAATAACAACCAAATTAAATACAGAACATTTGTGTCACCCCGGAAGGTTGCCTTAGGTCCTCTTCCAACCAATCCTCATGCCCTGTGCCTGATTTCTACTACTACAGATTAGTTGCATTCTGTTCTTGAACATCATGTAGATGGAATCACACAATATGTACTCTTTCATGTCTGTTGGCTTTCACTCAGAGATCCCAGGTCCCAGGTGCATTCACTTCTTTTCCCACAGGTTATTGGGGTACAGGTGGTATTTGGTTACATAAGTTCTTTAGTGGTGATTTGTAAAATGTTGGTGCACCCATCACCTGAGCAGTATACACTGTGCTTTATTTGTAGTATTTTACCCCTCACCACCCCCACCCTTCCTCTCAAGTCCCCAAAGTCCACTGTATCATTCTTATGCCTTTGTGTTCTCATAGCTTAGCTTCCACGTATCAGTGAGAACATATGATGTCTGGTTTTCCATTCCTGAGTTACCTCACTTAGAATAATAGTCTCCAATCTCATCCAGGTTCCTGCAAATGCCATTAATTCATTCCTTTTTATGGCTGAGTAGTATTCCATCATATATCTATTTATCTACAGATAGATATATATAAAGATATCTATATCTGTATATCTATAGATAGATATAGATATACAGATACAGATGCATATCTCATAGTTCATCTGCTCGTTGATTGATGGCATTTAGGTTGGTTCCATGATTTTGCAATGGGGAATTGTGCCACTGTAAAATGTGTGTACAAGTATCCTTTTTGTATAGTGACTTCTTTTCCTCTGGGTAGATATCCCGTAGTGAAATTGCTAGAGCAAATGTTAGTTCTATTTTTAGTTCTTTAAGGAATCTCCTTGCATTGGGCTTCACTTTTCTCTGATGCCTCCCTGATCAGCTTAATAACTAACCTCCTGACTTCTTTTTCAAGTAAATCAGGGATTTCTTCTTGGTTTGGATTCACTGCTGGTGAGCTAGCATGATTTTGAGGAGTGTTAAAGAGCCTTGTTTTGTCATATTACCAGAGTTAGTTTTCTGGTTCTTTCTCATTTGGGTAGGCTCTATCAGAGAGAAGGTCTAGGGCTGAAGGTTGTTGTTCAGAGTCTTTTGTCCCATGGGGTGTTCCTTTGATGAAGTAGTCTCCCCACTTTCTTGTGGATGTGGCTTCCTGTGAGCGAAGCTGCAGTGACTGTTATCTCTCTTCTCTTGCCACCCAGCAAGTCTACCTGGCTCCAGGCTGGTACTGGCGGTGGTCTGCACAGAATTCTGTGATGTGAACTCTCTATGGGTCTCTCAGCCATAGATACCAGCACCTGTTCCACTGGAGGTGACAGGGGGTGAAATGGACTCTGTAAGGAGTCTTAGCTTTAGTGGTTTAATGTTCTATTTTTCTGCTGGTTGGCCTCTTGCTGGGAAATGGTGCTTTCCAGAGAGCATCAGCTGTGGGATTATGGAGAGGAACCAGCAGAGGGAGGGGCCCTGGAACTCCCAAGAATGTATACCTTTATCTCCAACTACTAACTACCAGGGTTAGGCTTGTCTCCTTGGCAGGTCTTGCTGCAGCTGAGTATTTGGAGCATCTCCCAGGTCCTGCAGGAGCAGTCCACTTCCTTCAGAGGGTCTGTGGTACTCTTGGGATTCCTGGTTTGTTCTTACAGTTGTTTTGGATCTAAAAGTCATGATGTAAGCCTCTGTTCTGTCCATCCCAGTCAGAGCTGCAATCTCGTCCTGCCTCCCATCCACCCTCATGAGCCCTGGAATTTTCCCAGGTGCATTCACTTTATTGTTCCGTAATATCCCATGATATTAATATGTCATATTTTGTTAATCCACTCACCTGGAGATGAATTGTCTCCAGTTTGGGTTCTTGCGACTAAAACTACTATATTCTCTTACAAGTCTTTTTCCAGACTTAGATTTTCATTTCCCTTGGGAAAATACCTAGAAACTGAATTGCTAGGTCATAGAAGAGGTAAATGCCTCACTTTGTATGGAACTCTCAAGTAGTTTTCCATAGAGGTTGGAATATACCCACCAAAAAAGTATGAATGTTCAAGTCAGTCCAAATCCTTGCTAGCACTTGGTGTTGTCAGTCTCATTTTTCTGTTTTCCTAGGTACCAAGAGGCAGATCACGTGGGGTTTGTGGGTTTTGTTTTAGCAAGCACATTTTTTCTATGCTTATTGAGCATTTCCATACCTCCTTTTGTGAAATGGCCTTCATGTCCTTTTCTCATTTATCAGAGGCTTGCCTTTTAACTCTTGATGAATGAGAGTTGTTTTTTAAATGACAGGCTTTTGTCAGTATGTGCGTTATGACTATTTTCTCCCAGTCCGTGATTTGCCTTTTTCACTTCTTAATGGAACTTTTATTTTTTATTTCTGAAAATGCAAATGGTGTTATATATTGTTAACATTTAACTTTGCTATAACAAATTTTTACTCTCCACTTTCTAAGTCTCTGGAGGTATTTTGAAAAAATAAAGGTAGGAGTTAGTGGGGAAGGAGGGATGGGTAGGCAGAGCACAGAGGACTTTTAGGGCAGTGAACAGTGAAGCTACGCTACAATGGTAAGTACATGTCATTATACGTTTGTCAAAACCCATAAAATGCACAACACCAAGAATGAACCCGAATGTAAACTTTGGACTTTGGGTGATAATGACCTGTCCACATAGGATCTTCAGTTGTAACAAATGCAGCACTCTTGGGGGGAGGTCACCAGTAGGGGAGGTTGTTGGGGGAATGTGCAGGGGATACATAGAGACTCTGTAATTTCCATTCAATTTGTCTGCGAACCTAAAACTGCTCTAGAAAATAAAATCTATGTAAAAATATTTTAAAATAAAATAAAGGAAATTGTTACCATTTGCAACTGTGTATTCATGCAGATTTTTGGAACTGCTCTCACTGTCTGGCTTTATAATAAGTAAATTATTATATGAAAAAGCTCTTGCCATTTCATCTACTAAAGTAATAACTCTAACAATTTATATATCCTAATTTCCTATTATACATTAAACCTTCTGCTATTAAAACACACAAAGCATTCTTTTCAGTGTTAGATTCAAGGGGTATGTGTGCAGGTTTGTTACGTGGATGTATTGCGTGATGCTGGGGTTTGGGCTGCTAGTGATCCTGTTGCCCAAGTAGTGAACATAGTTTCCCATAGGAAGTTTTTCAACCCCTGCCCACCTTCCTCCCTCTCCGTTTTGGAATCACTAGAGCTTACTGTCCCCATATTTGTGTCCATGTGTACCTAATATTTAGCTCCCATTTACAAGGGAGAGCATGTAGTATTTGATTTTCCTTTTCAGCATTAATTCACTTAAGATAATTATCTCCAGGTGCATCCATGTTGATGCAAAGGCATAATTTTGCTCTTTTCATGATTACATAGTATTCCATATGTGTATGTACCACATTTTCTTTATCTATTCCACTGTTAACAGGTACCTGGGTTGATTCCATGTTTTTGCTATTACAAATAGTGCTGTGATAAACATATGAATGCAGGTATGTTTTTGGTAGAACAATTTATTTTCCTTTGGGTATATACCCAGTAATGGGATTGCTGACATGAATGGTGATTCTATTTTTAGTTCTTTGAGAAATCTCCAAACTGCTTTCCACAGGGGTTGAACTAATTCACATTTCACCAACATTGTATAAATGTTGCCTTTTCTCTGTACCTTGCCAGCATGTTATTTTTTGGTTTTTTAGGGATCGCCATTATGACTAGTGCGAGATGGTATCTCATCGTGGTTTTGATTTTCATGTCACTGATGATTAGTGGTGCTGAGCATTTTTGATGTTTCTTGGCTGCTTGTATGTCTTCTTTTGAGAAGTGTCTGCTCATGCCCTTTGCCCACTTTTTATGGAGTTGTTTTTTCTTGTTAAGTTTTTTGTAGAATCTGGATATTATTCCTTTGTCTGAATGTCTAGTTTTCAAATATTTTCTCCCATTGTGTAGGTTGGCTGTTTACTCTGTTGATAGTTTCTTTTGCTGTGCAGACGCTCTTAAGTCCCATTTGTCTATTTTTAATTTGTATTTACTTTTGGGGTCTTCATCGTAAGTCCTTGGCTGTGCCAGTGTCTAGAAGAGGATTTCCTAGGTGTTCTTCTAGAATTCTTATAGTTTGTCGTCTTACATTTAAGTCTTTAATTCATCTTGAGTTAACTTTTATATCTGGTGAATGGTGGGGATCCTAGTTTAATTCTTCTGCATATGGTTAGCCAGTTTTCCCAGCACAATTAACTGAATGAGGTATCCTTTCCCTACTGTTTATTTGTGTCTACTTTGTCGAAGATTAGTTGGTTGTAGGTGTGTGGCCTTATTTCAGGAGTCTCTATTCTGATCTTTCAGTCTGTGTGTCTATTTTTGTAGCAGTACCATGCTGTTTTGATTACATAGCCTCATAGTACAGTTTGAAGACCAGGAATGTGATACCTCTGACTTTGCTCTTTTTGCTTAGGATTGTCTTGGCTATTTTGGTTCTTTTTAATTCCATAAGAATTTTAGAATAGTTCTGTGAAAAATGACATTGATGTGATAGGAATTGTGTTGAATCTGTAGATTGCTTTGGGCAGTATAGACATTTTAACAATATTGATTCTTCCAATCCATGAGCACAGAATGCTTTTCCATTTGTTTGAGTCATCTCTGATTTTTTTCACCAATGTTCTGTAGTTCTTCTCATAGAGATCTTTCACCTCCTTGGCTAGGTATATTCCTAGATATTTTCTGGATGTGAGCAGCTATTGTTGGGGTGTTAGGTTAGGTTGGACATATTCCTTGGTTAGGTATATTCCTAGGTATTTGGGGATGTGTGTGGAATTGCATTTTTGATTTGGCTCTCAGCTGGAATGTTACTGGTGTATAGAAATGTTACTGACTTTGGTACATCGATTTTGTATCCTGAGAAATAACTGAAGTCATTTATTCTTTTATGCTGAAGTCATTTATTCATTTAGAAGTTTTTGGCAGAATCTTCAGGGTTTTCTAGGTATAGAATCATATTAGCAGCAAGGAGAAACAATTAGACTTTCTCTTTTCCTATTTGAATGTGTTGACTTGTATTTCTTTCACTCGCCTAATCTCCCTGGCTAGCCAGTGCTGCGTTGAATAAGAAGGGTGAAAGCAGACATCCTTGTCTTGTTCCACTTCTTAGGCACAATGTTTCTAGTTTTTGGCTATTCCGTATAGTGTTAGTTGTGGGTTTGTCATACAAGGATTTTATTATTTTGAAATAAGTTCCTTCTATGCCTAGTGGGTTGAAAGGTTTTGTCATGTAGAAATGTTGGATTTTATTAAATGCTTTTTTATGTCTATTGAGATGATCATATGGCTTTTGTTTTCATTGTTTATATAAAAAACAATTTTTAAGAAATCCAAAAAAACATAGGTATACATAGGCTACTGTGTCCACTCTGGCTGACTATAAGAAATGTGTTTATTCTCTTCATGCTCGTAATTCTCTGATTCACCACCAGCTAAACAAAAACACCTCTACACAAACACACACACTCTGCATCACCATGTATTTCAATTATAGAACACAAAGTAGCAATCGCTTTATGCAGTTTCTAGACTCTTAATCAGTTTGTATGGTTCTTGTGGCCCTAGATCCTTTATTAAGTCACTCACTGCCAGTCATCACCAACACCAGCAGTCCTTTCAGGCCTCAACAAGGACACCTTCTGGATTTCAAGGTTCTAGAACTTCTCATGAGGACAAGTTGTGTCTTCCTGACTGGGAAAACCCATTCAACCTTGTAAATTCAGTGTGTTTGGGAGGTATTGATCATGGACCGAAAGAAGGCAGAAACATACTTCAACCAAACTCTTGGGGTCTTCTCTCTCAGAAATTGTCCTTGACCTACCAAAAATTTAATTTCTCAAAAGAGAAGAGCCACATTGTTATGTGGGAGATATATTCTAAAGTCAAAGTGAAAAAGGAAATTGAATATGGACAATATTACCTTTGTAAATTCCTTATATTTTCTATAAAATACATTATGCAGTGTTTGTAAAATGCACCTGTGTATAGCATTATATAAGCACAAATGGAATGTATATATCATCTATGTTACATACAGTATTACATGTAAAATATTACACATAGATAATAGCAATGATGGTGAAGAGGTGAGGATGTGGAGCAATGAAAATTCTCATTCTTTGCCAATAAGTATAAGTTAGGTCAGCAACTTTAACAGTTGGCATTACCTAGTAACTTGAACAGGCACATATCCCATATCCCAGAAATACCACTCCTAAGTGGAACCCTAAATGAACTCACATACAGGTACACAAGGAGCCATGTAAAGAATGCTGACACAGCTGGGCACGGTGGCTCACGCCTGTCATTCCAGCACTTTGGGAGGCTGAGGCAGGCAAATCATGAGGTCAAGAGATCAAGACCATACTGGCCGACATGATGAAACCTCATCTCTACTAAAAACACAAAAATTAGTCGGGCGTGGTGGCACGTGTCTGTAGTTCCAGCTACTCGGGAGACTGAGGCAGGAGAATCGCTTGAACCCAGGAGGCAGAGATTGTAGTGAGCCAAGATTGCGTCACTGTACTCCAGCCTGGGGAACAGAGTCAGACTCTGTCTCAAAAAAAAAAAAAAAAAAAAAAAAGCTCACACTAGCATTGTTTTCTATGGTAAAATGTTGCAAAAGCACATAAATGTCTGTCAACAGTAGAGCTGATGAGTGAATAATGGTGTGGTCATGCAATGGCACAGCATACTGCCACCAAATGAGCTGGCTAAAGCCACAAACCCAGTGTAGAGCCATGAAGGTGGTCACAAAAATGAACGCAGGCAGCATGATTCTCTTTATAAACCAGACGAAACCACACAATGCTCAACCATATACTATTTAGCGATATGTGAATAGGTGGGAAAACTGTAAAGAAAAGCAAGGGGATGAGATCAGAACAGTCACCTAGTCGTTGCCTCAGAAGGAACAGAGGGAATGAGAATGGGGAAGGGGTCACAGTGAGCTTTAAGATACAGGCACTAGCCTGTTTCTTAACCTGGACAGAAACGTTGTGTTCTTTCTCCTCTTTCTCCTTCTTCTCCTCTTTTTTCTTATTTTTTAAATTGTATGGGGGAGTCCTCTATACATATTTTCTGGTTTTACAATACACAGCAATTCATCATGACATACTATGTCTTAGTTCAGGCTGCTATTACAAAAATACTGCAGACCCAGTGGCTTAAACAACAGGAATTTATTCTTCATAGTTCGAGGCTGAGCAGTCCAAGACAGAAGTGCTGACTGATTCCAATCCTGGTGAAGGCCCTCTTCCTGGCTTGCCCAAAGACACATTTCCTTGCTCTCATGTGCCAGAAAAAGGACTCTTGTCCTTCAGCTCCTTATAAGGGCAGCAGTCCCATTATGGTGGCCCTACGTTCATACCCTCATCTAACGCTAATTACCTTGCAAAGGCCCCACCTCCAAATACCCTTGCATTAGAAATTAAGGTTTCAACATATGAACGTGGGAGGGATATAAACATTCAATCCATAGCATGCAGGGTGTGACCAAGTGCTTCCATGTAAACGACAACTTTATAGGACCGTGTCTTTGTGCCCTTGAATCCCCTGCAACCAAAGGAAGGCTCACACAATGAGAGGACGAGGGGAGGAACCTGAGAACAACCAGGAAAACCGCAGTTGATGTCTCCCATCTCAGGCGGACTCCGGACATATGCTCCTTCTGTGAAATGGCTGCTGGAACGAGCTGCATTATTTACACTGCCTTCCCCTGAGGGCTTTTAGCAACATTCCTTTACTTTCAATATGCATGTGAGAAAACCTCACAGTGATAGGAATTCTGGTCCTCAAAGCTGCTCAGTCTTCTATTTGCTCCACTGCACGAGGTCCACAAGCTGCCAGCTATGCACAGACTCAAGACCTCTCTGGACCCTTTCCTTCCAAGGGCAGGTACAGCAGAGTACAGGGAGATGAAAGTCAAGACCAGTACTGAGACCCTAGGAATGTCAGTTTAGGCCAGTCATACCTCTTTGTGTAATAAAGTCCGATTTTCATTTCTACCCTTTCTCCTGTTTCTGTGTACCCTCTTTACAGTAAGATACCTACAGCTAGCCACTAAAATGTCCCTTGATCTACTGTCTCTTTCATGCTTCACGACAGGCACGGTACGGTGCCTATGTTGGGGAGGCATTTGCTCTGCACTGTGGGGCTCTTCATTGCCTGTCTCTACACTCAGCACCTTTTCTGCCCTATTTCTAGATGTCACCGCTTGCCTTCAGTTCCCTTTAGATGCCCTCCTCCCATCCCCACCTGCTTTTCCCTCCCTGGACATTTCCCCTGCATCCTTTTTTTTTTTTTTTTCTTTTTTTTTTTTTTTTTTGACAGTCTCCCTCTTTCACCCGGCTGAAGTGCAGTGGTGTGATCTCGGCTCACTGCAATCTCTCCCTCCCAGGTTCAAGAGATTCTTCTGCCTTAGCCTCCCAGGTAGCCAGGATCACAGGCATGCACCACCACATCCAGCTAATTTTTGTATTTTTAGTAGAGACAGAGTTTCACCATGCTGGCCAGGATGGTCTCAATCTCCTGACCTCATGATCTGCCTGCCTCAGCCTCCCAAAGTGCTGGAATTACAGGTGTGAACCATCGTGCTTGGCCTCATTTCCCTGCTTTTAATAGAGCTCCCCAGGAATTTTCTCACCCCGGATAGGGTTTGTCCTCTTTGCCCCATGCCTCTTCCCTTTCTTGTCTTACTCTGTCCCAGTTCTGTATTAAGTGTGTTCCATATCTTAAAATTAAATTCTCTCCACCCTAGGGAGTGGGTGTTATTACCCACACCTTGCAGAGGAGGATGCTGACATGCAAAAGGGTTGCATAAAACACCCCTGATCACAGCTGGAGTGAAAGCTGCTGTGTTCCAGCCCTCCTGCCATCTGCCACTGACTGGTGCTGTTGCTTCTGCCACTAGCCCCCCGCTGACAGACCCACCTGGCTCCCTGCGGCAAGCACCAGGGGAGTGGCCAGCACTGCCCTCTGCCACCACAGCTCCAGGCTGACACCGGCCATCCCAGTGCCAAGTGGTCTGCATCTTTCCCTGGGTCTGTCAACAGTTTACAGTGTCTTTCCAAAGCAGACACAATGCCTCCTAGAGCCAGTGTTTCATTTCTTGAAGGGAAAGAGCACAGCCTTTAGCCTTGGTCTGATCTATTCAATCACCTCAATTTCTCCCACAGCTCAGATCCTTTTCCTCCTGATACAGTGTCCAAAATAAATCCAATTTCTTTGTTGATCTGAAGCTCACATCAAACTCCTTACTTCCAGGCATGTGAATTACCACAAATGCATCCCTTGGGTCTGTCCCAATTGAGCTACCTGACTCGCAGTGCTGACAATTTCGTCTCTTGGAAAGAAAAGGATGTAAGGAAGGAGCTGCTACTCTGGACTTAATTCTGACCAACAAGGAAGAACAAATTGGTGAAGTAGAAACGACGGGAACCTTGGGATAAAGGGGCTGTGCCATGTTGGGGCTATTGCAAATGAAAGGAGCATTAGATAGAGTCAGACACGTTGCTTTTGAAAAAGCAGGCTTCAAAACAGTCACACACGCCTGGTGTCATGGACAGGCTATTAAGAAAAAAAAAAAAAAACAGTTACCATATGTCCAAACCCAAAATCAGGATGTGTCATAGGACAACAGATTTCATATTGCAACCAGGGCAACAAGCACTTCAAGAAAAAGAAGCCTGGATGTCAAAATAGTGCTTCTAAATACATGCCAGTGGCCTATGGGAATAGCAGTCAGACTATCTCAATATAGGTGTCTCACTTTCTGTAATATTGGAATACAGAAAGAAACATTGGGAAGCCCTAAAACAAGAAATTCTCAGAATGCAAGTTTAGTGGATGCCAATTGAAAAGACACGGGCATCTAAAGAAAACCCAAAGTGTGTATACAGGGAGCTCTTTGATGAACATTGATTTCAAAAGGATGGGGAGAGGGAGCAGAGGAGGGGATGAGAG
This sequence comes from Sapajus apella, assembly GCF_009761245.1. Classification (NCBI taxonomy): domain Eukaryota; kingdom Metazoa; phylum Chordata; class Mammalia; order Primates; family Cebidae; genus Sapajus; species Sapajus apella. The sequence goes on along the minus strand of NW_022436961.1, from coordinate 24,404,607 downwards.
AAAGGATGACTTTGGCTGAAAAGCATAGAAGGTACCCACTCAAATTAACTTAAAAGGAATGAAAGCTGCGACACCCTAGAAATTCATCAGGCAGGTGGGCTCCAGGTGTGGGTGGAGAGAGCACAAGACCCGTTTTTCTGTGACTCCCCTGCTCTCGCTCTTACCCTATCCTGTGAGTTAGCTTCATCCTCAGGCTGCATTGGACCATGGGGTCTGTGTCAGTTTGAGCTGCTGTGATAACTTACCATAGCCTAGGTGGCTTATACAACAATTTATTTCTTATGGTTCTGGAGGCTGGGAAGTCCAAGATCAAGGTGCCGGCAGATCCAGTGTCTGGTGAGGGCCTGCTTTCTTGTTTGCAAATAGCTATCTTCTCGCTGTGTCCTCACATGGAGGGGAGGAGCAAAGAGAGAGAAAGAAAGCTGTCTCCTGTCTCTTCTTACAAGGGCACTAATCCCATCATAAGGGCTCCACCCTCATGACTAATTATTTCTCAAATCCCCAGCTCCTCCCATACATTCCATTGGAAGTGGATTTTTCAACATGTGAATTTAAGATGGACACAAACACGCAGTCCACAGCATGTGGTCATCCCTATACCCATCAACGGCAAAAGCTGTTTCATAAAATCATAGAATAATCTAGGATTTAATGGAAATTGCAAGATCAGCTGCAATAATTACTACAAATGGGCACATCACCAGGGAGAAATGCCAGAGCAGTGTACACCAAAAAGAGCAGGCTCTAGAGGTCACAGCTAATAATGAGCTATGGTGACACTAGAAAGGGCGATGCGAATAGTCTCCCAGACACATTTGTACTCATGGGGGAGGGACGCCCTGCTTGGGGCAGATGATGCAATGTCAACCAAAGGCTGCACACCAGCACTGCCACTCAGTCACTGCTTTGCCTCCATCCCGGTTGGAAAGACAGAGCAAACATCAGTCAGAAGACACTGGTCAGGGGATGGGGTAAGAAAGGCACCCCCAGATATTCTCAATGAGTTTTGGGTTTACACTTGGGCCAATTTCATCACAGAGCAATGAAAGAACTTGCCATAGGGTGTACAAGACCTCTAATTATGTATTTAAAGAATCAAAAATAAAGGCACAAGTTGCTTAATTTTCTAAATCATTTCCGGAAAAGATACATTCTAGAAATCCACTGCCATGAACCACCAACTTCAATTTTTCAGTAATTCTCTCCTTCCCTGTCAAACTCTCCTTCTGTCCTTGTTCTTTCCAAATGATTTACAAAAACGCCCTGATATCTCCCATTCTTTAAAAACCCTCATTTTGTTCCTTGTCCCGCTCCAGTTAACACTTCATTTCTGTGCTTCTCTTGAGGGCCAAATTTCTGGTGGGGACTGATAACTCTGTGCCATCCAGAGGGAAGGCTATGAATGACCCTGGCTCCGTCTGGGGCCTCCAGGTGCAATCAACCCTGCCCTGCTGGCTTTCCCAGCAAGAGCATGTGACTTCCCTGAGGACCTAGCATCCAAGCTCCAACAGGACTACATTTTACAAAAGCGGATAAAAAAGAAGAGAGGTAGGGGGTGGCATCCTTCTCCTTGGCAAAACCTAGGATCCTGATAGACTGGAGTACTACATGGCACAGCTGCAGAACCTATGCCCATGAATTCTAATTTGCCTGAACTCTTTGCTTGTCCCAGAGGTTGGCTAAAGTCCTTAGTGTGGAGTTTGCTAAGTTGCAATAAGGAGTCTGAATTTTATTTGCGGCGCAAAGGGAAACCACGGAAAGATTTGGAGCCAGGAAGTAACACAATCCGATTTATGTTTTGAAACTTCCACTTTGCTTGCTGTATGGAATGGGTTGTATAAGGATGAGTCAAAGCAGAAGATCCAGTTGGAAGACTGTTGAATTAGCCCAGGTGAGAGAAAGCGGCTGGGCAAGAGTTCATGCTTGGAATGAGGAGCAATAAACAAATTCTACATATTTAGGAAGTAGAAATAATATGAGTTACTAATGTATTGGATGTAGGGCAGTATGTGGAGAAATAACTCAAACATAAATGCCCAGATATCTGGCTTAAGCCACTGTTCAAGCCAGCTGGGCATCATGGCGGGGGGCTATGGGGGTCCCATTTACATAGACGGGGAGAATGAAGAAGTCATTTTAGGAGAGAAAAGAATGGGTTCCCCTTTATAAATTGTGAAGTTTGAGATTATCTGTAAGGCATTCAAATGGAGATTTTAAGTTGGCTGTAGGAGGTATCAATATGGAGTCTAAAAGAGGGGTTGGGGTTAGAGATACAAACTTTGGAACATGCATTGTTTAGATGATGAATATAGAGGGATGAGAGTCAAGACCAGTATTGAGACCCTGGGAATGTCAACATAGGTCAGAAGAGAAGACTGAGAAAGCAAGAGGAAAAGAAGGAGAGAGAGAGGAAGAGAGGGGGAGGGAGAGGGAGAGAGAAAGAGAGAGAGAGAGAGAGAGAGAGAGAATAGAAGACTGACTCATGAAGTAGGAGGAAATTCCAGAGTATTAAGATTTGTGAAAGTCTGGAGAGGAACATGCTTAGGAAGGAAGTCCTGGTAACCACATGTAATACCAGTAAGACTCAGAGAAAGTGGGGCAGAGAAGTGAGCAGCACATTTTAGAATTTGGATGTCAGACACCTTAACAGCAACAATTTCAGCACTGCGAGTCAGAACCAACTTGGGCTGGGTGTGAGGAGAACAGTGGAGGAAAAACAGGAGTGGTTTACTGCAGGGTAGAAAAAGTAATATATTTTCCTTACTCATCACAAGGTTCATGGCTGACATCCCTATAATAAAAGACAGATTAACAAGAGAAAAGCATAATAAATGAATTTAACCAAAGTTTTACATGACCCAGGAGTCTTCAGAAATGAAGACTCAAAGACCCAGAGAAAACTTGATTTTTATGCTAAGTCTGATGAATGAAGTATATAGCTGTGGGGGAAAAGAAGAGGGTATAACCTAATGGTAATAACATGGGGAGAACTTAGCAAGGCCTGTTAGTTTAGATTCTTCTTGGCCTTTGGGTATAGGGCATGACCCCATTAGAATGAGAGTCTCATGAACTACTTTCAGATGAGGGAGGTTAGAGAATTCCTTTACGACCATGCTTCAGGGGAGAAAGGCGGAAGGAAGGCAGGAGAACCTCAGAGTACCTTCTTGTTTCTGTGGTTTTCTCAAATGCAAAGGTGCCATATTTTTGTGTATCATTTTGTTGTTGTTGTTTGTTTGTTTTGTTTTGAGATGGAGTCTAGCTCTGTCACCCAGCTGGAGTGCAGTGGCACCATCCCAGCTCATTGCAACCTCCACCTCCCGGGTTCCAGTGATTCTCCCGTCTCAGCTTCCCAAGTAGCTGGGATTACAGGTGCACACCACCACACCCAGCTAAATTTTTGTATTTTTAGTAGAGATGCGTTCTCACCATGTTGGCCAGGCCTTGTCTTGAACTCCTGTCCTCAAGTGATCCACCCACCTCGGCCTCCCTAAGTGTTGGGATCACAGGTGTGAGTCACCGCACCTAGATGGGGTATCATGTTTTGAGCCCCAAAATTTGTAGAAGATTTTTGAGAGAAGTTTGGCCCTAAAGGGAAGGATAGAAATGAAATGTTAACTGGAGAGAGACAAGGAACAAAATGAGGGTCTTTAAAGAATAAAAGGTATCAGGGCATCTTTGTAAACCATTTGGAAAGATGAAAGAGAGGAGAATTTGACAGTGAAGGAGGGAATTACTGAAACATTGAAGTCGGTGGTTTGTGTCAATGGATTTCCAGGATGTATCTTTTCCTGAAATCATTTACAAAATTAAGCAGCTTGGCTCTCCCCAGGCAGCACGGGGAGGGTCCTGCTTGGTGCTCACAGCGTATCCTGCTTGTGTCTGCGCAGCCTCCAGTCCCAGCTCAGGACCTACCTCCTCAGTCTCAATGCTCTAGCTCCACTGGCAACTAGTCTCCTTTCAGCTCTCCAACACCAAGCCACCAGCCCCCACCCTACCAGAACCACCATACCTGCTGTTCACTCTGCCTGGCGTGCTCTATCCCAGACCTTCCTCGTGACTGGCTTCTTCACATTCTTCCTGCCTACATATTTCCCCTCCGCTTTACTCAGATTCCGCATGCACGTTCGGGTGGTCTTGGGGTGTGAGATCTTCCTCCCTTTTCTCAGGGGCTCCCCCTCCTGCTCATGGCTGGCTGCTCACCTAAATCAGCTAAAATGTCGCCTCTTCAAAAGGCCTTTCCTAACCACCTCCATTATACTCTACTCTGCACCACTCAATTTCCTTCATCACAAGTATCACTACATGTTCTTTCTATTCATTCCTTTGTTTCTTTGCTTAAGGTCTCTCATGAGATTGCAAACCCCATGAGGTAAGGATCATACCCTTTGCTTTCTGAAATGATGATATGATGGCAGAGAATTTTTTTAAACATTTTTTTTTGTAAAACTACCAGTCGAAAAAAGAACTCCTGTTTGTGTAACCCCCCTCATTCTTTATTATTTTTACTGATTTTTACTGATTCACTAAATTAAAATTTCTGGAATCTTTATTAAGATCTTGATCGATCCACTAAATTAAAATTTCCGGAATCAACAAGGCTAGACAGTAGTACATTTTGGTGTATTTATAGTCTAGGCAAATAACCCAGCACAAAAAAAAGTAAATAAATTGATAGATGTAAACCTATGTGAAGGACATGAAGAGCTTATGGTCATGAAACATTTCTCATTCACCATAATATTCCCAATGTGCAAGGCAGGTTATCCAGCAGATATTAGGTATTCAATAAATGTTTGTTGAATTAGCGAGACTAATGAGGCATGCCTCAAGAATCTGTTTCCACCCCAGCCCTGGACAACATTTTTATCAACATTGATGCAACTCTGTTCAATATTTTTATCAATAAATTGAATAAAGACCTGGATGGTAAGTCTGTCAAATTTACAGACAATACAGAACGGGGAAGATAATACAGTGAATAAGAAATCAAGATTCAGCCAGGTGTCATGGCTCATACCTGTAATCCTAGCACTCTGGAGGCCGAGATGGATAGATATCTTGAGTCCAGTAGTTTAAAACCAGCCTAGGCAACATGGCAAAACCCTGTCTCTACAAAAATTTTAACAACTAGCTGAATGTGGTGGTACATGCCTATAGTCCCAGCTACTCCAAAGGCTGAGGCAAGAGGATCGTTTGAGCATGGGAGGTGGAGGTTGCAATGATTGAAATCATATCAATGCACTCCAGCCTGAGTGACAGAGCAAGACCCTGTTTCAGTAAAAAATAAATAGACAAAGAGAAATCAAGATTCAAGACCTTGACAGAGTAGAATAATGGGTTGACCCCAACATGATAAAATTAAGTTATTATTTAGGTTCAGAAGATAAATTACACAAGAGTGATACGTTATAACATGATTTAAAACATAGTGGCTCCTTCTACTGGTTTAAGGAATTACACGAAAAAATGATACTGGGCAAAGTATTTCTCAGAAGTGTGGGAATCCTCAGTTCTTACTCTTATTTGGGAGAAAGAATTCAGCCAAGAAACTAATTAGTAATCTAAGCAAAATGTTTATTAAGGAGGTAAGAGGACATTCCAAGAAGGGACCTGGCCGGGAACAGCAGCAGCAGTGTTTACTTAAAGGGACAGTGTACCCTGAAAGATAAGGTGGGGGGTATTCCTGAAAGAGAATGAACCAGCAGCAGCCCTCAGAGTTCTGCACTGGGTTTTTATGATCTTGGATTTTTTTCTTGAAGCTCCTGCTTCTGTCTTAAGTGTCTACCTTTTTTTTTTTTTTTGAGATGGAGTTTCACTCTTGTTGCCTGAGCTGGAGTACAGTGGCAAGATCTCAGATCACTGCAACCTCCACCTCCCGGGTTCAAGCAATTCTCCTGCCTCAGCCCCCCGAGTAGCTGGGATTACATGTGCATGCCACCATGCCTGACTAATTTTGTATTTTTAGTAGAGATGGGGTTTCAGCATGGTGGTCAGGCTGGTCTTGAACTCCTGACCTAAGGTGCTCCGCCCACCTTGGCCTCTCAAAGTGCTGGGATTACAGGAGTGAGCCACCATACCCAGCCTCCACCTTTTCTCTTTGTCTAGTTTTCCTGCTTCTGCCTTAAGTCTGCCTTTGTACCCACCTAGTTCCCACCCAGGCTTGAGGGATTCTTCCTGACTGCCAGTGGGTATGCATATGCAGCTGGTGTTGGATAGGAATCTACCTAATAGCTGCATTGCTCATTGCAGTCATCCCAGTTGTGCAGCGATTAAATTCACACTTATTGTGCCTATGTATTTCCTAGGAATTTCTTCTTTACCCTCCTCCCCTCCTTATCAGCATGTAGCTAGCTATATTCTAACTGTTTGACTGCCAAGTGGATGATGATGGGGACATCTTAACAGACGTTTCTTCCTGCCTACGTATTTCCCCTCCTCTCTACTCATATTCAGCATGCATGTTTGGGTGGTCTTCGGGTGTGAGATCTTCCTCCCTTTTCTCAGGTGGTCCCCCTCCTGCTCTTGGCTGGCTGCCCGCCTGCTCTACCAGATGGAGCACAAGGGTGTGAGATAAGCAGCCAAACCATAAGGGTGATGGAATGACGGGACTATTGTGAGTGCCGGTGACATGTTAGAGTGTTGTAGCTCAAAAAACAACACCCCAGAATGAAAGCCTACAAAGCAGTGTCAGAAGTAAAATTTTTTCTCCAACCTTCTCCTGCCCTCCTGTCTCTCAGTTCCATTCTCCCCTAAGGGTAACCCTAGAAACTAGAATTCCTCCTTCCCGAGAGAGGTCACAGAAACCAGGACCCCTTTTCCCCAAAGCCAGCCACAAAACCTAAAAACATGACTTTAACTTTCTCCCTGCCTTTCTGTGTAAAAAGTGATCTTAAGAAAGTTATCTGACCTACATTGTTTGGCTGTAGGTCCTAAGACCCCCATTCCAGAGAGGATCGTGCCCCATACCCAGAAGGGAGCAATGCTGCTCAGAGACACCAGGAAGAATCTAGACAGACAGGCTTTGCTGGGTTTCCCCACTCACTCTATTTGCACTAGATCACGCCCTGTTTGTCTAGCCATATTTCTACACGATTGTCCATATTTGTTGAACCTGGGCATAAAAATGGACAATTTCCCCTACAATCTTTGGGTCTTCAGTCTGAAAGTTCCCATGTGTACACATTAAATAAATTGTATGCTTTTTCTCCAATTAATCTGCCTTTTGTGAGTTGATTTTTCAGTGAAACTTCAGAGGGTGAAGGGGAACTTTCTCTATGATCCCTACAAGAGCAGTATCGACACGCTTAGTGAGATTCATCACCAATTCAAGAAAAAACGTGAAAGCCAGAGGGTCTCCTTAGCAGGATTTAAGAAGCCCCTAATGTACTGAAGCTACTGAGCAAACAGAGTAGAGAACTGGGCTCAGGAGCTCAGAAGAGATGCAGAGGAAGTCGAATCCCCAGTCCAGTAGGTCTTTTATGCAAAAGCCAGGGCCCCCTCAGGAAGGTTTGGGACCCTGAGACTTGGAATGGAGGATATGAATATTTACGTTTAAGAATCTTGAATGCCCAGGTTCCCAAGAACTTGCTAAGCATGCAAAGTGGTCCATTCTATCAGAAGAAACTGAATGCCCCTTGCTTAAAGACCATTCGGGAGCCTCCAGTGAGTCTGGTGCTTTATAATACTTGTTCCTCTCAGGATCTACCCTACCTCCCCTCGCATCAGCCAGACCAAAACATCAAATCACATAACTGGGAGAACCTCCAAGAGGTCCATCCTATTGACCATAGAGAATAAGCAAGATGTGTCAAGTACAATGGAAGCCTCAGTAAGATAAACCCTTCTAAGATTCAGGGGCCAGATATATCAGTAAAGTTTTTATAGCCAGGGATTTGAGACATACCTGATGCTCTCAAAAGTAAAGGACACATGATTGCATTTCATAATGTCCCTAAGTAAAAAGCACAACCTATTTATGGGCCTCTTTGAGTTCAAGAGACTGCATGCGCAACCCATTTATTGGGTGACACAGAAACCTATAAGCTCTCTGTGGTGTCTGGAGCAGCAAACGGCTCTGCAGCAGGTTAAGGCTGCAGCACCAGCAGCTCTTGCTACTTAGGCCATATGACCCCACAGAAGCAAGATCTCTGGAAGCAAGGCCCAAGAGAGTCCTGAAGAAGCTATTTCCGGATGGACCGAATTTACCCCAAGAAGCAAGTGTATGTAAGCAGTGTGAAGGGTGGCTTGAGTGGATGTCGTGGTGCCCCACCAGCTTCCGTCCATTAGGCCAAGGTACTCAGCCCACAGCTGCTAGAAATATCAGCTGCTAAGAGCTCAAAGCTGTGTCCCTCAGTGGGAATCACCTTTAGCCCCAAGACACTTTTTCAGCCAGAGACCAGCCTATTACCAATGAGGGCCTGGAGTGATAAGGAAAAACAAAGGCTTGGCCCTCCTTCCTCAATTCAGAACAATTCTGAGGAGCTGTCCGGCTCCAGAGCTCCATGTGGGATCTGCTAAGACCTCCATCGCAGCCACACCACAGGTGAGCTTTCCCTCTGCCCACTTCTGCCTTCTTGGCTTCCACAGGTTAACCCTGAGAGCACTGCAACAAGCCCACTGCACACAACTCTCCCCTGCGGAATCTTACAGGCAATGTGACCAAAAGTGGCAGTTCCTGTCACCTTGTCTGTCATCATGACTGTACCATTGCTATTTTCCATTTTGTTTTGCATGATTTCTTCAAGTCACCATGTCATTGTTCCCCGTTACTTTCATTCTAGTTTTATGGCCTTTAATGTGGCTTTCGTCTCTGTAATGTTTTTGTTTATCTCCCATTTTCTTCAGGAGCTCTACTCACTTACTGCCATTTCTTTCCGTTATCTTTTCTTTGACCCATCTATTTCTTCAAGATATTCTTTGACATTTTCTTCTAAAAATCTTAAAGTTTTATCTTTCATGTTTAAGACCTTTATCCATCTGGAATTAATTTTTTTGTGTATGGAATAAAATAGGAATCTATTTTCATTTTTTTAAGTCTCAATAACTATATCATGTTCTGAAGAGCCTGTCTTTTCCCCACGGATAAACTGTCACTTTTAGTTTCCACATATGCCTGATTTAGAAGCTCTTCATTGTGTTCCATTGGTCTATTTTTCCATTCCTGTGTCAAAATCTCTCTCTTTATTTCTGTAGTATTAACATTTTGTGCTGTTATCTGATAGGGCAACTAGCCCCCTCCTCCCTTGTTTTTATTTTTCAGGAATGCATTGGCTCATCTTGACCTTTGGCTTACCCATATACATTTTAAAATTAGCTTATCAGGTTCCATGAAAATTCTGTTGGGATTTTCACGGGAACTGCATTCTATGTATACCAATTTTGGGAGAATTGTTATTTTTATGATACCAAATCATCTTACTTACAATCACGGCATGTGTCTTTTTTTTTTCAGGACTCTTTGATGTCTTTCAATAAAATGCTATAATTTTCTCCAAAAAGGAAATTATAGAATAGCAGTTAAGAGCACATATTCTAGAAACAGATGCTGGGTTTGAATCCCTACTCTGCAATTTATTAACTATGGAATATAAAACAACTTATGTGATCTCTTGGGGTCTCAGTTTCCTCAGCTGTAAGTGGAACTAATTAATAGTACTTACCTCATACGGTTGTTATAAGGATGCGTGGGTTTTTGTGTATTTATATATATATATAATATATATACACACAACAGAAAACACATAAATCAAAAATATAATGTAGTTATAAAACAAAATATATCTAGGATATTAAAAGCAAAGACTTTACATAGTACTTGTCATGGGCCATGTACTATTATGAACTATTTTATTTATATGTAAAGTGTTTTGAATAGTGCATAGCCCATGGTGACTGCCATATAAGTCTTTGCTTTTCTAATCTCTAGATACATTAGATTTTATTTTCCTCACATAAATAGTATTTTAATTGCATTTATGCATTAACTGATTTATACATGTGTCTGTATACACAGACAACTGACATTTTGTTAATCAAAATCTGAAAACTGTTCAGATTCTTTTATTAATTCTAAGGATTCTTGTACATTATTTTGAGCATTTTAGCAGATTATCTGCTAATAATATGGCTTCATCCACTCTATTTCTTATAAATTTGATCCTTTTTTTCTTCTCTTGTTGCGTTAGCTAATACTGCCAGTATGTGGTTGAATACAAATTATAGTGGCAAATAACCTTTCTCGTTCCTAACTTTAAATAAAGATAATTTTATATTTAATGACTGAATGAAATTTTGGCTATAGATTTCAGGTAGATATAGTATATCAGGCTAAGGGGAGTTTCTTCTATTTTGAGTTTGCAAAAAAATTTTATCATAAAAAATGATTCTTTAATTAGCTAATGTGACAAATATTTATTTATTTTTTAAATGTTGGACTAACATTATATTCCTGTAACCATATGAACTTGGTCCTAGCATATTATCTTTGACTTTAGATTCAATCTGCTAATATTTTGTTTCAAATGTTTAATCAATAATAAACTGTTAAATTGCCCTATAACTTTACTTTCTTGTACCGACTTTGCCAAATTTTCATATTAAAGAAATGCTGGCCTCTTTTTGACTTTCTGAAATATTATGTAAGTTTGCAATTATTTGCTCCTTAAAACATTGCCTAATATATGAAATTCTTTGTGCCTGGTGTCTTCTTTGAAGAGATATTTTAAAATATTGATTCAGTACCTTAATGGCTATAAAATCATTTCTTATTCAGTCTTAGGAATTTTTAATTTCCTAAGAATGTATTCATATTGTCTGAATTTTTAAATTATTATTTGAGTTTTTACTCTTTTCTTTACTTTTTACTCTCTGTGGCCTCAGAGCATATTTATGTCTCTTTCATTCTAAACGCTGTTTACTTGTTTTTTCTCATTATATCCTTATCAGTCTTGCAGAAATGTGCCAATTTTATTAGGATTTTCAAAGAAGCAAGTTTTATCTATTGCTCCCTTCTATTGAGTCTGTTCTATATGTTTGTAATTTCTGACCTTGTCTTTACTACTTCCTAACTTCTTTCATTTCTATTATTATTTTCTACCATTTAAGGTAGGATGCTTAACTCACCTCTTTTCAGCCCCTCTTTTTTTTTTTTTTTTAAATAATATAAGCCTTTAAAGCCATAATTTTATTTGTAGGCACCAATTAAGCTGACTCTCACAAGATTTGATTTATAACATTTTCATGATGATGTTTTTGCTACATATTCACAACCAATCTTCTTTGATTTCTGTGATGTTTTTCTTCATTTTTATTCATTTATAACATAACTTTGCTGTTGCCTAAGAATGTGGCTTATAAGACATATATTCATTAAAATGCAGATAGCCTAGTACTTGATCAATTATTATAAATGTTCTATGTGCACCTGAAAAGAATATGTATTCTTCAATTGTTGGTGAGTGTTCTGTATGCATTTCTTAAATCAAGCTTGTTAAATGTGTTTTTCAGATCTTCTCTGCCATTGTTGATTTTTTTTTATCTGCTTGACAAGATCAAAAAAAAAAGAATCACTGAGTCAGTCACTGAGAACAGGATGTGAAAATATCCCACTTAGGTTGTAAATTTGTCAATTTGTCCTTATAGCTGCGTCAATTTTTGCTTTATATATTTTGAAGCGATATTGTTAGATATGTTCAAATTTAGAATTCGTGTATGTTGAAACTTTATTAATTTGTAGTGAGCTTTTTATCTCTAAAAATGTTTGGCCTTAAAGGCTATTATATATGAGATTTATATACTATACTAGCTTTCCTTTAGCATTTATTTAGTTATGATTTTTTTCTTATCCTTTAATTTCAACCTTTCTCTATTCTTGGATTTTGGTATGTGTTTCGTAAATAGCATATATTTAGATTCCTGTTTTGTTATACTTTTTAGATCCAGTTTGGCATTCTTTATCTTTAAACTGGGAATTTGGCCCTTTTATATGGGCCAAATTTGTCATACATTTAAGTTTACCTCTACCATCTTATTTTCAACTTTTAAAAAACATTTTCTTCCTTCTTAATTTAGTTCTATTTCTATTCCAGTTTTTCTTATATTAGTTTTAGAAGTTATTCATTTTATTTTTATGCTTCTAATAGTTGTTAAATGTGTTAAGTTTAACAGTTATCAAAGTGAAAAGCTAATGGTCATAGTTTGGGCTCCTTTATTAACAGAATCTAATACAAGGGCTTGAAGGCAGATAATAGATTTGGCAGGGAACCCAAAAAGCAAAGGGGTGGAGAGTGGTGGGAGGAAGAGGAAAAACCCCTAGCAAGGGTCATTATCAAGTCACTACCGTGAGCAATGATAAGTTTTCTGCCATGACAGAATTCTGCCAGGTTTTCTGAGAAACAGGAAAAATGACTTCTAGAATTTCCCATCTGAACGAATGACTTCTAGAATTGTCCATCTAGAAGTACAGGCAGTTATCTGTCACTTCCCATTCCTCATTAGTTGGGGATTTCCCCCAGGGTCAATAATCCCCCAAACCTCTATTCTGCACTTGCACAAGGGCCTGTTGGTCTCCTGTGGCTTTGAAGAAAGTTTTTCAGCATAAAGAGGACAGGAACATGGTGCGTCCAGGTTGGATGCTTTCAGCATGAGGTGAAGGTCACACATCGCTATCTACCCCAGCTGCAACTGAAGAGAAAGAGAGCAGGGCTGCCTGCTGCATAAATTATCTTCACGCGTCTCTCAAAAAAACAAGGATCATAGAAAGCTTTAAATTCAACCACTCCCATTCTGACTTATTTGTAATTGTCCAGGATTGTGGTTCTATTTTACTCCACAAATTAGGTATATTGATATTATTTAGTATAGTCAATGTTTGTTTCAATTTACCCATCTATTATTTTCTTTGCTCACCCATCAATCTAGTATTTTAGGCCCACCTTTTAAAATCATTTTCCTTCTTCCTAAATTAAAAATCCTTGAAAGTTCCTTTAGAGAAGGCTGCTGTCAAAAAGTGCTCCCTGTGCCTGGTTGTCTGAAAATTTCTTTCTGTTGTTCTTTTTCTTGAATAGGACCCTGTATCAAATGATAGGGCTCACCTGCCCTGCATCAATAGGACCCTATATTCAAATAATATATATATTCAAATGATACAGGGTCCTATTGATGCAGGACAGGTGAGCCCCAAAATTGGGGCTTAGCCTGGGAGAGTTCTTGACTTCACCCAAGAAAGAATTCAAGGGTGAGCCAGGGTGTTAGACAGCAACTTTTATTGAAGCAGCAGTGCCCGGCAGTGGCAGAGGAACTGCTCCTTGTGGAGCAGGGCTCCCCACAGGCAGTGTGCCCAGAGTAGCAGCTCAGAGGCAGGTCTGCACTCATTTATACCCACTTTTAATTATATGCAAATTAAGGGGCAGTTTATGAAGAAATTTCTAGGAAGAGGGTGGCAACTTTTGGGTTGCCACAGGCATTGCCATGGAAACATGTGGGGTACCATGGTAACTTCTAGGTGTTGCCACGGCAATGGTAAACTGGCATGGCACACTGGTGGGCATGTCTTACAAAAAGCTGCTTCCACCCTGGACCCATTTTAGCTAGCCCTCAATGTGGTCCAGTGTCCGAGTCCCACTTCTGGAGCAGAATCCTGCCTCCTGTACCTCATTATGTTGACAGTTCTATTCTCTCTAAAGTATGAAAATCTCATTTCCCTAGGTTCAGAGTTTGATTGTTGGTGTTGAGAGGTTATCACAATGGAATTTTCATTCCTTTAGGGTAATTTGTCTTTTGTTCCTGGCTGCCTTTAAGATGTCCTGCAGTTTTACTGTGGTATGCCTGGGTGTGGATTTACTCAATGTAGGCTTTGATGTCTTTTATCAAATTAGAAAAATTTTCAATCATTGTATATCTCAGAGTAGCCTCTTTCCTCTTCTTTTTCTCCTTTTTATATTCCAATAATAGAGATCCTGGACTCTCTCATTCTACCATCCAGGACTCTCAACATCTTTTGCAGGTCTCATTCAGATCTATCTTCCACTTCACTAATCTTGTCTTCAACTGTCCACTAAATTTTAACTTTATTTATCATGATTTCTTATTTTTAGAAGTTCTCTGTGGCTACTTTTCAATCCTGCCTGATCAATTTGAATAATCTCTTGATGGGTTTTAATTCCTTCTTTTACTCCTTCAAATGAATTAAACATCTTTGCACTGAATTATCTTTCTGCTAGTTCTAATGTCTGCAGTTGTGGTTCTGATTGTACAGTTGGTTGTTTCTGCTGACTCTCACTAATGCTGACTTGTTTTCTCATGTATTTATCAATTTCTCATTGTGAGCTTATGTTCCTAGGATCTTTATCTGTGGGAGTTTTCCAGGCCTGTGGTTAGAGGTTTTCTCCAGAGATTTTTTATATTTGTTTTTTCAAAATATCCAGGGTCATTACCCAACTGAAAATGAAATTTTCAGCACATCATCTTTCAGGCCACACATGTAAAAAAAATTCAGACCACTAAATATGCACAAAAGCATGAGAGAGGGCTTGTGAATAAAAGACCTCAGAGGAGAAATGTTTGTTTACTCTGTTCTACCTACAGCCAAACAGTCAGGTTTTCTCATTGTCTCTCTCTATGGGGTGGGTAACTTTTTCAGGTCACTCACTGAAAGAATTGGAGTTACCAGGGTGGAGCAATATATAAGCCATTGTGTCCTAATAACCCAGAAGACACTGGATAGCTATCATTTGGCCAGGCTGAAAAACTTAGGGTTGGGGGAGACAAGGGGAAGGCAGAAGAGCTCTGGAAACTAACCCATTATCTAGAGAGGGAAAGTGGTAGGGATAGAAATTAAAGAAAGAGACACATATCAGTGTTGGGTATCAGGGGGTTAGTTGGCTAGGGGGTAACAAGAGTTTCCCTAGGAACATTCAGAGGGCATTTGGGTAAGCAGTATGAAGAGACAGAGACGATACTTAATAAAAACCACAGTGTCTTAACTAATGTCCTAAAGCCCATCCCTGCCACAGGGAGAACCATAAATGAAAGCCATGTATAAAATGTGCATATTTCACATTAGAGCCATAGAAATCAACCAGTTTCATTCCCTTAGATAAGGAAACTGAACCCAGACAGCTGATGATATTTGTCCAAGATCACATTGTGGGTGTTTGATCCTACGTCTTCAGATTCCCAATGCCAACATTCTTTTTGTCTCCTAACAGATCTCAACATTTTTGTCAGCCAACATGGTGTGTTCATACAGAACCCTAGTTACAGAAAGTATTACAGTGTCATTCGAAAAAAAGTTAAGTAGTCTGATATGACTGGGAGACACCGAGGTGAACAGAATAAAGTACATTTGGGAAGATTCTTTTAATCTTTTTTAGTGTGCAAGAACTGTGATATGTGATGCTCAAAGGTAGGTACAGGATATAGGCTTTCCCAAATGTATTTAACTATGAGATCTGTTTCATAATTGAATATCTCAAGGGATGAATGTTCAGAAGAAAACAATTTGGGAGATATTAAGCTATACCATACTGTTCTTCTAATTCTCTAACTTCAAAAATGTTTGTGGAATTCATAACAACAAGCATTTGTTAAGCACAGACCATCTGCCCAGCACTGCACTAAATCAGTGGAGGACACAGGAATGAACAAGATCCCTGACTCCAGGATGCTTACATTGTCCTAACAATAGTCAGGCACATGCATATATAATTGTAAGCCTGTACCGCATATGCTTAAGTACCTCGGGGAAATTAGGATCATGTTTTGGTGGTTAAAAGGTTGGAAGCTTCATTGCTGAACAGAATCTTCACGTCACATCTAACAAACACCTAAAGTTAACTTTTCCAAAACGGAGTCTCTGATCCTAAACCTGCTCCTTCATTAGTCTTCCCCATATTGGGCCATGACATCTTTCTGTTTTCTCAGGCTAAAAACAATAGAATCATCTTTGACTATTCTTTTATTCTCTTAACAAACAACCAGTCCTTTAGATGATTTTGTTGGCTCTAGCTTCAAAACAAATTCAGAATACAAACACTCCTCACCACCTTCATTACCACACAAGTGTACATTATGATCATCTCCCACCTAGGTCACAACCACCGTGTCCTCCCTAGTCTCCCTGCCTCCACCCTTGCATCCCTGTAACTTTCAACAGAGCAGTAGATGGAATCCCTTTAAAGTCCAGGTCAGATCATGTGACCCCTTGGTTCGGAACAATTCTGTAGCTCCCCTATTCACCCAAGTCTAAGGGCAAGGTTTTACAATGACCTGTATGGTCCTGAGTGATTTGGGCCCATTATCTCTTTGGCCACATATTACTCCTCCTCCTTAAACCATTTTTGATTAAAAAAAAAAAGTGAAGTTCACTGCCAGTGCTCATTTAATTTTACATAAACACGGTCTTTGAGGCTGAAGTAAATCTGACCAATTCCCAATGTGAAAATAAAATATAAAAACTCTTCCTGGAGTTGTTTCTAAACAGAACTTATCTCTCATCCTAACGTAACAGAAATGTATATGATGTTGCATTAGGATTAGAGACCAAGAGTATTCTTGGGGCAAACGGAAAATGGGTTAACCCCTCATTCTGGCCACACCATCCTCTTCACGCTTCCTTATACTCCGAGCACATTCCTGCCTCTGCACTGTTGCATTTGCTGCTCCCTCTGCCTGGATCATTCTCCAGGTGGACACACACATGGTCTTCCCTTGCACCCGCCGCCCTCTTCGTTAAACGTTTTGAAAGTGCTTGAATGTCATCTTCTCAGCAAGAGAACACCTATCTCAATTACAAGCCCCACTCCCTTGCATTCCTTTCCCTGATGTGTTTTTTCAGCAAACACTTATCTAATACACTGAATAATCTAATTATTCATTTGTTTATTGTTTCTCTCTCCGCATTAGAACAGAAGCTTCACAAGAGCAAAGATTTTCACCTGATATGTTTCCTGCTGCTTCTCCTGCACATAAACCGGTGCCCAGCATATAACTCAATAAATACTTGTTGAATAAAAAATGAGCAGAACAAGTTGTAGGTACTGAGAAAGGCTTAATGAAGAAGGTGGCATTTGGGAGAAGCCTGGGAAGAAGGGGCTGAATGAACAGAATACTGAGAAGTCTCCCGAGCTGCTTGCATCCTGGTACAGCTCTGTCAGGGGCTGCTGTCTGACCTTGGCCAAGCCGAAGCCTCTGTCAGTTGCACTTTGATTGATCAGCGATTTCAGGATGGGATTCCTGATAGGGTCTTGGGTGTCTGGGGAGAAAAGGGAACGTGTGGCCCTGCCCCTGTTTCCAGCAGAGTGGCTCTGCACGTCTCTCATGGACAGGTGGCATCCTGCACAAGACTGCATTTGAAAAGCATTCCATGGCCAACAATAGAAAGCTTGAAAACCATTGCTCTTGGTGGTCTCTAAGGCACCTGCCCCTTTTTAGATATGAGATCACTGAACAACCCAGGCAAAGAGGATGAAGGCGGATAGGCCTTCTGGGTCGCAGAAAACCGTCCCTTAGATCTGCCTGATTGGAAAGCGAAGGCTTGAGGCCCGCAACCTACAGCAAGTAGCCTATGTTCTGGATCCCGAGTCCTGCCACACCCAAGCTACTCACCCCAAAGCCTGGGTATGGGAGACCTTCAAAGCCAACGTCCGACCCTGTCGCTTAGCCGGTGAAGAGCAGAGCAGACAGCCCTGCTTGGGAAATTCAGCAGGTGTCAGAATTCAGTTTGTTCAACTTCCTGGATAAATTAAGAGCCCAGGATTCCAGCTTCACACTAATTAAATCATAAGAGAAAATGATAGAGTGAAGAAAGACGACGCTGGAGTGGTTGAAAGCTGTGGAAGTCTGTGCTAATGATAGCTGATTCTACATTAGCGTGAATGCCTTCGGTTGCCCGTGGAAATGTGCTGAAGCAGAGGCTCTTGTCAGGCCAAACACATCTGTGAATAATTGAACAATATTCATGTCGAAGGAGTCAGCAATTTGTCACCAACTTGGCCTCTACTTTTAGGAGTGAATAACTTTTTGAGAGAGGAGATTAAAACTGTGTACATACTCACATACTACTGTTGCTGCAAAATAAAGTTCAGATCTGACAGCTCTTATATGTGACAACTTACAATATTAACTTGAAATATTCTGAATTTTATTTATGCAAGACTCAGAATCAGATGCAAAGAAGTTGGACACTCTCCGCCCCTCACCCTCTTCAGCACACACACCCACTCACAATCCCCCACCCCAGAGGCAGCTGCTTTTGCTGTGTCTGTCTCAGCAACTCCAGGCAGTCCCTCCACACACTCCCCCAAGGGACCCTCAGACTGCACGGTCATGGCTCAGGCCTGAAGGACTCTTCCCTTGGTAGAGTATCCTGTCAGGTATGCCCTGAGCAGCTGTCAGCACTCAGCTACCGGTCCCCATGCACCTGGGAACTCAGAGGAGGGCATTCCCTGAGTAGCGCTGAGGCCAGCCAGCAGACCAGGAGAACCACCGGGAGGAGCCCAGCTGTGAAAATCAACTCAATACCAAGAGAAGAGACTAGGAAGTGAAAGCCAAGAAACGTAAAGATCGACTGAGCACAGCAAAGCCAGCGTTCAACAGCAGGGGGTGGGGGGTTGGGGAGGGATAGCATGGGAGAAATGCCAGATATAGGTGATGGGGAGGAAGGCAGCAAACCACACTGCCATGTGTGTACCTATGCAACAATCTTACGTGTTCTTCATATGTACCCCAAAATCTAAAATGCAATTAAAAAAAAAAAGAAACCCAAGGCCTGGAGAAGGACAGTGACTTGCCCAAGGTGCAAGAGGAGAGAGCCACACAGTGCCCTTCAGCGTCCTCGTGTCTTTCAGACAAACGGACTCAGTCCTCATCTCTGCAAGCAGAAAGGTGTTCTGCAAAGCAGGAAACGTTTCACTAAACACTGAACAGGAGAGGTGTGGAAACATCAGGAGGAATGAACTGCCAGCCTCCTGTACACATGGCAGAGCCCTGGCTGAGCAGGTCCCTGGGGCTCTCAGTAACTCATTCCTGTGGAATGGTTCCCTAGAAGGAGAGGGGAGAGAAAAGGCAGTCCTCAAGTTGAGTTTTCCCACCCTCCTCTGTATGCATGTGTGTGTGCCTATGCATGTGTGTGGGTTTGTGTATATGCATGTGTATATGTATATGTGCATGCATATGTGTATATACATGCAGAGGTGCATATGTGTACATGCATATACATATGTGTGCATGTATCTATGTACGTGTGTGCATGCATTGTGCATATATATGCCTGTATGTGGAGGGGGCATATGTGTATGTATTTACATCCTTGATCATTTCCTTCAAAGGATCAGAGACAATCTAGACGTTGGGTGAGGAAACTGCCTTCCTCAGGGAGTGATGCTGAGAGCATGACCCTGGTATTGATCTCAGCAAAGCTTGGTCTTGCCATTCAGGTTGTACAAGTTAGTCCCTCTCTGATGACCCTCTCATGCCTGGCACTACCCTCCCTGGCCACCAACCCACAGCCTATTTCCTCCCAGAGCCACAGCCAGGGCTGCCCTCAAGCCCAGCCGCTAATGAAGCTCCTTTCCTCTCAGCTCAGGGGGAAGAATGAGAGGCCAAGAGGAGGCGGCCGGCTTCAGATGGAGCCAGCAGTAATGTGATGGTGTAAAAATAGAGGCAGCGGTGGCTGGCTTTAAAAGGAAATCTCTGCAGGGGCACTTTTTGATTTGGGACCTTGGAAGATGTCAAGTCCTCTCTTCCCAGGCTCCACCCCTCCCCCAGCCCTACCCCCAGCACTGTCTCCCTCCCTACTGCCTGCTTTTTCCAAGAAGAATGCCCACATCAGTTGGTTTTCCAACCCAACGGCTCTGTGCCCTGGAACTATCAGGTTGGAATAAAGAATATGCCACCAACCCACTGTGTAGTCCTGGATCACTCATGCTCCTCCCCGGACCTCGACTTTCGTAGACATTTTAAATGAGGAGTTGGGTTCCCACCAGCATTTTCCTCTCTCCTCTAAATCACAAAGAGTATAGTGAGGGGCCCAGGCAAGGGGCTGCCCTCCCTTTTAGCAGCCTTGGGCTGGGCCTGTCCTCCAGACCTCCTTTTATGCCACCTTTGTCATCCCCACTCTGCTATCCAATTCACCTAGCAGTGGTCCTCACTGCAGCCTTCAGAGCTCTTTCACGGTTGCAAATAACAAACCATAACAGAAAGGAGAAAAATAGAACCTATCGCCTCGCCCAATGGAGAGGTCTGAGGATTGACTAGCTTCACATCAGATGCATCAAGAGGCTTGGGCGGCAGCACCAGGACCCTGCTCACCGTGTCCAGGTTTGGGAATGAAGGTCTGGGAGTCATTCCCAGACAGTCTTCCTTCAGGGTGGCTGTGTGGCTGCTGAAGCCTGTGTATTCCTTCTGCTTCAATTCCAAGAGGAAATAAAGGGCTTCTCTTCCAGGAGCTCCACAAAGCTCTAGATTTGCTGAGCAGAGGAGCAGAGGTTAGGAGCCGAGCCCTGGGAGAGAAGAGGCCTTAGAGGGGGGAACTTGAGTACAGTTCAATGTCATGGCTCAGGGTACCTCAAAGAGAGCTTGGAACCCAGGACAAATAAGCAACTGCTGAAGGAGGGTATGGATACTGTGACTCTGGGATTTTGTTAATACAATTTTGTGTCAACAAAATGGGAAATGACCTGTCTGAGGCAAAGGGGCCACAGCTACCGAACGAGACCTGGAAAAATGAGAACTCTGCCTGATACATGCTGAAGAAGGGAGGTCAGAATCCCTCAGCAAAAAAGGCGAGAGGAGGAACCAAAGAGCAGGCACACACGTGCATATACTGCAGAGTGGATGGTGCATTCCAGACCCACCAACAGGGGCATCACCACTGCTCATCCCTGTTCGCTAACTGGACCTGTGGCGTGTCCCTGAACCAGGTGGCTGGATCCTGTGAAGGCCACACTAAAGGCTCCACCACCCACACCTTCTGTCCCCGTCGGCCACCCTCTGTCACTTGCAGCATTCCCTCCTGCCCCAGGCAGCGCCGCTCTGGGCTCCTTCAAAGGCATCTGCAGCCACAGAGCGAGTCAATCAGAATCGAGAGAAATCTCACTCCAACATCAGACCTGCCTCTTTGCCCAGAAATCTCAATTTGTTTTCCTGCTGAACATTCCAGTTTGTAAATAACATAAAATAAATATATGTTGTTTTTTTTTAAACTTAATACCATGACAGCTAAAGAAAGCTGAGAGTGGCAGTCTGCACCAGGCAAGCAGCTTACGCTTAGAAAGGCAGCCGGGGAAAGCAGAAATACATAACAAGTCTCCAGTGGGGCTGAAGGGGAATTGCTGCCTCGCCCCCAGTCTCTCTGCCCAGCATGCCCAGCTCTGATCCCCCAAATAAGAGTCTGCACATCCCAGACCTCCAACTAATAAAATACCAGTGGACACACTGGATGGATGGCATCCTTGTCCTTCCCTTCTACTCCCGGCAGGCAACACACAGGCACACACACACAGGCGCGCACACGCACACACACAGGCACGCGCGCGCACACACACACACACAGTCTTGCCATCACATGCTCTTCTGAAGCCACATCCTGATATGTTCCTTCTTTCTGCCTTCCCCTTACCCCTCTCTCCACCATTTTGAATCTTGCCCCCGCCACAAAGATCCTTTCCCAGAAAGCTGCCTCTGCCTTCCCCAGGCCCCAGAGTTCGTTTCTTAGGAATTCCCATTGCACCTTATATGTGTACACTCCTTCAATGCCTCCAGGTGCTGGTATTTTTCCAGCATCGCACTGCAGCACACACAGGGGCAGGATAACCTAGCAGGCAGAGTGCAGTTAGCTTCACACTGGCCCTGGCTCTGCCATTTCACGGCTTTGCACCCTTGGGCAATTTGCTTACCCTTGCCGGACCTGTCTTTTCATCTGTACCATGGGAAGGATGACACACATGCTACCCAGCTGCTGGGCTGTTACAAGGACTCAGTGAATGACTGTAAAGCAGTCAGACCAGCACCTGGCAGGTCAAAGCTGTCATCATCTACCCTTCTCCCAGCCACATCTTCAGCTCCCTGAGGGTTAGGACCCTCTTTCCTGTTGTCTCTAGAGAGCCTTGTTTACAAAGCATGCTCAATATGTGTTTGTTGAATGAGCGTCTGCTGTATACCTGGGAAGACACCTTGAGGACGCCTGGGTGTGGGGGTTGCGGTTACTTGGGCTCTTCTAGACCATCCATGGTGAACCCGACAGTTGCTTCAAGCCCTGCTCCCTTGCCCCTCAGGGAGGTGTGCACATCCATTTCTGCCTGGTAGCCCCAGTGCCTTGGGGAGAAAGGATGGTCTTCATGATGTTTATTCTAGAAGCTGTTTTCTTTACATGCATCTGGGCCATGACATCTCCAGCCCACAGAATCACAAATACACTTTTTTAAATGAGCAGGCTATCAACAGAAACAATATTCATGACATTCAACTGGGAAGACAGGAGGTAAATGATGAAATTAAAGGTATTCCTGGTGGGAGACAAAGAGCAGAGAAAGCCATGGAGTAGTGCACGTGAGCTTGGGGGTTCACGGAGGCGGGGGAGCTGTGGGAGCTCTTGAGTGGGTACCCGCTGTTAGGGGATCAGGAACAGAGGCAAACCAGGGAGACAGGCTGAGATGCAAGGGAAGGGGAAGGAAGGGAAGTGGGAACAGAGAGGAAGGGGAGGCAAGAAGGGAAATCAGCACTCATTCCCAGGCAGAGGTTGTTGCTGCAAATTCAGGATCCCTCGTTTGCCCTGCAATTAGATCTTGCTTAAGATAGAGTCGAGATATCACCAGACTTTGGAAAAAGAGGGGCTAGAGAAACAACAAATTCTGGGTTCCCATAAATTGCTTATGAAGACTAAATTCACTGTGATATTTAAAACATCCAGAACACAGTCAATTACGCATTCTCCACCTCATTATCATTATTGGACTTACAATGGTGACATCTGTTCAGCAAACAGGTGGAGTCCCTGTGTGGTGCAGAGACCAGGTATCCAGGACATACATGTGAATAAGAGGAAGTCCCTACCCTGATGAGGGAGGAAAGCAGCTATGAGGAAAGGTCAATCACCAGGCAGGTGAGGGCGCAGGCTGCAGCCCGAGCAGGGAGCCTCTAAAGCTGCAGAGGTCGGACCTCTGGGGCTGGTCTTTGTAGGATCAGCCTGTTTCCTCTTCTGTGCACCCAGAGCTGGGCTGGCAGAGTCTTGAGGCTGGTCCAGCTGGGGCATTCTATGCCAGTCAGACCTGCAGAGTCTGGTCAGGGCCAAGATGCTGCAACCCTTCGACATCGTGGCTCCTCACTCAAAGCCAGCCTAAGCTGCCCTAGACCTTGGACGAGGCTTCCTCTTAACAAGGTCGCTCTGGAAATTCTGCTTTCAAATTGTTTCCCTAGTTCAATCAACTTTCACATTCATAATACAACAGAGATCTACAGGGCCACTGAGCTGAAAGCGGCTGTGGCTTTTCATTTCCTGGCATGATTAGGGGGATAATCACTGTGCTTGGAAAAATAATAAAGCTGAAGTCTGAAGTGGGATCAAAGTGAAGAGTCTGGCCACACACACAGGCCTGGAGAGACAGTGACACACAGGCTCAAGCCTTCCCCAAGGGGCAGGAGAAGGGGAGAGGCCCTGTCATGCATTCGGCAGAGACGGCTGCAAATCAAACCTGCAGTTGCCCGCTCAGCACCCGCACTAATGGTTCCACCCGCCCATCAAACTGGGAAAGCAGAGCTGAGGACAATGGCTAGAGGGAGAATCGCAGCATCATCTCCACAGCAGGGAAGAGAGAGTGAAGGTGAGGGGGCACTGACTGCCATCTGCTCAGCAGAAACTGCCCCCTGGCCACCAAGAAACAAGGAGAAGGTGCCCAGCCAGAGGAGCTGGGGACATGTCCAGCTGTAAGTGCTGGGGTGTGGGGCTCAGGTTAGCCACACCACACAGTTCCTAGACAGGAGACCTGGAGGTGGAAGTGAGAGAACACAGGAATGCATGCAAGGTGCAAGCTCTGACCTTGTAAACAAGAGCCCGTGCACCTCTGTTTCCTCATTTGCCTGGTGGAGGGAGAAATTCCAGCTCTTCCTCCCCCATGCAACACTGAGAAGTAAGAAGCCAGGCACCAGTGTAAACTATTCATCCTGAGGGGCTGCAGGACATGAAAAGGACTCCAGCTGGCTGGCCAGACAGGGCTACTCCCAGAGGAACCAGGAGGGTGAGCCAGGAGGGTAGACCATCTTGGATCAAAGAGAATGCTCACTGGGACCCGCAGGTGGTGCCCTGGGTCTTGGAGGTGCAGGTGGCCGCTAGAGGCCGGGCAGGAAGGGCAGATTCCCAAGCAAGCCCGAGGGAAGGATGCTGAGTGTGCCGGGTGGGACAGACTGGCCGGAGAGCCAGGGCTGCATAGCTGGCTCCTGCTTTGACCTTGACTCCTGCGTCTCCCAGCAAGTCACTGAGTCAGAAGAGCCAGTGCACTGTCAGCCATGTTTTCCTCCCCAGTCCTGGCCTTGGATCCCATGTTTTTGAAATGAAGGGGATGTGTGAGCCCTGCCCCATCCAGAGTGCTCAGTGCAAGGCTCACTGAGGGAAGTGGGTCTTTTTGGATAAGGCCTCCTTGGAGGGTTGGGGGTGGGGACATGTAAATCTCCTCTTCCACTATCAGGAGAGAAATCTGAGGGTCAGAGGAAAGCTCCACACATGGTACCGTTCATCCCCAGGGTTAATGCAAGAACATTTTATGATGAAATCCAGGCCAGGATAAAAGGAGAATGTGCTTTTAGCAAAACAAGGTCAAGGTTATTATGTCTTAAGGAATAGGGACACATTCACTGGTTTTTTCTCCCTAGACTGGAGGGAGAAGTCCTCATGTAGCCTAAACTGAGTAGTCTATCAAGAAAATTTATTTTCAAGGAAGCAAGTTACATTTGCCTTCAGGACGCTCGGGAGGAAAACCAGTGGCAGCTCTGCTGGGGGAGACAGCGGTCTGAACTTGAAGCTGCAGAGGCTTTTCTTTCACTCTGTGCCTCCTCCTTCCCTTTCTAAAGTAGGCAAAGGCTGAGCAGAGCAAGACCCCACTGGCTTTGGCTGGAGCCTGGGGTAGCATTTCAAGCAAAGCACAGGGTGAAGCAGGGCTCAGACCTGCTCGGATGGTGGTCTGGGACACAGGGTGTCCTGGAACAGAAGACCAGGCCTGGCTGGGGAGGATGTAGGGCACATTTGAGGAATGTTGGAGCTTAAAATGGAGCAGCTGGGAAAAAGAAGAGCCCACTGGAACAAAAAAATGGTAACCCCAGCACTTTGGGAGGCTGAGGCAGGAGGATCACTTGAGGCCAGGAGCTCAAGACCAACTGGGCAACATAGTAAGACCCTCATCTCTTAAAAAAAAATTAGCCAGGTATGGTGACACATGCTTATAGTTCCAGCTACTCAGGAGGCTGTGATGGGAGGATCACTTGAGCCCAGGAGTTCAAGGCTGCAGGGACCTATGATCACACCACTGCACTCCAGCCTGGGTGACTCAGCGAGACTCTGTCTACAAAAATAAAAAGAAAACAAAACAAAATCCCACCCTTGCATGAAACAAGGGAGCAAGTCAACCCTTAAGCGCTTCTACGGTAAAATAAAGGCTCAGGTTCCTACGGGAGGTCAGGGTGCACGCACCCTGCATGGGGAAGCCAGAGGCAGCAGAGTTTGGGGAGGGGTAGCTCCTTCCACTCTCATGTGATGCACACAGGCTTAGCCCTGTGCTGGCCCCCAACCAAAAAGTGTCCCTACAGACAGCACTGCAGTGAGGAGGACCTGGGCCTCAAAGGGCCTCCTCTGAATTTAAGTTTCCTCATTCAAAAATGTGAGTGATAATACATCTCTATGTACACCAAGTGTAGGGTGAGTGTGACAAGATACAGGGAGGGACTTTATAAACACAAAGCCACTCACAAATAATGGAACTATCACAGCAGTTTTCTTCTAAAAGTAGCTTTTGACTTGTTGGGTTGTTTGTTTGTTTTGAGACAGAGTCTTGCTCTGTCGCCCAGGCTGGGGTGCAGTGGCATGATCTCGGCTCACTGTGAACTCTGCCTCCTGGGTTCAAGCAGTTCTCCTGCCTCAGCCTCCCAAGTATCTGGGATTGCAGGTGTGCACCACCACATCTAGCCAGTTTTTTTGTATTTTTAGTAGAGATGGGGTTTCACCATGTTAGCCAGGCTAATCTTCAACTCCTAACCTCAGGTGATCCACCTGTCTTGGCCTCCCTAAGTGCTGGGATTACAGGTGTGAGGCACCACGCCCAGCCTTAACTTTGGCTGGGTTTTACAAAGAGACAGAAGCCTGGGAAGTCCTGTTCTCAAGGCATATTCACGTTCCCATTCCCTCTTCTCAGTATGCTCTCCCTGCAGAATCACATTCACCTTAGAGGTTCCAGATGCTCTCCACGTGTTCTAACTGCCAGATCATCCCAGAATCTGGACAGCCTAGTGGACGTTCTCTACTTGGGTCTGTCTTATGGTCTAGATCAGTCTACTGAGGCTGCCATAACAAAGTACTGTGGACTTGGGCTTCCACAACATGAATTTATGTTCTCACAATTCTAGAGGCTGGAAGTCCAGATCAGGCTGGAAATCCAGGCAAGATTGGTGTTATCTGATATATCTCTCTTTGGGATGTAGATGTGTCTTCCAAGGTCATCCCTCTGTGTGTGTCCGTGTCCTGCTCTCCTCTTCTTACAAAGACACCAGTCCTATTGCATGAGGGCCCAACATGGTGACCACATTTTACCTCAGTCATCCTTTGAAGACCCTGTCCACAAATACAGTCACATTCCAAGGTGCTGGAGGTTAAGACTTCCACATAGAAACATGAGGAGAAAACAAAATTCAGCTTCAAGCAAGACCCATCTCTGCTGTCAGCACCTCCAGGGAGGCTTTCCTGAGCCTCCTGTATCAGGCCAGGAGAGGTGGCCTTCTTGATGCTGCCTTTACAACTACATGGTTTGTCCCTCCAAATCCCATGCTAAAATTTGATCCCGAGTGTTAGATGTGGGGCCTTACTGGTAAGTGTTCAGGTAGTAAGAGCGGATCCCTCATGAAGAGATGAGTGCCCTCCCCGAGGCAGGAGGGGGCCGGGGAAGTGAGTTCTGCTCTATTACAGGTTCTCAAAAGGGCTGATTGTTAAAAGGTCCTTGTGCTGCCCCCTCCTCTCTTGCTTCCTCTCTCGCCGTGTGATCTCGGCACACACCAGTAGTCCTTTACTTTCCTCCTTGAGTGGAAGCAGTCTGAAGCCCCCACCAGAAGCAGATGCGGGAGCCACGTCACGCCTCATATAGTCTGCAAGATTGTGAACCAAATAAACCTCTTTCCTTTATCAATTTACCCAGCTTCAAGTATTCCCTTATGGCAATTCAAACAGACCAAGACGGCATCTCTCACAGCACCTCTTACTGCTGAGCTATTTCCTGAGCCTGTGTCTCCTGCCAGACTATGATCATCTGAGGGCAGGATCCTGACTCTTCCCTTCTGGGGCCCCAGCACCTTCCATACCTGAGAGACAGCAGGCATTCAAGACCTTTCCAGGGGTAAATGAGTGATTAAAGATCCACCATGCCCACCTTGCTCAAAGAAGGAAGCTATCTCATAGCATTTAGAGAATGCCCATTCCAGCATACACCGTATTAGAGCCATGTAAAGGCCAGGTTTGATTTCTTGCTCCCTTTTATTGTGTGATCAATAACTATTTTAAATCCTTAAAAATAAGCTGCAGGGCAAGACTAGGAAACATAAAAGTGGAGAAGAGCACAACGTCGAAGGAGCCTGCAAGAAGCACGATGAATATGACGTTGGCATTACAAGGATATCAATATTAATAGCAATATTAGTGCCAAGAAACATCAGCTTCAATATTTTGTAGTTCCTTACAAACATCTTTAATGGGTGATGACAGATGGGTGACTCCTGGGTGGAATTGAAATGGACTATTATGAAGGCTGGTGGGAGATGGAACCCAGACATGTGCTTCTCCCTGAGAGAACCAGCCTTCACCTGGCTCCCCTATGTCTTCAGCAGACTGCAGGTTCCTTTCAGAAGCTCAGGCAGTAACCTGGATGCCCCCAGGGATTTTCCTCAGAGAGTGAAGAAAACACCTATCAATCTATGAACTATCAATGCCACTTGTGAACAAGGTGTTGATTGCAGGCTGAGGATGTGAATGTGGGTGTCCCACTTTAAGCAGGAAATGTGCTCCTGCAAAACATGATGGGGAACGTGGCCTATTTGAAATTGCCTCCTTATTGCACATCCACCGGGGGGGGAGTGCTCACCCTTTCAAGAGATTCTTTAGCAAAATAATTTATATAGCCAAGAATTCTTTTGTGAAATGAATACAGGTGTGCACTCCCTTAAGCAAGTCTAATTTACAAATTCAATTTAATTCAACAAATGTTTATTGATTACTTTTTCAGTATTCAGAGCACTGTGTCAGTGCAGGTGATAAGATATTTAAGACAGGATCCCTGCCCTTCAGACATTCATATTCTAACATAGGGAGACAGACAAGTAAACAAATACCTCTATAAATGTGGTAAGTACTATAGTGAAGACATACTTAAAATTATCTGAGTCTCAAGATAAAACCAACAATTTGTTAATAATGGAATAGTCACGTAAAGCTGCAGGGAAAGCAAGGGACAGTTAAAGGAAGGGGACAATTGGAATGGGCCTTGACATTTAAGTAAGAGTTTACCAGGCTGGAATGTGGCCACATCCCACGTGATAAGGAACCAGTGTGCCTATGCATAGAACACATAGGACTGGTGAGGGAAGGATCACAAAGGTGAAACAGAGGAGAAGGTTTTGGATAAACAGCACAGTCTGTTAAAGGATTAGATTCGGCCAGACTCCAACCTCTATTGTTCACCCACACAGCTGAGGTACCTAAGAAATCCTCACAGGATTCCTGTAGCTAGACAGCTCTCCTGCTACACTTACGCTATGACTCTATCTACAAAGTGTTGATTTATGTCCATAAAGAAACTTACTGATTTCATGGAAGGAGGTACATTTGTAAGAAAACAATTGCCACGTCTGGGCATTCTCAGAGAATGTCGTAAAAGACGACGCTGCTGGAGCTCAGTGCTTGGCTGCACGGTGCACTCAGGCAGTCCCAGGAAAGGGAGGCTCAGAACTGGACAAAGTCCATTTGAACGGAAACTCTTCTAAATGTGTTAGAACAGAGTAAGGAAGGCACGGATCCACTCCCGGGAGGCTCATGGTGTCTGTGTTAAGGAGATGGCAACCCACATTTCTCTGAATGCTCCTCTCACCTACGTGGAAATTGACCTCCTGGTAGATTTCAGACCTCAGGCTTCAGATTTCCCGCCTGTTTTGTTACCCTTTTCTGTCAACCGCTGCTCTCCCCTATTTTCATTATTTTTAGAATTATACTGACAGCCAGATGGAGCAAAGTCATCTTTATCACTATCATAAACATCACTATCACTTTCTTGGCATGTAATTTGAAATCTACACGCTTGCCCATTTGATCCTGGAAATGATCCTGAGAGAGAAGTACACTATGACCTCCAGACTCTAGGAGAGGCATCTGTGGCTCAGAGAGGTTGCTTAACTTGTCTGGGGTCTCACGGCAAATTATTTGCAGAGATAAACCTAAGGCCAGGTCTAGCAACCATCACAAGCTACTCATCTCATTGTAGTCTTTCCAGTGAGGGTTGAGTCAGCCTCACAGGACGTCAAGGCAGCAAGCCAGCTATCGGGTGTGGATTGAGAGACCTTGGTAAGATCTCCTGCCTCCCAATATTTCCCTGTCTAGCCAGTCTCAAGGCATAGAGTTGCCTTATTTGGTATTATGTGTTGGGGGAGGAGTAAAGATAAATAGCTTCTATTTACAGACTTTTTAACTTTTCAGAAGTCCTTCTGCATGTTATACCACAAAATTCACCTCATGGTAGGGCAAAGGCTATCTATATCCAAGTGCTTTTCACTGCCAAGTACAAGAGACAAGCAGAAGTGTTCCATGCTATCTGAAGCATAGAAGTCTTTTTTTATTGTGCTTTAGGTTGTGGGGTACATGTGCAGATCATGCAGGGTTGTTGCATAGGTGCATACATAACCAGGTGGTTTGCTGCCTCCATTCCCCCTTCATCTATATCCAGTATTTTTTCCCATGTTATCCCTCTCCACCCTCCCCACCCCTCATTGTCCCTTCCCTAGCTGCCTCAACTGACTCCAGTGTGTGATGCTCCTCTGAGTCCACATGTTCTCGTTGTTCAACACCCGTCTATGAATGAGAACATGTGGCATTTGGTTTTCTGTTCTTGTGTCAGTTTGCTGAATATGATGGTTTCCAGATTCATCCAAGTCCCTACAAAGGACACAAACTCATTATTTTTTATGGCTGCGTAGTATTCCATGGTGTATATGTGCCACATTTTCTTTGTCCAATCTATCATCAATGGACATTTGGGTTGGTTCCAGGTCTTTGCTATTGTACACAGTGCCACAATGAACATACATGTGCATGTCTTTATAACAGAACAGTTTATAAGAGATGGAGTGGCTCCAGGCTGTCAATAAAGCCAGACAAAGAGGTCACCCAGGCCTCAAGCTCTTCCTAACTTTCTGTTCTGCATCCTGGCAAGTTGACAGCTCCCCTCTTGCCCACACAATGTCTCCAGTGGGTGGTTCCAGGCATCTCTTCCTCACATAGCTGAATCAGAAGAGAAACAAAGTGTATCCCCAAAAAGATGGTTACAGACACCCCCTGCCCAGTAAACTTTCTTTTACTTATCATTAGCTACAGCAGGATGACCAACTCATGCCTGATCCATCCTGGCCAAAAAATTGGGATTGTACTGACTGGCTTCATCTGATCACCCCTGCAAAAGGCAGGGCTCCATGAAGCCATTTCTTGAATAAGATCTAGGTTCCAGTAGTGGGAGGAAGGTGGAATTGCACCTGAATAGGTGACTAACATCGACTGCCACTTATTCCCAGGTTTCGATTCTTCTAGAGGCCCCATTGAGGAGCTGACACCGCCCCACCCACTAGCATGCAGTTAAGCTATTATCAGCTTTATAGCAGCGTAATTAAGTGTTGTAACACTATCAGCTATTAAGGCCTATGCTCCTTTATCAGCTATTATTAATCCTATTAGGTATCTGGTTTTTAAAAAAAATCTTGTTCTAATTAATCCCACCAAGTTCTGATTATGTTTCTAAAAGACCACCAAAACCAAGTGCCAAGAAGTGGATGCTAAGTTAGGCCGGGGATCCAGAGAACAGAAACCCATACCAAAAGGGGGCTGGGAGGATGTTCAGACGCCACACCATTGCAAAAGTGGTAAGAGGAAGGGGCCACAGAAATGTCACTTCACCCAGCACGTCAGCCTAGGATTGACTGACCCCAGGGTGGGGCTATGAAGTTGAGCAATGGAATCAGGTACACACTGATTCTAGGAAACTCAGCAACTTGCAGGCCAGATGAAGCCAGACCTCTGGGGCTGACCCAGTTCTAAATGCCGTTGTCAGAACTGCCCTTTTTAAGGATAAATACTTTGACCAGCAGCACCACATTACATCTCATGCTTTACCCAGTCCTACCCTTTGCCTGTGTGCTTTTCTCATATTGCAATGTTGATGGTTGGTTTGAGTCAGGGCCACCCCAGAAGTGGAGAACGTAACAGGTATAGGGATGCCCCGAACCTCAGGGGCAGAGTTTCCTAATTCCCGACAGACAGTCATCTACACAGTTCCAAAACAAGACATCAGAATTCACAGTAATTTTGGGGAGCACCCCCCATTCATAAGTTATCCCTAGTTTTCATAACATTTCATCTGTGTGTTTTAAAATAATAATGAATGAATACAATAATAAACAGCGAATCATTTTCAGGTCATCACAGAAGTTTTTATTAAAAACATCATAAATGCTTTCTCATAATCATAAATGGTTTGTTATAAAAATATTTTATGACAAGGTCATATACTGCAATAAGAATATACTTCAAGATTATATAATTGAAGAGTATAAACTTCAATATGTAAAAATGATCTCTCCCCGACAGAGAAGTTTGATGATCAAAAACATTAAAAAAAATGAATGGAATATTAGCAGAAAATGAATGCCAAATAAAAGTCATTTAAAAATTTAAGAATAATAGCACATTTAATAATTAAATGCTCATTTAAATTCTCAAAATGAAATATTAAAACACACAATGCATTAATTGCCTTACCCAAAAGTTTTGATATTTTTGTATGTGTGACAAATATTCTGGACAGAAAATGTCTTTCATTTTGTTCTGACATTTTTCAAATTGATAAGATTGTGTCCAAAAGGAACTTCAAGCCAGCATTAAGGTCCATGATGCTTTATAGAAGCTCATTTCCTTTTTAATGGCTAAAGCATTTTGTCTGCCTGATCTGACTTTGGTTTTGTCTTCGAATTCATTACTGCTTTTGCTAATTTAGATTTTTAAATCAGTTTCCGCTTTAATGGTGTAGTATTCCCACAACATCCAAATCTTCTCTTTGCATTTCTGTTAAAGTATTTGCAAATAACTGTAATGTAACTTACAGCAAATATTCAAGCCATAAACATTTTGGGGAGTAATGTAATAAAATAACTTTTGGATCTCCTAGCAAGTGCTCCTAACAGCACCACACAGAATCACATGCTGAAATTGCCAATTTAATGACTTATTTCACTTCCAAAACATATTATTTCCTGAAATACCACCCACAGAATTTGTATAAAGTTATCCATGTGTATCAGCTTACTAATATTTATTTTATCTGCAACAAGCACTCACCAATAGCAGCACACAGGGCAATGAACTCACTCTTCTCACATTGCAAAGACTATAAGCACCTGGCTAGATTGACCGCTACTCTCCCACCTGCTCCTGTTCAGGTCCTGGAAACTCTGACCTTGAGCTTTAACTCTTAGGGTCAGTGTGTCTTATTCTTGTTTTCCACTTCATCTCAGTAGATTTTTTCAAAACAGTAACATCTTTATGTTGACTGTTAAGCTTCAATCATTCTTGAAGGAGACCTGTATAACTTTTTACCATTTACCCAGTTTCTCAACTAATTTTTCTCAGCATTTGGAAAAACATACACATTTCCTGAAAATTCTGGAAAAGAAGTCTTGTCTAGAATACTCTAGGGAGACATCACACCAGCAAGAGTAAAATCTCACCAGACACAGCTGGTCCAAGTCATCCACTGGATGCGGATGTCTTGAGACCCTCACCCTGCTCCAGGCTGAAGGACAGTAGTAGCAGTGTACCCCTCCTTGTTTGCCTCCTGTCCTCCCGCTGCCAAGATTCCTGCCCCCTCTCCAGCCAGTTCACCCAAGGCTCATCCAGAACTGCCTGCCCTTCTCCCCTATTTTCTCCAGCTCAAATTTACCCTGTTCCTTCTCTCTCCCATCCCAGCCAACACACAAACCCCTCCACTTCCAATATTCCAGTATTCTCAGCAAAATCAGTATCAGCCGGGAGCTTGTCCTAATCACCACTGTGACAATTTAATTAATGCAATTCAGGCTAAAGTATGAATCATACACAAATTTCCAGTTACCATCAATACAATGTTGGAATATCACCTCTTCATACTGACCCTTAGTTTTTTGATCTGTAAAATGGGAGATTAAAATTTCCAGCTCATATTTTTGAGAAGATGAAATAATACAAGTAGAGCATAGAACTACTGTGTGCTCAGAAATTGTGACTTTCCATCCTCCTTCTTCAAAGTATTTGAATTTTAAAGGAAGAGCTTCTGAGTGCAAATGGGTCATATATCAGCCACTGGAATTGCAGGCACCATCCTCAGAGCAGAATCAGCTGTTTTGTAAATCCAGACATGAAGTGTGGGAAAATTCCTCTCTTCTTGTTCCCCAACAGGTCTATATTTACTAACCCTGTGTCAATTCCAGTAACTTCTCACTCGGCATACTTGCAAAGTACGATTTAGATTAAGAGGATTGGCTCACTAGCCCAATGCCTAGCCCACTGCTGCTGCCCAGAGCGCCTGGACTAAAGTAAATGCTCAATAAATGTTTGCCAAATTGAGCTTCCTTCTCCCCGGATTAATCGGTGGCAGAAGAGAGGAGCTGGCTCCTTCTGGGGTGGCTCCACTGCCCCCAGCTTCACGACTCATGTCTTCGAAGGCCTCGCAGTGGCCAACCCCTTCCTTTGCCACTGACCTCTCCTGCTTCTTCAGCATGTTTATGGATATAATTACAGTGTGCTATTGATTTCCTGACAGCCGCCTTGATGTAACTATTTTACAGAATCAAGCTAATTTCATACATTGAGGTTTTTATGGTCTCTGGCAGACTCGACCCAAGAAGTCATTCTGTCTCCTCCCTGGGCACTCCCGCCCCTTCTCAGAACGTAGCCACTCCCGGCCCCTCCTCCCCTGAAG
>NW_022436961.1:24237656-24365156 GCF_009761245.1 Sapajus apella | reverse complement strand
TTTTACTCCATGTTTAACTGAACTCAGTGCTTACCACTGAGATTTTTTGTTTATTTGTTTTTGGATTTTTTGTTTATTAGTTTGTTTGGTTTTTAAGGAAAACCTCACGCTGTCACCCAGGCTGGAGTGCAGTGGTGCGATCTGGGCTCGTGGTAACCTCCGTCTCCCGGGTTCAAGCGATTCTCATGCCTCAGCACCCGGAGTAGCTGGGATTCCAGGCACGCATCACTACACCCAGCTAATTTTTATATTTTTAGTAGAGACGGGGTTTTACTGTATTGGCAAGGCTGGCCTTGAACTTCTGGCCTCAAGTGATCCACCCGCCTCAGC
Source organism: Sapajus apella (assembly GCF_009761245.1). Classification (NCBI taxonomy): domain Eukaryota; kingdom Metazoa; phylum Chordata; class Mammalia; order Primates; family Cebidae; genus Sapajus; species Sapajus apella. Next base: position 24,364,826 of record NW_022436961.1, on the reverse strand, counting down.
TTCCCAAATTGTTGAGGCTACAGGCGTAAGTCACCATGCCCAGACCCAACCTTTTTGTTTGGTAACTTCCTTGTTCTTAAATTCTATATTCTTTACATGTCTCTATTAACTGGAATATATTCCAGTACTTTTTCTCTGGAAGGAAAGAGAACTGTTCTATATTCTGAACTCTTATGTTTCTGAAATTGTGTTTCTCTTGTGTTGATAGCTTGACTAAATTTTAAAAACACTTGAATCATGATTATTTTCCCTTAAAGTCTATAGCTCTTTACAGGAGAGCAAGCTAAATGCTGTAACAACCAACCTCAGAATTGCAGTGACTTATCACTCGTCAGAGTCCATTTTGAGGACCAGAGGCAGCCTTCTGTGACAAGGTTCAGGAATCCAGGCCCTTTCCATTTTAACCTGGTCTTCTGCTATGCCTTCGGCATCTGGCTAAGGAACAGAGAAAACGAAAGGAAGAAAGGAGGAGAATAGTAGATCTCACAGCAGATTTTAGGGGCCGGGCCAGAAGGAGCATGTGTGGCTTCTGCTTGCGTGTCATCAGACAGAACTAGTTACAAGACCACCTACATGCCCGGGGGCTGGGAAAGGTTGTCTTCCTGTGCTTCCAGACAGAAAATGAAATTGTTTGATGAATAGAAAGCCTTGTCTGGGCCACCAAATTACCCCATTGTCCTATATTTGCAGAAAAGTTGGAAGATATTTTCATTTTAATTTTTGTAACTGTATGTTCAAACTATTTGTTTCTATTTTTTTCCATCTTTGCAATTCAAAAATTTAGCCAGAATGTGTGTTGACACCGTTCCCTTTAAATTTATTTTGCCTGCATATTTAGGCCATTTTGCAATATACATTTTCTTCAATTTTGACTTTGTTCTTTCTGTATAAATTGTTCCGGATTCTTCTTCAGCAATACCTATGATTCCTAGATTGTATCTCCTTCTCCTCTCCATTCCTATTATCTTCCCATCACTTTCATCTCTTTATTTTCTTTCCCCTCTGAACATGAGAAGAATTTGTTCCTCTCACCAATAATTTGAGTGTTAGCCGTGTTAACTCCTGCTTTACTGCCTGTCATATGAATTTTGTTTATTCTATTGCATTTAGGGACCCTTCAATTTTTCTCATATTTCAACCATCTTCTTTTCAATCTTCTTTCATCTCAACCTATTTTCCTCCTTATTGTTTCTATTTCTCTTGGTATTTTTTTTCTTGGATCCTTGATAACACTTTTTCCCCTTCTGTTAATTCACTTCCAAACACGACATACACCACCTACACTGGCAGTGGTTGCCAGGCAGGACATGCGGTTTGCCCTTGGCCTTGCACAGTTTGGGGTTGAGCAGGGTTGCAGAGAGCTTTGACACAAATACCAAATGGTAAGGCTCACTCTTTCATGTCCTATCTGTACTCAGCAGAGGAGCACATAGCCCAGTCTTAAATAGAGATCAAGAACATTCTGATATGAGTCTTTGCCATAGCATTCACTGGTATCCTGGGCAGAAGCACAAATGCTATGCTGCTTAAAGGCTAGGCATCAGCCAGTCAACTCTTGGGGTATTTGTAGGAGCCTCTTCTTAGGCATAGCTACAAGCCATGCATGCAATATCTACCCAATTTCCAGGGCCCCCAGACCATTGAGATAAAAGGTTCCCAGAGTCTCAGAAGGCAACCAAAAGAGTTTCTTGGGATCGAAGAAGTTTTCCCCTAGAGTGTCCTCCTGCAAGTTCAGCAGAGGAGTGGCATAGCTTCTCTGACTAACAGTGCACATCTCTGTGAGCCAAAGGTGACCTTCAGATGCCCCTGAAACAGCACCACACATGGTTGTCCTGCACCTTATTGATCATGTATCAAGAAATACTTACAAGGAGAATTTAACGTCATCAAAATCTGAGTTCACTTCCCACACTTAATATCTTTCTATCTCGATTTTAACTTTCCAGGTAAAGCCAAAAATTATTTTTCTTCTGGTTCCTGGATGCTAAACAAACAGCTGCTTTATTAGGACATTGTTGAATAAATGAATGAATGAATGAATGAGCAAGTAAATGAGTTTAGGAAACAAACCAGCCACTAAACCATGTCTGCCTGAATGTAATGATCAGAGTCAGCTCCCCTTGTTTGTTTCTGTTTTTGTTTTTGTTTTTCTTTCTTGGAAGAAGGAATGAAGGAATCTGAAATTCCTCCTGTTGCAAATATCAGGAAGGCCACTCAGAGACACCCCCTGAGTTCCCTTCCAGCTGGAGCATGTGGGAAGCTGGGCCAGCCACTCCTGCCTGCAACCCCAGCCCTTCTCCTAGCCACTGCCGGCCACAGCTGCTCCCAACTCTAAGACCCCACTGCACATGGCATCTGCAGCCACGACCACTCCACACAGATATGCCCCGTCCAGCTTCCCAGGGCTGAGTCTCCCTGTCCCTCCTCACCCTAGTTATAGCCAGAGATCTTTCCGCTGGGTCTTATCCATCTCTCTTTCTGGGGGAAAAGAGGGCAAGGGGTGGGACTTGCTGCAGATATCGACACTTGCAGGTGTAGAAACACAAAGAACAAAGGAAAGATTTGGGTCAGGATCAGAGACCCACCGTGAAGAATGGTGTGTTCTGTAAAAATGGCAGACTGTCAGCCCCTGAGCTTGTGGATCTGACAGCTAAATATGTGATCAAGGCACCAAGGTGACATGGTGACAGGTGCCTCTGACATAAATACAAGCCAAAATGTAATGAGGATGTCGTCAAACCACCAGCAAAGTCCCGGGCGCGATGCTCTACACAATACAAACTGAAGATCAGATGGGCAGCCCTCCTTCCTGATCAAGGTCACCTCTGCACAGGGTCAGTTAATGAGTTCAGAGGGCTGGGGAGGATGGCAGTTTCTGAGCTGATGGGAGAAACTCTGACAGGGAGCAGAAGAACTGACAGTTGGCCCCGGGTCTTCTGCTAACTAGCTGTGCAATCTCAGACCAGTGTTAACCCGCCGAGGACTCGATACATTATCCCATGAAATGGGAGAAGCATATTTGCTCTATTTTTCATTAATGCCCACCAAGTCCTGTTGCATCTGAACCCTCCACAACTCACCTTTGGAGCTACTTAACCCACAAATGGACCCCTGCCCAGGACTGGCAGCCTACTGTGACATCCATTAGTGTCACTCTAAGGGTCCTAATTTAACAACACTAGTGATTACATAACAACTGTGATGCTGGCACTGGTCTAGCTGATTGACGTATAAAATAAATTAATCCTCAGAACACTGTGCTAAAGTATGTGCTGTCATTATTTCCACTGGAGGGTACTGGGGAGCAGAAACGTTGAGGAACCAGCCCAAGGTCACAATTAGCAGCAATAGAGCCACACTACACCACGCTGGCTCTGTGCTCTGGAGACTCAGCTGGAGTCAGATTTTCTGATAACCCAGCTCTCACTTTGGGCCCCAAGTGTGATTCCTGTTCTTCTGGCTTGCTCCAGAAACCACATTCCTACCTTATACTCCACATGCAGTAGTTGAATTCCATCCTTATTCCCTCCAGTTGGGACTGTATTTCTGATGTGCCTGGGACCCCTGTTCCTCTGAAACTAGGATCCCCTTTCTCCTTTGCTGGTTACGTACCCCACCCCATACATCATTCAAGGGCTGGAGTCCTGTACCAACTAAAGCTGTTCCCTGTGGGGCACCTCTCTTATATTGACAGCCTCCCCAGGCTGGAAGCTGCTCTTGGTGGGGACTCCATGTAATTCATCATCACTTGTGGGGCTAGTTCAGCATGGCCCAGGTCAAGGGCTCAGATGAACTAGCTCAACTGGCTTCCTCCTCAATGGCTCCCCTACCTGTGAGTATCTCCCTAATGCTGGCAGTTCATCTGGCTGCCACCTGTGACCAGCTGTACACAGAAGTGCTTTCTATCCAAACAGTTGGCAGAAGACAGGCTTTGGGGACAGACACTTCTACTTGGGAATCATGTCTGTCTTCTATTTCATCTATTCTTTTGTGCTTTATGCTTTTTGGAGGTAAAGTTTACTTATAAGATGCATAGTTCTTACAGGTAAAATTCAACAAGCTTTGCCAAATAGATACAGCCATGTGACTAACATCCCAGTCAAGACATAGAACATCTCAATATTCCTGGGCAAGATGGCCAAACAGGAACAGCTCTGGTCTACAGCTCCCAGCGAGACCAATGCAGAAGGCAGGTGATTTCTGCATTTCCAACTGAGGTACCTGGTTCATCTCATTGGGACTGGTTAGACAGAAGGAGGGCAAGCAGAAGCAGGGTGAGGCATTGCCTCACCCAGAAAGCACAAAGGGTCAGGGAACTCCCTTCCCCAGCCAAGGGAAGCCATGAGGGACTGTGTTCTCCTGGCCAGATACTATGCTTTTCCCATAGTCTTCACAACCCGCAAAAATACAAACTACCATCACTGAATACTATAAACATCTCTATGCAAATAAACTAGAAAATCTAGAAGAAATTGACAAATCACTAAACACATACACCCTCCCAAGACTAAACTAGAAAGACGTCGAATCCATGAATAGATCAGCAACAAGTTCTGAAGTTGAGGCCGTAATTAATAACCTACCAACGAAAAAAGCCCAGGACCAGACAGATTCACAGCCAAATTCTACCAGAGGTACAAAGAGGAGCTGGTACCATTCCTTCTAAAACTATTCCAAAATATAGAAAAAGAGGAATTCTTCCCTAATTCATTTATGAGGCCATCATCATCCTGATACCAAAACGTGGCAGAGACACAACAAAAAAACGAAATTTCAGGCCAATTTCCCTGATAAACATCGATGTAAAAATCCTCAATAAAATACTGGAAAACGAAATCCAACAGCACATTAAAAAGCTTATTCGTCATGATCAAGTCGGCTTCATCCCTAGGATGCAAGGCTGATTTAACATACACAAATAAACGTAATCAATCACATAAACAGAACGAATGACAAAAACCACATGGTTATCTCAATAGATGCAGAAAAGGCCTTCAATAAAATTAAATATCCCTTCATGCTAAAAACACTCAATAAACTAGGTATTGATGGAACATATCTCAAAATCATAAGAGCTATTTGTGACAAACCCGCAGCCAATATCATACTAAATGGGCAAAAGCTGGAAGCATTCTTTTTGACAACTGGCACAAAATAAGGATGCCCTCTCTCACCACTCCTATTCAACATAGTATTAGAAGTTCTGGCCCGGGCAATCAGTCAAGAGAAAGAAATAAATTATATTCAAATAGGAAGAGAAGGCAGATTTTCTCTGTTTGCAGATGACATGATTGTATATTTAGAAAACCCCATCATCTCAGCCCCAAAGCTCCTTAAGCTGATAAGCAACTTCAGAAGTCTCAGGATACAAAATCAATGTGCAAAAATCACGAGCATTCCTATACACAAACAGAGTGCCAAATCATGAATGAACTCCCATTCACAATTGCTACAAAGAGAATAAAATACCTAGGAATACAACTTACAAAGGATGTGAGGGACCTCTTCAAGGAAAACAACAAAACCACTGCTCAAGGAAATAAGACAGGACACAAACAAATGAAAATGTATCATGAAAATGGCCATATTGCCCAATGTAATTTATAGATTCAATGGTATTTCCATCAAGCTACCATGGCCTTTCTTCACAGAATTAGAAAAAACTACTTTAAATTTCATACAGAATCAAAAAGAGCCCATATACCCAAGACAATCCTAAGCAAAAAGAACAAAGATGGAGGCATGATGCTACATGACTTCAAACTATACTACAAGGTTACAGTAACCAGAAAAGCACGGTACTGCTACCAAAACATATAGTCCAATGGAACAGAACAGAGGCCTCAGAAATAACACCACACATCTACAACTATTTGATCTTTGACAAGCCTGACAAAAACAAGCAGGGGATAAAGACTCCCTATTTAATAAATGGTGTTGGGAAAACTGGCTAGCCATATGCAGAAAGCTGAAACTAGACCCCTTCCTTACACCTTATACAAAAGTTAACTCAAGATGGATTAAAGAACTAAAATCATAAAATCCCTAGAAGAAAACCTAGGCAATACCATTCAGGACACAGGCACGGGCAAAGACTTCATGACTAAAACACCAAAAACGATGGCAACAAAAGCCAAAATTGACAAATGGGATCTAATTAAACTAAAGAGCACCTACACAGCAAAAGAAACTATCATCAGAGTGCACAGGCAGCCTACAGAATGGGAGAACATCTTTGCAATACATCTGTCTGACAAAAGGCTAATATCCAGAATTTACAAGGAACTTAAACAAATTTACAAGAAAAACACAAACAACCCCACCAAAAAGTGGGCAAAGGATATGAACAGACAATTTTCAAAAGAAGACATTTATGTGGTCAACAAACATATGATAAAACGCTCATCATCACTGGTCATTAGAGAAATTAAAATCAAAACCTCTGTGAGATACCACCTCATGCCAATTAGAATGGTGATCATTAAACAGTCAGGAAACAGGCCGGGCACAGAAGCTCATGTCTGTAATTCCAGCATATTGGGAGGCTGAGGTAAGCAGATCACAAGGTCAAAAGATTGAGACCATCCTGGCCAACATGGTGAAACCCCCTCTCCACTAAAAATAGAAAAATTAGCTGGGCACGGTCCACACCTGTAATCCCAGCTACTTGGGAGGCTGAGGCAGGAGAATTGCTTGAACTCAGGAGGAGGGGGTTGCAGTGAGTGGAGATTATGCCACTGCACTCTGACCTGGCAACAGGGCAAGACTCCATCTCAAAAAAAAAAAAAAAGTCAGGAAACGATAGATGCTGGAGAGGATGTGCAGGAATAGGAACGCTTTTACAATGTTGGTGGGAGTGTAAATTAGTTCAACCATTGTGGAAGACAGTGTGGTGATTGCTCAAGGATCTAGAACTAGAAATACCATTAGACCCAGTAATCCCATTACTGGATATATACCCAAAGGATTATAAATCATTCTACTAAAAAGACACATGTACATAGATGTTTATTGTAGCACTATTCACAATAGCAAAGACTCGGAACCAACCCAAATGTCCATCAGTGATGGACTGGATAAAGAAAATGAGGCACATTTACGCCATGGAATGCTATGCAGTCATAAAAAAGAATGAGTTCATGTCCTTGGTAGGGACATAGATGAAGCTGGAAAACATCCTTCTCAGCTAACTAGCACAGGAACAGAAAATGAAACACCGTATATTCTCACTCCTAAGCGCAAGTTCAACAATGAGAACATATGGGCACAGGAAAGGGAACATCACACATGGGGCCTGTCAGAGGGTAGGGGGAAAGGGGAGGGATAGCATTAGGAGAAATACCTAACGTAGATGACAGGTCGATAGGGTGCAGCAAAACACCATGGCACATGTATACATATGTAACAAACCTGCACATTCTGCAAATGTATCCCAGACCTTAAATAATAATAAAGACGTAGAATATCTCCATCCACCCAGAAATTTCCCTTGGGACACCTTTTAGTCAACGCCCACCTTCCATAGGCAAGAACAATTCTGAATGTTATCACTGTAGATTTAATCCAGTCTTGAAATTCCTAAATATGGAATACTATGAAAGAGAATGTGGTCTTTTGTGTCAAGCTTCTTCTGCAAAACATACTGCTTTTGACTTTCCTCTCTTATTTTCTTTTGCTCACTAGTGTCCCATTGAATACAGGAGAACAGGTGCAATGAACTTTGTGATCTTGGGAAAGTTATAGGATTCCCTCATTAATTCATTCACTCATTCATTCATTTAACAAGAATTTACTCTCTGCCTCAGTTTTATTTTCTATAAGATCACTGTGGTAATATCTGCTGTTGTCTAAGCATTTGATCAAGATTACAGAGGCAAGTAGTTACGGGGGGATACTCGGAAGCTACATGGCCACATCGGAGTCCTGGTTTCATTCCGCACTGGCTGCATGATCTCGGACAAAATACTCAACTTCTCTCTGCTTCTCCCCTCTGTAAAAGGATTAAATGGGGCTGGATACAGTGGCTCACACCTGTAATCCCAGCACTTTGGGAGGCAGAGGTGAGCAGATCACTTGAGCTCAGGAGCTCAAAACCAACCTGGCCAAAACAGTGAAACCCTGTCTCTACTAAAAAAAAAATACAAAAACAAAAATTAGCTGGGTGTGGTGGCAGGCACCTATAATCCCAGCTACTCAAGAGGCTGAGGCAGGAGAACTACTTGAACCCAGGAGGCAGAGTTTGCAGTGAGCCAAGATTTTGCCAATGCACTGCAGCCTAGGCAACAGAGTGAGACTCCATCTCAAACAAAAACAAAAACAAAAACGTTAAACGAGGATTAAACAAGTTTATGTTTGTAAAATGCTTAGAACAGTGGTTGGCATACAGTAAGTGCTAAGAACATGTTGGCTATTATTACCAACTACGTGACACTCCGTGGTGCCCCACGAACACTCACTAAATCATAGCTGTAGTTTTTGTTATTATATTATTCTTAAAGACAAGAGGTAAAATGGGTGCAGGCAGTTACCTGGAGTAGTTTAGTGCTGTGAGAAAGAAATCTATTGGCAGCCATTATAAGTCAACAGAGCTCTACCAGAACTAATGTGGCTACTCATCACGGGACTCTCCTGGTTAGCACTGAAAATTCCAGGAGCGCTCCCTTAGCCCTAGGCAAGCTGGGAAAACGGTCACCTAATCTGAACCTCACTCTCCTTATCTGTCAAATGGCCATAATATACTTCACTGCCCTTCTCATAGGACTGCTGAAATGACATGTGTGAAAGTGCTCTCCCAAGGCAGTGGTGTTTGTTTATTTTTCTGGGTCTATTAGAAAAAGCACATCAAACCTTGAACTCCACTGTGGATTCAAACTTTAAATTCAATATCGAGTTTGAGTTGTGGCTTCTCAGCTTGGAAGCTGAGTAACGCTGAGCCCTCAGCCCGGCCTCCCTGGGATCCCACTCCCTCACCTGTATAGTAGGGATGGCCACACTTAGCCTGTAAGGTTGGGGTGAGGTCCTGTATGACAAAGTGCTATCTGCATTGAAAAGCACAATACAAATGAAATATCAGTTAACTGGTGTGGGGGCCATGAGGGTAGTCGCCTCCGTCCGAGAAGGCCTCTCCAGAATGTGCTTCTCAGGGCTCTAGTCCCATTGATCCTGCTGCCTGACTCCAGGCTGCCTCTGGACTCACTTGTCAGACCATCAGACTCTCTTACCTCTATCTGATTTCCTGCTGTCTGATCCCGACACCAGACCCTGATGGGCCCCGCAACTGCCTAGGCCTGGGGTAGGTTTCCCAGGGCTCAACCTAGCAGCCGTCTACCTACTCCTCCACCAAAGCCTGCAGCACAGCCGAGATATAGTTACTGGAACGGTGAGGCCTCAGCGGTAATCAGTGCATGGAGGCTTGAGGTAATGGAATCACCATGATGCAATTATCTATTGACTGCAAGTATTATGGCTGTCCCTGATTGCTTCTTATTGATACAAATCCACTGGGCTGCCTATTTGGATAAAACCAAGCGAGAACGAGAGGAGATAGAAGAGGAAATAGGAGGAGGGAGTGGGAGGGAGGAGTGGGAGGGAGGAGTGGGGGGAGGAAGGAGCGCAGCCTAATTGGTGACAAGTCGGCGGAAGCAGCAGCACCCCGAGGTGACCACCACCAGGGAGGGGCCTGGATGACGACACACATGTCAGAGGCTGGAGAGGATGTTTAGGAGCGGCGGCTGCCTCTGTCCACAGCCGTGGCAGCCACACTTGGGAAAAGAACCGAAGGCAACAAGCCAGCAGGACACATGTCTCAACAGGGATCAAGGGACCATTAGGGCTCACAATGCAGAGGGGTCAGAGGTCAAGGGGCAAAGATTACACAATCATGGGAGTCAGAGTGGGCAAATAGGGGAGGTCTGGACACATTCAAGAGTCAGCAAGGGACAGTCCCATCTTATAAGTGACCCCTGGAGGGCTTTCCCCCACTTCAAGCAGGGAGTACAAATTATTCTGTTCTCAAGACAAATGATTGAGGTCTTCAATTGCACATTTATGTTGATGGGATAAACTTTGGTTTACCAGAGCAATGGTGTCATCCTGTGTCCAGAATCCCCTGGAAATCCTTATTCTGCACTCATGAGAGAACTAGAGTGGAAAAGTCAAATAATAGCTCAGTACTATGGAAATAGTTTTGACCTTGTGGACCAGCTGAAGTGGTTTTGGAGGCCAAGAGCTCCTGGACCCCACTTTGAGAACCACTGCCCTAGAGGTATGGCCGTCTTGTCATATGAGGCATGGTGTGGAAACAAAATTGACACCTTGACCGTCAGCCATTAAACAGCAGTATGCACATCTCATCTAATCTGAACTAGTTTTTACTTTTTTACACCTCACAATAAAGGGACATAGAAGGCTCTTTGTATTCTTAGATAAGCCGAAATACATAGGTACATCATACCTGAATGCATGCATGCAGCTGGTCTTCATTATTCAACAACTCTGTACACCATAGAATTGATTCATAATCCTAAAACCAATGTTCAAAGCGCTACTTGGACATGCACAGAGTGGCAAAAACTTGGAGCTGCTGACGTGCACGTTCCCAGTGGAGTTCCAACAAGGTAACAAACACTCTGCCTTTTTGCTTCAGCTCCCGTTCTGCAAACAAGTGTCCTCTTCGCGGTCCACTGAGGGCCACATCTTTTGTATTTTCTTGCTCTTCATTGGTGATCTCACTATTTAAAACGACCCCCAAGTGTAGTGTTGAACAGCTGTCTACAGTTCCCAAGCACAAGAAGGTTGTAATATACCTTATAAAGAAAATGTGTATATTAGATAAGCTTTATTCAGCTATGAATACTAGTGTTGGCTGTGATTCAAGATTAATGAATCAATGATGCAAATTAAATATGGTATCTTTAAACAGAAACACATGAAACAATGCCCTGTATTGATTGCTTGATGAAAATATTATAAACAGAGGTTGTCAGGAACATAACCCTGTATTTTCCCTAGGAACAATGGGTCAGTACTGGCTAATTCAGTGTTCATGGGAACTTTGTAAAAACAGAACTATCATGAATAACCAGTATCAACTCTACAAGCAAACATAACAACAAAAGCCCCAGAGCCTCCCTGTCTAGCTCTAGTTTCAAAAATAAAGGAAACCTTGAGCTTTCTTTTAAATTAATGACTCCCTAACAAGAACAGCTGTGCCATGAATTTTCAAACCTGAAGGCTGAAGGCTTGTCATAATCTTGGGAAATAAGATACTCGTATGAGAAAATTGTTGTTTGTCCACCAAGAACAGACTGTCAACTTGATAACCTCAAAAATCTTGTGCTTCATTATTTCCCTCTAAATAGTGGTGGCCAATCCTTTAAAAACTTTCCCTGCAAGTAAACTTCCTTCTGTTCTACATGCCTTAAATGCGTGTATCTTTGAGTTTTCCTCAGATTCTAAGTAGCCTGGGAGAAGGTGAGACCATATTAGTGGAAAGTCCACATCAAGCACCCTTGAGTTCAGAGGACCCTGAGGCCACATGCTCTTCGATTCTGTCCACGCAGCATCCTAGGAAATGTCTTGCATATCATAAAGGCATACTAAGCAGGACCTCGTCCTAGTCGGGGTCCTTGATTGCAAGCAACAGGAACTAACCCAGTTAAATCAAACAAAAGCAATCATTGTAAAGCTGCTGGGCATCTCCCAGAATTGACAAGGCAAATGGGTAGCACCTAAGGTGGTAAGGAGGCCAGACCCCAGCTACAGACACCCAACGGGACAAGTGATTTAGGCTGCTGCCAACGCCACTTCGGGCTAGAATATTCCCCAGCCCATGGCTGCCCTCTGCATCACTGTGTGAATGAATATGCTGCTGCCGCCACCGCCACTGCAGACAATTCCAGACTGTTCCCATTTCTTTGCAGCTCTTACTCCAATGTCTAAGTCCCAGATGGGAACATCCAATTGCCCAGGGTCCTAGGAGCACATGTCTAAACTTTTTAGTTTCCGTGAGGAAACACTGAGCCTTTTCTCCCACCAAGACTCACCAGGGTGGCCTGGAATAAAGCATTGGTATTGATAACGGGGAAACACAGGCAAATGGAAAAAACTGGAGAAAGAACTGACTTCGTTGGAAGATTTTCTGGAGGTGGACAGTGGTATGGGATCTGGGGTGATTCCAGAGTTTCTAGCTTGAACATCAGGATGTGGGATGGTGACAATACTGAGTCAGGGAACACTGACAGAAGGGAACAGCAAAGAAAACAGCTCACGTTGAACAGCTTAAAGTTGAGGTGCTCGTGGCTGTTCGGTAGGAGCTCTGCAAACTCCAAAGCTCTATGCATTTGCAAAGGATTCTGTTGATGTTATTGATACTATTGCTATCATTCAATATTCACGAAATGGTCTGGGCACAGTGGCTCATGCTTATAATACCAGCACTTTGGGAGGCCAAGGCAAGATTTCTTGAGCCCAGAATTTAGAGACCACCCTGGGCAACATAGCAAGACCCTGTCTCTACAAAAAATTAAAGTTACTCGGGTATGGTGGTGCATGCCAATGGTCCCAGCTTCTCGGGAGGCTGCAGTGAGCTCTGATCGAGCCAGTGTACTATACCCAAGGCAACAAAGCAAGACCCTATCTCAAAAAAAAATTAATGAAATTGCCTTTCTTAAAGAACTAAAGACAATTACTCCAATGAACTGGGAAGATAGCATTGCCTTTGTCAATAGATAAGAAAGTGAAGATCCAATTTTTTTTTTTTTTTTTGAGACGGAGTTTCACTCATGTTACCCAGGCTGGAGTGCAATGGCACGATCTCGGCTCACCGCAACCTCCGCCTCCTGGGTTCAGGCAATTGTCCTGCCTCAGCCTCCTGAGTAGCTGGGATTACAGGCACGCGCCACCATGCCCAGCTAATTTTTTGTATTTTTAGTAGAGACGGGGTTTCACCGTGTTGACCAGGATGGTCTCGATCTCTTGACCTCGTGATCCACCCGCCTCGGCCTCCCAAAGTGCTGGGATTACAGGCTTGAGCCACCGCGCCCGGCCGAAGACCCAATTTTTAATCCTTTTTCTTATTTTGCCCTGGCTGCCAGTCCCCTGGAAGACAGCCAGGCATTGGGGCAAGTCTGCCCCAGGCAAAATGGTAACCACCAACAACTTTAAAATAGGTAGCTAACAGCAATCACACATGTGAAATGGCAACCAAATCTAAAACTGTTGTTATTTTAAGGCCTACAAGCTTTGTCCACAATGGAGACTATCTGGTGGCCACAGAGAGAAAATAGTCAAAGCATCTGCTTGGATGGTACAAGGGTCTTAGGAGGCGGAAGTCTCAAGAACCTGTATCCTTCGCAAGCCCCCCGCAGGTCAACTCAGAGCCTTCCCGCCCTAGCCTCTTGTTTTCGAGGCTCTAGGGGTCACATATAGTGGATCCCTGACAGCAATATGGTGCAATTATAAAGACTGGACCCTTTAATTTCCCAGAATGATTCTTGATGCAAATATAATACTCGGTCTCCTCAAATCGTATACCTAGAGTTCTGACTCAGAAAATATGCTGCCCTAGACACCGAGAAAAGAGTATAGATGTCAGGAGACCTGAGATCATGGTTCTGGATTCACTACTGTTTGACCATCAGCATATTTTTTAAAATTTCCCAAACTGAGCCGAGGTTCTCTTACCTGTAGAATGGGGCAAATACACCTACAGGTGTTACAGAAAAGCTGTAAGACCCAAATGGGGGTAGAAATGGAGTAAGTGGTAAAGTACTGCGTGTATATTAATGATCTCAGCCTGTGATGGTTCATACCTAAGATCCCTTATTTAGAAAGTAACCTCAAGCTTCCCATAAAAATCACTCACCCTGGTAGTAACACTTTTGACAAGAAGTAGATACATTGGACCCTTTCAGTACAGGTCGACACTGGGGTAAGTTGGGAAGACAGTATGGCAGTATGTGAAACATGAACGGAAAGTTCCAGAAGAACTAATACTCTACATTCACCACTCCCCCAAAAAGAGACAGCGAGAAGAGTGGGTGGCAAGTGGCGGGGAAGAGGGGAAGATCTCTGAACTCCTTGCCCTAGTCTTTGGAGAAATGATGCATCCTTTTTTTCAGAGTTGTTTCCAGGACAAAAGGACTTACCTATTTAATTGCCTGCATTTTTTTTTCTTTTAATTCTGCTGGTATCGCCAGCAGCCTAATAGTAAGCAGAGTGTGTCTTTAATGAAGCCAGTAAATAATTTTAAAAAATATATATGAAAAGAAGTGCTTCAATTTGCTGGGGAAGTCCAATGCTCTCTAAATTCAAGATGTGGCCTTCCAGTCTCCTGCCCACGGTGCCCACCACCTCCTAGGTGGAGGTGCATTTCTTGACACCAGGCCATACATGATAGACAGGAGGGCAGAGGCAACTCCCCCACTTTTAACCCACTCCAGGCCTGGTGGCATTTATTTAGTACCTGCCTCCTTCAGGAGGTGCTAAGACTCATGCCAGCATCTGTGCATGAAGGACTGAGCACACAGTAGGCACTCAAGACAGGCTGGCTTTCTTCCTTCTTGGGATGATGTCAACAGGAGGGAGCAGGTGTTTCATTCACGTTTGTGCACATCCTCTCCGTAAGCTAAATACTGAGCAAATCAGCTTTTTAAAAAATATTACCTCCATTTATTTTGCAAAAGACTTGCTGACAAGACACCCAGCAGCATCTGAAATTTCATCTAGACAAAGAGGCAGGGACAAGGGGAGCCAGGAGCTCTATTTTCTCATTCCAGGCTCCCCACTGCCTTCTTCCAACACCCGCACAGGCACACACATCCCAGCCCATGTGCACCACTGCGATAAGGAGACTTTCAAATGCCACAATTCATCACCCTGGCCCTGGCTGGAAGCAGAGTGTGTGTGCGAGCGTGTGTGTGCGTGCCCATGTGTCACACTCCCGTTCGCCGTGCACCTGGAGAGCCTTTGTAGCTCGTCTGACAATGGAGCAGCAAGCCACAGACCTTACAAAGAGAGAGGAAGAGGCAGGGAAGTAAAGAAAGACGCCCACTTGGGCTGCCTCCCTTCGGTTTTGGCAGCAAGATCTGAGCTGGTTAACCAGGTAACAATATGATAAAGGCTAGCAGAAAGGAGCCGAAGCTTCCAGCCTGGAGCCCTGATGCGGAATGAGATAAACATTAATCACTGCAATCCCGCATGGGAGCTAGGGTTTTTTTCTTAACGCCTTTCGGCGGGGAATGTAGGAAGTAGGTAAACGTGGATGTTAGTAATGCTAATCCCACTTCCCAAGACTTCAGGGACTTTCATGCTAAACCTAGGCTCGTCAGAGTCGGCCTCACCTGGACACATGTGTGCACACACATGTACACACGCATGCGTGTGCACAGGCACACATACATGCTCCAGGGCCCCCACCTGAGGTGTTCCCCAGAGCCCACCACTTCCCTTTTGAAGATTCTTGTGAAAATGGGAATTAAATGAATATCCAGTTACTGAGACCTACTCTGAGCCAGGCACTTCCATTTGCTTGCTTAAAGTCTCACGAGAGTACTGGGAAGATATTTTAGGTTATGACTCCATTTGCACAGACTCAGAAAACTAAGATATAGAGAGATTATGTGGTCTTGGTTTTCAGATAAATTCAAATCTAGGTCTTTTATTCCATGCCCAATTACACATATGCACAGTGAAAAATTTGATGTCTTTACATACACTGGTAAAGCCATCACCATGACTCAGATCATAAATATCTCCATCACCCCACAAGTTTCCTCAAGTCCTTTTATAATCCTTCTTCTCCCCCCACCCCCAGCTTCCCGTACGCCATCAGGCCACCACTGACCTTTATGTCACTGTAAGTTAGTTTGCACTTTCTGCACTTTTACATAGAATATGGAATCATTCAGTATGTGTGTTTTTGATCTGGCTTCTGTTGGTCAGCATAATTATCTTGAGATTCATGTGTGTTCTTGCATGTATTCGTGTCCCCTTCTATTGCTGAGTAGATTGTATCCCAAGGATATGCCATTCAGTTGTTAGTGAACATTTGTGTTGTTTCCAGTGTGAGGCTATTCCAAATGAGGCTTCTAGGAACATTCACATTCAAACTCTTAAACCGTAATAATAAGGGGAAAAAAAGTCTAAAAATCAGCAATATTTGAACAGGCACTTCACCAACAAAAATAAATCAATGGCAAATAATCACATGAAAAGATGCTTAACACCATTCATCACTGGAGAAATTCAGATTAAAATCTCAATGAGATATTCCTACACAAGTATTAGAGTGACTAAAATTTAAAAAGACCAATCACTGCAAGTGTTGATGAGGATGTGGAGCTACTGGAATGCTTGTCCACTGCTGCTGGGAATATAAAATGAGACAGCCACTTTGGAAAACACTTAAACAGTCTCTCAAAAAAGGTCAACATGCACCAATCATGTGAACCAGTCACTGCATTTTTAGGTGGTTACCCAAGAAAAATGAAAGCACCTGTGCACACAAGTGCCTGCTCATGTTCAGAGCAACTTTATGTTTAACAGGAATCTGTGTTTTGAAAAACACCCCAGGTGATTCGAATAATGAGGCAGGTTTCAGAACCATTGTGCAGGGAGACTCAGATATAAACGATTCCTTGAGAAAAATCCTCTTATTCCTCAAATAGCTATACAAGTAGGGAAGGGGTTGAATTCCAAATTTAACCTGTTGGGGAAGGAATGCCATTTAATGAATCTATGTAATATTGGACAAATCACTTTGTATCTCTTTCAACCTCTATTTTGTACACTTGAACCCTAAGAGGGAAGTTCAGCGGTCCCCAGCCTACAGGATTCTGTACTTTGATGATCTCAGAGAACTCCATATTAAACCCACTCAGTGTCCCTGAGAGGGTGGAATGAATCCCACAGAACAGTATATGGGCCATAGCTTTTTTGCCCATGGGGGCAGCTCTCTCCCCTTTCTGTCAGACACCCAGTCACACAACTAGGTACGCACACACACGCACACCCTACCTTTCAATTTTAAAATGTTAATGTCTCTGAGATTGAGGGTGTCAGAATTGTCATTAAACTATTCCAGACACAAAGGCCCTCTGCTGCTTTGCAGCCCACATGAGGCTGCATTTTGCTTATCTGGATCCCTTTTGTCTGGAATTTTTTCTTGCCTTTGAATAACCTGCGAAATGTAAGGCTGAAGACAGAGCCGTTGGCCTCCCTTATTTGCAAATGGATTTGTCATTTGCAGTCAGTACCCGTACCTGGGGCAGTTTGGATCAAAAACAGTTTTCAAGTCTTCATTTATTACCACTTTTTAAAGAATTCGCCCTTTGATCAAGAGCCCAGGGATTCCATGCTTTGCCCCCTCAAAATGTGCTCCCATCCCCAAGATCCCAGTGCTGTTTTTGTTTCTTTTGAAAGCCCTGTTTACTTCAGAAATTCAGCAATTGCTCCCGAAGTTCCTTTGATGTCTATTGAATTTAATATATTTCATTGCATTATGGAAAAGCTATTTCAGCTTCTGGTATCAGCTTCTTCTTAATATGCCGAGGGGTCTTTTTGTTGGGTTTTGTGTGTGTGGTTGTTGATTTGCATTGTTGAAATTTTTTTTAAGAATGATTTGAAGATTTTTCTCTTTTTACTTTTTTTAAAGATTAGCCAAAGGGTGAGGCAAACGATAAGACTGACACCTCCTAGAAACTGGATTCTCCACTGAGCCAAGGGAGAGATGACAAGAAGAAATACTTTTTTCTGCCTCCTTGTTTTCCCTTATTCCCTTGCCTTAGCCAGTAGCCTCCACAAAAAACCCATAAAGGCCATCATTTTGCAACATCGTATCTATCAAGGATCAACTTCCTACTGTGCTAAGCAAAGTTTTATGCTAAATATAAAAGTCAAATAGCTCAAAATGTAATTGAGAGATGAGGTATATTATACATCTGTACTGAGCAGAATAACATCTCCCTAAAACTTCATGTCCACTGGGAACCTGCAAATGTGCCTTATTTAGAAATAAGGTCAGCTGGGCACAGTAGCTCATGCCTGTAATCCCAGCACTCTGGGAAACCAAGGCTGGTGGATCACCTGATGTCAGGAGGTTGAGACCAGCCTGGCCAACATGGGAAAATCCCATCTCTACTAAAAATACAAAAATTAACTTGGCATGGTGGCACATGCCTGCAATCCCAGCTACTTGGGAGGCTGAGGTTGGAGAGCTGCTTGAACCAGGGAGTTGGAGGTTGCAGTGAGCCAAGATTGTGCCACTGCACTCCAGCAAGACTCTGTCTCAAGAAAAAAAAAAAAAAAAAAAAAAAAAGAAAAAGAAAAGAAATAAGGTCTTTGAAAGGTAATCAAGTTAAAATGATGTCATGCTGGATTAGGATAAGCCCTTAATCCCATGACTGGTGTCCTTATAAGGAGAGGATCATTTAGACAGACACACACACAGGGAAAACAGGCAAGTGAAAGCAGGGGCTGAGATTGAATAGATGCTGTCACAAGCCAAGGATTACGAGGGCCACCAGCTGCCAGCAGAAGCTAGAAGCTAGAGTCTTGGAGGGAGCTCAACCTTGCTGACACCTTGATTTCAACTTGTAGCCTCCAGAACTGTAACAGAACACATTCCTGTTGTTTTTAAGTCTCCTAGCCTCCTGGTTTGTATTAGTTGGTCCAAAAGTAATTACAGCTTTTGGCATTTTTTTTTTTGCACTAACCTAATTAATGCTAATTTGCTATGACAGCCCTAGGAAAATTAATGCAATATCCAGCATATTATTAACAAGAGACGCCTATACATATATTATCAGACACTAATCTAAGAGTTTTCACATATTTTATTTTTACAACCTCAAAAAGTAGGTACTCTTCTCACCCTGTATTTAGAGTGACCGTATGATCTATTGGCCAAAACAAGACACTTTTGAGAGGAAAAGGGGAATACCATTAATAATTATACTAAGAAAACAGGTGTTAACCAAGAGTGCTGAGGATATGTGGTTACCCCACCCATTTACAGAAGAAGAAACTGAAGTACAGGCAAGTTCAATCAGTTGCCCAAGGACACATAGCTCGTAGGTGGCAGTAATAGGATTTGACCCCAGGCAGTCTGGGTTCAGAATATTTTCCCATAACCTCTACTCTATGCCATACTGAGTTTGCACTTCTGGGAACTAGCCATAAAAACAAAGAGCCACCTGAAGATATGCTTCAGTCATGACTCTGCCATTAGTACAGGCAGCACAACCACCACTGGCCCAGGGGCCTAAGACCTAAGAGGAAGCAAGAAAATTCTCCAGGACCACAGTCCTATTACACAGAGTCATGGGACTAGAAGTTAAGTCATGGGACTAGAAGTCATGGGACTAGTGGTTCCAATTCTGCCATTGAATAACTGTCCTAAGGATAGTCACTTCCCCTCACTTCCTCCTTGCCCTGTACCAGTCTGCTGTCAGCCCTTCCAATTTCAGTTCTGCCCAGATGACCCCAATATGAATCAGTGACCCAGTGACCCCAAAGACAGGCTCAACTCAGTATCCCAAACAAGAAGTGGCCATTGCAAGGACATTTGGGGGAGGGGGATCCTATTCTGCCTGTACATGGGCTCTGGAACTTTTCTGTGGCTCCAAACCTAGGTGGTTTGGGTGCTTTGGGGTGAACGTGGCCTTTGGGTACATTTAGAGCAATAGGTAGACAAGTCTCCTTCCTGAATAACAGAAATTGGGGACAGTCTGAACAATGGGCTACATCCTGGGCTCTACACTAGTTCTGAAGTCAGTCCTGGAACCCTGAATTAGGCTGGGGTCCTCATATCATCACCCCCTCCCTGGGATCTCCTAGAAACTCTAACCCTGTGTCTTACCCTGCTCTCTCAGAATGACCCCTCAGATATCAAGGGGCCTGGATCAGGGGTAAGTTTGCTCTGTCTCTGTGAATCTGGTGACTTGGGCCACCGGAGCCAGCATCTCTGTCTGGGTTAGCTCTGCTTGACCTCTCCCTGCAGCTGATCTCAGTCATTCTCTCTTCCTCATGGGAGTTTGCAGCGTGGCTCATGATCAGGACTAACCAGCTTTGGACAACTGCCACGTCCCCTTGGTCACCACGTCCTGCTGAATCTACTTCCCAAGTGCCTTTAATTTTAGACTCCCATCTCCACTCATGTGAGCAAGCGCGTGCCAGCTGCTTGGTCTGGCTCTAGTCTCTTCCATGCACTCTCTTTTCATCTCCCCACAGACTCACCCTTCTTACTGCTATAGGAGGTATTACATTAAAACACACCTTGGATTACATCATCCCCTATGTGTAAACCTTTGATATATTCCCAGGATAAAGTATTCCCAGTATATAGACCAAATCCCTAGCTGGGACTCAAGGCCTTCACCTCCTGGATGCAAACTGCCTTCTGACCTCCTCTTCTCACCTTCCCAGGCAGAGTCCTCCTGCTTCCCCAGAGCACTTCCCTGTGTTCCAGCTCCATCAGAGGAAGCACCGCCCCAAATCCTTCCTCTGATTGACACGCAATCAGCACCTCCCTTTTCTCACTGCCCAGATGCCATCCCTCCCCTTGGTTAATTCTACCTCCTCCTCACTGGTTAAGGCATATCTCAAACATCACCTCTTGGAGTAGATCTCCCTGGCTCCCTCCTTCTACTAACCAGTCTTTGTCAGAACCAGTTCCTTGCTGCTCAGCGACCCCAGTGTGCTTTGATAAAGCTTGTTCCTGCTCTCCCAAGCTGACTGGTAGTACAATTCCCACAGTGCTTCTCTGGCTCTCAGAAACTGGAGCTTTTCTATGTTTAATCCCCACAATGCCCAGCTCAATGTACAGCACCTATAGGTGTATAGATTGACCTTTGAGCCAGAGCCAAGAACAAACCTCTCACCTGGCTTCCTCCCTTCATGATGGCCCCTCAATGGGGTACAGGCTATAGGCAGTGCCCTGAGAAAGACTCACAAAAGCCTCTGAAGAAACCCACTTAGAGAGGAGCTAAGGATGCTATTAAGCTCCAAGATGGGGAAAGAAAGAATAAAAAAGAATGCATTTTGCTCTGTGCATGCCCCCTCTTTTGAAAGCTTTTTGCTGTCAGCCTTGTGGCAGTCTTTGCTGCTGAGTCCCTGTAGGAAGGTTCAGGGTTTTTCTCAACTCCTCCCTCTCTCCAGTGCTGCAGCCCTCTTGTGTTTGTTGCAATTTGGCTGCCAAGACTTTTTCAAATACACATCATTAATTCCGCTATACAGCCCAAGTAAGCTCAGGCGTTTGAAAAAGGAAAGAAATGTGGAATTCAAGAGCTGGAGCTGCCACATGCAAAGATCATTGGGGAAAGCAAACCAAAGAGAACCTTTATTTATTCTTTTGTTTTTCAACAGACACAAGGTCACTGCAAGCAGCAGCCATTAGCCTAATTAGACTTTTGGAATAAGAGGGGAGAAAGCACTTCAGTGTGGGAGACAGAGGGGAGGAGACAAAGGCAGTAATTGAAGCCAAATAATGAATATCAAACTCTTGTAAGTAATATTTAATTAAGTTATCCTACAATTGAGGCATTTGACAATTATTACCATGAGATTTGAAGTACTACATTAAGCACCCAAAAAATCACTGAGCAGGGAACACAGGTTGCCTTCTTTTCCTCTAGTCTGCTTAGCTACTTTATCTGTATCAGGGTTCCCTGGGCTGAAGCGTAAGGAGAGTTATAGAAACATGTGTCCCTGAGACCACTCTTCTTGGCCCCTATCCACAACTCCCACATCACCCAACGTGGGACTGAAGCTTATCACCATATTAAAGTGGAAAACCTCAGCTGCACACAGTAGTACATTCCTGTAGTCCCAGCTACTTAGGACGCTGAGATGAGAGGATCCTTTGAGCCCAAGAGTTGGAGTCCAGCCTGGGTGACATAGCAAGATTCCTTCTATTTCTCTGAAGACTATTAAAAGTGGCAAAGACAACCCAAAACTTGAGAAAAGATGTTTGCAAGGTACATAACTAACTGAGGATAACCTTTTAGAATGTATAAAAGTATATTACTAAAAGAGACAAACGGCTTGATAGAAAAATGGGCAAAAGATATGAACAGGCAATTCACAGAACAAAAAACTCAAGTAAAAATATGAAAAAAACAGAATGATCAAGCTCACTAGAAATCAGAAAAGAAAATGCACAATCTGAAATGCTACCATTTCATAACCATTAGATAACAACAAAAGATGAATGTCTTATGACACTGAGTGTTGGTGAAAAAAAAGGAAGGATAGGAAGGTGAGTAGCATACAAATCAATGCAATCGCATTGGAGATCAATTTGTCACTATACAATAAAAAGCTGCAGATGTACTGTATTAGCTCATTTTTACACTGCTATGAAGAAATATCCAACACTGGGTAATTTATAGAGGAAAGAGGTTTAATTGCCTCACAGTTCCTCATGGCTGGGGAGGCCTCAGAAAACAAAATCATGGTGGAAGGGGAAGCAGGCACCTTCACAAGATGACAGGAGAGACAAGAATGTGTCAGAGCACAGGAAAAACTACCATTTATAAAACCATCAGATCTCATGAGAACTCACTCACTATCACAAGAACAGCATGGGGGAACCACCCCCATAATCCAATCACTTCCCAGCAGGTCTCTATGTCCCTAAACACTTGGGGATTACAATCAAGATGAGATTTGGGTGGGAACACAAAGCCAAGCTGTGTCATGTACATACCCTAGGCTCAAGGAAACCTATTACAAGGTATATATCCCAGATGCTTGGAAATGGGCACAAAAACATTTGAGGTAGCATTGTTTGTGGGGCAAAAATTACAAACAACCTGATATTCATCACCAAGAGAACAGAAATATAAATTGCATGTTTATACAATGAAAACTTATTTAGCAGCAAAACCAAATCAATGTATCATGTGGATAAATTTTTGAAACATAATTTTGGCAAATATGAAAAACAAAATAACAAAAAGGAGTATCAGAACATATACATTATGGTACAAATTATGTAAAATTTTTAAATCTGGAGAACATAATATTTAGAGACACATACATATCTGTAAAAAATAAAATGAATGAGGATGATAAACAACAAATTCAAGGCAGAGGTTACCTGGGAAGATGCTGTGGGAAATAAAAGAATGCCCAGAGCAATGCATGGGCATTCTTATATTAACTATATTAACCTGTAAATATTTCATAAAATACTTTTTAAAAAATTACTAACAGTCATATTTTTAAAACAGATGGAAATATGCCTCAAAAAGAGTATAAGCTTCTCAAGGGATGGAGCATGTAACAGTTATTAAAGAGAAGATCAGGTTTCATTAGTGGCCAAAATGCAAGGCATAGCTAGGATGTGGCAGAGGAGAGGGATTTTAGGAACCATGAAATGTTCTTATGCTGAAATCTCTACCCAAGAGGGAACCTGAATGTCAAGTGGGTGCTTTCCTGCCATAGTACTGACCCACACCCAGTATGAAGGGGCTGTCACCAAAGCCAAAGCAGGCAGGTTGGCATGGTGACCGACTCATTTGCCCTGAGGAGCAAAAGGACTTGAGGCTAGAGATGGAACCCACAAGCAAAGAAGAATCAATCAGATATTTCTTGCCAATTGAATCAGGATTCCACTTTCACCCTTCTCCTCATTCTGTATTTGTTTAATGCAGATATACAAATTCAACTGCCCCAAAATATCAGAGCTTACAAAAACCTCACCAACCTTACTTATAGAGAATCTTACCATTGATCAGAAGATGGGTGAGATACACCAGAGCTATCAGCAGAAATATTTGAGCCTCTTTTAGTTGGATTTAGTCTTGGAGAAGTCTCTTTGAGGAATCACAATAATTACTGCATATTTTTGTAAAAAAACCAGCCATGATTACCACATCTTTAACTAGACTTCAGATTTACAAAGAATAATATTTTTGTCCACAGAGGGACACCTGCTATCTTGTTTATTTATTGAAATAGGAAATAAATAGACCAGGCAGAAAATCTAATAAATTCTGTTATTAGCTTCACATGACATGTGTAACCCTCTCTCTCTCCAGGCACTAATAACTGCAGCTCTTTAATTAGAGGATTGATCCAGACACGGGACAGCCAGCTAGAGCCTACAGGCCATTGGCCTGTTGCCTATTTTTGTACAGGCCTCAAGCACTACAATGGGAGACTTGGATAGTTGGGATAGAGACCATTCAACCTACAAAGACTAAAATATTTACTATCTAGCCTGTTGCAGGAAAAGTTTGCCAACCCCTGACCAATAGATTAGATACAATGTGAGCCAACTATGGGACATTAAATTTTCTGGTAGTTGCCTTAAAAAATAAGCCAGGCATAGTGGCTTACACCTGTAATCCTTACACTTTGGGAGGCTAAGGAGGCTGATCTTTGAGGTCAGGAGTTAGAGACCAGCCTGACCAACATGGTGAAACCCTGTCTCTACTAAAAATACAAAAATCAGCCAGGCGTGGTGATGCATGCCTGTAATCCCAGCTACTCGGGAGGCTGAGGCAGGAGAATCACTTGAACCCCGGAGGCAGAGGTTGTAGTGAGCCAAGATCGTGCCATTAAAAAAAAGCAGTAAAATAAATTTTAATGATGTATTGCATTTAACCCAACATGTCCCAAAAGTACAATGTATAATTAATATGAAGAATTTTTAGGAGATATTTTACATTACTGTTCTCAAAGTCTTAAAACTTGGATATGTCTTTTGCATACTCCAGCGCATCACAGTTCAGCTAGCTACTACATTTCAGGGGTTCAATAATCACATGTGGTTCATGGCTGCTATACTTGAGAGCATAGGGCCAGATTCTCTCTAAGGTCCTTTTCAGCTTTCACATGATAAGATTATCTAAAATGTGAATAGTCTTTTTAAAAATGAAACATAAACTATCCATTTTCCAGCATCCAATTAGAGTTTGGACTCCTTAAATTCTTTCCTGATTCCTCTGATCCACATCAACCTTTGCTCATGATATTCCAAGAGTACAGCACCCCACTGAGGCGTGGATTCCTTTATACCAGAACCCACAGAGGGGCCACGGGTGCTCCCAGCCTACTTCTGCCCCCATATTCATTCTGGCTTCCCTCTCATTCATTCTGCCCCTGACTTTCCTGTAGGTGTGAGCCTCTGCTTTCTCTGGCTCCTGCCCTGCTCTCCTCCTGGACATCTCTGCTTAGATTTTCTCCACTTCCCTGCTGTGAGATGTCCTAGGAGTCCTTCAGGAAG
This sequence comes from Sapajus apella, assembly GCF_009761245.1. Taxonomy (NCBI): domain Eukaryota; kingdom Metazoa; phylum Chordata; class Mammalia; order Primates; family Cebidae; genus Sapajus; species Sapajus apella. The sequence goes on along the minus strand of NW_022436961.1, from coordinate 24,339,595 downwards.
CTCACTCCCAGCCCTGGCCAAATGACCAGTACGTCTCAGAAGAGGAGGGACGTCAGGAATGGCATAGCTATAGAAAGGTAAAATGTGAGACACAGACTGGGGTTTGAGAGAAAAATAGTCATCCCTCCATATCTGTGGATGCTGCATCCATAGATTCAACCAACTGCAGATTGAAAATGTTTTTTAAAAAAATTCCACAAAGTTCCAAAAAGCAAATTTTTACTTTTCCATGCATCAGGTACTACACTGAATTCTTAGGAATGAAGTGATGTGTAGGCATTGCATCAGGTATTATAAGTAATCTAGAAATGGCTTAAAGTGTACGGGAGGATTTGCTTAGGTTACATGCCAATACCACATCACTTTATATATAAAAAAAACTTGAGCATCTTTGGATTTGGGCATACACAGGAAGTCCTGGAGCCAATCCCCCACAGACACTGAGGAATGACTGTACTTAATCTGAAAAGGCAATTCAGGAAATCCAGAATTAAAGGAATAACAAGCTTTTGAGAAGGTATTTTTGGATGAGAAACAGTAGGATTCCCAGGCGCTAACCAAGGAGGACCACTGGCCATGAGTTCAGGGAGAGAGCTGGAAATTGAACCAGAGGCACAAGGAGTAGATCTGGGGCCCAGGCAAGAGAGGTCTGTCTTCTCTAGAGACCCAAAGGCAGCTGCTGGAACAGCCCCATCTAGGGCCAGGGATGGGACACAGGGTGAGTCCTCACTGAGGCCTGAGACCCCAAGCTCAGGGGCCCAAGGAAGGAAATGGCACTGAAAGGAGGAGGGGGCAGGGGATGCCCAGGACTTAACACACTAGGGGTGGGTGTCCCCAAAGGGTGCATCTTAAGTCGTTCCAACAAAGCCTTTCCTGGGAGAAACATGTGGGGTCAATTAATCAGCCTCTGTGCTGGGCTGCAGTGTGGTATGCTGGGCTGCGGAGGGTGGTGAGATTCTTTAAGTAAAATGCATTACTACTATAAAAATAAATGCTCATTATAACTTTTTCTAACAGTACATAGAAGTATAACAGAGAAAATTACTTGAAATTTCTCAACCCTGAAATAATGACTTGGTAGCCATTCTCTCATACACGTCTTTATGTATTACCACACTATTTAATAGGATCATATCATACAAGCTCGGTTTGGGGAAGATTTACTCCTTCTCTTTCTCCGTCCACCTTTCATATAAGGAAGGTTGTCATTATTTTACAAAAGGATCATTTTTACGAACTTCTCTGCACTTTATTTGTTTCATATTTTGTAGATTTCTCCAAATGAGCAGCTTTGAAATTAATTTATTTTAATGTTTGCATAATATTTGTGATAGGAAATGTACTATAATTTATTCAACTATTCCTACTGATGGACGTTTCCTTTGAGGCAGCGTTGCGTATCTACCCTTACTCTTTGGTGCTTTTATTTCTGTGAAATAGGTTCCTAGAAGTGGGACTGCTGGATAGAAGGTGATATACATTCTTTTTATTTTACAAGCTATTCCGTTGCCGTTTTCCAAAAAGGCTGAAACCATTTACATTTCCTCCAGCAGCGTCTATGAATTCCCTCTGCCCTGCATCCCGTCCAACAATAGATATTATTGGTCTTCTTAATGTTTGCCAGTCTGATGGGTGGAAAGTGATAACTCAATGCTGCTTTAATTTGTATTTTCTAGTGAGCTTGAGCATTTCTTAATGTGTTTATTGATCATTTAGATTTGCTTCTCTGTGAGCTGCTTATTCATATCCTTTGGCTGTTGTTTTGTTTGGTTATCTTTTTATTAATTTTTAAGAGCTCTTTGTATATTACAGCTATGAATCTTTTATGAATGTAAATATTTTTTCTAAATCTATTGTTAGACTTCATCTTTATTTTTGCGACCAAATTGCAGCACATTTTCTGGCTGACAGGACAGGGTAAGAATATGAGATTTGGAAGGGATAGGAGAGCAGAGGAGCTCAATGCTCCAGCTAGATCCCTTCTGGGGATGCTGTCTCAGTCTGCTCAGGCTGCCATAACAGGAAACCACAGATTGAGTGTCTTAACAGAAATTTATTGTTTCACAGTATGGAGTCCAAGATCAAAGCACCAGCAGGATGGAGTTTCTGGTAAGAACTTTCCTCCTGGCTTGCAGACAGCTGCCTGCTCATTGGGTCCTCACCTGGCCTTTCCTCTGTGCCCCTATGGAGAAGAGAAAGCTCTCAGGTGTCTCTTCCTTTTCGTATTAGGACACTGTCCTATTGGATGAGGTCCCAAACTTACAACCTTACTTAACCTTCATTACTTCTCTAAGGGTCCTATTTCCAACTACAGTTACATGGGTTGGGGAAGGTTTAGGGCTTCAACATATGGATTTGCAGGGGGACACATTTGAGTCCATAACAGATAAGTTCTACAGAAGTAGATAAACCCAGAGAGGAAGTGACAGCATGGTACACCAAAGTCATATTCATCCTCACATGAATTTCACATTCCAGCATGGCAGGGAAGTAGCTGGATGGTTCCCATTCCCCAAAGAATGGCAGAGAAAGCAGAGAAGCCCCTAGACCTGAAGGCGTCCTGGGCAGGATATCTCAGCAGATGCCTACATTCCAATGATTCAGCACTAGGACAGGGTAATAGACAAGTCTCATTGAACACCTATGAAGATAGATGCCTATAAGGGTAGCATGATATTGCAATCTAATAAATGCAGTCATGCATTCAACAGGATACATTCTAAGAAATGTGTCATTGTGCAACATTGTAGAGCGTCCTTGCACAAACCTAGATAGTATAGCCTACTCCGTACCTAGGCTATATGGTAAGCCTATTGCTCTTAGGTTACAAATCTGGACAGCATATTACTTTACTAATACTGTAGACAATTATAACTCATGTGTATGTTTAGAAAAGGTACAGCAAAAATACAGTATTATGGGAGCATAAAATGGGACCAGGGTCATATATCCAGTCTACTGTTGGCCTAATCATCTCCTCACTCTACACAGGACTATATATTTTGGTCTTCCACCTGTTTCCTGACACATAGCTCCTAAAGCCCTTGGACTCTCTGAAGTGAAGCATGTCTTTTTCTATGCTAATGGGCTGTTGGTTAGGGCTCCAGGATAGCTTCAGGATAGGGACTGTGCCAGGCAAACCAACCTCGTGACTAGAGGGTCAGAACTTTGAGCCCCATCCCCTGACCTCCCAGGAGGAAAAGGAGCTCAAGGTTGAGTTGATCACTAATGACCAATGATGTATTCAATCATGGTTCTATAAGGAAACCTCCATTAAAAACCCAAAAGGATAGGGTTCCGAGAGCTTCTGGGTTGGTGAACAGGAACACATCAGCACGCTGGAAGGGTAGTGCACCCTAACTCCCTGGAGACAGAAGCCCTGTGCTCAGGACCCCTCACCATGTGTATCTCTTCAATTGGTGGTGCACTTGTATCCTTTAAAATACCCTTTCTCATCATTGGCCAAAAATAGTAAGTAAACTGTTTACTGGGCGTCTCAAAACTGTTCCAGCAAATTATTGAACCCAAAAAGGAGGTCAAGGGGACCTCCAATTTGTCAGAGAGAAGTGTGAGTGACCAGGGAACCTATGTTGGCATCTGAAATGGGGGCCAGTCTTCTGGGACTGAGCCCATAACCTGTGGGGTCTGCACTAACTCTGCTCAGCATCACAATTGAGTTGACTTGAACTGTAGGACACCAACGTGGTGTCAGAGAATTGGTCAGATTGGTCAGTGTGGGGGAAAAAAACTCTCACGGGCCAGGCATGGTAGCTTACACCTATAATCCAGCACTTTGGGAGGTCGAGGTGGGTGTATCACCTGAGGTTAGGAGTTCGAGACCAGCCTGGCCAACCTGGTGAAACCCTGTCTCCACTAAAAATACAAAAATTAGCTGGGTGTGGTGCTGGGCATCTGTAATCCCAGCTACTTGGGAGGCTGAGGCAGGGGAACCACTTGAACCAGGGAGGCAGAGGTTGCAGTGAGCTGAGATTGCACCAGTGCACTCCAGCCTAGACGACAAAGTGAGACTCTGTCTCAAAAAAAAAAAAAAAAAAACCCACACGGTTGACCCAAAGATACGTTTAGAAAAATAAAGGCAGGCTGCTCAGCAGCAGAGCCGTATCACTCACAAATATGCCCCTCCCTGGAGTGCCCTCAACACAGTGACAGAAAAAGACCTGGCCATTTCAGCCCAATTCAGGGCAATTCTGGAGGTCATCTCAGTTCCAGGCTGTACCCTGGGGTCTGCTGAGGGAATCAGTAGGTCACATCACACTGCACTTTCCCCTCTGCCCAACCCCACTTCCTCCCTGCCCTTCCCAGGTGTGGACCCCAGGCACCTCTTTAATTACCTATCTGCATCTCAGAGTCTGCTTATCAGGGACCCCTACCGAAGACAGCCTCTCACATGTGACACAGGCAGTGCATCACCAAGGTGAACTTGCAACAGAACGTGATTCAACAGCGCGTGAGACAAAGCAGCCCTTGTCTGGACAGTGCTGGCCTGATGCAAGGGGTGCAGGCGCCCCCGGAGCTTGGACATTCAGCATCCACTTCTCCAAGCAGGGCCTCCAACGAGACACCTCCTAATCCGCATCCGCTGTTCCTGAGCCACCCAAGCTCTGCCAGCAATGGCCTTAATAGGAAGTGCAGGCCCCTGAAGGAACACACAACAAAATGCTTCCATGGGCTTATTTAACCTAACCTTCTAATTTATTTTCCATTAAGATAGTTATGTTAATTTACTTTTTTGTGTCTGTCAGGCAAACACAGAGAGGCCCTCTTGGCTTTGGGATGCAGCTCTCTGCTCCACCACACCAGTGCCCAGGGCCTTTCGCATGGCAAAGCACCAACACCTGTCCATATTTAAGAGCTCATCTGTAGCCCAGCAGGAAAACAAGACATGATACATATTTGAGGTTTAACATCTTGATTCTCAGGCTTTATAACATTGGATGTTATTGGCAACACCGTGAAACAAAGGAACAGGAACTTCTGCCCACTCCTCCAAATGTGACATTAGGAAATCAGCGTAGGGCAGTAAAGCACAAATCACTACACCTGGATTCTGCTGTCCTTGTTCCTTACGGGACCAAACAGGGATGTGATATTTCACAGTACTTCACCCCTCTAGGACTCAATTTCCTCATCTAAGCATGAGGAGAGTTGAACTTAAAGCCCTAATAGGTCAGGAATCTTAGGTTTCTGTGTTTTTTTATTACATCAGTCCTTTACATATTGAGCTATTTTCCAGAATTGACACATGGCAGCTCCTGGCCTACTCAGGTCCCTGGAGAAAGCTGAAGGTGACCAGCTTTTGCTTTCTTCTATTGGATCAGACCCATAATTCCTCCTAGACGTTTATTTCCTGGAGTTTTACTTCTGAACATTCCAAAATGTTAATGTTTCTTGGAAGTAAGCTCCAAATATTACATCTGGAGCTGTTCTCTCTTAACAGTCTGCCCTCAATCTGAGAAGTTTATCAGTTCTGTTGGAGAGTCCCCACCGTGCTATTAGCATCTGATGTGGATGTCACAATTCACAAACCTTTTTTTATCTTTGGGGAAAGCAGAGCAGGGAAAATGAGCCAGATCCCTTGGTCCCTGGCTCAGAGTTAGAAACTCATCTTATTTGCGAAATGGGCTTATTTTCACCATTGGAACAAGTGATGCAGATGATGTTCTCAGCATGAGCTGGTGACAAGCCTGCAATCGGCCCTGCGTGTATGAGTGTACACACTCATACACACGCTATACTTCGTGTGCACATGCGTGCACACACCTACCCACCTACTACAAAATGCTCTCAGTGCAATCATCATGGATGTAAACTGGAGTAGGAACATGTTTTGCAGGTCCCTGAGAAAAAACTTCATGGCTACCACAGACGAGGCATAAGAAGACTTAATATGAATCCCGCCCAACACCCATTCCTACAATACCATATTGCTGGCCAGACATTTCCATGTGCACATCTTTTGACCGTTCACAGCTCAGGAGCACACTCTTCCTTCTTGGACAATCCTTTATATACCTGACCACACCTCACCCCAGCTGGGCCAATTTCTCCTTCCCAGATAAATCTTCTCTGACAACCCTATCTAGGTTAGGGCCCTCCCCACCATTATGTATCTTAGCACTCTGTTTGCTTTGTATAGCATTTAATTACATTTTTTGTGTATTTCCTTATTTACCTATTTATTATCCATCTCTCCCACTGATATTATAACCCCTTAAAAGATAGGAATGCAGTCTATCTTATTCATTCTGGATGACCCAGTATCCAAACAATGTCCAGAATACAGTCAACACTTCATAAAGCCTTGTGGAATCAACCAACTTTATTTGCTCAAGAGTTCTACAGTTATAGTCATTTTCACAGATGAGGAAATAGGTTCATGGAAGTTAGGTGGCCGGCAAATTCCCAAAAACTGCTAAACGGCAGAGCCAGGATTCTAATCTAACTTTATGCCATTTTCAGAACATCAAGCTATTAGAGTAAATCTTTGAACTACAAATTGTCCTTTAAACTCCACAATAGCCCCCAGTCTCAGCAAAAGAAAGTTTGATGTACACACATATGAATACATGCACAAGCGCACACGCGCGCGCGCGCGCGCACACACACACACACACACACACACACACACCTGCGCGTGCGCGTTTTTGACTTTGCCCCACTCTCCAAGTTTATTATCTACAAAGGATCAGGTAGTGAATTTGACTTTCCCATATATGCTGTACTCAAGTGTGCCTGACTTACAAACGGCAATGTAAAAACAGGTATCATTTCCAGGGCCCTGAATATGATGGGAATATATAAAGGAAATACGATAGAATGTTAGAATTGGAAAAAAACATTTTGTAGATGGGGAAACTGAGGCCCCATTGAGTGGGAATGATCTTTCCAAGGTCATTTGTAGGAGAACCAGGACTAGAACCCAGGTCTGATTCTTGGTCCAGTGCTCATTTCCTAAGATGAATCACAGGAACACAGCAATAAATGATGTCTTGGGCATCCTCTAATCACCAGTAATCAACAATGACAGCTTTCTTCATCTGTCTTTTTCAGAGCCTGGTCACAGAACAGTGTGTGCTGGGAAAGCCCACTCCAATTTTATGAAGGTATTTCATAAAGTTAAAGTTAAGTTGGACTTTAGGTGTTTTCACAAATTACCAAATGTCTCTCTAAAGTTATTGCTTCAAACTCAGTTCTTTTTCTCCATTCTCCCAACACAGACCCTCACATCCACCCAGCAGGCAACAGAGAAAGGCACTGTTTCCAAGCATACCTAACCTTTCAATTGATTAATGTTCTTTTTAATTACGAAAATATAGTCAAAGAATGGCACATGCAAACACACACACACAAGTGCTAGGAAGACCCCAGTCTAGAAATGCAAAGGAAATCTGAATTGACTTGAGTGTCCTGTGTCAAAGGGTTGGAAGCTAAGAGGGAAGTTCCATAAAAGAGGAAGGTGACCTGAAAAAGAACTTCAGAGACTTTCCTTCAGAAGTGTAGGCAAAAGATCCTACCAAGGCAAGGACTGGCTCAGGTAGCTGGAGACAAAAGCCAGACTTGACCACACTCAATAGGAGGCTCTGTTTTAGGTTGGTGTATTAGTCCATTTCACATTGCTGATAAAAACATACCTGAGACTGGGTAATTTACCGAGAGACAGAGAGAGACAGAGACAGACAGAGAGAGAGGGAGAGAGAGAGAGAGAGAGAGAGAGAGAGAGAGAGAGAGAGAATTGATTGATTGATTGATTTTAGTGGACTTGCAGTTCCACATGGCTGAGGAGGCCTCACAATCATGGCTGAAGGCAAGGAGGAACAAGTCATGTCTTACACAGATGGCAGCAGGCCGAGAGCTTGTACAGGTAAACTCTACCTTCTGAAGCCATCAGACCTGGTGAGACTTATTCACTATCACAAGAACAACACAGAAAAGACCTGCCCCCATGATTCAATTACTTCCCACTGGGTCTCTACCACAACACATGGGAATTCAAGGTGAAATTTTGATGAGGACACAGCCAAACCATATCAGTTGGATTTGAGACCCATGACCCATTTTAAGAACAAGCATTACTGAGCTTGTGAGGGATCTGCCTGAACTGGTATGCTGTGCATGGATGAATCCATTGCTTCTAAGAACATCACAGGCACTCACACATGCACACACCCATGCACACACTGTTTTGTGTCCCTGTTCCCTTACTCATGGTGTCACATCGGCATGGAGCAGCCTTTCTACTTGGTGACCTAGAGAACCTCCTGGAGACTCAGCTCCTGTGGCCTCTTCTCTGGCACCCTCCCTGCTTCTTTCATCTCTTCCCAGGCTCCCTCCTCGCCTCTGTAATATCCTGTAAAACTCGGTACCGTCACCATCGCTGTGTTGCACACCATCACCCCACAATTATTTGTCTGCATGACTGTGAGCTCCTCAGGAGGGAGGAAAGTGTTTTGTGTGTCTTTGTGTCTCCAGCACACAGCAGTGCCAGGTACTTAGTAGGCACTCAGCAAACAGTTGTTAAATGGTTAAATGAAGGATTTCCCTGCTTGGTACAGGGTAGAGATGCTAGGATTGTTCTACAGTTTTGATCACAAAACCAGGATCTGCTTTATCCTAAATCCAGATAACATTAACACAACCACCACACCACCACACCACCAGGAGGGGTTCATCCCAATAAAATAAAGCTGCAGAGTCAAGTTAGGTAATCAGAAGAAATACAAAGGGAGGAGAGAACATTCTTACTGTGTTCATTTCCTAGGGTGGCCGTAACAAAGTATCACAAACAAGGTGGCTTAAACAGAAATGTATTGTCTCACAGTCCTGGTGGCTAAAATCAAGGTGTCAGCAGAGCTGGTTCCTTCTGAGGGCTGTGGGAAAGGATCTGTTCCAGGCTCTTGTCCTGGCTTCTGATGGCTGTTGGCATTCTTTGGGGTTCCATGGCTTATGGATGCATCACCCAGATCTCTGCCCTCTGAGTCTTTTCAGAGTCTTCCCCCATGCATGTCTATCTCTCTATCCCAATTTCCGCTCTTTACAAGGATACCAGTCATATTGATTAGGGTCTACCCTACTTACTTCATTTTAACTTCCTGACCTCTATAAAGGCCCCATTTCTAAATAGGTCACACTCTGAGGTCATGGGGGCTAGAGCTTCAACATATTTTGCAGGGGGACATAATTCAACCCCTGACAGTTTATACTCAGAAATGGCAGAACAAAGGCAGGGATGACTCCAAGCATAAATATATTCCTTGGAACCAGGAACAGTGGCTCACACCTGTAATCCCAGCACTTTTGGAGGCAAAGGTGAATCACTTGAGCCCAGGAGTTCGAGACCAGCCATGGCAGCATAGTGAAACCTCATCTCTGCCAAAAACACAAAAATCTGCCAGTCTCATAAGATGGTCTCAAAATAAATACATAAATTTTTAAAATAAAAATTAAAAAGTTAAAATAAAATAAAAAGACCAGGCACAATGGCTTACGCCTGTAATCCCAGCATTTTGGGAGGCCAAGGCTGTGAATCACTTGAGGTCAGGAGTTCAAGACCAGCCTGGCCAACATGGTGAAACCCTGTCTCTGTTAAAAATACAAAAATTAGCCAGTTATGGTGGCACACGACTGTAATCCCAACTACTCAGGGGGCTGAGACAAGAGAATCACTTGAAACCAGGAGACAGAGGTTGTAGCGAGCCGAGATTGTGCCACTGCACTCCAGCCTGGGTGACAAAGTGAGACTCTGTCTCAAAAAAAAAAAAAAAAGGAAGTTCATTGGCCATCCTCTGCCTCATTTTCCTCATTGGTAAAATCATGGGAGAATTTTTGCCATACCAAATGGAGGATTTGCTGAAGTTTATTTCTGACGTTCTTTCTTCCACCATCTTTCCCCATCTGTGGATTCCTCTGTTACTGGTTCACTGTTCCCTGGTTGCTTACAGTGCAATCCTTCCCAGAACACTTGCACATTAATTCAGACTCATAAAGATAGAATAGACTTCAAGATCGCAGGAAGTTTCTCCATTATGGTGGTGTTTCAGACACCAAAGTAAAGCGGGTGTGTGTGCACAGGGTGTGAGAGGATCCAGAGGAACACATCATGGAGCACCACCTGGAATTGCAAGGGCTGCCACGTGAGGTGTGCTCAGCCTGCACAGCTGTCAATGGGATGTGTTAATAGAAACACCTAGTCCCATTGGAGTGTCAGCTCAGAGCCCGGCCACAGGCAAGAACACTGGCCTGGGCTCTGGACATGGCCTCTGGTCCAGTGTCTCCACTGACCTGCTGTGTGCAGCTAGACCAGTCTCTTTTCCCTTCCCCTTACACTCAGTTTCCCTATCAGTGTAATGGGGGAAAGGGTGGCATGGGAGTGGGATTAGAAGGCTGGGCTCCAGCCTCCTCGTCCCATCCACCGATCCTGTGAGCATCTGCAACCACCCGTTCTTGCCAAGAAAAACCATAGACACAACAGCAAAACAGGGAGAGGACAATGAGCACCAGCCAAGCCTTCATCTACTCGCTCACTCTAAACAGAAATCACTTACCCTAAACGGCAATCAGTCCCCGATGGCCTCCTTTCCAAATGCCTTGTATGACAATGAGTGATTTGTAACAACATCCAATCAAGCGCACCTAACCTTCCTATAATTGCCTGTCCTTTCCAGCGTTCTTAAAAGCTTTCCAGGGGAAGAGAACAGAAGCTTCTTGTCAGACGCAGATTATTATACAGAGGAGAGAGACCCCCCCCATTCCTTTCCTCCCTTCCAGCCCATTCCTGCACCCACTCCAATCTGCACACCCCCTGCAGAGGAACCAGCATCTGGCTCACATCTCCATGGGCACGGCAACCATCTGCAGGTGTAAATTTCTCAGCTGTTCCATCCCCATCCAGGATCCTCCCTCTGCTCCAGGCAGGCCCAGCAGATTCCTGTCTTTCCTTCCAGGTTGGAAGAGGTGACATCAGTAGCATTTTCAGTTCACACCAAATGTGATTATGAAAATCAGCAGAATGGAACACCAGAAAGGTCCAGAGACAGGCCCCAAGGTCACAGGGCAGGTGGGCAGGGCCATAGCTGAACTCCTCCACAGGCCTGGATCCCCAACAAGTCACACACCCACACTCTGTGCTCTGAATGAATGGAAAAACAACACTTCTCAGCTGGCCTGGGGGTGGCACAAGTCCTGCGGGATATCTCAGCCCCACCAACTGCCCTCATCATCATGGCAGACAACTGTGAGAGCCGGGAGGAAAGCATACAGCTTAGATACCTGGAATCAGAATCTCACCAAATCATCATGATAAGAGGGGCAGAGAATGAACCACGGAGGTGGAGGTCCCAGAGGTAAAAAGAGGGGCCGAAATTTTCCAAGAGAGAAAATCATAGGGAGACCACGTACAAAAATCAGAGGCTGCATCATCTTCATCTGGAAAACACCAGAGATATCTCAGTTTCCCAGACATGCCATGCTCACTCTGAATCTCTTGATTTTTCTTTGAACTTCCTGACTCATTCAACAAATGGTCTGTTGAGTCCCTCCAGGGCGAGAAGGGTGTGCTAGACACTGTAAGAAAAGTCGAGGTGCCTGTGCCGTGGGCTTGCCCAGCCCTCAGTCTGATAGGGTGTGTGAGGCTTTCTTCAGGTGAGTAATGACTGATTGAGAATGATCTATGCTTACAAGAGGTGCTGGGCCGGGGATCTCACAAGGAGAGATGGATGGCAGCAAGCTGGGAAGGGGGTGGTTGGAAGCATGCAAGTCAGGGAATGGGGTATAGGAGACACAGTAGGCACAGCCTGAGCAAAGGCAGGTGGCAAGGGCTGGAGGCAGAGAGAGAGCACAGAAGAATAGAGGGACAGAGACAGCAATAAAGAAGTCAAAGCCTGTCTCATCACCAGAGCCAATAAGCATCCACAGAACCTCATTCAGACTCGTGGTCCGGCCACTCAGGTGGCAGGAAGGGTTCTGCCCTGAGGGTGTCAAAAGGGAAAGAAATGCCTCCTCGGAGCCTTTGCAAAATAGCAACTATTTTTTCCACCAGATGAGGCTTCTTTTCCAAGAATATTTTCCAATCCTGCATTCCCAACATCAGGTCCTATTCAATGGGCACTGGAGGTGAGGCAGCCCTGGACCTTCCTAACTAGTCCGGGAGGGAGAGTCTCTACAACATTCCTCCTCCCCACCTCCCTGCACATAGCTGTTCCCCTGGCCTCCCTGCACCCTTCAGCCTGTGGAATGGTGCAGGAACTGCTTTCTCAGCTACTTGGCCCCAAATATCCTCTCTACCGTCGGCCAAATCCTACTCTTCCTTTAAGGTCCATCTCCTTCCAGAAGCCTTCCCTGCTTGCCTGGTAGCCCAGCCCACCCCACCCCATTCTCATCCCTCCCATCCTGGGCACATCTAGATGTATAATTTGCACTGCCCGTCTGGCACTGGGTGCACTGTAAAGCTATTACCTAGTAGCAAAGCTGCTTCCCCTCCCCGGTCAGACTGCCCCTACCTGTGGGTAGGGGCTTATATTCTACTTCCCTGCGCCCTCTCCCCAATACTTAGCACAGTGGCTTGCTTCTACTCGCTTCTGCTCCAAGTTTAAGAAACATCTGTGAATTAATTGGCTGATGAAAGGTGCTGAAGATCACTGGAAAGGCTGCCTTTTACCCGTGGCCGTTGGGGTCAGGAGGGAATTCCACTTTCTTCATAACCTTACCTCTCATGAAAAGTTTACCATTTTAATCTAGTTCCTAAGCACAGTCCTTCCACCTACTGCCTGCCTCATGAAGATGAGCACCTTCTCTACCAGTGGATGTCCATGCTCCAAACTCCTTCCAGGTGCCAGGCCCCTGGTGTCTTTGGAAGAAGGCCCCACAAAAGGATTGCTGACAGAGGCTGCACCAAGCCCAGCATGAGCGCAGTAGTTGCAAAGCTACTTTGATGTTTTCCCACCACCACCTCTTACATCCATTCTGTCTTGACCAACCTGCTGCAGGTGGCCCACACTCCTGTTCTCCTAGAACCTTCATTCTCTCTTGCAGGGAAACAAGCTGGTGAACTCATTTCCACGAATGCCCACATCTGCGCCTTTTCTCCCACTCCCAAACCCTGCCCAGGCTCTGAATCCCTTAAAGATAGAGGCTGTGTTTTTCTCATCTATATAATCCAAGAACCATGCATGGTTATTGGCATTAGTAGACACTTGAGAAATGAGGAAGGAAGAGAAAAAGAAGGAATGAGTAAGAAATGAAGGAAGAAGCAAGGAAAGAAGAAAGGAGGAGAGGGAGAAATGGGGAGGAGAGGTGAGGGGAACAGAGAGAAGTGGCCCCAGGACTCAAACGTTGGCCAAGCTCCAAGCAGAAATCTCTGTCTCTACATGACCCAGGGCAGAAGTCGCCCACCTGAACAAGTGTATTAGTCCATTTTCACACTGCCATAAAGAACTCCCTGTGATTTGGTAATTTATGGAAAAAAGATTCAATTAACTCACGGTTCTGCAGGCTTCACAGGTAGCATGGTTGGAAGGCCTAAGGAAACCTACCGCAGAAGCGAAAAGCAAGCAAGCGCGTCTTTACCGTGGTGGAGCAGGAGAGAGGGAGAGCACGAAGCGGGAAGTGCCACACACTTTCAAACAGCCAGATCTTGTGAGAACTCACTATCACAAGAACAGCAAGAGGGAAGTCCGCCCCCACGATTCAATCACCTCCCACCAGGCCCCTCCCCGACACGTGGAGATAACAATTGGAAATGAGATTTGAGTGAGGGCACAGAGACAAACCATATCAAACAGTATCAGTCTCTTTCAGCTTGCCTCTCTGTTTCCCAGTTTCCTGATCTTCAAAAACACAGATAATAGTAGTACCTACCTGAAGGAGTTGCTGTAAAGCATCAATAAATGAACGCCTGTAAAGCTCTTTGAGTATCACCTGGTATAAGTTAAGGTATCCAGCCGCACAGGCCCACACCTGGTTACGAGACGCAACCTTCCCTTTCTTTGTAGATCCTTCCTCCAGGTGAAGCTAGGCAGTTTATTACTTGTTAAACTGCCTCCTATTGTGTGTACTTGACCTCATGATTTATCCAGCATAGCTGTATGTGTGCTTTGTGACGCCTGTCTTAATGACGTTCACTGGTAACTGATTGCAAACACAGAACCACAAGAATGCTTGATTTGTTTGAAATACTTCTTTGTTTGAAATCAAAGAAGTATTCTGGGTGAGCAAAGCTTCCAGATCACTGAAGCTTATGATTCTAAGGACAATCTCCTATTACTCTGACCATCGTTGGTAACTCCATCATTACCGTGGACCCTGTTGGTGGCAGCTGTGATATGGTGGAAATGGCACTGGACCCAAAGCTAAAAGACTTGTGGTGAGTCCCTCTGCATCTTAGCATTTGCACATCATTAAATCTCTCTAGACCTCACGTTCATTTATACAACAATGGCGTGTCCATCAGCCTCACACTTGTGGATGAATTCAAGGGTGTAATGCCTGTGACAGGGCTTCAGAAACTCTGAAGTGCTGTGTACATGTTGGGCATCAACTCAGAGATGTCCTCAGGAATTATCAAGCATAGAAAAGCCATGTGCCCCAATACAAAATAAACCCCACCCTGCTGGGCTAAAAAGGAGTTTCTCCTAACTTTTCCATTGCTGGTAGCTTTTCCAGTAGTGTGTCTTCCACTCCCAACCCTGTTGACAGTTGGCTTTTGGCATCTATTGCCACCACTTCTAGTCTATCACACCGTGTTCACCTACACAACTAAGGAAATGAGTGCCTAACGCATTGAACATTAACCATGATGCTTTTCCTGCAAAGGCAGAGAAATTGGGCACTCCTAGAGCTAAGCTGGGTCCTGGAAAACATCTAGTTCAATATTTTAAGATGAGGAGTTGGAAGAAGAAATAACTTATCTAAGATTAAACAGGCAGCAGAGCTACAACTAGAATTTTAATCTCTTGATTTTCAACCCAAGCAGTCCTTCTCTCTTGCTCTGAGAAAGGCTGTGTGGTAAAGGGCATGGACCTTGTTCTTTCTGCTGTTTTCATATTTACACCCAGGTTTGCAATCAAGATTCACATGGCTATGATGATGCAACACCAGGAATAGTGAGGCTAGAAACTTCTCAGGCAGCCAAAAGAAGTCTAAGCTAAACTCTGAGGATGAATTCATCTAGTTTAGGGAGTCCTGACCAAAAATAGATTTTGAACTATTCAAATCCGAGTTCTGCATCCATCCCATGCGTAATGGTCACATGCAGAAGTCCCTGCCTAGACTCTGTGTGTGTGTGTGTGTGTGTGTGTGTGTGTGTGTGTGTGTATACTGAAGTTTAAGTCCTTTTAAGAGAACAGGACTTTGTACTAGTAGTTGTCCTGTTAAAGTTAGAAGGAAAAAGTCGTTGAGTAGTGTCAGCAAAGAGGGGAAAACCTGAATGCCTCAGAACGCCAAGGGTCTTTGCAGGATTCAAAAGGAGAAGAGGGAAAGTTGAATTGCTCGAGTTGAAAGCAAAGGATACCCCAGGGCTGAGTCAGGGACCAGGCACAATGGCAATACTGCTCCCACTCGTGCTTGTAGACAGGCTCTGGGTCACATTCTTCTGCACCCATCCTCCGGGGATGTGTGGCCAGCTCCCCTTCCTAAAGGAAAAGGCAGAGAGCTGGACCAACCCGCCCCAACAGTAACCCCATGACCTCATTGGCCCTGCCCAACAAGCCAGAGACATGATCCCAAAGCATTGGCAAGTGAGCACATAATTAGGATGATCACGATTGTCCTGGTTTTAGCAATGAAAGTCAGGCATCCTAAGAAAGCCCTCTGCCCCTAATCGGAACCTCACTCTTCTTACCTATTAAATGGGCATAACACACAGAGCTGATTCTCACTGGGTTGCTGAGCTATATGGGTAAGGTAAGGTATTTGATTACAAACCCTTTACTTTCTACTTAAATTCTATTGTGAAGTGGAAATGAGAGCACGAGCAGAGAAAGAAAAAAAGGGAAGGTGAAGAGGAACAGGGAATAGAAGGAGGAAGATACAGAGAAGAAAGAGAAAATGACAGATGGGAACAGCTCAATGCAGTGAAAAGGGAGGCCTAATGACAGACAGAGCACCTTCAGAGCCCACCTGCCTCTCCCTTTTATCTCTTCAAATCCTATGCAGCCTCCAAAGGCCCAGTCTGAGCTGGCCTCCTCCAAGAAGCCCTCCCTGACCAACAGGCCACAGAGGTCTCTTTTTTTCCTTTGGACTCCTACAGAATATAGGGTCTATGATATGCCATCAGCTCTGACTCACCTACTTTTCTTTTACTCTAGGTATTTTACATAAAATTTTCACTTCTCCCTGTCTAGTTCACACACGATGTGCTATTCCTATAGGAATGATAGGTCATTCCTTGTGCAGGAAAGAAATACAAGTGATCATTAATTCCCTCCAAAGCATGCCTGCAATTGGGCGTCACATGCCCGCAACTGGGTGTCACCTGCCTGGCTTCACAAAGAAGAGATGAGATGTACAAGGTCTGGGATTCTGGAAACTTAGGATCCAGCCAAGCTCCTCCACTTCCCCAGTTAGGTGACTTTGGTCAAGCCATGTCTTCCCCTTCCCTGAGACTTCAATTCTCTCCCCTGTAAAATATCAGCAGTGACTTGATCCTCACTTGTCTATGGACCAGCAGCATCACCCAGGTGGGTGCTCTTTAGAAATGACAACCATAATATCCACCCCACATCTGCCAATCAGGAGCTGCACATGGCCCCCAAGTGGCTCATAGGTTCCTTGTAGCTTGAGGAGCACTGAGTTCTCTGATGGCTCTGCATGCACCATTTCCCAGCCTCCTCTTGTCCCATCCTCAAGGACAAGCACAAGAGCCCCTAGAGACCCTACAGGGACTCATGAGCTGCCTGGTCTTCCCAGATCTTGCAAGGCAGTAGATCCATTATCTGAAGCCTTTCACCTCCCTCTCCTGATGGGGGTGAGGTCGCTTCTCATAGGAAGTTTTCAGGATGAGGAAAGAAAAATTATCTCCTTCTACCGTGAAGAAAGCCATTACCTAAGCATTCAGCTAAGAAGGAAGAGTTCACCAGCACACAAACCCCGATAAGCATCTCCACGCTTCCTAGACTTTTTCCACCCCTTACACACAATTCTTAATCTAGGAAAGTGACTCGGCTTTCAAGTGTGTTTAATCATCTCCCTGGGACCTTGTTGGAGAGTGCACGGAAGGTGGAAGTGCAATCCGCTTTCAAAGGACTCAGAGTTCAGAGTCACTGGGACTTCAAAGGTTTCTCGAGCAGGGTACCAGGCTGCAGTTGGAGCAGGGCCTCATGTGATGGCTGAGGCTTTAGTGAGAGGAGAAACTCAGGCAGCCAAACTGCTCGCCAGCTGCCTTGCTGAAAGCCCCCAGGAAGAAAATCAGCATAAAGCCTTCATCACCGCTGGATCGGCACCTTCATGTTCTGAGATGTTCCCAGATAACTGAAGTTTACCCTTGTAGACCCCAAATTCATTTTATTTTCACTGTTTAGGGTGGACATTTTCCTACATAGGATGACACTGTTTTCTGAAGCTGAATGTAGAGTGCACATTAATTTTGAGGGAGTTGTTCAGGCACATCACCACGATGAGGGCTCCGCGAGGACAGGAACTCATGTCTCTCTGCTCCCTGCTGTGTACCCAGTTCCTAGAACAATGGGCCTCCAAGATGCTCACTCCACCTAAAGGAAGCACTTTGCTCTGCCAGGTACGTGCAGCTCTGGAGATGTGGGGAAGAGCAGATGAAATGTCTCTCCTCCCAAGCAGAGCTCAAGGGCCAGACAGGGAATGTTGGAATGTCAGCTTCCAGCCACTAAGTGTGAGTCCTGCTGACTTTGCAACCTAGGCTGCAACTACTCTAAGGAGGCTGTTTTATTTTTATTTTTTAGAGATAGGCTCTTGCTCTGTCACCCAGGCTGGAGTTTGGTGGTGTGAACATAGCTCACTGCAGCTTCTACCTCCTAGGCTGAAGCCATCCTCCTTCCTCAGCCTCCTGAGTAGCTGGGACTACAGTTGCATGCAACCACGCCTGGCTAATTTTTTTCATATTTTGTAGAGATGGGGTCTCACTATGTTGCCCAGGCTGGTCTTGAACTCCTGGTCTCAAGCAATCCTCCTGCCCCAGCCTCCCAAAGTGCTGGAATTATAGGCAAGAGCCATTGCACCCAGGCTGGAGGTTTTTAAGCCATAGTGTCAGTGTTTTTAAAACTACCTTTCTTTTCTTTCTGTTAGGCTGTCAGTTGTCACTTAAACTTGTGTGGAATTGTAAACGGGAAGGAAAGTTAGAACTCATTCTCAAGAAGAGCAGGCATGTGTCACAGGTGCCCCCGCCAGCAGTCTTTGGCGTGGAAGTCAGCACCTCTCAGCCACGACAAGCTATTCCTCCAGTGCCTTGCCAGCCTCTTCCCATCTCAGGCTGTCGCTCCACTTGGAGGCCGTTGGCCTGAGAAGCATTTCATATCCTTGATCCAGTATAAGCACCACATTTGCAGGGTGAGGAAGCTGAGCTCCAGAGATGAGCTGATTTCCCAAGGTCAAGCAGTTAGAGTAGCCAATAAGACCAGGTCTTCTGACGCTCAGCGCCAGGCTCTCTGCTCCCATCAGCTGTGTGCCTCCTTCTCATGTTCTATCACATACACACTTCTGATTTCCTACTGGCTGGAAGGAAAAATATAAACAGATAAATGAGCTTGTTAAAGCTATTTCTAGAATGAAAATACATAGGCACTCTTCCTATTTGCTCAACATCATATGTCCTTAGGGAACTACAAATTAAAACAAGATACCACTGCACATCTATTAGAATGGCTAAAATCCAAAACCCTGACAACACCAAATGCTGGGGAGGATACAGAGCAACGGGAACTCTCACTCATTGCTTGAGGGATGCAAAATGGTGCAGCCACTTTAGAAGACAGTTTGGCAGTTTCCTACAAAACTAAATATATTCTTGCCATATGATCCAGCAATCACGCTCCCTGGTATTTACTCAGTTGAGTTGAAAACTTAGGTCCACGCAAAAACCTGGACAGGAATGTTTATAACAGCTTTATTCATAATTGCCAAAACTTGGAAGCCACCAAGATGTCCTTCAGTGGGTGAATGGATAACAGACTGCGGTATACACATACAATGCCATACTATTCAGCAACATCAAGAAATGAACCGTCAAACCAGGAAAAGACATGGAGATACCTTAAATGTGTATTATTATGTACAAAAAGTCAATTTGAAAAGGCTACATACTATATGAATGTGACTATATGACTTCCTGGAAAAAAGGCAAATTATGGAGATAGTAAAAAGATTAGTAGTTCCTGGGAGTCTGTGGGGAGGGAAGAAAGGGATGAATTGGTGGAGCACAGAGGATTTTTTGGGCAATGAAACTATTCTATTTAACACTGGAATGGGGGATACAGGATATGCATTTTCCAAAACCTGTATAATTATACAACACAAAGACTGTTCCCATGCTATAATCTAAACCATGGACTTCAGTTAATAACAATGTATCGATATTGGCTCATCGACTGTAACAAACGTATCACATTCATGCACCATATGAATAGGGGAAACTGAGTGAACGGGAGAGGAAACACATGAGAACTCACTGTATTTTCTGATCAATTTGTCTTTAAACCTACAACCGCTCTAAAAAATGAAGACTCCAAATTTAAAAAAACTATGCCGAAAGTGAAAATACATAGGCACTGTTCTATTTGTAAAATGCATGGGCATTAGCATCTGAATCGGTGACACCTAACGGAGGAGCAGGGAGATTGGTCATGCTCCAGCCTGGGCAGCAAGAGCAAAACTCTGTCTCAAAAAAAAAAAAAAAGAAAAAGAAAAAAAAAAAAGGCAAAGACCTTGAAATTTGTGGACCTGGGAGTCATTTTCCAAAAGATACATGCTCTGCAGTAGCATCACACAACTGGTCAGGATCCCAGCTGTAACTGGAGCCAGGCTCTTAATTCTCACATTTGCAGAACTTAACTACCTTGATACTGAATCAGGACCCTCAACCTGAGGTCATTCAGTCCTGGGTGCTGCCTTCAAAGGACATCTTAAATGTCCCTTCCACTACATCAGTCAACAGGAGAGATTCCCTCACTTCCCCAAGAAAGGTGTCTCAGGAGCTTATAATTGACAGAAGTAACTCCTGCTGCCTGCTCTGGGTCCCTGCCTGCAGGGAGGCTAGCCCTTGTTCACCTTGCTTGATCCTTACTGGAACATTGATAAATAACTACGGGGTTGTTCCACATCGAAACCCAACCTGTCGAGGAGGACTGGGAGCCCGACCTCCACAGCAGAAGCCATCGCAGGCTGCACCGAAGCTGCTGGGCTGACAGATCAACAGCAGTCACGTGCAGGCACGAGCATAAAAGCCTCATCATCTCGCTAAAGCCCTCTTTATTCACCCTGTATTTTTCCACACTTTTCATTTCCCATCATGGCTGATTGCCTAAAGCATTCATGTGAAAATAGCAGATTTTTGCCTATGTTTGTTACTCCCCATCTCCTCCCAATAATGCAGTTTATTGGATTCTCAGAAATGACATAAACACTTGGCATGTCTGAGATGAAGAAACAAAGAGTAAAAGAAATAAAATAGCAGTGGTACTATCATGAAAAGGGGCTGGGGCCTGGTGTTGGCTGGAAGCACTGAAGTCAAAGGTGTCATGACTTGCCAGAAGGTCTCTTGAAGATGACCTCATTTTATAAATGGGGAAACTGAGGCCCCGAGAGGTGAATTCCCCTAAGTTCTGTATGTGGAGGATGATGACTGGTGGATGTTCTTCATGGGATTTCTTTCTCATCAGGCCCAAAATGCATGAAGAATTCTGAGCAGGGTGTCATGGAGTGGTAACAATGGCTCACTGATCTATTTTTTTCACTGGGATCTTTTTGTGTCCTCTCTCCTGGCTCTTACCCACAGACTACAAGCTCACAGACCAGTAAGATGAGAAGCAGAATGTGAAGAAAAAGAGACAGGAATCAGCATATCTTGAGCTGTATGCCCAGCCATGGGCTAGAAACATTAATATGTGTTAATTCAAGTTCCTGGAATCATCACATAAAAATCTTTCTAGAAAGAACTCCAGACTCCCAAAGCAGGATACCCCAGGAAAGAGATATAACAGTAGACAATATTGACTAATGGCTTAGTATTTCTAGGCGCTGGTTACACACTTACCTGCTCATTTAAATCTCACAGGGACCCCATGAGGCTGGTATATGGTCATTCTCCCACTTGACAGATGAGAAAGCTGAGGCAGCAGCAGGACATAGGACCTTTCCTGAAACCATGGTGGGTTTCAAACCACGTTGATACTAAATCAAGAACCCTCAACCTGAGGTCATTCAGGCCTGGTTGCTGCCTCCAAATGGCATCTTAAATGTCCCTTCATGGTTTCAGTGAAGCCCATGGCTGGGCTTCATTCCAGAAGTCCTGCTCCAGTGCCAAGGTGCTGTGTGCCCCTCTCTCTAGAAATGTCCATTCACCTCCATCTGGGCAGTGGCATGGACCACTTTGATTGCCAGAACACAGATGAGTTATTTTGAATGTTTTTTTTTTTTTTTAACCTCAGTTCATTTGATTCTCACCACACCCCTGCAAAGTGGGCAGAGCAAAGACAAAGATTCCCATTTAACAAAGTAAAGAACCAAAGTTGAGAAAAGTGAAATGGGAGTCCCAGATCACACAGCTGTTAAGTGGCCAAGCACAGGTGTGTGCCCTGTGCTTAACTTCATGGCTGTTTATACCAGGCCACCCTGTCCCCAGACCTCACTGTGCCCAGGTGAACACCCCGAGCCTATCAGCAACCCTATGGAGACTTCGAGTGGAAAGGCAATGGAAAAGGGGAAGGGGTTTATCACAAGCAGCCACACCCACCTTTGATTTCATTTTTATTTTCTCAGGGTTTGTTTGGAGAGGACATTTGACTTCACTGGGGCTGGTTTTGGGGAACTCTGGGAGAAAGAAGCCCAGCCATCCTTTCCTCAGGCTTCCCTTTCCTTTCTTTCTCCTCTCATCTTCTGGAGACATGCTTCCTCTTTGCTTCCTTCATGGCCACATGGCTTTTAAACAACCCCTGTCAGCCTGATGTGTTGGCAATTGTGCAGTTTGGGTGACATTTAAATGCACAGTCCTGGAAGAAATCGCATGGATTTGGATACGCCAGAACACTAAATTTAACCAACCTAGAGGACCCTGGGGGGAGTCGGGGAGGAGGAATGAGAAAAAAGAGTTCATCCTGGGAACAGTTCTGCAAAACGCAGGTGCTGGGTCACCCCTGGCCTGCCCTTCTCTGCTATCAGGACTTGGTAAACGGAGCTCCAATCAGCCCACATTCACCTCACACTATTGTCAGGTGGTTGCTCTGAAAGGCCCTAATCATTTCCTCTATTGTCTGGTATAATACAAAGCAGTGCAAAGCTGCATCTCTCTCAGCAGAAAACCCTGAGGTATGTTGATATGTGTGTGTGCAGACATGTGAATTCACACACACTCACACAGGTTAAGAGGGGATGTGGTAAAGGGAGGGACACAGAACACAGCTGCCCCATCCCATCTCTAATCTTCCCTCCAGAGGGCAAGTAGTGAGAAAGATGCCCTGACTGTCAACCCCGCCAGCTCCTCAAACAGGCAGCTACCCCAAGACCCTGCATTGATGATGGATGACCAGTGTGTCCTCATGCCAATTCAGGGAACACGTGTGGCTTAAGCATGTTAGAATTCAAAATCGCCAGGATTTTTCTCCTTGCCTCAGTTTCTCTTTTTGGCCATCAGATCTTAAGCATTGACACAGTAACTCAGGTTCACCCCTTTTCTCCATTCAAGGGTCTCTTGGAAATTAAGCAGAACCCTTTGAAAATAAAGAGAGGCTAGACTTGCTCATAAGATTCGGCAAAGCAAATAAATGATCTACAAAAATGTCCTTTTTGTGTGGAAATGCTAAAGCCCTTATGAAATGTCACACCCTGGGCGATGTTATTGCTCAATAAGATGCAAGGCAGGGGCCAGATGTAGCAGAGTGAAACAAATTATTGTCTTAACAGCTGGAACCAGGATGCCTCTTAGAGGAGGAACAGTCTTTGCTTAGAAAAATACTTCTTGAAAGTCACGGTGTGATAGATGGATTGTAGAGCAGCCCCGGGGTTTCACGGCTGTTGCATGCATGGCCTTGGGTGGTGCCTCCCACCCTGACTCGGGGCTGAGCCATGCGACTTGCCCGTGTGAAGGGGATGCCAGAAAACTTGATGCAAACAGACGCCTGAAAAAGAACGCTTGCATGTTTCCACTCTCCCTTCAAGGCTAACCCACCCAGAACATAACTGGAGGGGTACAGGAGATCCCTGGCAGGGGCTGGTACCCTTCTGGAGGGGTATGGGAGACCCCTGGCAGGGGTTAGTGCCCTTCTGGAGGGGTATGGGAGACCCCTGGCAGGTGCTGGCATCCTTCTGGAGGGGTATGGGAGACCCTTGGCTGGGGCCAATACCATTTTGGAGGGGTACGTATAGGAGACCCATGGCAGAGGGGGGTCCTGCCACTCAAGGCTCTCCCAGACCAGCTGTAAGGTAAACACACCTGACAGCAATAACTGCAGCATACCCTTAGAATGACCCTGTATGCCAGATGCACCTGAATATGTGTTTCAAGCTAGAAAATCTGGACCTGGCCAACCTGGATGGGCATTCCTTGTCTATGAGGAATGTCTAAGCCCCTGGCCCTTCCTGTGGAACACAGGCCAGACAGGGGATTGAGGCCCTGAATTTTGGGTTAAATGAAGGGTGCCAGGTAGAGGTTATTAGTGGGAGGGTGTTCAGTGAAAATGCTACGTAAACTGCATGGTGTTCACAAGAGCTTGTTGCTTTCCTACACAGCCCACCCACCACCAGGGAGCCATGTGGTTTTCCTGCCCTGCCTGCCACTGCTAGACCATGCAGTTACCTTGCCTAGCTACTGACACTGGGCTTTCTCCCCTGTATGTAAGCCCCTAAAAAAACCCCAAGTCTCCTCACCCCTGTAATCCCAGCAGCTTGGGAGGCCAAGACGGGCAGATCACTTGAGGTCAGGAGTTCAAGACCAGCCTGGCCAACATCATGAAACCACATCTCTACAAAAAATATGAAAATTAGCCAGGCGTGGTGGTACACGCCTATAATTCCAGCTACTCAGGAGACTGAAGCAGGAGAATCGCTTGAACCCAGGAGGCAAAAGTTGCAGTGAGCTGAGATTGTGCCACTGCACTCCAGTCTGGGTGACAGAGTGAGACTCCGTTAAACAAACAAACAAACAAACATAAAACCACAAACCATGTCTCATCTTGTTGCTGGCTCTGGGTCTCTGCTTCATCCTCTAGAGCCTGGTGCTTTTCCTATTGAGGTTAATAGGGGATCAGCATGATACCAGGCACCCCCACAACCATCCACCAGTTGACAGTCTGAGCATAATGAAGCCCAGCCAAGATCAGCTGAGTCCAGCCACAATCAGCAGGGCCATCCCACTGATGCACAGACTCAACTGAAATAATAAATGACTACTGCTTAAGATACAGAATTTTGGCTTGTTACATGGCAACAGTCAGTTAACACACATGACCTGGGAGGTGAGTCCTGGAGAGCACCAAAGGGGTCACTAAGCTGCAGGGAACAAGAGTTAGGAATAGAAGAGGAGACAGCAGAGAAGGAAAGAAGAGGGGAAAGCCAAGAGCAATGGCAGAAGGAATAAGCATTCATAATCGCTCATATGCAATGCTAATTATTAGTGTTACTTAATATATCCATCCTTTATTCAGTGAAGTCTGCCTCATACATAAAGGCCTTGTGGGTATAAGTGAAGGAGTGTGTTTATAAATCATAGATGGAGGATGAGTTCCACGTCTGAGTCAATGCAGAATGCAACAGAGACATTGAGAGGATCTGTAACTAATTTGGTGGCAGCACAAGCTCAGAAGCAAAAGGGCTCATGAAGATGTAAGTCTTTCTGGAGGTTACAGATGACAGCATCGGGCTCTCTGAAAAGCATGGAACTCTGTGTCATGGAGTTCATGCCAACCTCACCTAGACCTTAAAGGCTGGATACAGCCAGCTGTGGTGGCTCACGCCTTTAATCCAAGCACTTTGGGAGGCTGAGGCGGGCGGATCACCTGAGGTCAGGAGTTCAAGACCAGCCTGGCCAACATGGCGAAACCCGGTCTCTACTAAAAATACAAAAATTAGCTGGGCATAGTGGCGTGCACCTGTAATCCCAGCTACCTGGGAGGCTGAGGCAGGAGAATCGCTGGAACCTGGGAAGCAGAGGCTGCAGTGAGCCGAGATCATGCCACTGTACTCCTGGGCAACAAAGCAAGACTCCAACTAAAAAAAAAAAAAAAAAAAAAAAACAAAAAACCGGCTGGATGCTCCAGCTGACACCCAAGCCATGTGCCCAATGCATGCTCTTATGACTCCTAATTTTGTGAGATCCATGCTAGGTAGGACGAGATTTAAGAAGTACCAGGCCTGCATCCTCACTTATCCTAGCTCATCCTCCCAATGAGTCCAAAAAGCCAGCAGCATTTATGCAGTATATACACACACACTCATACACTCAATACACACATACCTTTCCTAAGCTTTCTGGAAATCTCCCAAACAAAAGGGAATTTATCATAAAACTATTGAAGCTTAAGCTTCAGAGATCCTCACTACCCCTTCCAAGACCAGTATCCAATTTCATATGCACAATGTATTTTTTCCTTCAAAGATCATGCAAGTTTCAAGCTCCATAAAGCCTGGATTCACCCCTGCTCTAAAAGTTCCAATCAAACATCTGGCTCCCAAGCCAGATTATTCTCACTTGGAACCACATGGCAGCATGGAGGGGCTCCCTGCCCTGCCCAGCCATCAGGAGCAGGGCACCCAGACCCCTACTCCATGCCCCACACGTCTGCTGACATGTGAAGACATCTCCATTTCCATCCACAATTAAGACATCTTACACATCCCCCCCCCACAGGTGGGTGGAAGCAGATAGGGTCCTAGAACATTCAAAGATGCCAGAAAACCATGGGTCACATTTCCTTTCCCTTTCCCCTCTTCCCTACCCTCCTCTCTCCTTTCTTTTTACTACTCAATGCATTTTCCCAGGACCATCTCATTCACTCAACATGGCTTCAAGCACATGTGCCCACAGATACCTAAATCTCAGCACATCCACAACTGAGGCATTTCTGCAAATACCTAAACATACTCCTGAATCCCCTCTCCCAGAGAGCACACAAGTCAGCACCAGGCACCCCGTGCATAGGCCTGGAGTGAGACACTTCTTCCTTTGTCCCCTGCTCCACGTTCCACCAATGACAAAGCTTTTCCATTTTCTGTTCAAACACTCCTGCAGCCCATTCCCAGCAGTCCGCACTGTGACCATCTCTGTTCAGCCTGCATTGTGTCTCCCCTGGGCCATTGTCCCTTGATGGGTCCCCATGACTCCAGTGTCACCGTCCCCCTCAATCATCCTCTACACTGAGCCCGGGGGCTTTCCCTGGAATGAAATGTTACTCCATCCTCATGTAGGCAAAATTATTCAGCAGTCCTCCATCCACTACCAACATCCAAGCTCCTTTACTTGACATCAGAGGTCTTTCGTGACCCACACCACCACGTCGACACTCCCACCCACTTCCAGGTGCTGGTATCTACAGCCTCTCATATCCTCCTTCCCATCCCCCTCTGGCTCCCGGGCCTCCAAGCTATCTTGTCATTTTCTGTCTCCCTGATACCCCCTCTTCATGAGGGGCCATGCCCACCTCTATTTCCATTCCATCCATCAAGCAAACTCTTGCCCATCCTTCAAGATCCAGCTCTAGCTCAGCCCCCTCTATGCAGTCTTCTCTGATGCCCACCCACACCTCCCTTCCTCACCCAAGTGAACTCATCACTCCCTCCTTCGAGCTCTGGTTTTATCTTGTACCTCTGCCATTATTGCTTCTGGTATTCAATACAAGTTGTGTGAATGACATGTCTCCTGGGATCACCTGAGTCCCTTTAACGTTGGCTTGGGCCCCAGTTCCTGGCTAGTGGAAATCTCAAGCCCACTTTTGGATTTCTATGAATTCCTGGGAAGCTGCATTCTTCTAGTCACCAATGATTCTGGGTTTTTTACCTTTATTGCCCTAAATGAATGACTGCATGTAAATAAATAAATATTCACACAAATAATGATGAGTATTATAGACTATTCTCTGAATGTCTTTCAGTTATACACACCCGGAACTTTTTATTACACCTTCACCAAGAATCTTCAACCCAAAGATTAACACTCATTCATTGGCTTCTATTTCTACCTCCCCACACCTTCTCCCTCTTCATGTTCCTATCCCCCTCACACCCAGCAAGATTTCCACCAGGAGCCCCAAATTCTCCTCCTCTCATTGTACAGATCACTTCCTCATCCTAGGTCTGACAGCCAAACTCACTGCAGAATCACATCAATACAAATACACCCACCATGGGTCATCGCTTCCTGAGACCAGAGTGGTGGCTATAAAAAGAAAAAAAATAATTTCCTCTCACAGAGTCCATCTTCCCCATAGACTCTGCCCTCCCGAGAGCACGGGGAGGTCTCATTCACCTTTCTGTTCTCCCTGTATAGCACAGCAGCCGGCATGTAAAATGCATGCACAACATACTTGTTGAATTAATCAATGAACGAATTCACAAAGGATTCTACATGCCAGCCCAACCCTTATGCTTTGGTTGCCTGAACCACAGAAGTGACATGGTCTGAGAAGAGAGTGGAAGTCCGGGGAAAGATGGGTTTGAGATAGGAGGGAGCTCACAGGGAGGAACGCTTTTCCTCCCTCCACCTTCAAGGACCACGACTTCCCCTCCTGAAGACCAGTCTATTCCCCATCAAATGCATCACCTCGGTCACCTTCAGTGGTGGTTCAGCATATTTCTGTGTGAAATAAATGTTATTTTCTGGTGCACCCAGGTTTCATTAGACTTCCTGTCAGGGAAAATCAAAGCAAAAGGGGAGAGGTGCCTGGCAGAAAGTGGCTTCTTACTTACGCCAGGCGGAAAAGGATAATGCCACCCATGGCAAGAGAGGGAGGAAGAGAGAGAGAGATGGAAAACTAACTTCCTCATTTAATCAAGTCGAAACACGGATTATATGAGGTTGAAAAACAGTTACCTTGTTCTCGCACCAGTCTCTTGCTCTGTCTGGGGCTATAAAACCCTTTGTGATTTTATCTTTTCATAAACTTTTATTGAATCTGATGTTCAAGGGGCCATGGAAGATCATCCAATTAAACTCCCCCCTCTAATCCTGCTCTTAAACTCCAGCACTAAACTGATGGGAGATTAAAAGCTAATAAAGATGACAAATGAGAGGTGATCAGCAGGTTGATAAGGGAAATGGAGTCAGGTGGGGATTTGCTAGAGAGGAGTGAGGTTCAATTCTGCAAAGCGTAGGGGTGGACGGAGCTTTCCTGGTGGCAAATGCAAAGAATTCTGAACAGTTGCAATATGGATGCCCATGGCAAGGTCCTGCTCAGTGATGCTGCCATCTTGGGGTTAAGACAGGCGGGGGTTATGTAGCAGGAAGAGGGTTGGAAGTGGCACAGAATTACCAGGGTTGAAATAACAATACTGCTCATGCTAGCCATAATGCCATGGGTGATGCTAACATGCTATTCATTGTCCAAGTACTTTATCATAAGGACAGCCATAGAACCGTCCCATGTAAGGTGCCAACCACATGTCAGACGCTATCAAATGCACTCTGCATTTGTTCTCCTGAGGACAGAAGTCATGTGTGAGTGGAATGCTCTCCCATTCCATACATTAGCAAACTAAGGCTCAGAGCAGGCAAACCATTTTGCCAAGGCCCATCAGTAACTGGCAAAGCCAAGATTACATCCTGTCTTTCTGAGAAAATAATCTCCACCTCATGGGATTGCATTAAGGATGTCATGAGAAAAGGCAATGGTGCAGGCTTTGTGGTAGCCACTAAAAGTTTAGTTTGGTTTCTTAGACACATATCTTCTGATTTGAATATCTCAAAAAAAAATCCATATATTCCTCACCATCACCACTCCCAAAATGCAAGTTTTAACTATGAGGAAAGGGAGAGCAATTTTTTCAAACAGCATGCCAGATAGTTTATATCAATTCATTTAATAATTTTACAGGCATCCATGAAAACATTTCTTTGCCAGAGTGTTTCATAAATATGTATCAAACTAATCCTCACATCAGCCCTGAGAAATAGGAATTATTTCTTCATTTTAATTAATGAGTAAACAGAGGCTTAGATAATCTAAATGATTCTCCTAGGATCGCAAAGCTAATAAGTGGCAGGGATGAAATTCAGACCCAGGTGTGCCCTGATGCCAAAATAATAATTCTTTCCACTACCCCTGCCTCATTGGTATCTGGTCCAGTAATGGGGGTGAGACAGAGATACCATCAAATAACCAAATACAGCTGTGTGGCCTGCACCCTTCAAGATACACACAGTACCATCATCGTTTCTCCAAAGGAAGGCATTTCAAAAAAGGTTCATGCAGAGGGAAGCATTGTTTTTCGGGCTTCTGGAGGTAGTGAGTTACAGATATTATAGGGAAGGGTGAAAAACAGCATGAGTAGATGCACAGAGAAGGAAGGGGCCTGTTGTGGGGTTTATAGTACCCCAGGGTGGCTGCACTGTGTGGGTTTCAAGAAGGGAAGATTGGGCATGTAAAGAGGTCGGGTGAAACCAGGAGGACCTTGATTATTACGGTAAGATTCGAGAAAGAGAGGTAAAGTCTCCATGTCAGCCAGGCGCGGGGGCTCACGCCTGTAATCCCAGCACTTTGGGATGCCAAGGCGGGTGGATCACCTGAGATCAGGAGTTTGAGACCAGCCTGGCCATCATGGTGAAATCCCATCTGTACTAAAAATACAAAAATTAGCGGTGCATGGTGGCGGGTGTCTATAATCCCAGTTACTCGGGAGGCTGAGGCAGGAGAATTGCTTAAACCTGTGAGGCAGAGGTTACAGAGAGCAGTGATGGTGCCACCGTACTCCAGCCTGGGTGACAAAGTGAGACTCCATCTCCAAAAAAAAAAAGCTCCATGTCACACCATCGTTCCCTGCTTCTGGGGACATCATGCCTCCCCAGAAACCGTGGCTCAGGTGCCCTAGGAAATGAGCACAAATGACAAGGCTCCTCACAGTGGGACAGAAAAGGCAAGTTTCTCCTGAGTGGAATGAACTGAGCTGTGGCTGGAAATCAAGCAGTCGGGGCACCCACTCTCAGCCCCGCCCCTCCCAGCCCACTCACTGTGTCTGTGGCCTTGCGTGGCTTGACATTTGGGATGTGTCCTTTTGTTCCTGTGGAAGACAGAAGGCTGAAGAGATGATCTCTTCTCGTGGGCAACAGTCAGGCCCCTGCAGTCATCCAAATTCTCTGGCCCACATGCACTTGCATCTAACAAAGGAAGGGAATCTAACTTTCTCTGAGCCCTGACTAGAGACCAAGCCCCATCACCCATATGATCTCATTTTAACATCACAGATGCACCATGCAGCTTTGATTAACCTCATTTTTACAGACCAAAAAAAAAAAAAAAAAAAAAAAAAAAACCTCCCTGAAGCTCAAGGACACGCAGCTATTTCAAAGTCTCATTTGTCTGACTTCAGAAGCATAAATTGTTTTCACTACATCAATGATTCTCAGTCCTGGCTGGTTATTAGAATAACACGGGAAAGTCCCACCCCAGGCCAATCGCTGGCAATGCAGTGCAGGCATTGGTAAGCTATAGAAGCCCCTCGGGTGATTCTATTTGCAGCCAAGGTTGGGAATCTCTGTGTTAATGTTTGCTTTTCTCTAAGGCAATAGCCCTTGAGTCTCATCTACCACAGCTCCCATCCCTAGCCTCGGCCCCACCCACCAAGTAAACCTAGTCCAAGTCTCCGACTCTTTTTACAAGTTAATATTCATTTCATCACATTTAATTAACACAGGGAGACTGGAGCTGCCTCAGCTTCGCACCCAGCTAGCAGGAGCCCACGCCTCCCTTGGAGTTCAATCACGGCACTGTCTTATGCAATTAGCTTCCTTCGCCCTGATCGGAAGGGTCCGTGCCCATAAATATCAACCAATTTTATTGATATTTGTAATTAAAACCACCCAACGGGTCACACTCGGTTGAGCAAGTTTGCAACACACACATCCATAATGGGAACATGAGCGCATTTGTATTTGACATTTGATAGATAATAATCCTGGCCATTTCTCATTTCAGAACATCCTGTGGGTGCCAGCTAATTAAGCCTAGCGTGTCTCCTGGGATGGACGTTGTTCTTCAGACATACCCCTTTGACTGTCTTTGTTTGTGAAGTGTCAAGGAAACCAAGGACCAGAAAAGAGGGGTGACAGGCTAAAACTGCGGAGACAAAAGCGCGCGGGTACTAGGTCTAACCTTGCCATCTTTTCATCTTTTAGGTGTTAACCTAAACCCCTCTGTATCCTTCTAAGGACGAAACCAATGGCATTAAGAATGAGCTCCAGGCCACCCTTGGCAGCCCCAGTGCTATTTCTCTGGAGTTATCTCCTGCCTCCATGGATGCCTTCCATTCATAAAATTATAGAGACAAAGCCTAACTCATCCCTGAGTTCCAATCTTGAGCTGGAGTGAGATCTGCCACCACCAACAGCACCACAACCTCATCTCCACGTTGGTCCAGTTGTAGCTACACCCGCAGGCTGGTAGAGATCCGGATGGGTGGTTTTTACTGGAAATTACCAACAGGTTTATCTGTGAACTCCCAGAGACCCAGAGCAGGACACTGCTGAAAGCTCTGTCGTGGAGCATAGCCGGTTGCTGAGCACGGGCCCAGCATAGGCTGGGGTTATTACATCTGCCCACTTCTCATTTTCCCTTTGAAATCTCATCACTTGAATATACCCAGTGAGATTTAAGACCTTTTCCCAAATCCCCTAACAGCATTCTTATAAGAAACAATCAGTCTTCCAGTGAGTTAAAAGGGAGCCATTCTATCCTCAAGGGCAGCCTCTTGAGTGCCTTGGCAGGAGGATTATTTCTCTTGTGACCTAGAATAATCCCTGCATTTCCAAACCCCACAAGGGTAAAGGGAATTCCAGCAGAGAGGGGGCAAGAAGAACAGGTGGAGATAGTATGGAGACAGATGAAGATATACTGCCAGGCAATGGTGGAGGACAGCATTTTTACATTATTATGACTTATGCCACACCTGTTTCCAGAAATGATTTGAGACCATTACAATAATAGGCACATATCCAATAAAGCCATTAAAATAGAAATAAGGAGTACCTATAAATGTCTGCAGAGGGTGATATTGAAGAAGTCATGATTCCCGTTATCCCAAGAGCTCAAGTGGAAACAGTAGGTTGAGAGTGAACATGAGGTGATTCATTGACCACCGGGACAACTAACTCAATTATTCAGGGACTAACGATTCAATTTGTGATTAATCTTGGCCTCTGGCATCAGCCCTTTCTCTCTTCTGCTGCCTAACTCTGAGGAATTTTACTGTCCAGCATGCATCCATCCAAACATAGCCATGAAAAGGGACGAAGTCAGAGCCTCCTACAGTTAGAAAGTATTTAATACACCACTTAGGAAGACTTCCTACTGAGCCCAGGAGTTCTTTGTGGAGCTGCTGTTTCAGAAAGTTGTGCAGCGTCCATTTGAATACCTCTAAAGAAAGGACGCTCACCATCATATCAGGCATTTCTCATGAAGGTCCATTCTACTGCTAAACAATCTGATTACTAGAAACTTCTTCTTAAATAAAGATAAAATCAAATCCCTTTAAAAAATCGAACTGTTATCCCAAACTTGATGAATCTTCAAAATGTCCTGGGATGCTTCTGAAAAGAGATTCTGGTGGAAGTACGGATTAGTACACCACTTTAGAAAACTGTGTGGTATTATCTACTAAAGCTGAACATATGCACACCTATGACCCTACAATTTACTCCAAGGCATACATGCCACACAAATACTTGCACATGTGCACCAAGAGGCCAGTCCCAAAACATTCTCAGCAGTGTTATTCACAATAGTCAAAAACTGCAAGCAATCACAATGTCAACAGTAAAACAGGTAAATTTTGATATATTCATAAAATTGCACATCCTAGAGCAGAGCTGTCCAAAAGAACTTTGTATGCTAATGGAAATGTTCTGTTTTGCACTGTCCAAGATGGCACCCATTCATCACATGAGGCCACTGAGTACTTGAAATAAGGCTCATGCAAAAGAGAAACTGAATTGTTTATTTTAATTAATTTAACTTAAATAGTCACAGGTGGCTAGTGACTACTGTACTGGGTAGCACCGTGTAAGGGCAGCAGAGTGAAAAGAACAAACTGACTATACAGAATAACATGAATGAAACTCATTCAGTGAAAGAAGCCAGACTCTCCCACAATGCCTACTTGTTACGACTACATTTATATAAAGTTCAAAAATCGATCAAATGAAATTAAATGTGTAGGGATGAAAAATTAAGGTCCAGTGTCTGGGGATGCCTGCTGAAGTGGTAAACTTTGGATGGGAAGGAACACGAAGGGTCTCAGGGGAGCTCCTGGATCCTGGCAGTGCCCTATTTTGTGGCTGTGTAGTGACGACACAGGTGTTCACTTAGTGATAATCATCAAGCCATCCTTTGTTCTGAGCACCTACCTATATGTGCTTTATATTTCACAGTTTTAAAAGGGCTAAAATACAAACTATCTTGGCAATGTTTTTATAAATCTAAAATTCTCTTCAAGTTATGAAGACATGATTTTTTTTTAAACATCCACTCCCAGTGCTCTGTTCCAGATGTGTTGAATCCTATTTTCTGGGGAATCCATATTTTTTAAAGCCCTGGGGTAATTTTGTTGTGCAGCTTGATGGAGAAGCATCGTTTCTCCTCTATGAGGAAGCTCTTCAAGGCTGAACGTTCCCAGAACCTTCTCCTATTCCTATAACGCTCCTGTTTCCAATCACTAAGCACCCAGGTGTCCCCTCTGGGGCTCACTGTCATGGGTAATAACTCACTTCACTCTTCTTGGCCTGGGTCCTGTGGGTTCCTGCTCTGGCTGGCCCCTTCCACACAAGCCAAGGCAAAGCCAGATTTGTGTTAACAGCTGGGGAAGGTTGAAAAGGAAGACGCTTAAGGGTGACTGAGGGGGAGGTAAAAACTCCTGCTTAAAAGGAGAGTTAAGAATCTCATTTGTTCTGTGTCCCAGGCCTGATTAACCACAGACAATGGCACGGATTAGGAGTGTAACCTTAGACCCGTCCTCAGAGTGGGCAGATGAACGCAGTGTCCTCATTTGTCCTGTGACCTGCTTGATCTTTCCATCCTGGAATCCAGCTCTCCTCCCCATGCAGTAAGTTGCCTCCTTCAAGCCCTTTCTTAAGGTGTGCGTTTTCCAGGTAAGCCCTGTTGCTCCAACAAAGCCACAGATACTGGAAATGTTTCCACCTCTCTGTTGCACTTGGAAACTGCAGGTCTCAGGTATCAGGAAGTCAAGGCTGATGAGGAGGAGCAAGATCCAGGATTCCACTAGAGAGGGAGCTGATGGGCATATACCCTGAGCCATGTAGGCCAAAGGTCACATTGTAGGAAAATCAGCAAAAGCAAAGAGAAGGAGACAGTAATCACTGATCTTGTGTGACCCCATCAACTTGGAAACAGGCAGGCTGGGCCACTGCTCTGCACAGCTCTGGCCCCCTGCCGTCAGTCACAAGACTTGCTTGAATTGTACAGTGCCCAGCCTGTGCAGCATATGTGGCTGCTCTGCAGGCTGGGTAGGCTTTTTTTATTCCATTGGGGGAAGAAACTGAGGATCAGAACAGCACTGGGCTTCATGCCACGCCTCCTGGCTTCAGCCCTGTGCTGTTATAACCACAATGCCCACTGCCCCAGTGGACCCTGTTGACAGATCTGTGCTCACAGTCAGAAAGATGTCCTATAAAAACACACTGGGCAGTGGCCAGCAACTCGCCTTCTCTAGGAAGGGAGAGGACTGAGGAGGCAGGCCTTCGGCGGTCATGGTGGCCTCCGTGCCTGGCTTCTGAAAACCGTAGCTGAAGGCCAGTGAGATTTCAGCGTTAGGGAAAGAGCCTGGGGAATGTGTGGGGAGGGAAAGCCAGACTCCACCTGCATGGAACACACTCGCCGAAGGCAGAGCAGGGCATAATTAAGCCTAATTGTGTAAGCCCTGCCATGCCTTCGAGTGAGAGGGATGCCAAGGTCTTGTGTTCCCTTCCGTGCCATGCGGCCTGCATATCCCCACCCAAAGGTCACCCTCATTAACACTGCCAAAAAAAGCCATCCCTCTCCACATCCACTTGCTCTACTAACAATAGGACCTCTTGCCTGCTGCCTGGGCAGATTAAGCCAGTGAATGCATGTATGTCAGTGTGTCGGTGTGTGGGTGTCCGTGTGTATGTCTGTGGCAGCGCGTGTGTCTTTCACAGCGGCATGTACTTTATTTTCTTCTGGTACTGTATGTGTTTACATAGTCAAAGTTAATGGAATCAGGTTGAGATTCAGATGACATCACATGGGTGACTCACATCTTGATAGATGGATAGATTTTCCTCCTCTGTATTCCTTTCAAGGTAACCTTGACTTGTCACACAACCACTGGGGGATGCCAGAAAGAGGGACTTTTTTTCATGGACATTTGACTTGACTATCACAGTTAACAATCCTGGCTGTGGGGAAAAGGGCAGGAAGTGAAGACCATGGCTAGTCCTCACCAGGGGCTGAGAGATGGGCTAATTAGTGGAGTCATGGCTCCCAGCACAGGCAAATGCTGAGTACCCTGTTCCTCCTTTGCAGGTGGGGACCACCAGGGGCCACTTCAATGCAATCTGCATTGCTCTCGTTCCCTGGAAATGACCTTTCTTCAGCCACCCTTTTTATGGCTCACCCCTTCCTCCTGGAAAGTGAATGGGTACTGAAGGGGAAGTAAGTAGTGACAGCAGCTGGAGAACATTGCAACAACAGAACAAGGTTGCAATTATGCAATCATTTCCGCTACTAGGATTTCTCTGAGGGAAATTTTCATTGGGAAAATGCGAAGGAGAGGGGCTGAGTCATACTCTTTTAAGACTCAACTCGCCCAGAATGCAGGAACCCACAGGTCGGACTGACAAGGCAGGGTGACCTCTAATTTTCAAAGATGAAAGCTACCAACACACTCTCTCCCCGCTCTTTCTGCCTGGTGTTTCTCAATCTTTGCCCCAGCTTACTTTTCCTGGGGCTTACTTTTCCTTCCTAAAACGTTAACTTGCAGACCCAGAGCCAAGTTAAATCAAGCGATCTAGGTTTTTGAAAACAAGCTGCTTGTTTGTTTTTATGCTAGACTAGCTCCAGAAGCAAAACCATGTCTGCGTATACACAAGGCACAGCAGTCAGCCTTTGTCGTGTGGTTTTGGGCAGTCATCGTCACCCTCATCACCTGGTAGAGAGGACACAGACACTCAGACTCCAGAACTGGAAGGCCTCTTCTGATCCCCCGAGCAATTTCCTCTCCTTCCAGGTGAGGACACAGAGAGGTAAAATAGTCACACCACAGTGAGTGACATCTGAAGGACGAGAGTCCTGAGCTTCTGAAACAGCCAGCATGGAGTTCTTCCATACATACTGTTCTGGATGCCCTAAACTCTCCACCCGCTTAGCAGCAATGAAAATACTCTGCAGTGACAGTTTCAAGAGCTCCCTCTGGCAAATCCATAAAAGTGCCAAACTCTGTTTACAGCAGAGCAGGAAAGTCCTGTGAGAATGAACCCAGAGAAAACGTGTAAGTTGGTCGAGGGGGAAAGGAACAAGTCTATATCCTATCCAAGAGCTCTAATCGAGTCAGGGAGTCTTCGCATTTCTGTCCACAAAGACCTGGCTCCATCAGTCCACCTTTCCCTGCTGAGAAGTCTCATTACTCCCTGAGGCAAGACTTCAGCCTCTGCTCATCCCCTATAGAACCATCAACAAGGCAGATGTCCCCAAGCCCTCCTACTTTTTCTTTCTACCCTTTTGTTGTCACCCTGATCCTACCTCCATGTCATGTATTCCCTGTCTCCAAACTGAAACTACCTTCTACATCTTCTCTGGAATTCAATCCGTGCTCTTGACCTGAGCTCAGCCCCTATGTCAATATCCCAGCCTGTTGTTAAGACCTGCTGCAAGCACCACATCCTCCCTGGAGCTTCCCTTGGTTTCCCAATTGGAGCCAATATGTCCATCGTGTGTGTCTAGCCCCTTGTGTTTCCATCATCATGTGATAAGTGGCTCCCCACGCAGAATTGACTTGTTTATGATGACATTCTTTATGAGAAGCTCCTTTCCTGGCCTGGCCATTTTTGGAGGAACCAGAATCTTAAGTTTGATTGTTGGTAGCCTCCAACCTGGTAAGGTTCACACACACACACACACACACACACGCAGGTCTTTTCCTTAGGATTTTATGAAAATGACAAATAGATTGGTCAAAAGTGAATTCACACAAACTCTGAGGGACAACCAACAAGTTTCACTGATAGCATATACTGGTCTAGAGAAAATTATATGGCCATGCAGAAATTCTGATATCTGTTTCAGCTTTTGCACCCCATGCAGCTAGGGTTACCGTGAGCCACAGCCTAGCAGGAAGACCGCTGCCTACTCAAGACTCTCTTCTGCTGTGTAAAAGAAGAGCCAGGTGGGCATCTCTTTCCTCAGGGCCCTCGATGCTGTGACTCAACAGCTTGGTACTGGCCCCAGTACTTTCCCTTAGTACTCAATGTTCATCTGATTTTCTCCCCAGGCTTAGCTTGTCCCAGTGTTCCCGGCAAATTTGGCAACTTCTGCTTTACTGAGATGGGAATGGCCATTTGATGCCGTAGCTCTGTGTCTGGGTTTCTGACAGCTCCCTTCTGTCTTCAGCATCCACATGGTGAGGGAATTTCTAACTTGGTTTGGAAGGAACCCACTTCTTGAACTCTAAGGTGAAACAGATACCCAGTTGTGCAGTGCGCTACTACAGTACACTACCATTTCCCATGGGACATGTTTACACTCCTCCCAGACACAGGAGCTGGTCAGTGGTCTTGTGTATCCCTTCAAGGCAAATATTGCTTGTAATAGCACTGAGTATGGTCTGCCTTACATAATACTAATAATAATAGTAAGTTTCTCCTTTCACTGTTGATAAAGAAATGACAGGTTCTCAGAGCAGTCCTGTGAGATA
This sequence comes from Sapajus apella, assembly GCF_009761245.1. Lineage (NCBI taxonomy): Eukaryota > Metazoa > Chordata > Mammalia > Primates > Cebidae > Sapajus > Sapajus apella. Next base: position 24,301,315 of record NW_022436961.1, on the reverse strand, counting down.
TCAGTATCCCCATTTTAGGGTTGACAAAACCCAGGCTCGGAGAGGCTGCATCAGATAGCAAGTGGCAGGATTAGAACGCAAACCCAAACCTTTCTATCTTCAAATCCTCTACGTCACACTGCCATCTCTTTGTAGCTTCTTGAATCTCTCTTTTCACAAATCTTAGAGGCCCCAACTAGCCCTCCCTAAGCTGATACCATCCCTCATAGCATATAGGTCTTTTCTCTTCCACGTAGCATAGTAGGTCTATGTCTTCTTTAATCCATGTGTGATCCCACAAACATTTACCAGGGACCTGCTATGGAGACCGCACTAGGATAGGTACTGTGGGGCTTACAACCTAGCTGTAAGATTCCCAAGGCTCTTGAGCCAATAAATAAATCTATCCCCAAATATTATTGATTCAGAGACAGTTAAGACCTGACCCACCCATGCACCTATTTCCAGGAATATTTTCATTTTAGCAGGGAAATTCTAGCACCCACGAGGACTCCCAGTGATGGAAATTCAGACTCTGGAGTAGCCTGGTAGAGGAGACAACTGGGGCAAAGCCTGCCTTTTAGATGTTTTGGGTTTTTTTTATACTTTAAGTTCTGGGATCCATGTGCAGATGGTGCAGGATTGTTATATAGGTATACACATGCCATGCTGGTTTGCTGGATCCATCCCCCCATCATCTACATTAGGTATTTCTCCTAACATTATCCCTCCCCAATCCCTCCACCCCCTGCTATCCCTCCCCTATACCCCACCTCCGCCGACTCCCCAACAGGCCCCATGTTCTCCTCCCTGTGTCCATGTGTTCTCATTGTTCAACACCCACTTATGAGTGAGAACATGTGGTGTTTGGTTTTCTGTTCTTGTGTCAGTTTACTGAGAATGATAGCTTCCAGTGTCATCCATGTCCCTGCAAAGGACATGAACTCATCCTTTTTTATGGCTATATAGTACTCCATGGTGGATATGTGCCACATTTTCTTTATCCAGTCTATCCTAACTCATTTTATGAGATCAACGTCATCCTAATACCAAAACCTGGCAGAGACATAACTAAAAAAGAAAATTTCAGGTCAATAGCCATGATGAACATTGATGCAAAAATCTTCAATAAAATACTGCCAAACCGAATCCAACAGCACATCAAAAAGCTTATCTATTACCATCAAGTCGGCTTCATCCCTGGGATGCAAGGCTGGTTTTGGGGTTTTTTACAACAGAACTTTTCTCCTTTTTCTTGTCACACCCTCCAGTGGCTATCTACCACTAAGAGTTCCTCTGCTTCTGTGATGGCTGGCCCTTGCTTTCTTTATTTCTGACTATACCCCCAGGGCTCCAGGCTCCCTAACTTGGTTTGGAAGGACCTGCTTCTTGAGGCAAGATCTTAGCCTCTCTGAAGCAAGAGAGCCTATCCTCCCAGAATCCAGAATGATTCTCAGGGGCAGGGCTTCTTAAGAAAGTTCTCTCCAAGGGCAAGCAGGGCATCTTCCACGGGTCTCCCCCTCTCTGCAGCCCCTGCCAAAAGCTGTGTCTTCTGATTACAGGAAGGAGCTGCTTCCTCCTTTTTTCTAACCAAAGCCCTTCTCTGACCCTAATAACAGAGCTGTTCAAATCAGCAGCTCCATTTTATACAGCCAGAACCACACAAACTCACATCAGCAGGTCAACCACAGAGCCACATTTAGCAAGGGCAGGTAAGATTTAAGGAGAGAAATGCTGTAGAAAGGGAAGTGGGCAGGCAGTCAGCCACAAACCTGACTTCATAATGTTGTCCAAAGCTAATGCCGATGATCACTTTTATGCTTCTTAATAATCATAATAATAATCACCCTAACATTAGAGCTGGTTCCATCATCTTCTGTAATGATCCTGTTTTTTTTCTGAATTTATAATTTACAAGCACTTTGACCCACAGCATCTCATTTAATCCTCATAGCAATCTTGTAAGGCAAATATCATTATGGTTTTCCAAGAAATACAGCGAAATGATGAAAAAAGCACAGGCCTCAGAGTCAGAGCCTGGGTTTCTGTCCTAGTTCTGTCTTTCCACGGGGTCATTCTGCCTCCCAGACTATTAAAAAACCTCCATTTAATTACTCCTTGGAGATTTGGGAGAGAGGAGCCAGCTCCTTGCAGCTTAGGCAATGGTTTCGAGGGCTGTGAGACAGATGTATTTTGGGCCTTGTTCTTTTGAACATGCACCTGAATGGCTTGTTACCACTCCTGGCTGTGTTGGCATGCAGAACAGATAGGTAAGTATCCGCCTCTCTGCTGATGACAGCTGTTTATTACCCAGAGTGGGTGTGGTTGCAACAAACCACCTGTCTGGTAAGCTCGTTTGGGTCAGAAAGAATGGCTTTAGGTCAACCCCTCTAAAACCAAAATCATCTTTGCAGGAAAGCATCCTTCAGCATTCTGTTGCCTCAATGATTTTTTACTGCAGTTCAAATGGTTTAGTTACCAGGGAATAGCATGTGTAAATAATTCATCTAGGTGGTTTCTACCCAACTCAAAATTTAAAATTCTAGTGGGCAGCATGTCCCAAAGCATGTTCTAAGGATTCTTTGCAAAGGAGGAGGTTTGCTAGGGGTTGACTTGTGTCCCCCTGAAAGATATCGTGAAGTCCTACCCTTGCTTTCCCAAGTACCTGTGAATGTAAACTTATTAGAAAATAGGGCCTTTCGGCCAGATGTGGTGGCCCGTGCCTATAATCGAAGAACTTTGGGAGGCTGAGGTGGGCAGAATACTTGAGGCCAGGAGTTCAAGACTAGCCTGGCCAACATGGTGAAATCCGTCTCTATTAAAAATAAAAAAATAAAAAATTAGCTGGGTGTGTTGGCACGCATCTGTAATCCCAGCTACTTGGGAGGCTGAGGCAGGAGAATCTCTTGAACCCAGGAGGCGAAGGTTGCAGTGAGCTGAGATCATGCCACTGTACTCCAGCCTGGGCGACAGAGTGAGATCCTGTCCCAAAAAATAAAAAATAAAAAAATAAAATAGGGCCTTTGGAGATGTAATAAAGTTAAGAGGAGGTCATTGTGGATGGAGTAGGGTGAGAGCTTAACCCAATATGACTGGTGTCCTTATGAGAACAGGCAGGAGGGTTACAGGGGAACACCCTGTGACAGCAAAGGCAGAAAACAGAGTGATGCTGCTGCAAGCCTCAGAACGTCAGGAAGCCACGAGAGAGGCCTGAAACAGGCGTTTCCCGAGAGACTTTGAGAGAGCTTCGCCCTGCCAACACGTTGGTTCTGGACTTCTGGGTGCCAGAACTGGCAGACAAGGCATATCTGTTGTTTTCAGCCACCCAGCTTGCGGTACTTGGTTACAGCATCCCTGGGAACCTCACACAAGGTCTGTGGCAAAGGGAATCTTTACAAATGATGAGTTCACGACTGTCCTGAACCCGAAGAACCTGAGCAAAAATTGATGCCCCACCCCAGACCAGATCAATCGGAATCTCTGAGGGGTGGATATTTTTAAGTATTTCTTTTTTTTTTTTTTTTTTTTAGATGGAGTTTTGCTGTTGCTTCTCAGGCTAGAGTGCAATGGCACAATCTCAGCTCACTACAACCTCTACCTCGTGGGTTCAAGCTATTCTCCTGCCTCAGCCTTCTGAGTAACTGGGATTACAGGCATCCACGACCACGCCCAGCTAATTTTTGTATTTTTAGTAGAGACGAGGTTTCACCATGTTTGTCAGGCTGGTCTTGAACTCCTGGACCTCAGGTGATCTGCCCAACTAGGCCTCCCAAAGTGCTAGGATTACAGGCATGAACCACCACACCTGGCCTCTTTTAAGAATTCTTTAAGGGTCACTTGGACATTCTGATGAACAGTGAGAGTAGAAAACTACTGAGCCACACAAAATGAAGCAGTTCTCCTTGCCTATATATTTTTTGGCACTGCTAATATGCTGTAAATTACCAAGAGGATATATTTAGGATGCTTCTCAAACTTATTTGATCACAAAAAAATGATGGTCATTTTTTAATTGACCATCTTCTTGAAGACACATGTTTTACCATGCATGCTTTGGAAAACACTGCTGCATTTTATTGGGCTTTTACAGTGTCATGGAGTAACTGGTAACACCTGCCTTGAAATCTTCCCAGGTCAAAATTATTGCTGTGATGATCCATGTTGTAGAACCTGGGCCTCTGGTACCTATGTGTGCATGTTCTGGAATAGATCAGAACAAACGGAAGATGTGTGAAAAGTACTGAGTCTAAAAAGCCAGTCATATGGCAGGGCACTGTGGCTCACACCTGTAATCCCAGCAATTTGGGAGGCCGAGCTGGGTGGATCACGAGATCAAGAGATGAAGATCATCCTGGCCAACATGGGGAAACCCGGTCTCTACTAAAAATACCAAAAATAATAATAATAATAATAATAACAATAAATTAGCTGGGCATGGTGGTGTGCAACTGTAGTCCCAGCTACTCTGGAAGCTGAGGCAAGAGAATTGCTTGAACCCAGGAGGTGGAATTGACAGTAAGCCCAGATCACGCTGCTGCACTCCAGCCTAGCAACACAGCAAGACTCTGTCTCAAAACAAACAAAAAAAAAGCCAGTCATACGTTTTGAACAGACTCCTTGATTTTTTCATAATATGCCTTGAACCTATTTCTGGTCTCATTGATTACCAAGGCATATGGTTCTGTCTTTAAATACTAATAGTGGCAAGCTATGCTCATCCCACTGAGACCAGAACTTTAAATAGCCTGTGTTCAATCTATCTAAGGCAGAGTTATAAAAATATCATGTATGTGATGTATGTGTGGGCACATGCACCACATTTGTTTATGCAAGATGTCTCAGAGCTCATAAACTCCACCCATCCCACCACACAAGTATTCTTAACCTATGGTTTGTAGATTGAGAGAAGCCCATGAACTTAAAGAAGAAAAAAAAATGTATCTTTCATTTTTCACCAACTTCCTGTAATTATGAATGTAGGTGACATATGACAGGAAGATTAGCAGTGCCTCAGACTCCGTCACGAATGAAAATAGCAGACTTTCATATCTTATCACATTACAGGGGTCACAGGCATCTCAAAATATCATGCACGCTTGTCATTTCCTGAAAACTATTGTGGTTATTTGATCTGCTGCTAGATCTTGTGATTTAATGCATTAATGAGGAAGCACATGTATTATTTATCACAAACTTATTTTTGCCTAATATTTTGATCATTATTTTTCAACATAATCAATTTCCTTTGCAATCATGTGTATTTGATTCTCTGCATTTAAAAATATTATTCTGGTTTATAGGCATCACCTGACTGTCATGGGTCCATGGCACAAAATAAAAGGTGAAGAATCCCTGTTCTAGACCGTCTCCTGTACATAGGATCACCTAGAACACTTGAAAATACAGAGTCCTGGCTCTTACCCTCAGAGAATCCAATTCAGTTGGTCATAGGTGGAACCCAGGAATCTACATTTTTAAAGCATACCAGAAGATATTGATACAGATTTGAGAAAAAGTACTCTACTTATTCTTAAATTTACTCTTGGGGTTGGCCAGGTGCAGTGGCTCATGCCTGTGATCCCAGCACTTTGGGAGGCTGAGGCAGGCAGATCACATGGTCAGGAGTTCTAGACCAGCCTTGCCAATATGGAGAAACCCCACCTCTATTAACACCACAAAAATCAGCCAGGGATGGTGGCAGGTGTCCATAATCCAAGCTACTCAGGAGGCTGAGGCAGGAAAATAGCTTGAACCCAGGAGGCAGAGGTTGCAGTGAGCTGAGATAGTGCCACTGCACTCCAGCCTGGGTGACAGAGCAAGACTCCGTCTCAAAAAAAATAAATTTACTCTTGGGTCAATAAGATTATCAGAGTCAAGACCTTGAGTATTGGTGTCTTAACTTGTTCATTATTTTGGTAGTTTACACTTCATCCTATGTCATTGGCACACTTAGAAGATAAGTAGTGGCTACGTGAAATTTGACTCCATGCCCATTGTCAATATCTCCACATGTTAATCTACTTCATAACAGTATATTTCTATGGAGGTCCTTGGCAGAACTTTAATGCATCTCAAATAAGAAAAAGTCAGCCTACCCCTAAGCAATTTTTAAAAAATATTTGAACATTATTAATCCTGAAATGATTTTCCTTTTCACATTGGCCATGAGAACCTTAAACTCAACTTTACGTCTTCTCTCTAGCAACCATATGACACGCATTTGTAGCTATATAATATTTTGGATGGCTTTGTTCATTCTCCATTCAAGCCATACTAGAAGCCTTCATTTCCTACCTCTGGGAAGCATTGTTATAATAAAAAAAAAAAGCCGAGATTCAGTTTATGAGCTTCAGAATAGACTCATGGCAGAGGAAATAGATGAGAAAATACATTTTAAGTCTTGTATCCAGGCACGTCAATATCAAATGCCAACCCTAAAGGGATTATGGCAGAAAGTGTATGCTAGAAATAATAAATGTGGAATAACTGGTGAAGCTTCATGCCACCCTGTTCTGGAGTAGTGTGGAGGGTGGGAATGTGGGCAGAGAAGCAAGCTGGTATACGCCCAGAACTCTGGGTTCTGAAACCCGTTCTCCTTCTCAATTGGATTGTGGGTGCCAGAGAAGCAGACCTTGGTGCAGGCTAGGAGGCAGCTCTCCATGCAAGGTCCCCTATCCCGCATGCCAGCATGCTAGGACAGCTGTAATGAAAAATGATCCCATCGCAGAAAAAGAGGGCCTGAGAGAGCTCCCTGGGTTCTCTGCAGTTCCAGAACAATAGGGGAGAACGTCTCAAATGCTCCTGTTCACCACCCACAAATGCAGGTGACAGTCCGTAGACCCAAAGAGGCATGCTGGTTCAGACAGAAGATGCCTCAGCTAATCCTGGCACAGATTAACATCAGAAACCAGGTGGAAACATGTTACTGCTGCTAGATCTTGTGATTTAATGCATTAATGAGGAAGCACAGGGATTACATTCTCAGGCTGTGCAAGCAAGTATGCAAAAATGGAACTGTCTTAAGTTTTTCTTACTCATTTTCTGTTCCAAGCCTCTATTCTGCCTGGCCATGCAAATTGGCTTCTAGTCAATCCAGATGTTTCCAGCCCATTGGATGTATTTTCCCTCACTCCCTTTTCTCACTGGGGTTCCCTTGATGTTCTCAGGAGCCCACACAGTGCTGGAGCAGGGAGCAGGCTGTGGTTTGAATGCATGCATCCCTCCAAAATTTATGTTGAAAAGTAGTCCCTAATAAAATAGTGTTAAGAAGTGGGGCGTTCAGGGGGTGATTAGGTCACAAGAGCACCACCTTCATGAATGGGATTAATATCCTTATAAAAGGGCTTGAGGGATGCCGTTTGCCCCTTTTTGCCCTCTGCCTTCTGCCATGTGAGAACACAGCAAGAAGGCACCTCTTTGGGGCAGGGAATAAGCCCTCACCAGTCACTAAATCTTCTGGCACGTTGGTAACCTCCAGAACTGTGAGAAATACATTTCTGTGGCTTACAGATTATCTAGATTAAAGTATTTTTTTTTAATAGCAGCCAGAACAGACCAAGACAGAAGATGAGGGTTGCATCTATCAATAGCCCTGGTCACCAGTTGTCCAGGTAGCCTCTCCCATTGCATTCTTGTTTCTGTTGCTTTTTCACCATCACTCACACCCTCCTCATAGCTTCTGCTATGGCCAGCAGCTTACTGGGGAATCGACCAGTGCCTGACCTCCATGACCACGTCAGTTTCTCCTGCCCTTAGCCTGAGACAGCCCTGTGTAGTCAGGCTGAACAGCAAGGCTCCCCATCTGTTCTTTCCAGAAACCTTCTGCCCTGCATACTTCAGGCCTTTAATTTTTGATCCCAAGCACCCCTTTTCTCTGAAATGTTAGTCTTGGTTATATGTTTCAAAGATTTTGGAATGCCAAATCTGACCTCAACATTGACTGTGTCTGCATCTCTGCTTGTAAGGATGGTGACCAGGCTGAGGGTTGGGGGTGGGGGGAAACGGGGTCTGAGCCAGGGAGGTGGGAAGGAAGGAGACAGAGGGGTTATCAAGGATAAGGCACTTGTCAATTAATGCCTTCAAATGCATTCCTGGCGCCCACCTCTGAGTGTCAGCCCACTCTGCTCATGTCTTTATTACCTTCCTACTTTTATGCTGACCTCTTTATTTTATTCCCTTGAACTTAATGTATGTATTCACACACACATATGTGTATATGGGCATGTTCCTGTGTGTTTAAGAGAGAGATTTGGCTGAAATCTTTTGCAGATTAAAGTGAAATACAGATAACAAAATACAACATATCACAGGAAGAGCTCCCTAAGTTGTGGCTATAATATTATCCCTATTTTATAGCTAATTAATAATAGACATTCACTAAATAGTGAGTATTTTGTTAACTCCCTGTTTCCAGCCATGGAAATGAATCTAGGAGTTTCAGTGACTTGTTCAACATGATACAGCCCATGAGTGGAAGAACCAGGAAACAAAATTAGACCTCTTCTGCCTCCAAACTCACACTGTTTCCACTGTAACACATTTGTCCTTCTCTAATGCTTTCTCAAGTGATTTTACATGTAAACATCCTGGGGGTTCATTATACTTTGCTACCTGGGTATTAAGATGGATCTTCAGATGATGTTTCTAAAGAACCTTAAATTTCCCAGGTGAAAATGCTCATTGAAAACAGCTGTATTGTCAGCTCTTAATTATTGGTGACAGCCTGAGACAGGGATAGAGCAGTTGGATAAGATTCATAATTAATCCCTCCTTTGAGTCAAGAGTCTCAGCCTTCCTCTCCCATCGCTTCTCCTGCTGGAGCTGCCCACAGGGAGAAAACAGTTTCCTCAGAGGCTCAACTTCCAAGACTTAAGCTGCAGAGAGCTGTCCTGATCAGACGTCTGCATTAATGTGGCATTTAAACCACCATGCAGAGCAAAGGAGCACCAAGTAACTTAAGCAGAGAGTGGAGAGAGCCAAGGAAGAGAATTTCAGGACTCAGTATTTCACCAGAAACAATGCTCCAACCAATGTTGTAGGTCTGGGCAGAGCCTGGACTACCACTCACTGTTCTCTGGAATTAGTATCGCCCTTGCTGGAGGGGAGAAGGGAGCTCCCTAGCTGTCAGACACTCTGAAAAGAGTCAATAATCCAAAGTGTCTACCAAACACCTACTTTTGGTTATATTTGGGGAGTTACTGAACCAACCTCCATTTTTGAGTCCGGATTCCAAGAAGGAACCCCCCAAGGTCTTAGCCCGAGACAGAGGGAATGGCAGACAGATCAGAAAGCTTGCTGCGTTGTTACAGAATTGTTCTTTCCAGAGCCTCAAACATTTACTAAGCGCCTACCATGTGACAGGTAGTGAAACCTCTCAATTACTGCAAACACAAGAGTATAAACACACACACACTCTAGCCTTTAGCATCAGAGCTTACAGAGGGACTGAGGGACTAATAGGTATGTAATACATCGCATATCAATCAATGTCTCCAAGTACATTCCTGATGCATGTCTCTTGAACACCAGCTTTACCCCTGTATTCATTATCTTCCTCCTTTTCCCCTGACCTGTACCATGGATGCTGAAGATAAATAATCAAGAAGCCACAGGTCATGCAAGTACAAAAGCCACACACTGCTCCCTTCTTCTCCAGTTCTCCAGCAGGGAAGCTCGTGGACTGTCTTCCTCTGCACTCTGTCCAAAGCTTTCAGATGAGATACAGACCCACATCTCTGTGGCAACTTCCCTTTAATCAGCCAACTCCAGCATCTGAGAGGGAATTGGACAAAGACATGTCTGAACCCATCATAGCTGATGGCACTGACAAGAATGCAGAATTAATGACTGCAGGAGGACCAGGAGCAAAAAGGCCAAGGGAAGCACCTGGTCCAGCACATCTACAGATTTGCCAGCCCCACACGCCCCAGTGCTATCTCACCTTCCAACTGCTGCTCACTAACTGGTCTCTGAAAGTCTCTAAGGTCCTAGAAAAGAGGCACCAGTTTCTTTATTTTTAGATCTGCTGTAGCATGGGTGTTTCTGACCTTCTGTCCATCTCCGTGATCTTAGGTGGAGCTGGGGAGGCCTCTTCTGCCTCACCCCTGCCACCCATGTGATTGTGACCCAACAATGAGGCTGGCACCAGGAAGCTTTGGTTTTATTTCTCTGAAATAAATTAACCAAAAAAAAAAAAAAAAAAAAAAAGGACATGTAAATAGAAAATCAACTGTAGAAGGTAATTGCAAGGCTTCCCCTGACACATGTCACTTGCAAACCTCTACCGAATGATAACAGAGAAATTCCCTGGAAGAGGGCAAACGGCAGGTACATGTCCTAACTGTGCCTAGAACTGAATCCCAGTATTGGGTCCATGCTCTACCCAGCTGTTTTCTGGGAGAGTAAGAAATTTAAAGTCTGGCTTATCCTGGAAAGTAAACTGAGATCTTCTGTCCCCAAGGAAAAGAACACAGGAAGGAGAGAAACGTTTCACTACCCCAGCTCTGTCCCCCTCTTAAGGACCGTGACCATGTTGATTTGGGGACCTCTCATCCACTGCTGTCACAGGGTATCTCCACACCTATCCAGGCTCTGAACTAGAAATATCAACTCTATCACAAAGCAGCAAGCTTCTTGCTCTCACTGCTATTCCCACTGTCACTGGCCGAGATTTTGGGAGTCCCATCTTGGAGATCCAGGCTCAGAAATGGAAATGCATTAGAATAGCCAAGCTTTGAGAGAAACTAACAGACAGGAGTACCTAAATGCAGTTATGAAACAGTTCATAAACTCTCAAGAGAAAGGAACTTCGAGTCAAACGAATGAAGCCTGATTCTGAACGTCACAGAAAATCCGTGTTGCACTGCAGGGTTACATTCCCAGCTGGTCTGATTATCCGTATACTTCTATACCTCTATGGTCTTTCTAAAGCTGTATAGTCAATTAATCATAATCATGTAAGATGGGATTAGATATACCTTTTATAGCAATCCATAATACTGATAAATCCTTTCCTCACTCCAGGCTGCCTCTGGACCTGTGTTCTTCAGTGGTCAAGAATGTTATGGAATTTTAGCTCTTCCATGGGAAGAGGAAGAGGAAGAGGAAGAGAGGAGGACAAGGACAAATAAGAGAAAGAAGAAGAAGAAAAAGAACAAGAAGAACAAGAACAAAAAGATCTGTCCCTGGGGCCAGGTATGGTGGCTTACGCCTGTAATCCCAACAATTTGGGAGGCCGAGGCAGGCAGATCACCTGAGGTAAGGAGTTCGAGACTAGCCTGGCCAACATGGTGAAACCCCATCCCTACTAAAAATACAAAAATTAGCCAGGTGTGGCGGCAGACACCACCTGGCATAGCCCATTGCCTGGCACATGGGAGGCCCTGGATAAATATTCGTCGAAGGCCACATAATAGAACAGGATGCCTTTACGAATCTCATTCATAGTAGAAGCTTCCTCATGGGCCCTAATAATCCTACGGGCCCTAATAATCCTACAGGCCCAGCTCCAACTGGGTCCTTTCTACATCTATCCCAGCTGGCCAAAGACCACGTGGGTGCCTGTACGTGGAAGGCATGGTCGGATGCTCTGTGTTCTCTGAAATAGTCCTTCATCTGCCTGCTTCATTTCTGACCATCTTGTCCACAAGTTTTGCTCGTTCTCTGATTCCTCTTTTTACCACTACACTATGCTCCATGCCTGTGTGGGAAAGAAAGTATAATTTTGGTGTCAACAGCCATAGAAAAATTAGAGAGAATAGGAAGTACCACCCACTTGCTCTTTTTTCCTCCCGAGAGGGAGAAAGTAGGGCTCTGAGTCCTAGAAACTGTGCTCCTTTGCCACATGGCAGGTATAAAAGACTTTTGTTTCTTAAAGTGTGTGATGTTGGAGACAAAGAAGTGGGTTTTCTGAAAAGAGGATGGTCTTGGGGGTTGGACTGGACAGCAGAGGGGCACAGTCAGACATTCAAGAGGGCGGGAAACATTTACAAGACTAAGAGGGGACAGAGACGGAGGGATCCTGGGAGTAGCAAGGATCCACTTCCTGCTCCCTTTCCTGACCCCTGGGAGGTGCTAGAACCCTGGGAACACCTCTCTAGGATGCATCTATGTGGCTCAACTCTATGGTATGCAAAAGGACCTCGGTCATAGCAAAGGCCCTCGGTGCCAGCTTGCAGAGAGGCAGGTAAGCACCAAGTGACTCTGTGAGCTACAAAATCGGACATGTCTGTGAGGACTGAAGACCAGAAGGTGTCCACCAAATATCCTATGCTTTTAAAATGCTATGATCACAACTCAAGGAAGGCATAGAGAGGGGAGAAAGGGTCCCCATTTTGGCTAAGATAGAATTTTTCATTGGCCTGGTAGAATGTGGGCTGGGAATAAATTAAGGAATTGGAAAAGGAAAAATGCTTAACTTATATCTCAGGTTGTAGAGTAAAATTCACACCCATTAAACCTAGTTAAAGTTCGCCCCACCACAGCCTACACATGGCTTACACTTTTTAGTTAAGTCCCCACATGCCTCTGGCCTCATCCCCATTGGGTCTGACCTCAGGAAATGCCCACCCTGTGCCGACCTCTGCAGCAGCCCCGAACAGCCTCTGCAGGCTGATCCCAGACATTCCAAGGCAGATCTGCCTGTAAAAGACACAAGCCAACTTTAGTTAGATTTTAACATCTCATCTGTTAACCCATTACCGTGCTGTGGCTTTGCAATGTCAGAGTCTTGAAGCTTTGCCGAGAATACCGTCCGGCCTCCTCAGGGCCTCAGCTCTGAGCTGGCCCTGACTGTTCAAAAACGCCTTCTCATTTCAGTCTGTTTCTGCCTCAAAATTGCAAACTGCAGCCCTCAGAAAAGTTCGGTTTTGTCCCTGTATTTGTCATCTCTAAGGATTGAATCTGATATGTGATGATAAAGTAATGAGGCTGACTTTTCAACAAATACAGCCCTTATGCATCCAGATGAGTGCTGGCCTTCAAAGATGTCACCTTGGGAGGGTGGACACACACTTACTGCAATGAGGCAGCCATGCCAGATGCCATGGCTGGAATTTCTTTATGGAAATTGTCTGCAGGGACAATTAGCCAATTATAGAAGAAAACAGAAAATCAGTCTCACCCCTGGGCAGTAGCCATCACTCACTATTGGGGTTCACTGCTCATGTGTCAGCCTCCCCCATAGTCTGTGTTCCCTTCCAGAGCTTGCCTTGTGAATCTCTGCATACCCCAGGCAGTGCACAGAGCCTGGGTATACAGGAGGCATGTCACAAATCCTTGGCAAATAAACAATGGGCTCCTCATGGCCCAACGCCTTCTTCCTTTCCCCTTCCTTCATCTCTCCTGTTAGACACTTAGTTATCTATATCCTCCTCCCTTTCTTGGAGCTTATGTTATAACAGAAAATACCAAGGGAAGAAGCTAGAACCAACTACAGGACATGGAGAGACTGAGGGTCTGTGTCCATCGAGTCAGGCTGGGTTATGCTGTGGTAACCAAAAAACTCCTCAAGGTCTCAATAGCTTAAAAACTTAAAGGTTAATTGCTAACTCTTGGTACAGGTATGAAGTGTTGGGGTAAGGATGAGGGGCTCTGCTTCATGCAGTCATCACTCATTCCTTACTCAGGCCAGAAGAAACAATGTCAACAGAGATCTCTGGGCTTACATTGTACGGGAGGAATGGAAAAACGAGAGGTATCCACTCCAGTGACTGAATTCTCCATCTGAAAATAACATAAGCTCTTTACCTACAACCCACAGGCCACAGGAAGTCTGGTCTCATAACTCCACTATAAGGGGGCAGGAAAGTAATTACAGTCCTCTCTTAATCCTGGAAGAAGAGAACAAGACCAAAATAGGGATGAGTGTTAGAATTCCTTCTAACAAATCATGTCTGCAAGCCAGCAAGAACAGATCAATGAGGATATCAAGAGTGGTAGATGGTTCCATTAATGGTCCCTGAATGGATCCTCCCCCCAAGATTGCATTCCCTTGTTTAATCCACCCTCACATCAGCTTTGAGCTCAGCCAAGTGGCTTTCTTCAGGCCAGTGGGACACCAGCTGATGTGACACAAGCCAGGGATTTATAAATGCTTGCACACTGAGGTTTGCCCTTTTGGAACATTGCCAAAACAGTGTAGAAAGCCCAGGCTTTCTACTAGAGAAGGCACATGGAAAAGAACAGAGGCACCTCAGTTGCTAGCCCCTGCCAACTGGAATCAATGCGAGTGAGGCCATCTTGATCAACCAACTCCCAGATGAACTGACAGCTGACCGCAAGCATATGACTGAGCCCAGCCAACATCATGTGGAACAGAGATAAGCCATCCAAGCTAAGCCTGCCCAAATTACTGAACCACAGAAGAGTGAGCAAATAAATGGTTCTTGTTTGAAACCACAAAAATTTGGAGTGATTTCTTGCACAGCAGTAGATAACTGCTAAAGCAATTTGTGTCTAGTAAAAGGGTACCGCCATAACAAAAACCTAAAGCGTGGCATTGGCTCTGGGACAAGGCAGCAGATAGGAGCTGGGAAGTCACTGAGTAGGCTGTTACTGAAGGCTGGGGAAAATGGTGAACGATATTTCGTATGCTAGAAAGGAAGTGAGGAAATTCTTATTAGAGGCTGGAAAAGGGAACAACCCATGTTCAGTAGCAGCAGAATAATTGACAATGATGTTGTCTGGAGTAACTTGAAAGACAAACAGTACTTAATGAATGTATTGATTTAGTTAAGAAGATCTCTAGGCAAAATGTTAAAAGCATCAGTTAGATGCTTTCAGCTGTGTAATGATAAGGTACTGCCAGAGAGGCACGTGTGAAAGAACCAGCTCTTCAGTTTTCGTGAATGTTCTGGAAGAAATATAAAAGGCCCAGAATTTACTGGTTTAGAAAAATTAAACTAGTTCTGATTTCCAATATCTTCAGTCAGGCAGAGTCTCTCAGATAAGAAATAATCTCAGCAACAAAAATCAAATCAAGGATGCACTTGTAAGACCCTTTGGTAAACCTCTGAAAGGCAGTGACTAGGAGACCCTCTCTTCTAGACAAAGGGGTTTCTGACAATTTTAAATATATTGTCTCACAATAGATTAACACACCCAAAGAGAAAGGTCTGTTTCAAAAATAATTATGGATAGAGCTGTTGGGGGCATGGAGTGAACCCCAATAAGATTCACAGGAAACACACAAAATTTTTAAGAGCCTTTTATCAGTGAAAGTACAAGTTGGATTAAAAGTGAAAGAGTTAATTCAAATAGAAAAGAAGACTCTGAGACTCCGCTTTCCATGAGCAAGAATCAGCTGGGAAAGCTACTTAGCTACCAACGCAGATAATTTCCTATGAGAAAAAAAAATGCATCTCAGAGGATAGAACCAAGAGCCCAGGGAGAAGATCTAAGAGCCACAGAAAACAAGGGCCTAGGTACCCCTCTCAGGGAGCAAAACCAGACTTAATCAAGGAACGTTCTCTGACCCTTATAAGGGAAGCCGACATGTAACCAGCTAGACTTCATAATTGCTGTGGACCAGCAACTGCTTTGTGGTTCCTGGTCTCCATTTTAAATAGGACTGGCTCTTGTGTCTATCCAGTTCCTAAACCACTGCTGTGTTTTAGGGGTGCTGAGAAAGGATGCTTGTCATTTAAATTCAAAGTTTCTGAATCAAGAGAAGCCGTGGCTGGGGAGTCCCACTGAGAGGCCTTATCTACATCTGAACCTAATGCAGATCATGAGGTAATACACTTCAAGCTTGATGCCATAATGAGATGAAACTTTTGTGGGTCCTGGGAAATGTAAATGTATGTTGCACATGACAGGGAGTGATTTGCTGAGGCTAGAGGGTGGACTGTGATTTGCCGTTTCTGCAGATGGCCCATTTCTTCCATCCACGTTGCACATCCCTTTGCAATGTGACTTTGAAGCTCCTGCCACAGAAAGGTGCGGCTCACTTCTCCACCCCTTTAATCTCAGATGACATTGTGACTTGCTTTGGGCAGTCAAACGTAACAAAAGTTACATGTAACTTCTGAGCCCAGGTCATAAAAAGCCTAACAGCTGCCACTCCCATCTTGGAAAGTGGCCATCAACATGCAAAAGAAAAAAAGATTATTCTGCTAAAAAAGGAGAAACCGTGTGGAGGAGGACCAGACCCCTCAGCCAAAAGCCTTAGGTAAGGATGTGTAAGTGAGGCCAGACCTGTGAGTGAATCCATCCTGGATCATCCAGCCCCAGGTGAGCTCCCAGGTCACTGCAACCATAAAAGTGGGCCCCAGAAAAACCAGTAGAAGAATCAGCCAGCTAAACCTAGTCAACCTTTAGAAGCTGTGAGGAAATAAATGATTGTTGTTTTAAACCATTAATTTTTTGACATAGTTTGTTATGTATCAAGAAACAGACTTACATTTTGTTAACATTTTGTGCTATACAAAAGCCAATAATTCGGCCAGGCGTGGTGGCTCATGCCTGTAATCCCAGCACTTTGGGGGGCTGAGGCAGGTGGATCACATGAAGTCAGGAGTTCGAGACCAGTCTGACCAATATGGTGAAACCCCATCTCTACTATAAATACAAAAATTAGCCGGGCATGGTGGCTGCCACCTGTAGTCCCAGTTACTTGGGAGGCTGAGACAGGAGAACTGCTTGAATCTGGGAGGTGGAGGTTGCAGTGAGCCGAGATCATGCTACTGGACTCCAGTGCGGGCAGCAAAGCAAGTCTCCCTCTCAAAAAAAAAAAAAAAAAAAAGAAAGAAAGAAAGAAAAAAGAAAAAAAACCAATTCATAAACTCTTTTAAATGCACGGTCTCATCTGATTTCCTACTTGGTTTGTGTTGTAGATGTTGCTATTATCTCCATCTGTAGATGCAGGAATAGAGGCTTAGAGAGGTTAAGTAACTCTTCAGGACCACACAGCCTGTAAGTAAACCAGGATGCAAATTTTCCAATTCCAAAAGCCAAGGTATGACTTGTCTTTTAAATTCAAAGTCTCTAGAATAAGTGGAGCTGCACCTGAGGATTCATATTGGGGAAGTTTTATCTGCTGCTGAAACTGATGCAGATTGTGAGATAACCTCAAGTCTGATACTATAATGAGGTATAACTTTTTTGTCATGCCACTGTTGTCTTTTAGGTGCTACAGTTGGATAACATTAGTGTAGTCTAGAATGCAAGCCACTAGAACTTGAAGAGTTTGCAAATAGAAGCTTATCTGTGAGTAGGTGGACTCGTAGGAGATGCTAAATAGACAGATGTTAATTGTCTGGTAGAGGACTTTTGGCCCCGTTCCCCAGCCATGTGGAAAGGGCCTAATTCCCGATAAGGAAGACCCTTCCTCCCCCACAGGGAGGGTCCCTTATCTCACTCTATCCTGGCCCGGCCCAAGACCAGCAACCTTCCCGCCCAGCGGCCCACTGAACCAATCACCATCCGCCCCACCTGCTCTCCCGTAACCTCCCGTCCCACAAGCTCCCGCCTGGCAGGCTTCCTGCCCAGCAATCAACCTAGCCAATTACTACCTGCCAGGTCAGCTCTCCTACCGCCCCAGGCCCTCTGTCCCTATAAAGTCAACCGAACAAAGAAAGCGCGCGCGATTCCTCCCTCCCCGCTTGAGTCGCCCGGAGATCCCAATAAAGTCGGTACCGGTCACCATGCGTCCTGCCTCGAGTCTATTGAGCGCCTGCCTCTGTGGGTCGGGGTCCCACAGCCGGGGTCGCACATTAATAAGAGCAGCTAGGTTACCCCTACCTTCAGGCCTTTGAACTTGCTCTTTCTTCTGCATGGACCATTCTCCAAGGTACCTCTGAGGCTTGTTCCTTTACCTCCTTAAAGTCTCTGTTCTACGTTGCCTTGTCTTGAAGGCCTTCTCTGGCTGTCTTTGCCCCTGCTTTGCTTTGCCCCATGGCACTTACCACCCCCTGGTTTCTTGTTAATCGATAGGATGTAAGCTCCATGAGGACAAGGATCTTTCATCTGTCTCGTTTCATAGTGCATCTCCAGTGCCTGGAGCAGTTCCCGGCATGTGGTAAGTACCCCACATGCATGTGTTGAATGAAGGAATAAACAGAACCTGCTTTTTCAGTTTTGCAGCAGCATTTATCTCCCTGCCTCTCGCGGGATTCTGTTTTGGCAGCCTCTAGTCAAACTAGCCTCTCTTCACCCTCTGTCTTCTGAAGGAACTGCTGCCTGTCTTTGGCTTCTAACAAATGAGGCTCTTTAGTCCTGTTGCCCCCAGTATTCTGAGCCCTGGAAACTAGAATTTCAAGGCACTCATTTTTCTCTGTCTTCTTTTCCCCCTTTTCTGTATTTCTATTAGGCCTTGGCCACTGCCCCAGCTCTTGTCTAACATGAGCTCCTGGCTCCACATAGAAAGACACAGGCAATGAGGTGATGAATAAGGAAAGAGGGAAACTTCCTTGTAAATTCCAAACAATGAACAGGGAGAAATAAGTATTTCTGGGTGCTTTCTTCCCATAGCACAAATGGAGCTCCTGAGAAAAGAGGTGTGGACCCTTGGACAAACCCTGCCATAAGTGCTCGTTTGTGCCCCAGTACGTTTGCTTATGCTGCACGCACACACACACACACCCTTTCATGCACACACAAACACATACACACACCCCTACACACCTATCTGGAATGCCAACCTCTAATGCCAGATCAACCCCATATCTCAAGACCCATGTCTTCCTTGCTGCTTATCCTCATCACACCACCTAAAGTTGCATTTTCTTGTTTGAAATGCTCCAACATTTATGGTCTATAGCAATCTCTATCATTGAGGGTCCCAGCAGGAAACAGATGGCAACTCAGCAGGATATTTGAAGAGATGCTCTATGGAAGATCTGTTTACAGAGGTTGGAGCAAGGGTTAAAGGGACTGGATTATTCTGGGTGCTCTAAGAAGAAGATGCCAAGATACCATTAAACATGCAAGCATTTTTTTTAGGGGAGATGCCTGTGAGAGAAAATGGGAAGGGGCCCAGGGAAAGCTGTAAGAATAGTCAGACCCTGATGCAAGTCTGACCTTAAAGGAAGGACAGAGGAATAGAAGGTTAGATGGATACATCCTAAAGAATGACACAATCTAAGGGAAGTTCAGGAGTCCTCAAGCCAACACTGGTCACCAGAGGAGTCTCATGCCTCCCAAGAATGCATCTTCCTTAGTATACCTGCCACATTTGTTCTTTAGCTGAAGGCAGCCCATGGGAAACGTAGCCTCTGTGAAAATGGGATGCTGGATCTCAGAGCCACAGCGGCTGCCATTCTTGGCTATTTGTGTGCCCTATAGTTAGAATTCCCCAAGGCATGTTCTCATGGCTGCTACAGTCCACCCCTTGCACTGAGCAAACCTTCTCCACACAGATTTGGGCAGCAGCTGATTTCATGATTTCATGAGTCCAGTGGGCTTTTCTTCATAAGTAAGAATCAGGAGAGGGAGGTTAGTAGGATGAACTATTGCCTGCTCTTTGCAATTGACCTTAGGGCCACAACTAATACATTCTCCCCTTTTCCCACTGTCCTTTAAAGTTTCCTCAACCTCAGCTATCTTGGTGGTTTACCTGGGTTCCACATGTATTCTTTCCTGTTCCTATTGTATAAAAGCAGATCTGATTCTTCCTACTAATCTAGGATACTGCCCCTGCAAGGATCGTGACTCCTCTCCTTGCCTACTGCCCATGAGCACAATGAATCTAAGCTGTAATCTGTAGTGCAATGGGATACTTCCTGTGACCTCTGGCAAGGGTGCAGCCTCTTCAGCAACCAGAACCTCCAACCCTGCAGACTCCAAGGTTTCGGGGACACAGAGCATCCCCCAGTGGGTCATTGGTATGATGGTAAGTGGAGCTGCTCCTGCCTCTACAGCTTGGTTCTGGGGCCTTTGCTTCCTTCATATAGAAGACATAGTGTCATAAATGCCAATGGTTTAAAAAATGGACTGCATCATGAATGATATCTCATTTTTTCAGAATGCTTCCTCTCAGCTGGGGCTTCAAATGTGCCTCTGGAGGGCTGTCCCAGTGTTGTAATGTTGCAAGAGGATGGCTGCCTATGAGCAGGAGTCTGTGATAAAACCACTGGTTTCCTAGTCATGGTTCCACTCTCACGCCTCAGTGTGACATGATCCTCTGGTCAGATGCTATGCCATTGTGAGATTCCATGCCTATGAATCAGGCATGCTGAAAGCCCCCAAATAAAAATGCTGGCTGGGGTTTTGTGGGTAGGAAAGGCAAACCCATCCCCAGAAAAGGTATCTATCCATGGAGAAGGATTCGCTGGCTCTTCCAGAATGGAAGCGAGCCAATGTAGACAATTTGTCACAAAGTAGCCAATTGGATTCCTTGAGAAATACTGCCTGGTTGAATTGGACTGTGTTGCTGACAATGTGGACCTTCAGAAGCAGCAGTAGCTAGATTAGCCTTGGTAAGTGGAAGTCCATGATGTTAAGTTCACACATATCTTCCTGTCTAATGCTGTAGCCACTCCACTCAAGTCCATCATGTCAATCTGGGGTGGCTGATGATGAAGCCTGGCTGCAAAGAACTGAATGTTTGTGCACCCCCACCCCCTGCAAAATTCATGTTTAAATCCTAACCTCCAAGGTGAGGATATCAGGAGGTGGGGTCTTTGGGAGGGTAATTAGGTCACGAGGGTAGACCCCTTATGAATAGGTTAGTTCTTTTATAAAAGAAGCCCCAGACAGTTCATTCTCCTCTTCCACCACATGAGAGCACAGCAAGAAGGTACCATCTATGAAACAGGAAGTTGATCCTTATCAGCCATGGAATCTGCTAGTTCCCAGACTAGGACTTTTTCTCACTCTCCAGAACTGTGAGAAATAAATTTCTGTTGTTCATAAGCCACCCGGTTCATGGTATTTTGTCATAGCAGCCTCAACAGACTAAGACATTGGCCAGTGTCAACAGGTCAAGTCCTTTATAGCAGGTACTTAGTGGTGAACATATGATTCAAAAACCTTTATACTTGGTACCTGTTCCCTTACGTCTATCACATGCTTCTGCCTATGTCGCCTTGCCTCTAATCCTTTGCTTTTCTGACCCCCTAACTAGATAATTGGTCACTTTTCTTTCCATACAAAGCAGATGATCAGGTTCACTGCTCCAAGCCTCACCCACTGGGAAGATTTTCTCTCTCTACTGCCTTTTGGGGTCATCCTAAGTGTGGGGGAAATGCAGCCACTGTTCATTTTTGGCTTGCACCCATGCACTGAGTTGATCCACCTGTAAACCAAGAGCAAACTATATTGCCTCCTCTTCCAACTAATCATACGGGATTCCTCTCTATGGCCACAGGCACAAGCTGGGAAAGCCACTGTGGTAGGTGACCAGGAGGTCTAGCAGGTTAGTCATGCCCTCAGGTCCCACTCAAGCTCAACTCCACATGTAATATTTCCACACCACAATAGATGGCTACTGGGTCTGTCTGACTTTATAACTTGGTAGCTCTGACAGAGCCCAGCTCCTAATAGGCAGCTCTGGATGCACTGTCACTTGGTGTCCATGGCCAAGTGTTCTGTTTCCACTAGGACCCAGTAACATGCCAAGAGCCATTTCTCAAAGGATGCATGATTCTCTGCTACAGACACAGGGCCTAAAGGGCCTGCACTGTGGTTCTTCTGCCGGGGCTTGCCAAGGCCAAGGGCACATCACCTACCTTTTCACATTTTCCTTCTCCAAACCAATACTCCCTGTCCCCTTTCATTTTTTTTTTTTTAAATCTCAATACTCTATTCATTGACCTGTTTAACACTATATTCATTTTTTAGGGTTTCCATAACAAAGTACCAAGTGGCTTAAACAACAGAAATTTATTGTCTCACAGTTCTGAAGGCAGGAATCGAGATCCAGGTATGGGTAGGGTTGTTTTGTATTGAGCTATGCAGGAGAATCTGTTCCACGCCTCTGTCCTAGCTTCTGCTGCCATGCTGGCAATCTCATATTCATTGTCTAACAGAAGCACTCCCTCAACTTCTACATGAACCTTCACATGGCCTTCCCCCCCCATTTTAGAGGGATGCCAGCCACATTCGATTTCAGAGCCACCTGCCTCCAGTATGACCTCATCATAACTAATTGCAATGGCAGCAATCCTGTTTCTGAATCAGGTCACATTCTAAGACCATGTAGTTTGGGATATCAACATATGAATTTCAGGAGACACGATTTAACCTATGAAAAGCAACTTGATGTTTTCTCTCTCTCTCTCTGATGCTTCCTTTGCCCTGGGATGTAGACAACTGCCTCCCAGATCAGCCGGACATTGCTTTTCTTCAAATGAGAAGCCCTCAGTTGGACTGGTAATGAGAAGGAAGCACCAGGGGCAATGGCCTTCAGAGCCCAGGCCAGGAGCCTCACCCACCACAGACCTCACCCTATCTAGACCTTCTCTATCCCAGGACAGTGGGGTTCCCTGAAGCCTTCCACCCTGCTGGGCCTCAGCATAGGTAATTCCCCACTGAGGCCTTTCTCCACGCTTGACCTTATCATTCCACATTTCAATGTCTTCTTGCCAGACATAGTGTGAAAAGACATTTTTTAAAAGAAACTTGGCTGGGCGCAGTGGCTCATGCATGTAATCTCAGCACTTTGGGAGGCCAAGGCTAGGAGTTCAAGGCAGTGCAGTGAGCTATAATTGTGCCACTGCACTCCAGACAGGGTGACAGAGCAAGATCCTGTCTCAAAAGACTTGATTAAATAACTGACACTGTGTTATGGACTAAATGTCTGTGTCTCCCTTCATCTCCCCTCAGCAACCCAAATTCACTTGTTGAAATCCTAAACCCCCAGTGTGATGATATTAGGAGATGGGGCCTCTGGGAGGTGATCAGGGTGCAGCTCTCATGATAGGATTAGTGCCTTATAAGAAGAAATTCTCTCTTCCTAAGTACCCATCAATGAAAGACTGAATAAAGACAGTGTGGTACATACACACCATGGAATACTCTGCAGCCATAAAACAGAACGAGATCATGTCCTTTGCAGGAAGATGGATGGAGCTGGAGGCCATTGTCCTTAGCAAACTAATGCAGGAATAGAAACCAAATGCTGCATGGTCTCATTTATAAGTGGCAGCTAAATGAGGTGCAGGAGGAAGGAGAGGATCAGGAAAGATAACTAATGGGTACCAGGCTCAATACCTGGGTGATGAACTAATCTGTACCACGAACCCCCATGACACAAGTCTACTTAGGTAACAAACCTGCCATGTGCCCCTGAACTTCAAATAAAAGTTAAAAACGGTTGGGGGCAGTGGCTCACGCCTGTAATCCCAGCACTTTGGGAGACCGAGGCGGGTGGATCATGAGGTCAGGAGTTTGAGACCAGCCTGGCCAACATGGTGAAATCCTGTCTCTACTAAAAATACAAAAATTAGCTGGGCATGGTGGCAGGTGCCTGTAATCCAAGCTACTTGGGAGGCTGAGGCAGGAGAGTCACTTGAACCCAGGAGGCAGAGGTTGCAGTGAGCCGAGATCACACCATTGCACTCCAACCTGGGGAACAAGAGTGAGACTCTGTCTCAAAAAAAAAAAAAAAAAAAGAAAGAAAAAGAAAAAAAAAGCCAAAAAGAGAAAGAGAAGAAGAAACCTGAGAGAACTCACTTCCAGTCTCCTCTCTGTTCTACCATGTTGATACAATGAGAAGACACCTGTCTGCAAACTAGAAAGCAGCCTTCCCCAGACACTGGATCTACAGGCAACTTGATCTTGGACTTCCCAGCTTCCAGAACTGTGAGAAATAGACATATGTTGTTTAAGATAAACAATTTGTGGTAATTTGTTATGGTAGCCTGAGTCAACTGAAACAAGCTATACACCCCTAAAAACCACGCAGCTGGACAGAGCTGTGAAAGAACCCCAGTGACTTCAGAATCCCCACACAAACCCTTTCATCATTCCCATCAGGCCTTCAGAAACTCCCATTTCAGGGAGTTGCCTGACCCTAAATAGCATCATAAACAGGCAGCCTAATATATTATAAAGAGAGCACTAAGCTAGGAATCAGGGCACCTGGGGTCCAGCCCAGGCTCTGTCATTAGGCAGTGGGTGATGCTGGGCAAGTCACTTCAGCTCCATGATTCTCCTCTGTAAAGCAAGAAGGTAGGCTCATGACTATACTATGGTCTCTAAGTTGCCTTCACACCAATGGCTGAAGCCTATATGACTATTAATTTGTCCAAAGAGAAAGAGATATATTTGCATAGTCAGGGCAGCTTGCTTTTAAAATTGCCCCTTTTCTCTGAAAGTAATTGTGAAAGTGCAGAGAGAAGACCCTTTGGTTCTTGTTTAAAATTCAGGATCTTGAGTATTTTTCTTAAATATGCGTCCTAGTTATCTATTGCTGTATAACAAGCTATCCCATAATGTAATGGCTCAAAACAAAGTATATTACCTTTCACAATTCTGTGGATTGACTGAGCTTCGTTGCACGGTTCTCACTTGGGGTCCCTCATGCAGTTACAGGCAGGTGGAGCTAGAGCTGTGGTCACTGAAGGCTCAGTTGGGCTGGACGTCCAAGATCCCCTCCCAAAGGCTGGCAGTTATGCTGGCTGCCAGGCAGCCTCTCAGGGGGACACTGAACAGAGCCTCTTCATGTGACCTCTCCGTGTGTCCTGGGCTTCACCCACTGAGGGGTGGGTTCAGAGAAGAAATGTCCCCAAGGGTGGGTGTTTGCAGAAAAGATTCGGAAACCACAGAACTCCTATAACCTGGCCTTGGAAAACCCCGAACACCATTTCCACCACATTCTGTTGATCAGGCAAGTCACTAAAGGCAACCCATATTCAGGGGGAGAGGAATTCATTCTACTTCTTAACAGAGAAGTGTCAAGGTCCTATTGCAGAAAAGTGTGTCCCCTCTGAGCATCAAATTCTCCCTTTGCAAAATAGCAACTCTAAGTCAGAATCAGTCTCCCATCCCCTTTTATTTTACCAAGAAATTACTCCTGCCACTCTTCAATCACCAAGAGAACCCTATTCTCCCTGACTGACTTCCCTGCTCCCCTACACACCCAATGTCACAGGTACCCTTTCTCTCTGCCCTTCTTAACTTGGGCCATCTCCCTGGTCATCACCTCTCCCACTGCCCCCTGGCCTTAGAATAAGAGCACCGGTACCATCTCTTCCTGCCTGGGGAGGTCAGGTCAGCAAGTGACTGGAGGCAAGGGTGTGGTAGGCACCTGTGATGGCCCAGGTGTGCCAGCAGTGTCCGGCAAGGCCACCCTTCTGAATCAAGAGCAGAATCCAGAGAAGGAAAGCATTTGTCTTGTGAACATTTATTATATGACAAGAGTGAGTGAGCAGGAAGCTTACGGCCACCATTAGTGTGTAATGAAGCAATTCCAGAGTTAATCTGTTTCAGCAATTTCGCATCTACCAAGCCCTCTGCCCAAGGGAAGCCAAAATTTTGTTCTGTGTGTGTGCGTGCCCGTGTGTGCTCAAGTTTCAGAAACTCCAAGTGTCTTTGGAATCTTCATATGGATCTAAGAATTCCATGGGGTCCTAAGCCCTAAGCCACGTATCATGGAACTCTCTGATCATTGCCTTCCTGGAAGGCCACAAAATATCCAATCTTGCTCGCAGGATGAGCTCCCAGAGTTGGCCCTCTGGCCAAGCCCTGGGAGTAATCTGATTATATCTCAGATGTCTCAAAAGTGTCCTGGTAAGAGCTGCACTGCCCTGCCAGTTTCAGTAGAAAGGATCCCTGTTCCCATCACCATTTCCTTGTAAAGAGGCCAGCCCCAGAGAACGCTTTTATTATCTAATCATCTTAACTTGCATAATTATTTCCCTAAAAGTACAATTAGCAGATACACTTCAGGGATTTAAATATATAGATAGCACAGCCTAATAAAAATAATTGTATCACATAAGGGAAAAGAAGCTGAAAAAAAGAAGAAAAGAGAGATAGCAAAAGATTTAGGAAAAGTCACAGGCAGAAGTAGGGAAACAAACAGAGCAGTTGTGAGGAAAAGGGAGGAATGAATGGGAAGGAGAAAGGCAGAGAGAGAGAGAGAGAGGGAGATGCTTAGAAGAATGAGTGGTAAAACCCCATGGAAAAGCATTTCCAACACTCCTCCCCCCAGCAGCTTGCAGGGCCAGAGCCCCATGTGCTGGTCAGAGAACCCCATAAAAAGAATCGCAGCCAGGATCTCCAACTCAGGACACTGCTCCTTTTCCCACCTTCCTCTGCGTCCCCAGTGCCTTATCCCCAGTGCCTCCCTCACTGCCTCATCTCTCCAGGATGACAACATGTCTGATGATGACGATGCTGCCTCCTAGACACCACCCTCAGTTCCAGAAACCAGAGCTTTTAGAGAAGTAATCTTTCCCACCCCAGTACCCTGGCGGGGCATATGGACACTGCACTGCAGGCTGAGCCCCATGTCTTGGGATCCCATGTGTCTGGGAATGGGCATCAGGCAGCCAATCCCACTTACTCCTCCTTCTTACAGTCCTAGAGAATATGACCATGCAATTCAACATTGCACGGAGGACCAGAAGACCCATGTCAGTGATGAAGGTCCTCACTTCCTGCAGTCAGAGGAGACGTAGTGGAGGTTAAGTCCAGGGTCTGACAGTAAGGGCTGCAGAGCTGTGGAGCCAGTTAATTCTCATCCCTACCGGACCTCTGCTGACAAGGTAAGCGTGCTGGTGAAGAAGCAGGGACACTCAGAAATCAGATGGGGTAGTTTTAACTGACAGAGCAGACAAATTCCATCTGCCAAATTCCCCTGTACCTTCCTAGCTCTTCAGAATGGGGTGCTAAGAGCTCCATGCAGCTGGCCCCAGGGCCATGTACCATCCAGCAAACGCTGCCCACACTGTTATCATCAGTCCCTTTGCAAATTAAGCATCTTAAAATTATCCCGGGGTGAATATGCCAGCTGTTGTTTCTTGTGGGTGCCCTAACTGATATAGGTGTTAATAAATGTTAAGAGGGGAATGGAAAAGTCATGGCTAAACCTAACCAGGTTTTCCAACTGCAGAGTTTAGTCAAATATTAAAGGTACTGAGATATAAATGTGCTTTTTATTCCTGTTGCAGCAGGAGACTCAAAAGAAGAATGGAAACCCTAATCCAAAACTAAGAAGTTGGAAGATATGTAATCTTCCTCTCAGTCTGGTTCCCAGTGCCTCACAGTAGAGTTAAGAGTATTTTATGTTTCCAAGGAAAAACAACAACAGGAGCTGATACCAAACACATGAAAGACAACCCCCAACTGAGATTTAGTTCAAGAGGTGGAGACCAGCTAAAGTGAAGCGTAGGATTTCCCAAGCCCTTGGGTGATGTGTGTGGATGGACAGGGGTGGGCATCTTGGAGGAGCAGGACCTGAGCCCCAATCCCCACAGTTCCATAGGGTGGTCCAAGTTCCCATGGAAGCGCCAGTATCCTGATGCCCAAGAGAAACAGACATGGAGTCAGTGACCTGAGAACCTTGGCTAAGATCCCTGTGCCCAATGTTGGCATGGAAACAGCAGAGCCATCCACTCTGCAGGGCTCTCATCAGTGACCATGAAAGACTTGTGGCCAGAGGCTCATCCCCAAACTTCCTATGGCTGTCATCTCCCCAGAGACTCTGAAATCTCAGAGAAAAAGGAAACATGAGACTGATTGATCTGTTTCCAGTCAGAGGGAAGCAGAGGCCATCCCTAGATGTCTGGCTAAGGCCCCTGCATTCCATCATGGTGCAGATGCATTCCATCAAGCCACAGATGCATTTCATCAAGGCACAGGTGCATTCCATCATGGTGCAGGGGGCTGTTCTCAGTAGAGCTTCCAATCTACTCAGTTGATTTAATGGCTTAATCCCAAGTGGTTGGAAATGTAAGCCCTAATGCAAGGATAATGGGCAGAGATTTTAGGGGCAGTGTTCCTTTCTGTGTTCGCCAGTCATAGCTCTCACTGTGCAGTCCAAATGGCACAGCCCACTAATGTCCAAAACTGATAAATTAGATGCAAAAGCAACCAAGTGTTCCAATCACTCCTCATCAACTAAGATCTAGAAAGAAGAGCAGTTCTTACCTACCCACTTTATGGAAGTCTATTTTCTGGCCCCCTTTCCTCTCTCACAGAGGGATCTTCTGCTCCTTCTGCTCCAGGCTCAGCATTGGACTTGATAGTTCCATGTGGTAGACCTAGAGTTACTTTTTAAGTCAACAGGTCTTCACAGAATGCCTGCCATGGTGGGCAACAATAGGCATGTGACAGATTGCATAGTATTTTTTTTTTTGGCACCAAAATGTATACTAGGTTTTCTGATTAAAATGCTAAATTGAACATGTGAAGCCCTCTACAGGTACAAGTGTAATGTGATGAAATAAATGATAAAAGCCAGCAGGGACACAGAGAATGAGAGAGGAGTCAGCAGCAGCAAAGTGATTCCAATGCACTTTTTCAAGGTGGAGTGGGAAGAAAAGAGCAGCAACTGTCCTCTAGGACTTGAGAAAGCTGTGCTCTGAGAGCCTGCAGGGGGTGCCTGTGAGGTGAGAGCTGATTCACCCAGCAAAGACCGCAGGTTTGGCATTGGGAGGCACCGGGTACCTCAGGGACAGTGAAGGGGCTGAGCTGAGAAGGAGATGTTGGTTGAAGTCAGTGTGCAGAACAATTGGATCCCCAGGTCTCCTCCAGCCCTGAAAAGCCACCTATTTATCCTGCCCAGATGGTGGAGCAGAGGTTGGTCCTCTAATTCTATTGAACTGGAAAAGCTGCAGGTACAAGTGTAGGAACACCTGGAAGAGCAGAAGACAAGAGTCGAGCCTCAGAGTTAAAAACAGACATGAAATTCTCTATCTTGAATAGTGAGAAACATGCTCTCTAACTCTGTCTTTCCACCCAAGTCCAAGAATCAAAACTAGGTATAATCTTTTATCTCACAGAGATGAGATAAAAGAGAGAGAGAGAGAGAGAAAGAGAGAAAGAGAGAAGTAGAGAGACAGAGAGAGAGAGAAGTAGAGAAAGAGAGAGGAGAGAGAGAGAGATCCTGGTAAGCAGCTGACTTTTTTGAAGAAACAAAATTATCCTGTCTCCTCACACCAAAAAATAAAAATATCTATATCCTGCTTGGTGCTTGATTACAGGAAAACTGATAATGAGTTCTCCTTCCCTAATATGCATCACACACACACACACACACACACACACACACACACACACACAGAAAGAGAGAGAGAGAGAGTTTCCAGTCATTTTTTGGGTATAGGTGACAATCATGAAATATGGAAAACAACAACCAAAATTAACAGAACAAACAACTAAAGAAAACAATGCAGAGAGCAGAATAAATTTTCCAAAAAGCTTTAATTAATATCACTTAATATAGATAAGAAAACATTGCAGTCATTGAACAAAAAAAGGATGTAATTTTTAAAAACAACAAAGAATAGAAAACACTCTTGGAAGAAAAAAGCATGATAGCTAAAATAAAAAATGTAATAGAATAATTGAAAGACCAAGTCAGATTACCCATGAAGAAAAAAAATAAGAGACAAAGATGAAAAGTAGAAAATAAATTTAGAGGATAATCCAAGAAGTTCAACAATTATCTAGGGGACACTGCAGAAACAGAGAACAGATAAAAATAGAAGAAAATCATCTAATATGTTCTACAGAAATACTTCCAATGAACTGGACATGAGTCCCCTGTTTGAAATGGTTCTCCAATTGCCCAACATAATAAAGACCTCACATCAAGGCTCCTCATCATGAAATGTTAGAAAAACAGTTAAAGATAATCTCTTAAATTCTTCCAGAAAGGAAAAATATCACATCAAAAGACGTGAAATAAGAAAGACAACTGACTTTTCAATAACCACATGGGAATTTAGAAAAATTCTGAGGGAAATTTATTTTCTACCTAGAATTAAATTTCCAACTAAACCACAAATCCAGTATGTGGATAAACTAAAGACACTTTTAGACCTCCAAGTTACATTCAGCATCTCAGGAAGCTCCTAGTTATGTAGCAGAAGATATAGGGAAGAAATCCAAAAAGAGAAAAACATGGATCCCAGGAAACAGGGCTCCGGACAGGAGAATGGAAAAGCTAAGTCCTCAGATGATAGAAAAGGAGAGTCCCTAGATGGTGGCTTTACAGCAGGCTCAGAGACAGTTCCAGATGGAACTCGTCCTATGGAACATTACAGAATCATAGCAATTGAATGTCTAGTGTGATTTTCCAGTCTCCTGTGGATGCACAGCATTGTCATGAGTCTTTATGTGTTTGCATTCCTCTCGCATCCACAGCCTTCCCTAATCTCCTTTAACTCTAACCTATTGCCTCTTGCTTCCCTCACTGTCGCCCTTCATAGGGGAAGGAGTGTCTCACTTCAAATTGTCTGGTTCAAAGCGAACCCCTTCACCTCTGCTCTTGATCATCCCTTCCCATCTCAATCACTTGTACTCATTCAGTTTGCATTATATAAGCATCTCTCTCCCCACTTGCTCCTTCAAGCCTGAAAATCGATGTCACCTTATCTTTCCATTTCTCTTCTATTCTGAACTTCTGGGGGTGGGGGGAAGGTGTCCCCACATTCTTATCTCTTAGCCTTTC
Source organism: Sapajus apella (assembly GCF_009761245.1). NCBI lineage: Eukaryota > Metazoa > Chordata > Mammalia > Primates > Cebidae > Sapajus > Sapajus apella. The sequence continues at coordinate 24,270,777 of NW_022436961.1, read as the reverse complement.
TTTTTAAAAAAATTATTTGCAGCACTTTACCTTTGTAGTACATACACATTAATGTTTTGGCTTATTGAAAGAAGCACATTTATTCATTTAGTCACTCAACAAATTTTTTTTATTATACTTTAAGTTCTGGGGTACATTGTGCAGAACATGCATGTTTGTTACATAGGTATACACATGCCATGATGGTTTGCTGTACCCATCAACCCGTCATCTACATTAGGTGTTTCTCCTAATGCTTGACAGGCCCCAGTGTGTGATGTTCCCCTCCCTGTGTCCACGTATTCTCAATGTTCAACTCCCACTTATAAGTGAGAACATACGGTGTTTGTTTTTCTGTTCTTGTGTTATTTTGCTGAGAATGATGGTTTCTAGCTTCATCCACGTCCCTACAAAGGCCATGAACTTATCATTTTTTATAGCTGCATAGTATTCCATGGTGTTTATGTGCCACATTGTCTTTATCCCATCTATCATTGATGGGCATTTGGGTTGGTTCCAAGTCTTTGCTATTGTGAACAGTGTCACAATAAACATATGTGTGCATGTGCTTTTATAGTACAATGATTTATAATCCTTTGGGTATATATCCAGTAATGGGATTGCTGGGTCAAATGGTATTTCTGGTTCTAGATTCTCTCACTCTTTAATGTAAACTCCCTGTGATGTGTTTCTGCCCACATCCAGCCAGGAACATTATTCTTGCCATGGATACTTCCCAACTCACGCAAATTCTTCTCAGTTCTTATCTGACTTTATTATTTGGTGCATGTGGTTCTTGTGACAATTCTTTCCTTTCTCTCTCCCTGTGAGCACATCCTTTTTTGCTTCTTTCTGCTTCCTTTTGGACAATCCATCAACTAATCCAGAACACATTCATTGAGCACCTACTCTATGCAAGGCTGGGCACAGGACCTTGCAGGCTGATGGAGGAAACAGCCATGGAAACCAGCACGTTCTGTAAAGTGCTGCAGGTGCAGCAATGGAGGTCACAGGGGATCCAGAGAAGCACAGAGGAGATAACTTTTTCCATTTATGGGAGAGCTTCGGAGAGAGCTGAAAGATGACTGAGCACCCTCCAGAAAGTCAAGGAGAGCTGTGCAACCCTGGAGGCATTGCGGAGGAAGCAAAGATTGGTGGTGCGACATGGCCCGGGACCCCAGCCCCTGGGAAGTGTGTGGAGTGGCTAGAGGACAAGGGTGAGAGGTCTTCTCATCTCCTGGTCCTCATCCTACACCACCTCCCTGAAGACACTGTCCCATCATGGTCCCCTTTGTCCCTCTTTTTTTCCCCACTCAGAATCCACTCCCTGAGGGTCCCTCATTCGCTGCTTTCTAGATGCATGAAATGAAACCCATTCTCCTCTTATGCTCTCTGTTATGGTTAATGGTATCATACCTCTCAGTGACCAAAGACACTTAGGAGTCATCTGGACTCCCCCGTCCTTCCACCCACACCCTGCCCCAGCAATATCCAAGCTTGTCAATCCCCACATCCCTCACACATCTGCCCCATGGCCAGGCTGTCAGCATTTCTGAGGCGAACTATTATGAAGGCCCTTAACTGCCTCAAACCTCATCCTCCCTCTTCCTGCAAGCCACCAAGGAATCTTTCTACAGCGCAAATAAGATAAGACTCGCCCCTTCACTTCCTCTCACTGCAGCAGGCTTCCACACGCTTTCCCAAGAGAGCTCTCCTAACCTAGCAGAGTTGGGGGTCATACTCTCTCTCAGGGGACCAGACTGGAGCCCAGTCTGAAAGTTCTGCCAGGATCCACCAGGCTGGTTCCAGAGTTATGGTTATACTTTAAATTAGGTAGGTATATACTTTAAGATAGGTATATCTACAGAATCCCTCAACCTCTTCCCGAAGGATGTTTAAGTATAATTGATGCTCCAGGAAGATTGCTCTGCATTTATTTCTCCTGGGGCTTTCCATCCTCTTTGACACACCACCTCATGCCACCACATCCATCCATTTATTTTCCCCACTGAGGAGCAAAGGAATGCCAGCTTCTCAGACTAGCACACAGCCCCTTCCAGTCTGAACCATGCCTGCCACTCCATTTCTGCCTCTCACCTCTCCCCACCTTGGACTTTGTTCCAGCAATACACTTCTATATCCTCAGACTCTAGAACTGGGCCTGCGTAGAAAAAATTTTCAGTAATTATCCTACAGTTCAGGAATTGTCTTCAACCAGAGGGCCTCTCTGGCTTTAAAATTTCAGGGCTCCCAGCCTGCAATGGAGTTCTAGAACACTCACCATGTTGTATTGTTACTTTTATTAAGGTAATACATTTCTCACTTTTTATAAAGTATATACATTTTTTTTTTACAAAAGCAATATAAAAAAAAAAACAAAAAACGCAACAACCTTCAACCCTCAAACCCTCATTGCTGCCAGAATAAACCAATGTTAACACTTACACATCCTTTCAGACCTACTTCTATTCTCATAACTGTGTGATTTCTATGTGTCCATCTGTAGCACAAAGCAGTGAGCTCCTTGGGGGTCTGGTCATACATGCCCAGCACCTGCAGAATGCCTGATGTATACACTGAGTGTTGGGGACTCCCTGGGAGTCATGTCTCCAGCAGCAGGAAACCCCCTTCCTGCATGAGCCTCCCCCAGTTCATTGATCATCAGCTTTGAGCCTAAAACCCTGGGATCCTCCAGTCCCCCAGCTCCACCTCCCCACGACATCACCCACTATCCCCACCTGTTCCCTAAGTTCTGCTCTGGGGTATAGATTTAGCAGATGAGACTCTGGAGGCCCTTCTAATTACAAGGGAGTTGACAAGGTGGGGTGGATAAGTCTATATTTTTAGCCCTGGTGAAGAGAAGGGAGATCAAGAGAGAGAATATGGTCTATCAGAACTTTCCTTAGTTCCTTCTCCTGAGCTCAGCAGGCTCCCAGGGTCTTGAACTAGAAAAGTTTTGAAATGAGAGCAAGAAAGAGAAAGCTCTGGGGAGGGAGGGGAGGAAAATGGTTAACATTGCTGTCAGAATATTTGTTTTGGAGAAATTTGCAAAACAGTGAAATGTGTTTACTGTTCAATGTGGGACCGCTAACAAGAAATAGACACAGAGGCAGCATGACGCTAACTGCCTTTGACACTGGTGATCGCCCTTTGGTTGGAACAAATTCACCCAGTGCCGAAATGGATTACTTTACACGTCTATTGTCTTGAGAGCCACCCTTTGCAAATATTCTAATGCCCAAGTTGGCTCATCTGTCCACTTATTGATTTATTTGAAGGCAGATTGGTGTGGAGAAGCATCAGGCAGGAAAAACCCTGTAAGGATCCAGGAGCTGGAGGCTGGGGAGGATGAGGTTAGCTGGTGGGAATCACACCCAGCTCCAGCCTCCAGGATCAGGCAGGGCATTGCACTCTAGGGCCATCTTGGGGCAAAGATTCACAAGAATCATTCTGACCTGCCAGTCAGAACAATGCCATTCATTTAATCTTTCCTACCATTGCCATTCATTTAATTTTCACAACTATACAAAGGGGAGGGAACTCTTATCATCCCAATTTTACAGATAAAGAACAGAGGCATACAGATATAATGTTGCCCAACATCAGTGATGCTGTTTGGTGGCAGGGTTGGCATGTTGACTGAAGTCCTATGTCCCCCACTGCCTAAGCCTGTCACATGTCCTAATCCTTGAGAAAGGAAACCAAAGCCCTTCTCTCTAGTCAACAAAGCCACATTTTGTCAACACAGCTTATGAAGGCCACACACACTCTCACCATCTCTCTCTTCCTGAGCCTGCAGTACTCCCCAACAGGCAACTGGACCCTGTTCCCAGTTTTCATAGACACAGGGTTTCAATTTAAGGGGTCTGGAGATTAGGCTAATACTGTTTATGATGATTAGAATAATAGCATATATTTACATCTTTCTAGTGATTGATTTTTTTAATGCTTCAAATATGTTTTTGAAAATAGGTAGCTATGATATAGGTCAGGAATGACAATCAGGTACCTACATCCATGACAACTCCCATTGACTGGTTAATAGCTTCCTGAGATGAGCTCTGAGTTGAGATGTGTTCTGAATTCCAGGTTCTATGGGAAAGAGTCCTAGAGTTAATGCATACTATCTTCTATGAGCATGAAATGATTAAGGGATGGTTTGAGGACTACATACAATAGAGTCACATTAGAAACAAATTTAACTCAGATGTATGCAATCATTCAGATTTTACAAAAGGGCAGAGAGAAAAAGCAAAATGTTTAAGCGTGAGTGATTCTACCTATCCTTACATTCAGTTATCACATCTCTTTGAGTGAAGGAAGAATGGGCTGTCAAACTTCTTACACATATCCTGGCCTGAGCATCTTACTACCTTAAATGGGATTCTGGTGTTTGAAAGAAATAGCAAGTATTTTTCTAAAACATAACTGATGAAACAAAACTCTGATAAAAGATATCAAAAACTAACTAAAGGAAGAGATGTCCCATGTTCATGGATAGGAAGACTCAATGTTGTCAAAAAGTCAGTTGTTTCCAACTTGATCTCTACCATCAATGCAGTCCCAATCAGAATCCCATCAATTTGCTTTGTGGATATTGACAAACTGATTCTAAAGTTTATATGGAGAGACAGAAGACCCAAAATGGCCATTGCAAAATTGGAGAAGAACAAAGTCAAAGGACTAAAACTACCTGACCACAAGACTTACTATAAGGCTACAGTAGTGAAGACAATGGGCAAATAGATCAATGGAACAGAAGAGAGAATGTAGAAATAGACCTACACAAATTTAGTCATCTGATCTTTAACAAAGGAGCAATGGCAACACAATGGAGAAAAGACAGTCTTTGCAAAGGAGTGCAAATTAAAATAATAGGATACCTACTACCTATTACATTGGAGGTTATTTTTAATATGGAAGTTTGACAACATGCCTTGATAACAATTTTATAATACACACCACAACTTTTAAAATATTCATCAATGCCACTTTAATTATTGGTGATTTGTATAATGTAAAATAACAAGAGATGTGAATAAAATTAAACTAATAAATATGTTCACAATAGCAACAATAACAATGATAGAAATTTCTAAAACAAACAAAATATCCAATAATAAAAGACAATTCAATTTAGTGCTATGTACACAGTCATTAAAAATGGTATTATAAATATTTAACAATCTGAGAAAACATTTATAATCTGGACAAAGCTATATTGCATTGTTGCTTTTGTGTAAATCCTGCAGGATTTTCTACATAGTTATACTGAGAAAAAAAAGTGTTATATCTTTCTTTACAATGTGAATGCTTTTATTTCTCTCTTTTTATTATTGCATTGGTTAGGCGTTTATGCAATGTTAAATAGAAATGGGGAGAGTTAACATAGCCTTGTTCCTGAATTTAGAAGAAAAGCATTTAGTATTTCAACATTCTTTGGCTTGCTCCTGATCTTAAAAGGAATGCACTTAGTATTTTGTCATTAAGCATGATGTCAGTTGTAGGAATTTTGTAAATGCCCTTTATTAGGTTAAATAAGTTCTGTTTGGATCCTAGTTTGCAGAGAGTTTTTATCAGCAATAGCACTGGATTTTATCAAACATTTTTTCTGTATGTATTGAGATAAGCATAAGGTTTTCCTTTTTAAGTTTGTTCATAATGTGAATAACATTGATTAATTTTTAAATGTGAAACTAACCTGTGTTCCTGGAATAAACCTCACTTAGTCATAATGTTTTGTCCTTTTTATAATTTGTTGAATTTTATTTCTAAAATTTATTTAAAAATTTTTTACCTGTGTTCATGGGGGATATTGACCTGTGGTTTTGTAATGCCTTATTCTGGTTTTGGTATCAGGGTAATGCCAGATCACCAAAAGAATAAGGAAGTATTCTTGTTCCTCAATTTTCTGAGAAAATTTGCATAAAATCAGTATTGTTTCTTCTTTAAATACTTAGTAGTATTTATAAGTGAAGCCACCTGGCCATTCTGTAGAAAGAATCTTTTATAATAACTATTTCTATTTCTTTTACAGATAGAAAGTTTTTCAAGTGACCTGTTTCTTCCTGAGTAAGCATTGGTAGTTTTTATTTCTAGAAATTTATCCATTTTATCTAAGCTGTTGAATTTATCAGCATAAAATTGATGATAATGATCCCTCATTATCCTTTTAATAACTGTAGGATCTGTAATGATGTCACCTCTTATTCATTATATCAGTAATACTAGCCTTCTCTCCTTCCTAATCTGTCTGACTAGAAGTTTATCAATTTTATTGATGTTCTTAAGAAACCAACCTTTGTTTTTATTGATTTTTATATTTTTATATTTTCTATTTTTTAAATTTCCTCTCTGATCTTTAATATTTTGTCATTGTTACTCTGCATTTACTTTAGTCTTTATCTGCTGGTATCTTAACGTGAAATCTGGGCTCAATAATTTGAGATCTTCCTTTTCTTCTAAAAAGACATTTGGTGCTACATCTTTCCCTGTAAGTATTATTTTGGTGTCATCCTATAAATGTTGACATATTATGCTTTTGTTTTTATTTGATTCAAAATACTGTCTTTTTTTTTTTTTTTACTACTTTTACTCATCAGTTATTTGAAACTGTGTTATTTTAATTTCTAAATATTTGGGGATTTCCCAAATGTCTTTCTGTTGTTGATTTCTAATTTGATTTTACTGTGATAATTTTAAATATATTTAGATGTGTTTTGTGGTCCAGAATATGGCCTACCTTGACAGAAGTCTCATATGAACTTGAAAATCATGTGTGTTGTGCTATTGTTGATTACAAAGTTTTATGAATATTAGGTCAATTTGTTTTGTTGTTTGGCTTCTATATTTTTACTGATTTTCTATCTACTTGTCCTACCAATTATCAATAAGGGGATGTTAAAGTCTCTAAAAAGAATTGTGGTTTTGCCTATTTCTGCTTGCAGTTGCTTTATGTATGTTAAAGCTTTGTTATTAGGTGCTTACGTGTTTGTCTCCTTAAGAAAAATGGCTCCTTTAACATTATGAATGACATAAAACGATATCTTTATCATTGGTAATAAATTTTCTCTGAACTCTACTTTCTCTGATATTAATATAACCACTCCAACTTTCTTTTCATTAATTTAGCATGATATATTGCCCATCTTTTAAACTATTCATTTCTTTTTATATATTTTTATTCATTTATTTATTTTTGTGAAAATGTAACTTACCAATCATGTCTCTATATTTAATGTTGGTTTCTTATACGTAGAATATTGTTGGATCTTGCTTTTATTCAATCTGATAAACTCTGCATTTTAATTGGATTATTAAGATTATTTACGGAGATCCAAGATGACTGATTAAGTACAACTCCAGTGCACAACATCCAGTGAGAGAGACACAGAAATCCAGAGATCTCCTGGCTCCAGCCGAGGTAACAGGTGCATTTCAACGGGTCAGGTCCAAGGGTGAGCAAAGCCCACTCAGAGCAGATCAAGGCGGGGAGGGGTGCTGCTTCACCCAGAAAGTGCCTCTGACCCGCGAGTTGGAGGCTCCCCTCTGGTGCTCTGGTCCAGATACAGTGCTTCCCTCAAAGCCTCAGCGATACGCAGAACGGGGGATCTTTGCCAGTCAAGCTCTGGGAATTATAAGCACGGAGTTGAACAAGAGCGTGTGGACTGAGCTATCGCCCCCTCCCTCTGCCCAGAGAGAGAGGGAGCTGTAAGCGGAAGACGTTGGGCAGGCCCCTACCCCATGACCAGAGAGAGAGGAAGCTGGAAGAGGGTGATGGCCAGGTACGGCTGGGCGGGTCCCTACCCTCCCCTACAAACCCTGGAGGGCTGAAGCTCTGACTCTAGTGGGTGCTGCAGCCAGTGCCACAGTCTGAGATGAACCCTGAATGATCCAGCCCAGTGGAAGAGGGGCACAACCCACCACTAAAGGGGTGGGACTGGGCTACATATTTTTAACAAAAAACACAGGAAGCCTATGTAGCAATAGGACGTCATTCTTGACAACCCAGCAGCGCCTACAGGTCAGTGGAAGAGGCAGGCTTAATTGCCCAGTATAAACAAAAAAGACACAGGAAGCTTCCCTAGTAAACTGAAGGAGTCCCTAGAAACCCAGTAGCGCCTCTACAGGCAGACAAGTGACCTCATCAAGCAACTCCCTGACAACACCGTCAGGTAAATCCACAAAGATGGGAAAAAACAGGGCAAAAAAGATGAAACCATCAAAGAACAGATCCCTCTTCTCCTTCAAGGGATCATAACTCCTCAACAACACAGGATTACAACTTGACCAAGGAGTGTGACAAATTGACAGAAATAGGCTTCAGAAGGTGGATAATAACAAACTTTTCTGAGCTAAAGGACCATGGTCTAACTCAATGCAAAGAAACCAAAAACCTTGAAAAAAGGTTAAACAAAATGCTAACTAGAATAGCCAGCTTAGAGAAGAACATAAACAATTTGATGGAGTTGAAAAACACAGCATGAGAACTATGTGAAGCAAACATAAGTTTTAATAGCCGAATCGATCAAGCAGAAGAAAGGATATCAGCGATTGAAGATCAACTCAATGAAATAAAAAGAGAAGGCAAGACAAGAGAAAAAAGAGTGAAAAGAAATGAACAAAGCCTCCAAGAAATATGGGATTATGTGGAAAGACCTAATCTATGCTTGATCGGTGTACCCGAATATGATGGGGTGAATGAATCCAAGCTGGAAAACATGCTCCAGGATATTATACAGCAGAACTTCCCAAGCCTAGCAAGGCAGTCCAAATTTCAAATTCAAGAAATACAGAGAACTCAACAAAGATATTCCTCAAGATGAGCAACCCCAAGGCACATAATCATCAGATTCACCACAGCTGAAATGAAGGAAAAAATGCTAAGGGCAGCCAGAGAGAAAGGTCAGGTAACCCACAGAGGGAAGCCAATCAGACTCACAGCAGATCTCTTGGCAGAAACCCTACAAGCCAGAAGGGAGTGGGAGCCAATATTCAACATCCTTAAAGAAAAGGACTTTCAACCCAGAATCTCATATCCAGCCAAACTAAGCTTCGTAAGTGAAGGAGAAATAAAATCCTTTATGGACAAGCAAGTATTGAGAGATTTTATCACCACCAGACCTGCCCTACAAGAGCTCCTGAAAGAGACACTAAGCAGGGAAAGGAACCAGTACCAGAAACTGCAAAAGCAAACCAGTTGGCAAAGACCAAAAATGCAATGAAGAAAATGACTCAACTAATGGGAAAGAAAACAAGCCAGTAACAAAATGGCAGGATCAAATTCACACATAACAATAGTAACATTGAATGTAAATGGTCTAAACGCCTCAATCAGAAGACACAGACTGGCAAACTGGATAAAAAGTCAGAACCCATCAGTGTGCTGTATTCAGGAAACCATCTCACATACAAAGACATGCATAGACTCAAAAGAAAGGGATGGCAGAAGATTTACCAAGCAAATGGGGAACAAAGTAAAGCAGGGATTGCAATCCTAGTCTCTGATAAAATGGACTTCAAACCAACAAAGATCAAAAGAGACAAAGAAGGACACTACATAATGGTAAAAGGGTCAATTCGACAGGAAGAGCTAACTATCCTAAATATATATGCCCTCAACACAGGAGCACCCAGATACATAAAGCAAGTTCTTAATGACCTAAAATGACATTTAGACTCCCACATAATAATATTTGGAGACTTCAACACTCCACTGTCAATATTAGACAGATCAATGAGACAGAAAATTAACAAGGATATCCAGGACTTGAATGCAGAGCTGGACCAAGCAGACCTAATAGACATACATATACAGAATGCTACACCCCAAATCCACAGAATATACATTTTTTCTCAGCACCACATTGCACTTACTCTAAAACTGACCACATCACTGGAAGCAAATCACTCCTCAGCAAATTCAAAAGAACAGAAACCATAACAAACAGTCTATCAGAACACAGCACAATCAGACTAGAGCTCAGGATCAAGAAACACACTCAAACCTGCACAACCACTTGGAAACTGAAAAACTTGCTTCTGAGTGTCAACTGGATAAACTATGAAATGAAGGCAGAAATAAAGATGTTCTTCGAAACCAACAAGAATGGAGACACAACTTACCAGAATCTCTGGGACACTTTTAAAGCAGTGTCAAGAGGGAAAATTATAGCAATAAATGCCCACAAGAGAAGAGAGGAAAGATCTAAAATCAACACCCTATTATCAAAATAGAAAGAGCTAGAGGCGCAAGATTAAAAAACTCAAAACCTAGCAGAAGACAAGAAATAACTAAGATCAGAGCAGAACTGAAGGAGCTAGAGACACAAAAAACCCTCCAAAAAATCAATAAATCCAGGAGCTGGTTTTTTGAAAAGATCAACAAAATAGACAGACCACTAGCCAGATTAATAAAATAGAAAAAGGAGAAGAATCAAATGATGCAATAAAAAACGATAAAGGGGATATCACCACTGATCCCACAGAAATATAAACTACCATCAGAGATTACTACAAACAGCTCTACTCACATAAACCAGTAAACCAGGAAGAAATGGATAAATTCCTAGACACCTGTACTCTACCAAGACTAAACCAGGAAGTTGAAACCCTGAATAGACCAACAACAAGGGCTGAAGTAGAGGCAGCAATCAATAGCCTACCAACCAAAAAAAGTCCAGGTCCAGATGGGTTCACAGCTGAATTCTACCAGATGTACAAAGAGGAGCTGGTTCCATTCCTTCTGAAACTGTATCAAACAATACAAAAGGAGGGAATCCTCCCTAACTCATTTTATGAGACCAATATCATCCTTATACCAAAACTAGGCAGAGACTCAACTAAAAAAGAAAACTTCAGGCCAATATCCATGAGAAGCATCAATGCAAAAATCTTCAATAAAATACTGGCAAACAGATCTCAGCAGCACATCAAGAAGCTTATCCATCACAACCAAGTAAGCCTCATCCCAGGGATGCAAGGCTGGTTCAACATACACAAATCCATAAATGTAATCTATCACATAAACAGAATCAAAGACAAAAACCACATGATTATCTCAATAGATGCAGAGAAGGCCTTCGATAAAATTCAACAGCCCTTCATGCTAAAAACTCTCAATAAACTAGGTATTGACTGAACATAACATAAAACGATAAAAGCTATATATGACTAACATACAGCCAATATCATACTGAACGGGCAAAAACTGGAAGCATTCCCTTTGAAATCAGGCACTAGACAAGGATGCCCTCTCTCGCCACTCCTATTCAACATAGCATTGGAAGTTGTAGCCAGAGAAATCAGGCAAGAAAAAGAAATAAAGCGTATTCAATTAGGAAAGGAGGAAGTCAAACTTTCTCTATTTGCAGATGACATGATTGTATATCTAGAAGACCCCATCATCTCAGCCCAAAATCTTCTCAAACTGATAAGCAACTTCAGCAAAGTCTCAGGATACAAAATCAATGTGCAGAAATCACAAGCATTCCTATATACCAATAAGAGACAAACAGAGAGCCAAATGAAGAGCGAACTCCCATTCACAATTGCTACAAAGAGAATAAAATACCTAGGAATACAACTAACAAAAGATGTAAAGGACCTCTTCAAGGAGAACTACAAACCACTGCTCAACGAAATAAGAGAGGACACAAACAGATGAAGAAACATTCCATGCTCATGGTTAGGAAGAATCAATGTTGTGAAAATGGCCAAATTGCCCAAAGGAATCTATAGATTCAATGCTATCCCCATCAAGCTACCAATGACCTTCTTCACAGAACTGGAAAAAACCACTTTAAACTTCATATGGAATCACAAAAGACCCCACATAGCCAAGACAATCCTAAGCAAAAAGAACAAAGCCAGAGGTATCACACTGCTGGACTTCAAACTATACTACAAGGCTACAGTAATCAAAACAGCATGGTACTGTACCGAAACAGAGACATAGACCAATGGAACAGAACAGAAACCCCAGAAGAAACACCACACATCTACAACTATCTGATCTTTGACAAACCCGGCAAAAACAGTCAATGGGGAAAAGACTCCATGTTTAATAAATGGTGTTGGGAAAACTGGCTAGTTATGTGCAGAAAGAAGAAACTGGACCCCTACCTGTCACCTTACACTAAAATTAACTCCAGATGGATCAAAGATTTAAACATAAAACCGAACACCATAAAAACAATAGGAGAAAATGCAGGCAAAACCATCCAGGACATAGGCATAGGCAAGGACTTCATGACTAAAACACCAAAAGCAATGGCAGTAAAAGCCAAGATAGACAAATGGGATCTAATTAAACTCCAGAGCTTCTGTACAGCAAAAGAAACCATCATTAGAGTGAATCGGCAACCAAAAGAATGGGAAGAAATTTTTGCAATCTACCTACCTGACAAAGGGCTAATATTCAGAATCTACAAGGAACTAACACAGACATACAAGAAAAAAACAAACAACCCCATATATGAGGCCAACAAACATATGAAAAAATGCTAATCATCACTGGTCATTAGAGAAATGCAAATCAAAACCACACTGAGATATCATCTTATGTCAGTTAGAATGGCGATCATTAAAAAATCTGGAGACAACAGATGCTGGAGAGGCTATGGAGAAATAGGGACACTCTTACACAGTTGGTGGGAATGTAAATTAGTAAAACCATTGCAGAAGACTGTGGAGATTTCTCAAGAATCTAGAAATAGAAATTCCATTTGACCCAGCAATCCCATTACTGGGTATATACCCAAAGAACTATAAATTGTTCTAGTATAAAGACACATGCACACGTATGTTCATTGCAGCCCTATGTACAATGGCAAAGACCTGGAGCCAACCCAAATGCCCATCAATGATACACTGGACAAAGAAAATGTGGTACATGTATACAATGGAATACTATGCAGCCATAAAAAACGATGAGTTTGTGTCCTTTGAAGGGACCGGAAACCATCATTCTCAGCAAACTGACACCAGTTTGCCAAACCAGAAAGCCAAACACTGTACGTACTCACTGATAGGTGGGTGTTGAACAACAAGAACACATGGACTCAGGGAGAGGAACATCACACACTGGGAGCAGTTGCAGGGGTAGGGGAGAGACAGTGGGGGGTGGGAAGGGACAACATGGGGAGAAATGCCAGATATAGTATTCAAATAAAGTAAAATAAATTTTTAAAAAGATTATTTATATTTTGAGTGATTATTAATGTGGTTAGATTTAATCTGCCATCTTGCTATTTGGTTCTACTTCTATCTGGTCTTCAATCTACCCTTCTTACTTTTCTGTCCCTTTTTTGTATCAAGCAATTTAAAAAATTTCATTTCTCTCCTTTGCTGGCTTCCTAGATATAATTGTGTAGCTTTTTAGTGATAGTTTTAGAGCTAAAATAAGACATTTTAACTTATTATATATTTTCAAATATACACAAGTTCATATATGGTATTAAAACCATAAAAAAGCATACTTTTATTCTCCCCTCCCAATATTTATGCACAGTTTTTTCTACATATTTGAGAAACTACAGAATACATTGTTATTACTTTTGCATCAAACTTTGTGTACCTGTGCAACAATCTTGCATGTTCTTCACATGTACCCCAAAACCTAAAATGCAATTTAAAAAAATTTTAAAAATTTGTAAAGTAGAAAAAAAGAGATATTTAAATAATAAGAAAGAAGACTTTTTTGTTTATCCGTGTAATTACCAGTTCCAGTACTCTTTATTTCTTTGGGTCGATCCAAATATTGATCTGGTATCATTTGTCTTCCGCCCAAAGGTTTTCCTTTAACATTTCTTGTGTGCAGATCTGCTGATAATGAATTCCTCCAGCTGTTATATGTCTGAAAAAGTCCTTATATTTCCTATATTTTTGACAAATATTTTCACTTGATTTAGAATCCTAAATATGAAAGATGTTTCCTATACACTGTAAAATAGTATTTCACTGTCTTCTGGCTTATTTCCAACAAGAAGTCTGCTGTCATCCTTATCTTTGTTCCTCAGTATGTAATGTGTCTTTTTTGCCATTGTCCACTTTGAAGATTGTCTCTTTACCACTGGTTTTAACCAATTTGATTATTATGTACTTTGCTGTATTTTTCTTCATATTTCTTATGCTAGGATTTCACTGAGGTTCTTGGATCTATGGATTTATAGGTTTCATCAAATTTGGGGATTTTTTGGCTATCATTTTTTCAATTTGTCTTTCTCCTACCACTCCTATTTTCCATTATGGACTACAATTACATGTCTATTACACAGCTTAAAATTTTCCCATGGCTCACTGAAATGAAACCTTTTTTTTTTTCAATTATTTTCTCATGTGTTTCTTTTTGAGTAGAGTCTATTATGACATCTTCAGGTTCATAAATCTTTTCTGCAATGCCCAATCTGCTATTCTTATCTAGTGTGTTGTTCATATTACACATTAAAGTCTTTATCTCTGGAACTTCAGTTTGGATCTCTTTTTATCTTGCATGTCTCTAATGAACATTATGAATCGTTCTTCTACCTTGTTGGATATATACATACAATATGCTAAGTGTATTAATGTCTCTATCTATTAATGCTACCATCTATGTTGCCACCATCTATCTATGCTACCATCTACTTCAGGAGTCGATTTAGATAGATTGATATTTCTCATTATTGTAGCTTCTACTATCCTGCTTTTTTGCGTGCCTAGTAAATTTGTATTGAGTATTAATCATTGTGAACTTTGCATGGTTGGGTGTATATTTTCACATTCCAATAAATACTATTGAGTCATGTTCTAAGATGAAGGTATGTTAGATAAAAATAGTTTGAATCTTCTAAGTATTGCTGTTAGCTTTCGTTAGGCAGGACCAGATCAATTTTTAGTATAGGTATAATATTTTCCCATTAATAAAGTAAAGCTCTGAGTACACTATCTTACACTCAATGAATTGTGTAGAGTAGTTTGGTGTGTGTTTGTGTGTATATGGTGCTGTTGTTTATTTTTTACTGTTTCTGGTGGGAACAAGACTAATTCTGGCCCTCTGTGGGCTTTGATATTGCTTGTTCCTATTTTTTCAGGTCATTCCTTCTCCAGCTTCAACTGTTTCCTCATTCACATGTGCTGACAAGTACTCAGCTGAAGGCTCATGAGTGACCTGCTGAAATTTTCAGCGCTCTCTCTTTCCCTCACTCCTTCCCGACTTCCAGGCACACCACGTACATGTTTGCATACATGCACATTCATTTTCTCACTCTCCCCCACAACCCCACCCTGACACACACACTCTTTTCTCTCTGGAAATTGCCCTGGCCTAGCTTCCTTAATATCCACCAGCTCCCAGCTTCAAATTCTCAACTTAGGGAGAACCTGGGGTTCCATGTGGTTTTTTTCTCTCTGTGCTATGGCCTGAAATCTCTATTCAGGTAGTAAACTGGGGAACCAATAGAGAGTATATCACTTGTTTCCCATCTCTCAAGGTTTGCTCTTGCCTGATCTGATGGTCAGTCTTGAAAACTGTGGTTTTATATACATCACATGCACACACACATGTGTAGATGTATATGTAGGCATACATCCCTCCATACAGATGTGTATGTTTCTGTGTATATATACATGTACATACACACATACATATACTATTTTTTCCTTTTTTCCATTTGTTGCAGGTAAGAGTATAAATCGGGAACTTGTTTCTTTAGTCAGAAGCAGAGATCATGATTTGCATAATTTTATTCTTCAAGAGAGATAAGCTCTTACAAGCCAATATAAAGAACTTTTGCCAAAGCAATTTTATATCTGAGCTTCTGAAAGAGAAAAACAGAGGTTCTCTATGAAAAACTACATTTGCAGGATACAAATTAGGACTACTTAAAACAAAGGAAAAAGTTAAATGATAAAATTAAGGTGGCTGGCCTGTAATCCCAGCGCTTTGTGAGGTCTATGTGGGCAGATAACCTGAGGTCAGGAGTTCAAGACCAGCTTGTCTAACATGGTGAATCTCCATCTCTACTAAAAATACAAAACTTAGCCGTGTCTGGTGGCACATGCCTGTAATCCCAGCTACTCAGGAGGCTGAGGCGAATTACTTGAACTCAGACAGTGAAGGGTGCAGTGAGCTGAGATCATGCCACTGCACTCCAGCCTGGGTGACAGAGCAAGACTCCATCTCAAAAAAAGAAAAAATTAAAGTGCATGTAAGTAAAGGACATCATCAAAAAAGACACTGTCCAGGTAATTAAATTGTGGAAAATATTTGTAATGTATAAAACAAAAAAGCTAGGTTATAACTAGAGCTTCACTGTTCAATATGATAATTAGTAGTTATATGTCTCTACTGAGCACTTGGAATGTGGCTAGTCCAAGTTGAGATGTGCAAAAAGTAAAAGGTACACACCAAATACAAAACTGGTTGGCTGCATATTGAAATGAAAATATTTTACACATATTGTAGTAAATAAAATAGATTCAATAAAATATATTTTTGAAATAATTTCACTGGTTTCTTTTTAATCTTCAAATTTCAATTTGCATGTAATGAAAATGAAATTTCATTTTCAAATTTCAATTCACATTATATTTCTATTGGACAAAGTTAAATCAGAATACAAAAGAACTCTTGAAAATCAACAATAAAAACATGGGAATCTCAATAAAAAATGGGCAACAGATACAAGCAGTTTATTTATAGAAGGAAAAATGAAAAAGTAATTCAAAACAAGCATGTGACTATCTGCTCAAAATAAGAATAAGAAAAATGCAAATTAAGAAAACAAAAAAAAATGCTTTACAGACTAGAAAATGTAAGAAAATTGAATAATGCCAGCAGTCATTGGGGATTTAGAGAAGCAGGAACCTTCTCACGCTGCTGGTGGGAGTGTGGATGGGTGTGGCCATTGTAGTGCACCATCTGCCAATACATAGTCATGTTCAGTATATACCTGCGCTGTGGCCCCCAGATTCTACTGCTGTGTCTATATATCCCAGATAAATTTTTTTTTTTTTTTTTGAGACAGTCTCACTCTGTTACCCAGGCTGGAGTGCAGTTGACACCATCTCAGCTCACTGCAACCTCTGCCTCCTGGGTTCAAGCAATTCTCTGCCTCATCCTCCCAAGTAACTGGGATTACAGGTGCCTGCCACCATGCCCAGCTAATTTTTTTGTATTTTTAGAAGAGAGAGGGTTTCATCATCTTGGCCAGGCTAGTCTTGAAGTCCTGACCTTGTGATCCACCCACTTTAGCCTGCCAAAGTGCTGGAATTACACCACATCCAGCCTAGCCCAGATAAATTCTTATACAGTCACAAGGGCACGTGTATAAAGATCTCTTTGCAGTGTTACTTGTGGTGGCCAGGAGTAAGAGGCAACCTGAGTGCACATCACTGGGAAAGAAGATATGATATGTGGTAGTTATTCACCATAGAGAACTATGCAGCTGTTGAAAGCAGTAGGTTATATTTATATACAGCAATAAGGATGATGAAGAATGTATGAAACAATGTATGTGTATGTGTGTGTGCATAAAAAACAATACACAGGCCAGGAGCAGTGGCTTATGTTTTTAACCCCAGCACTTTAGGAGGCCAAGATGAGTGGATCACAAGGCCAGAAGTTCAAGACCAGCCTGGACAACATGGTAAAACCCTGTCTCTACTAAAAATACAAAAAAAATTAGCCAGGCATGGTGGTGGGGGCCTGTAATCCCAGCTACTGGGGAAGCTGAGGCAGAGAACTGCTTGAACCCAGGAGGCAGAGGCTGCAGTGAGCCGAGATCTCACCACTGCACTCCAGCCTGAGCAACAGCGTGAGACTCCTAAAAAAAAAAAAAAAAATACACAGTTTCAGGAACATAGCTTAACATATATTAAATCCGTTAGAGTATGGCTGCCTACAGGGTAGGGGAAATAGTGAGGAATAAAAATAGAGTTTAGGGATAAAGGAGAATAAATAAATAATCATGGGCATACAAACCTTTCTGCTTACAACAGAGGGGCCTTGTCTGAACCAGTAATGATAATATACCTGGAAATGGGAAATATAATAAATTCAACCCTCTATACCTTTGGTTGCCAAAAAAAAAAAAAAAAAAGTAGGAGACAGCCATTTTAGCTAAGTTTAGAAATAATACTCAAGAAATACTGCATTAAATACTGAGCACCTAATTTATCTGAATTTCTTCTCATCCAAGGCAAGAAGAGAAATACATTGAGTTACAAATCTGGGTTATATCAAAATAAACACAACTATTTGTCAGACGAGTCAAATCTTGTCCTTGTAGTGAATTCCCAGAATAACATCTACCTTAGACTAGCATTAGTGATTTTTATGCTATGAGGCCTTAAACAACAGATTGAGCAGGGGCGTGTGAGGTGGTGGGTAAGGAAATTAAAAAAATAAAAGCAGAGGGAGAGAAAAGACAAGGTCCAAAGGCCTCCGGCTTCCATTTAACCATATTGATCTATTACAGGTATTACATTTCCACATAAGCTTTTATTTGAAGAGAGGATTCTGTGATTAAAAAGGAAAAATATGACAGCCATTCTTCTAGGCCTCTATATAAGATATTGAACAACATAATGAACAGTATCTTCAACAGCAGTTACACAAAAGTTGCAGAGTATTCTTCATGCCACTGCTTCTTTTATCTCAACACTAGGTGGAAGCTGAAAGCATAATATTAGATCACCATTTTCTGAAAAGACATTTCTATGAGAAGCTAATATAATGTGGTATAGCATGTGTCTTCCTGGTAATAGAACTCGGTAGAGAGAGAGTGTGCTTACAGAACCCAGAATAATTGACGGTTAATGCCCTGTGGACTAGCTTAACTCCCTAAGGTCCTTGTCAGGCTGCTTTCAGGAGATTTAAATAACAGGCGAGTGCCCCACGTTACATATATGTTCAATTGTTGACTGAATGGGAGCCATCTATTTTAAAGAAAATTGAAATATTAGTAAACACAAAGAACTTTCTTTGTATTCTTACACAAATGGAAAGCTCCCCCCAATACACCTACTTGCGTGGACATACACACACAAATCCCACACTCCTGCATGGAAGTGGATTACAGAGGCACCTGCGGGTGGGGTCAAGTTTCTGGTAGGTATCTGTGGCAGCCTTCCATCTTCACAGGTACTTGAATAGTGGTTCAACTGAAGTCCTGTGAAACACCACGCAGTACAGGGAAAAGATGGGTTTTATGTAGGCAATTTTAAGAACAGCCATACCAATTAGTCACCATGAGACCCACAGAAGACCCTTGATATTGTCCTCATTCTTCCCATAGATCATCGGAGGGTGGGACAGCAGATCCTAGGGTGGTGTCTGAGATGCTGGACTGGATTCAGGGAGTAAACATAAGTGGACTGCAGGCTATGTTCAGCCGTTTTGTGTTGCTTAAAGAAATACCTGAGGCTGGAGGCCAGGTGTGGTGGCTCACTCCTGTAATTCCAGCACTTTGGGAGGCTGAGGCAGTTGGATCACTCAAGGTCAGGAGTTCGAGACCAGCCTGGTCAACATGGTGAAACCTCCTCTCTACTAAAAGTACATAAATAAGCTGGACATGGTGACATGCACCTGTGATCCTAGCTACTCAGGAGGCTAAGGCAGGAGAATAGCTTGAACCCAGGAGGTGGAAGTTGCAATGAGGCGAGAGAATACCACTGAGGTCCAGTCTGGGCCACAGAGCAAGATTCTGTTGAAAGAAAGAGGAAGAGGAAGAGGAAGAAAGAGAGAGAGAGAGAAAGAGAGAGAGAAAAGAAGAAAGAAGGAAGGAAGGAAAGAAAGAAAGGAGGGAGGGAGGGAGGAAAGAAAAAAAAGAGAGAGAGAAAGAAAGAGAAAGAGAAAGAAAGAAAGAAAGAAGAAAGAAAGAAAGAAAGAAAGAAAGAAAGAAAGAGAAAGAAAGAAAGAAAGAAGGAAGGAAGGAAGGAAGGAAGGAAGGAAGGAAGGAAGGAAGGAAGGAAGGAAGGAAAGAAAGAAAGAAAGAAAGAAAGAAAGAAAGAAAGGAAGGAAGGAAGGCCGGGCGCGGTGGCTCAAGCCTGTAATCCCAGCACTTTGGGAGGCCGAGGCGGGTGGATCACGAGGTCAAGAGATCGAGACCATCCTGGTCAACACGGTGAAACCCCGTCTCTACTAAAACTACAAAAAATTAGCTGGGCATGGTGGCGCGTGCCTGTAATCCCAGCTACTCAGGAGGCTGAGGCAGGAGAATTGCCTGAACCCAGGAGGCGGAGATTGCGGTGAGCCAAGATCGCGCCATTGCACTCCAGTCTGAGCAACAAGAGCGAAACTCCGTCTCAAAAAAAAAAAAAAAAAAAAAAAAAAAAAAAAAAAGAAAGAAAGAAAGAAGGAAAAACAACCAGATCTCATGAGAACTTACTATCATGAGGATGGTGCCAAGCCCTTCATGAGGAATCTGTCCCCATGACTTACACTCCTCCCACCAGGCCCCACGTTTAACATTAGGGGTTACATTTCTACATGAGATTTTGAGAGACAAACATCCAAACTATATCACAGGCAGCCAAGTGTTGACTCACGAGAGACAGAAAAGTTAGCCCATGAACTTCAAGCTTGTGGTAATAACACAGTAGCTAATATTGGACTAACCTCTATGCCAATAACAATTATTAATTCTGGATAATATCTATATTTTTAAAAACCTGTTTAAGGAACTTAGGGGTGTCAAAAACAAGGAGAAACAAGAGAGGATGTGACTTCATGAAGGAAAGTATACTGGTTTACTATAGTGGGTAGAGCAGTTTGGTAAACTGGGTATCTTAGCTCAGGCTGCTACAGCAAAGTGCCCTAGACTGGGTGGCTACAAATAACAGAAATTTATTTCTTGCTGTTCTGGGGGCTGGAAGTCCAAGATCAGGGTCCCAGCATGGTTGGGTTCTAGTGAAGCCCTGCTTCCAGATTACAGACTGCCAACTTCTAGCCGTATCCACACATGGCAGGAAAGGGCATGAGAGGCCTCTAAGATCTCCTTAATAAGGGCACTAATCCCAGTCATAAGGACTCCACCCTTATGACCTAATTACCTCCCAAAGATCCCATCTTCTAATTTCATCACATTGGGAGTTAATATTTCAACATATAAATTTGGGCAAGAATGGGGGGACACAAATATTCAGTTCACAAAACTAGGTGGCTTAAAGAGCAGAAATGTATTATCTCACAGTTTCAGAAGCCAGAAGTCCAAAATCAAGGTACTGACAGTACTGGTCCCTCTCAAGGCTGTAAGGAAGTCCCTGCTGTATGCCCCTCCCCAGCTTCTGGTGGTTTTCTGGCAGTCTTTGTCACTGCTTGGCTTGTAGAAGCCACTCCAATTTCTTGGTCATTCCTTGGCTTGCAGAAGCAATTCTAATCTATGCCTTCACCTGCGCATGCAGCTTTTTGAGGCATGGGTGAAGAATTTAACATATGAATTTTTGGGGCCATAATTCAACTCACAGCAGTAAGCAAACTATGTAAGATCCACATGTCACTGCTTTTTCCCCTGAAAGCATGCCCAGTCCATATGGCATATGGTACACAGAGACCAAGCAGAAACCAACAGCCTTACTGAGCTGTAAAGTCAGAGACTGGAATGTAGTGTTGTCTAAGTGGATAGAAATTCAGAGGGGATATCTCAGAAAAGAGTGAGCCATTTTGGGGGAGAGTGGCACAAGAGATGCAAACACACTGCCCTCAGAATCTTGCCTCACTTCTGGACTACACGTGCATTGAGTGAGGCACTACGAAATCCAGAAAGCTGTAAGTGGAAGGCTAAATGACTAAGAAGATATTTTTTGTAGCTGCCTCATGCTGGGGGAACAGAGTTCAGGCTTCAAACCTCACCAAAGTTAGACATTTTTGGTAAACCCCAGAAGACTTTCTACTGAAACCCAAGAAGGGCCAGAAACCTTATGACTAGAAACAGCATATGAGCCCTAAACTTAGGGGAAAACTGAAATAGAGCCACCCTAGGAGAGCCTAAAATCAAACCTCCACAATTTGAGGTGATCTGCAGGAATTTAGTTGCTTTATAAAACAAAACTTAACACTCTTCAAAGTAAGAAAACAGAACCAAGGATGTCTAGATTATATCATCCATAATGCCCTGTATATAATTAAATGTTACTGGAAATGTAAAAAAGTAGAAAAATATCACAAATCATTGAAAAAAAATAGTCAATAGAAATAGACCCACAGACAACATAGATGTTCGGATAAGCAGAACTTTTCAATAACTGTAAGAAAAAGCTGGGGCTAAGATCAGACAAGTGAGGCACTTGCCTTGAGTGTAAAATTTAAGGAGGTGCCAAAAAAACTTGACAATCAATATAATACAATAAGGCATTATTTTAACAAGTCAAAATTATGCAAAAGAAATCCATGATGGACAAAATACCAAAATTTAAAATAAGGGCAAGATCAATAACAATGCCATACCAAGCCTTGCTGAAACTGGGGGAAAAATCAATAACACTGACCTTGTCTTCATTCAAATTTTGAGGGGAAAAATGACAAAATGTTAGGCCAAAATTTTCCAAATACAATAAAACAAACATATATCCAAGAAGCTAAGCAAAACCCTCCCAGAAAAAATATAAAGAAAACCTAACTGATACATATCATAATCAAAATGCTGAAACAGCAAAGACAAAAGAAAAAAAAAATCTCCAAAGAAGCCCAAGAAGGCACACTGCATGGAGGAGAACAGCAACAAAAATAATGGCTGACTTCTCACCAGAAATAGTGGAGAACAGAAAACAAAAGAAGCATACCTTTAAAATGCTGAAAGGAAAACAACGCGAAATAAAACTTCAACCTTGATTCTACATCCAGTGAAAATATCCTTCAAAACGGAAGGTAATGTGAAGGCATTTTCAGATTACTGAAAGTAGAAAGAATTCGTTACTGACAGACCCTCACCACAAGAAACACTAACCAAAGTTATTTGGGCTCAATGGAAATTATGCCAGATGGAAATTTGGATCTACAGAAAGGAATGAAGAATGCTGAAAATAATAAATACATTCATGCATCACTTAATGATGGGGATATATGCTGAGGAATGCATGAAATGGTTAGGTAATTGTGTCATTGTGAGAACCTCAGAGAGTAGGTTGTGAGAACTTATACAACCTAGATAGTATAAACCTATCACACACCTAAGAAGTATGATATAGCCTATTGCTCCTGGGCTACAAACCTATATAGTATGTTACTGTATTCAATACTGTAGCCAATAGTAACACAATGATAAGTATTTGTGTATCTAAGCCTAACTAAACATAGACAAGGTACAGTAAAAACATAGTATTACAATCTTATGGGACCACCATCACATATGCAGTTTATAATTGTGTATGGGAAAATTTTTTAATTATTTTTTTCTCACAGTCTTTTAAAAAAATGGACTAAAGTAATAAAAATATATCATGGTGTTTATAAAATATGTAGAATATATGATAATAGAACAAAAGATATTGTGTGGTAAATAGAATTATACTTTAATTTTTACATTAAACCAAGAGTGGTATAACAATTTCAGAAAGACTGTGATTAAGTTAAAGTGGCATGTTATAATTTGTAGTCAATGAATTTTTTTTTTTTTTTTGAGACAGAGTCTCATTCTGTTACCCAAGCTGGAGTGTAGTAGCATGATCTCGGCTCAGTGCAGCCTCCGCCTCCCAGGCTCAAGCAATTCTCATGCCTCAGCCTCTCAAGTAGCTGGGACTACACATGCTCCACCACACCTGGTGGAGCATGTGTAGCTTTTTTTTGTTTGTTTGTTTTGTTTGTTTGTTTTTTTAGTAGAGCTAGGATTTTGCCATTTTGGCCAGACTGGTCTCCAACTCCTTACCTTAAGTGATCTGCCTGCCTTGACCTCCCAAAGTGCTGGAAAATACACTTTCAAAATATATATATAGAGAGATGTAGCTATAAAGCTAATAGAGAAGATAGAATACAATATTTTAAAATACTTTTTAACCCAAAAGGGGACAGGAAAAGGAGGCAGAAAAGAAAAGCAGAGACCAAGTAAAAAATAAAAAATAAAAATAAAATAACAAAAGATGACTCTCAGTGGCTACCTAAGTAGTGGTCTCAGGCTGACCAGGGTTTAAAACCTGGTTCCACTCCTTACCCTCTGAGTGACCTTTGTAGAGTCTGAACCTCTCAAAGCAGTTTCCTTATCAATAAATAATAGTACCTGCCTCCCAGGATTGCTGCATGAAATATTTAAAACTGTGTCACTTAGCACAGCCCATGGCTTTAATAAGCTATCAATAAGTAAACAGTAGAGACAACACAAAAGAATTCAGTAGAAAGATGAAATCACATGAAAGATGGGGGGTAAAAGTTGTCTTTTCAAGACATTGCTCATATCTTGATAGCTCTGTGAAACCTTTACCAAATCCTCCATGAAGAAATCACAGATTCATTCCCAGGGCTCCCAAAGCATTTTATATATAACACTGTGATAGCGCTTATTAAATTGAATTATACTTATTTTCCTTAATTAAACTTTTAATTTTCAGATCATGATGGATTCACATACAGTTGTAAGAATACAAAGAGACCTCAAGTACCTTTTATAAGGGAACAGTTCCTATTAATGGTAACATCTTTTATAAAACTACAGTACACTATCACAATCAGAATATTTTCCTTGATACCATCAAGATACAGAACATTTCTACCCTCACAAATATCCCTCATGTTGCCTTGATATATAGACACATCCACTTCCCTTAGTCCCTGGAACTACTCATTGGTTCTCCATTTTTATAATGTTGTCATTACAATGGTGTTATAAAATGGACTCATACAGTGTGTAACTTTTGGGGACTGTTTTTTATTCACTCAGAATAAAACTCTGAAGATTAATCCAAGTAGTTGTGTTTATCAGTAGATGTTCTTTTTTAGGGCTGAGTAGTATTCCATGTTGTGAATATGCCACAGTTTAATCATCAGTTGAAGGACATCTGGGTTGTTTCCAGTTTGGGACTATTATGAATAAAGCTGCTGTGAACAAATGCGTACAGGTTTTTGTGTGGACATAAATGTTCATTCTGGAATAAATGCCTACAAGTACCAATCTTGGATTGTATAGTAGTTGCATGTTTGCTTTTTCAAGAAACTGCCAAATATTTTTCCCAAGTGGTTGTACCATTTCACATTTCCACCAACAATGTATGAGTAAGCCAGTTTTCCTGCATCCTCATCAGCATTTGGTGTTGTCACTATTTTTTATTTTAGCCATTCTGACAAGTGTATAGTGATGTCTCATCTCATTGTGGTTCTCATTTAGATTTTCCTAATGGCTAATGAAGCGGGACATCTCTTCATCTATTTTAACCTGTATATCCTCTTGGTAAAATGCTTGCTCACATCTTTTGCCCATTTTTAATTGGATTGTATGAGTTTGTTTTACTTTTGAGCTTTGAATTATTTCTGTATTATAGATACTAGTCCTTTGTGATATATATGCTTTGCAAATATTTGCTCTCAGCTTGTAGCTTCTCTTTTTCATCCATTTCATGGGGTCTGTTGTAGAGCAGAAGTATTTAATTTTGATGAAGTTCCCTTTATCAATATTCCCTTTTATAGATTGTGCTTTTGATGTCAAGTGTAAAAATTCTTTGCCTGGCCCTAGTTTCCAAATGTTTTCTCCTATGATTTTTAAAAACTTTTTAAAGACTTTACATTTTACTTTCAGAGTCATGGTTCACTTTGAGTTAATTTTTGTATAAAGGGTGAGATTTATGTCTAGGTTTAAGTTTTTTCCTATGGCTATCAAATTGTGCCAGCACCAATTTGTTGAAATGGTTATCCTTCCCCCATTGAATTGCTTTTGCCCTTTAGTCAAAAATCGGTTGGGCCTATTTATGGGCGTCTATTTCTGAGTTCTGTATTCTATTTCTATCTATGACTCTATCCCCCAACAGATACCACACAGTCTTGATTACTGTGCCTATACAATAAATCTTGAAATCAGATAGATTAATTCCTCATATTTTATTCCTTTTTATTCAAAATTGTTTAACTATTCTATTTCCTTTGCATTTTCCTATAAATTTTTAAATAATTTTGTGTATATTTACAAAACCCTTGCCAAAATTTTAATAGGAATTGCAGTAAGCTTATATATCAATTTGGGGAGAATTAATATCTTTATTACGTTGACTCTTCCAATTCATGAACATGGTATGTCTCTCCTTCAATTTAGATCTTTAATTTCTTTCAGTAGCATTTGCACTTTTCAGCATATCGATCCTATATACATTTTCTCAGATTTACAACCTAAATATTTCCTTTTGGGGGGGATCAGAAATGGCATTTAATTTCTTATTTCAACATCATTTTACATTTATCTTATATCCTACGACCTTGTTAAATTCATTTATTAGTTCTAGGAGTTTTTGGTAGAGTCCTTGGGATTTTATAGAGAGACAATTATACAATTTGCAAACTGGAATTGTTTTTATTATTTCTTCCTTCCTAATCTGCATACCTCTTACTTCCTTTGCTTCCCTTATTGTGCTGCCTGTATCTTCCAGTACTATGTTGAATGAGATTGGTGAGATGAGACATTTTTGCCTTGTTCCCAATTTCAGGGGAAATACATTCTGTCTTTCACCATTAAGCATATTAGCTGTAGATTTTTTTATTTTTTATTTTTCATTTTTGACATGGAGTTTCATCTTGTTGCCCAAGCTGGAATGCAATGGCGCCATCTCAGCTCACCACAACCTCTGCCTCCTGGATTCAAGCAATTCTCCTGCCTCAGCCTCCTGAGTAGCTGAGATTATAGGCATGTGCCACCACATCTGGCTAATTTTGTATTTTTAGTAGAGACAGGGTTTCACCATGTTGGCCAGGCTGGTCTTAAACTCCTGACCACAGGTGATGTACCCACCTTGGCCTCCCAAAGTGCTGGGATTACAGGCATGAGCCACCGTGCCTGGCCTAGTTGATTTTTTGTACATGCTCTTTATCAAGTTAAGAACATTCACTCTATTTCTATTTATCTGAGAATTTTAAAAATTAAGAATGGGCATTAAATTTTCTGCACTGATACGTATGATCATGTGATTACATTATTTTTCATCTTTAGCCTGTTGATATGGTGGATTACACTGTTTTATTTTTGAATACTGAATCAACCTTTTATCCCTGGAATAAACCCTACTTAGTCATAGTGTATAATGCTTTTTATATGCTGTTGAATTCTTTTTGCTAATTGTTTTAGCCCATTTATGTTGCTATATATGAATACCTGAGGCTGGGTAATTTATTTTTAAAAAGAGGTTTATTTGGCTCACAGCTCTGCAGTTTGTACAATAAGCAAGGCACCAGGAGCTGCTTCTGGTGAGGGCCCCAGGCTGCTTCCATTAATGGCAGAAGGTAAAGGGGGACCCAGCATTTGCAGAGCTTATATGGCAAAATGAAAAGCTAGAAAGAAAAGGCTTTTAACAACCAGCCCTTAAGGGAACTAATAAGAGTGAGAATACACTCACCACCACCCAGAGACAGCCTTAAGCGATTCACCCCCATGAACTGAACATCTCCCACTAGGCCCCACATCCAACATTGGGGATCAGATCTTAGCATTCCACTCCTGTTCCGTCAAAACTCATGTCTTTCTCATACTGTAAAATACAGTCATCTCTTCTCAACAGTTCCCAAAAGTTTTAACTTCTTCCAACATCTACTCAAAAATCCAAAGTCTCATCAAGAGTCAAGGTAAGTTTCTTACAGCTATGAGCCTGTGAAATCAAAAGCAAGTTATTTACTTCCCAGATACAGTAGTTGTACAGGCATTGAGTAAAAGTTCCCATTCCAAAAGGGAGAAATCAGCCAAAAGAAAGGAAAAACAAAGGCCCCATGCAAGTCTGAAACACAGCAGTGTAGACATTAAGTCTTAAAGCTCCAAAACAATCTAACTCTATACCTCACATCCCGGGCACACTGGTGTGAAGTATGGGCTCCCAAGGCCTCAGGCAGACTTGCCCTTGTGGCTTTGCTGGGCACAGCCCACATGGCTGCTCTCATATGTTGGAACTGAATACCTGCAGCTTTTCCAAGCTGAGGTTGCACGTTGCTGGTGGCTGGGGTCTGGAGGGTGGTGGTTCCATTCCCGCAGCTCCACCAGGCACTGCAGTGGACTCTCTGCAGTGCCCCCACCCCTGCAGCAGGCTTCTGCCTGGGTCTCCTAGGCTTTCCAATATATAACCTGACATCTAGGTAGAAGCTGCTAAGCCTTCACCACTCTTGCATCTGAGTGGCTGCAGACTTAGCACCCCGGGGACACCACCAAGACTTACAGCTTTTGCTCTCCAGAGTGACAGCCCAACCAGTACCTGGGGCCATTTGAGCCCTGGCTCCAAAGGATGCCTGAGGTTGTGCAAGGGAGTGGAGCCCTGGCCTTCCCCCAAAACGATTCTGTCTTCCTAAGCCTCTGGGCCTGCTATGAGATGAGTAGCCTCAAAGATTTCTGAAATGCCTTTGGGACATTTTTCTTTTATCTGTGCTAATCTCTCTGGCAAGTGGTTATTCCTCAGCACTCTTGGCTTCTTCTGAAATCATTCTTTCTTTCTCCACCACATGGCCAGGCTGAAAAATTTTCAGATTTTTATGCTCTGCTTCCCTTTTAATTATAAACTCCACCTTTGGGTTATTCCTTTGCTGCTATATATGATCAAAATCTGCGAAAAGCAGTCACACCACTTCTTGAACACTTTGTGCTGCTGAGAAGTTTTTTCCACCAGATATCCTAGGTCATCATACTTAAGTTCAGTCTTCCACAAATCCCTAGGGCGTGGATACAATGCAGCCAAGTTTTTTTGCTATGGCATAACAAGGGGGACATTTCCTCCAGTCCCCAATAAATTCCTCATTTTCGTCTGAGACTTTATCAGCATGGAATTTACTGTCCATATTTCTATCTGGATTTTGGTCACAACCGCTAAACCAATCTCTAAGAAGTTCCAAACTTTCCCTCATCTATTCTTCTTCTAGCCCTCCAAACTCTTCTAACCTCTGCACATTGTCAGGGCCAAAGCCCCTTCCACATTTTCAGGTATTTTTGAACAACACCCCACTCCTTGGTACCAATTTTCTGTCTTAGTCCGTTTGTGTTGCTAAAAAGGAACACCAGAGGCTTGCTAATTTATAAATAAAAGAGGTTTATTTGGCTTACAATTCTGCAGGCTGTACAAGAAGCAGAGCACCAGCATCTGCTTCTGGTGAGGGTTAAAGCCTGCTTCCAGTCATCTCTGCTTCCTGCAGAGATCACAGGGCAGGAGAGGAAGCCAGAGAGAGCAGGGAGGTGACAGGTTCTTT
The DNA here is from genome assembly GCF_009761245.1 of Sapajus apella. Lineage (NCBI taxonomy): Eukaryota > Metazoa > Chordata > Mammalia > Primates > Cebidae > Sapajus > Sapajus apella. The sequence continues at coordinate 24,241,472 of NW_022436961.1, read as the reverse complement.
TTAGCAACCAGCTCTCTCAAAACACAGTAAGAGTGATAACTCATTCACTCACTCACTCCCGCTGCCCTAGGGAGGCCATTAATCTGTTCATGAGAGATTCATCCCCATAATCCAAACGCCTCCCATTAGGCCCCATCTCCAACACTGGGGATCAAATTTCAACATGAGGTTCAGAGGAACAAACATCCAAACCACAGCAAGTGGCTGCTGTCCAAAAGTTTTCTGTCTTGTTATTTGGTCTCTTTGCCAGTCCTTTGGGTAGAAGGAACAGGCTTTTGTTGGCTCTTTTCCTTTTGTCACCTGTTGGCATTTTGGGTTTCTTCATCTCCGTGTCTGAGATATATAAGACAAAAAGAAAACCCAGGGAACCCATCGTCATCCTGTCCTCTCTCCTTTTCTTGATCTCTAGCAGTGCGCCTTTCCTCAACCTTTCAATGTCTCATGATTTTTTTACGTACAGTATCCAGGATTTTCCAAGGTACTTACTAGGAGGAATGGGGCAAAGTATGTCTGCTCTATCTTCTCAGAAGTGGACTGAGCAAATTGCACTTTGCTTTTTTATTTTCAGATGGAGTCTTACTCTTTCACCCATGCTGGGGTACAGTGGTGTGATCTTGGCTCACTGCAACCTCCATCTCCCAGGTTCAAGCGATTTTTCTGCCTCAGCCTCTGGAGTAGCTGGGACTACAGGTATGTTCCACCATGCCTGGCTAATTTTTTTTTTTTAATTTTTAGTAGAGATGGGGATTCACCATGTTAGCCATGCTGGTCTCAAATTCCTAACCTAAGGTGATCCAAGGTGATCCACCTACCTCAGCCTCCCAAAGTACAGGATTACAGGTGTGAGCCAGTGTGCCCGGCCTGCACTTTGCTTTTAAACAATTTTCTCATTCACCAAAGTGTTTTGAGAGCAAGGAGCAAACTTTATTTACTTTAATTTCTTCAGCACCTAGCAAAAGAGCATGTGTCCAATATACACCTGTTGAATGAATGAATGAATGTTGTGCCTAAGCACCTGTGCGTAATCCTGTGTCGTGTTCAGCTACTTCCACTCTACATTACAGCCTCTCAAATACTGAGACTGAGTCTGTAATTTCCTTGGACCCTGAGCTTTCCTCATTTTGTGCTCAGGGCTTGCACTCTGGTTTGACCGTGTGCTGTACTGAAGGCCTACTATGGGAGATGAAGACCACAGGCAACTAAAGACCAAAGCCCACAGTTCTAAAGAGGGCACACCCTTGACACCTGGTATAGAGGTGGTACAAAGCCCCCAGTGAATAAAACACCAGAAAGTTTTCGGAGTGATTGTGCCTGGCAGTTTTCATGTCATCTCCCCATATGCTAGCACCTCAAAAGCTATTAGGTTGGAATCAGAGAAAACAAAGCAGAAGAGCTTTTGGGATTTCCCAAATTGAAACAAAATTGCATCTCATTAAAATGTGCACACACACTCACACATAGCTTACTCGAGTTATGGGTCACATGAATTCCCAGATCACTGGGTAATTTATTTGGTTCCTATTCCTGCGCTGTTGAGAGGCACTGAAGTACAAACCAGCAAACATAAATAATCAATAGCTTTAGTGCCTTTATCAATCATAAACATTGTGTTCAGTCCCTCAGGAGAGGCTTGTAAGTACATGCTCCATTCATGGTTTGGGGTGCTCAGTCCCTATATATAGGACTTGAAAGCCAGCCTCACTCCCTCCATGATATTACTCAGAGACAGGTCCCAGACTGTGCCTGCTTTTTAACCAAGAGCAGTCATTCTAAGACTCTCCTCCTGTCCTTCAGAGAAATAGATATGGCTAAACCAGGTCTGTACAATAGAAAGATAACGTAGGCAACGTTAGGACATTTTTAACATTTCAGTAGTCGCATTTTTAAAATCTAAAAGAAATAGATGAAATTAACTTTTATAATACATGTTTATTACCCGTACACAAAATACTATCATTTCACTATGTAATATTTTAAAAATATTGATTACAAATCTTCAAAATCCAGTATGCATTTTATATTTATGGCTCATCTCATTTGCGACCAGCACATTTCAAGCATTCAATAGCTACACATGACTAGTGGCTGCCATACTGGATAGTGCAGATCTAAACCATGAGCAAGGAAAGAACAAATGAATGAATAAGAGTCAGCCGATGAGTGAATAAATGAGTTAGTGAGTGAATGAATGAGTGAACAGAAGATTCAGCAAGTAAGTAAATGAGTAAGTGAATAAAAGAGTCAGTAAGTGTGTAAATGAATGAGTGAGTGACTTAGTGACTGAGTGAATGAATGAGGAAATGAGTTAGTAAGTGAGTTAGTGAGTATATGAGTGAATAAAATATTCAGCGAGTAAGTTAATAAATGAGTGGGTGAGTGAACGAATGGATGAATGAATGAGGGTGTTAATAAAAGAGTCAGCAAGTGAGTAAATGAATAAGTGAGTGAATGAATGAGTTAGTGACTGAGTGAATGAGTGAGCAAATGAGTGAGTGAATGAGTCTGTGAGCAAGTGAATAAATGAGTGAATACAAGTTAGTGAGTAAATGAATAAATGAATTAGTAAATGAATAAGTGAATTAATAAATGAGTTAGTAAGTGAAGGAATGAGTGAATGAATGAGTAAATAAATGAGTTAGTGGGTGAGTGAATGAATGAGTAAATAAAAGTGAGTGAATGAATGAATTCATGAATGAATGCATGAGTGAGTGAGGGAAGGAATAAATGAGTGAAGGAATGCATGAGTGAGTGAATACATGAATGAGAGAGTGAGTAAAAGACTCTGAGGCTCTGGCCAGCCCCTCACATCAATCCCACATGCTGGCTGGAGACATCAGGCAAGAGCTGGAAACTTCCCAATTATTACCTGTGTAAAAATGTTCCACCTTACACTTGTACGGCAGCAATTTTTGCCTTCCTTAAACTCTATCACACACACTCTTTGGTCCTCATGACACCCCTGTGAAGTGGGTAGGGGTCTGCAGGAGTCCCAGGATCCCAGCCCTGGCAGACAGCCCTGCTCCCACTCTGCTGCCCTCTCAGCTATGGGCCAAGAGAAATGCACCAGAACCACACCCACAAAGACTATGTGCTATTAAAACTCCCCGCTCAGGTCTCCTTGGCAGAAGCTGCTCAACTCTGCTGACTGCACTTTGGGCTCTCCCATGTCTTTGCTTACTTGGAGAGAGACCCCTGGTTTGTACTCCAAAGGCAGCCAGTTGTTACGTGCTATGGAGGAACTGCCTCCCTGGAGCAGGTAACCATTCCCAGCCCTGTGCTGCACTGTAGTTTCCCAAGAACTTCCACACACGTCCCTAGCTCCACCACTTCCAGAACCAGCCCAGCCCAGCTCAGCTGTACAAGCATAAGGCTCAGTCTGGAAGGCCAATTGCAGGAAGGTTCTCAGAACCCAGGACGGAGTCAGGATGGGTGTTATATCCAGAATGTAGGTGAAGGCCAGTGACTATGGGCAGGCACACAGGTTGGGGATCCCAAAACTCACTTATTTGTAAAACATGGATGAATCTGGAAACCATCATTCTCAGCAAACTGACACAAAAACAGAAAACCGAACACCACATGTTCTCACTCATAGGTGGGTGTTGAACAATGAGAATACAGGAGCAGCATACACTGGGGTCTGTTGCGGGGGTTAGGGGAAGGACAGTTGGGAGGGAGGCTGGGGAGGGATAACATGGGGAGAAATGCCAGATATAGGTGACAGGGGGATGGAGGCAGCAAACCACCTTGCCACGTATGTACCTATGCAATAATCCTGCATGATCTGTACGTGTACCCCAGAACCTAAAGTACAAT
>NW_022436961.1:24120666-24237256 GCF_009761245.1 Sapajus apella | reverse complement strand
ATCGCACAGCACTGTGAATATACCAAGTGCCACTAAACTGTAATCTTTAATAATAGTTAAAATAGCAGACTTCGTGTTATGAGTATTTCCACACAATTAAAAAAAAATAGTGCTAGAACCCCAGCCCAGGGCTCCTCACTCAAGTCCAGCTCTCCTTCCCCAGCAGCTGTGGCTTACACAGCCCAGCACAAACTCTTTCCCATGGGTTGAGAACATCTTTTAAGGACAGTCGAAAACAGACAACCCCTGAACGCACCGCCTTGCCTGCAGAGTGGAACACGTAATGAACATCAGAGCTGCATGGCCAAAGAGACTGAGAATTACAAATGTTCAGATCTGGGACACTCGCTTCTGCTCAGAACAGCAAGGAGCTTGCTTACTGAGTGAGTGTCGAATTAACGGTAGCACCCTAAAATACTGAACTGCACTATTTGGCTCATTAGGGAACTTTAATCTTTGAAATTTGTAAACCCTTCTTGAGGTTATTTACATGTTCCGCCTGTGCAATGTCTCTTGGGGATAGAGAGTTGCAGGATTTAATACTACTCCCTGAGTAAAGTGAGTTCCCTTTAGTTCTACTAAAATTATCTCCTGTCAGGTTTTATGGGGATGGAGGAGGAGGAGGAATTTAGGACAAAGATGTTAGAATTTTGACATACACTCCATCTTTCCCAAGTCAAAAGCTTTCATCCCATCCTCTGTCAGTCTTGATCTTTCCAGATTTAAGAATCCTAATTGCTGTCCTGTCCCTCTTGATCATTTTAGTTGCCTTTCCTACCACCTGTATACTATGTTTGTCCTCTCTCTCTCTCTCTCTCCCCTCTCTCTCTGCAGGAGGAGTGATTAGAATGTCTTGAGATATTAGAAGAAGAGATAGAAGCAGCAGCATCTACAATTACTGAATCTACTCTCTGCTTAGCCCAGCAGATTCATAAAGGATTTGGAGACTCACATCCTCTTCCTGGTCCTGTAGGCTCGAGGCAGCACACGACCCAGCTCCTGTCTTGCTCTCCAGCCTCATCTCCATCACTTTGCCCCTGGCTTGCAGTGCTCCAGGTGCCCTGGCTTCTTTCACTTTTCAAATGTGTCCAGAATCTTTGAACCTCAGAGCTCTAGACATGCTCCTCACTTATCAGAAGCAAAGTTGTGCCTGTTACAGAGAAAATGTACACCATGTAACAACTAAAACTTGACCCCATTCTGGGCTCTGGGAATTCAGAGATGAATGAAACACAGTCTCTGCCCTCAAGGAACTCTCAATCTAGAGGCAAAGACAAGAAAGTACAGCAATGAACACAACAGCAAGCACCACTGCAGCCCAGTACTGCACTGGAAGCACAGAGTATTTGGTCAGCACAGAGAAAGATCAAGAGGCCCAGGTCAGGGGCATCAAGAAAGGCTTCCTGGAGGAGGTGGTATCTAGCATGAGCTTTGAAGACTGAGTAGGGGCTCTCTACTGGTAGAGGAGACACCTTCCAGGTAGAATCAATTGCATGGACAGAAGCACTAAGGAATGAGAGTGGTACAGGAGCGAAGAGTAAGTGGCCCCAGATGAGCTTAGGGGGAACAGAACGAGCAAACCCAAGCAGCCAAGTCTTTTCAGAGCTTCCTGTGAGCCCAGCACCAAGACGAGAGCAAATGGGAACACCAGGGCACCAGCCTCCAGGATCCTGGAGCCGAAAAATGGAGCTGCTGCTATTGATACTACGGGCTGAGATGCCTTCTTTCATCTCCCCCTGTGGAGCAAACACGCCTTTGTCATCCAGGTCCTGAAAACAGTCGACACTAAATACCCACTTACTGGAGACCCGCAACGTGCCAGACACAAAACTAAGTGCTGGAGAAGATAAAAAGAAAATATTTCAGGGCAGCTTACATATGACACATTCACACACATGCACCCACACTCACATGCACACTCATGTTCACATACACACACACATACATCATACAGGACCGCAGCCTCAACCTCACCTTCCAAACAGACAAGCTGCCCCCTTCTAATGACAGCCAAAAGCCACAACTCCTCCTGTTCCAAGTCCCCCACTCACTCCAATACCTCCTTAAAGATGCCTCAAGATCCATTAACCCGGAGAGAAGTTTCCATTTTACCATGAGAAGGAAGGTTTTAACTACAACCATGTGGGTAAGTCAACATCTCAGCTGAACATCTCTTACCCTGTGGTGTCAGCGAGCAAATCAGTGATAACTTGATGGTTAAGCGTGGGTCCAGCTCTCAAATCATGCTGTACATACCTGGAAGGCAAATCCTCTTAGCCCCCGACTCCACTTTTAGACACTGTCACCCAGGTGTCTTGGGCAAGCGAGAGTGTGGTTGTGTGTGTCCCTCTCTGCCTTTCTCATTGTCTTCCTGGGTTGCTGGCATCCCTCACTGTCAGACCTCCATAGTCACCACCACTGTGAAGGCCCCATCAGACGCCCTTGATGCTACCAGAGCACCTTGCACAGGCCCCTGCATGGCAAGGGTCCCATCTTGTCACTTTTGCTGATGTTCCCCTACTAGATGGGGCGCTCCCCAAAGGGAGGGGCTCTGTCTCATTCATGTCTCTCTCCCCACAGTATCAAACACCATGCCAGGTGCACTAGTGTCTTTTCACACTGCTGATAAAGACTGGGGAATTTATAAAAAAAATGAGGGTTAATGGACTCACAGTTTCACATGGCTGGGGAGGCCTCACAAACATATAAGGGAAATCCCTTATAAAACCATCAAATCTCACGAGACTTATTCACTACCACAAGAATAGTATGGAGGAAAACAACCCCATGATTCAGTTACCTCCACGGGGGTCCTTTCCACAACTCGTGAGAATTATGAGAGCAACAATTCAAGATGAGATTTGGGTGGGGACACAGCCAAACCAGATCACCAGGCACATGGCAAAAACTTGATTTTACCATGTAAGATAAATTAATCACGGAAGTCAAAGAGGCATTGGTTTCTAGCTCGTCGAAAAGTTGCTGTACAGTCCAGTTCCCCAGTTGTCCCCATGCCCATAGACCACAGTAGACACTTTTGTTGTAGCTCTGTTAGACAGCATGATTCCTAAAGATGGTAATCTCTGGTGACAGATGGGTTGGTTCACTGAACTGCCTCCTACAATGCCACCTTCCTCCAGAAGCAGCAAGACCCTGGGCATGACCACACTGGGTCAGACTCTGCAGCACATAACTCACTGCTGTCTCCAGCAGTAGTCTCTAGGGCTGGTGCCACATAGAGGAGTCTGTGAGACAATTGGAAGCATTATCCAGAGGACGTGGCCCCTGCCCATGCTGCCACCAACAGCCACAAGCATCTGCTGTTCTTCTGCATTAGACCAAGGACCAGCACCTGCTAATTCCCCATCTGGCCATCCTAGGACAGAGCTTGAAAGCAAGACAAAGAGTGCAAGTTCAACAGCAGATGCCATTAGCCCACTCTTCCTGTTTTCTTTCTCAAAGTAAAACTAAATGCTCTGCAAATAATTCAACAGACAGTCACAAAAGGACTCTTAAAGGTGGAAAGAGGACCACGTAGGGACCTCAAGACCTGGAAAATGAAACCACATCAAGTCCTCTCAGCTTTATTTTTATCTCCTGCACATGCCAAATTGGGTACTGGAGAGCCGTGCACGCAGGACTGCCAAGTATGGACAGAAGATTTAAAAAGAAAGAAAACAGGGGCCGGGTATGGTGGCTCACACCTGTAATCCCAGCACTTTGTGGGGGCCGAGGCAGGCAGATCACTTGCGTTCAGGAGTTCAAGACCAGCCTGGTCAACATGGTAAAACCCTGTCTCTATTAAAATATAAAAATTAAGTGGGCATGGTGGTACATGCCTGTAATCCCAGCTACTCTGGAGGCTGAGGCAGGAGAATCACTTGAACCCAGAAGGTGGAGGTTGCAGTGAGCTGAGATCACACCACTGCACTCCAGCCTGGGCTACAGAGCAAGAGGAAGGGAGGGAGGGAGGGAGGGAAGGAAGGAATGAAGGAAGGAAAGAAGGAAGGAAGGAAACAAACAAACAGGAACTGGGAGGGAGAAGCCCAGGAGACTTGGCAGGAAAACCCACATCCCGTGGTGATGGTGCCCAACCTCCCCACAGCAGCTTCATCAGCACGGCCGGAGCAGCCCAGCCCATCGCTCCCCGATTAGGCAAGCTTGGTCACTGTCTACCCACCTCTCACCCCACTGAAATGCCACACCTCAATCCCCTTGCAAGCGTGTGCTGCCCTCTCCTACCTGATGCGGTTTCACGCTTCGTTCCACAATCCTCTCGGGTCAGATCCCAGCCTGTTCCGGATGCCCTGCTGTAACATACCTGCCTGCTCTGTGTACCTCTTGGAGCCTTTGGGGGTGACCATGCTGCAGCTGCCGCCCACTCTTATTCCATCCCAGATTATCAAGCTATAGTGTTGATGCAAAAGTAATTACGGTTTCGCCATTACTTTTAGTACCAAAAATGGCAATGACTTTTGCAGCAACCCGATATCTTTCTTCTTAGTGACACTTTTTTGCAGGGGTCCCCCAATTAGAGAATTTAAGGAAATACCCCAAAGCCTCCCCCTCCCGAAATACACACATGCACCCCTGCCACATGGTTTGGCTGTATCTCCACTCAAATTTCAAACTCTAGCTCCCATAATTCCCATGCGTCATGAGAGGGACCTGGTGGGAGGATATTGAATCATGGGGGCAGTTCTTTCCCGTGCTGTTCTCACAACAGTGACTAAATCTCATGAGATCTGATGGTTTTATAAAGGGGAGTTCCCCTGCACACGCTCTCTTGCCTGCCGCCATGTAAGGCATGACTTTTACCTTCCACCATGATTGTGAGGCCTCCCCAGCCACATGGAATTGTGAATCCATTAAACCTCTTTTTCTTTGTAAATTACCCAGTCTTGGGTATGTCTTTTTAGCAGCATGAGAATAGACTAATATGGAAATAGGGTTGAGGGCTCACAACTAATAGCCCGTACGCTCACCAAAACACTCCACAGGTCTCTGAGCTGGAGTCTGCCTCTGAGTGCCTTCCTGGGATCCTGCCAGCCAGAGTCTGTTTTACACAGCTTCCTTTCCCACCTGGCAATTTGTCCTCTGCTTCCCAATCCCTGCTTTCAGTTTACCTGGCATATCTGATCACATCTGAACCCCAAATTTAGACATGGCTATAGTATCTTCCCCTACAAGAAGTTTCTAGCTACCATGCACATCAGTGGATACAAATTTGATTTTCAGGGTTGCCCTGCAAATACTCTTCATACAAAAATAAATCCAATCTCACCTGCTGGCCACCCTGAACTCCTGCTACACGTTTAGCTTAGGTGGGTTTCTTCATATATAACCCCATGTTTCCTGTAGAAAATTAGTCTGGCCCTTTAAAAAGGCAACTTGCAAAGCCAATTCACCAGTCTCAGCTTGAGGAGCTCTTTGGAATCAATAGGAACAGAGAAGCAGCAGCCCAGGATGGCAGGGCAGAGAGGAGCCGGGGAAGATGCCTGCCCTCTCCAGGAAGCCATAGAGGAAGGGTTGCTCCAGCTCCCAAGTTGAAAGTCTTCATTTTGAGGAATTTAATTATGGCTAATAGGGAGGATTAACTGCTTTTTACTGTGTTAGTATAAATAAATACTTTCTTCATTTGTCTTTACGCTGCTGTTTCAATCCCAAGCCCCAAGTTCACAAGAGTATATTAGATAGATTTGTTCTACCCAGCTCACCCCAGGTGTCTTAAACTAGATAAAGCAAGACCAGAAAACTCAGAGAGGCTGCTCCTGCCCTGGAATGCTGACGGGTAGCCAGTGACCTCATGTGGAATGGTCTTGGACCGCTTACACATATTGTTGTAGGCTCACGGGTTTCACCAGCATCACTAAACTCTGTGTGGTGTAATCTCCTTTTGTTTGTCCTACAATTATAAGGCAATGTTTCTTAAGGTGTGACCTACAGGCTTCCTGCAACAAAAATCACCCTGGGTTCTTGTTAAAAGGGAATATTTCTGGGTGCTACTGAGACCTTCTGAATCACGATCCCTGAGTGTATGGCCAGAATGTGACATTTTAAATAAGCTCCTCAGATATCCTGAGTGTTGGTCTATACTCTCAGTAATTTCTGATTCATGCTTTCCTTCTTACAAGATCATGATGATGATGGAGGAAATGGGGAGGAGGATGATGGCGGCAGTGATGGAAGATACAATAAAATCCCTTCATATGTCTTTTGGCTCTCAACCATTTACAAAGCTCTTTCATTATTTCATTTAATTCTCACAAAGACTTGATTGTTACAATCCTATTTACAGATGAGGGAAGAGATTTACAGAGAGGTTAGAAGACTTCTCAAGCTCAGCAAAGCATTTACCGAGTTGATTTCTAGAAATGACAGACTTACAGGAATCAGGTTACTCCTATCCTATCCCACCCCTCAAAAACCACAACTTAGGAGGTGCCAGGCCAGACCTGATTGGGTCTCAGCTGAGGCCCAGAGAATTATTCTCCTGAAGGACTACACGTATGACCCTGAGTCATGTTTTATGCAGCCTGGAAGACTCCAACCTTCTGAGCCACTGCTGCTTGTCTGGTAAAGGCCTATAAGCCTCCTCACCCCACACACTCATCAGAGAAACTACATGACAGTCAGAAGAACTGGTGTTAGTTGTGACTGTGCCTCTGCTAATTATGGCTAAAGGTGTGTCCCTGGACAAGTCACCTAACTAAACCTCCTGTAAAATGACAGGTTAGCAAGATTAAGTGAAAATAATGCTGTTGAATGTCCTTTGCAATTATAAAATGCATCAACATTAGCTACTCGTCTTGTTACTATCATTGCAATCTTTTGAGTTTCACGTTCAGACCTCCTTCCATGTTCTCCCTCCTTCCATCTCTCACCACACTCTTCCTGGCCTGGCCACCACCATGTTTGCCCAAGCTGAGAGCCAGGAGCCAAGCCTCTCAGCAAAGGATGGCTCACAGTCATTCAAAGGCTGTTTTTCCCCTACATTTTGTAGCAGTTCAGAAAGGCAAGTCACAGCCATAAATTGTGTACAGAAAGGACAGCCTGTCACCAAAGGGGCCATTACCTCCTTGGAAGTCAAGCAACATAGATTAGAATGAAAATTATTTGGGATCTTCATCAGTCGGCTGAAATTGTTCAAGGCTCAGCAATTCACTGAGGTTTGCCACTGGGTCATTGATTTTAGTAGTGTGTGTGTGGTGTGTGTGTGTGTGTGTGTACACATGCACGCACTTCATCTTTTGTTATGGCTCAAAACAAGAAAGAAACAAGTTCTGTGGGCCTGAGATTGCTCCAGAGATCTGGGTCTGGTGGTTCTCAGCCTGATTTAGTCTAGCAAAGCCCTCCTGGGGGCACAGGAGGTCTCTACAGGGCCATGGAGGGAGAAGGCTCCATATGAGACTTCTGAGAAACACCTGCTCAGAACACAGAAAAACCATAGGCAAGGACAGGACAACCTGGAAACCAAGGACATCTTTAGAGATGAAGCTTCAGACTCAGCACCATGGAGCTCAATGTACTCACCCCACGTCTCAGTAGAACCTGGAAGCAGAGGAGCAGCCGTGGCCCTACCTGACCCACGATCCAGCTGTCCAGTCCCGTGTGTTGGACTCCTGCGTCAGGGCAGTCTTGTAAAAGGAAGAACAAAAATAAACGCTGATGCTGATCAAGTGCTCACTGTGTGCCAGGCCCTGTGCTAGGTATTTCATGTGCACCATCTCATTTGATCCTACAAAACTTCTAGGAACTAAATTCCAGTATTAATACTATCCCCCGTTAATAGATGGGCAAACTGAGGTTCCCAATGATAAAGTGCCTTACTCGAGATCATCGAACCCATCATGAAGCCACAATGCATACCAGGTCTTCCTCTAGAACCACACACTTCACTCAGTTCTGCCATTCAGCCCTTCATGCAGGTCTTGGCCCAGAGGTTAAAAACTCAAGTTCCAGGGCTGGAAGACCTACTTCAATGCCCTACTCTGAGATTCACTCCCTATGCACTTTCACCTCTCTGGACTCTTTTTCTAGTTGTAAAACAGGTATAATCCACGTCATGGAGCTCTGAATGAATTGATATGCAACGTCCTTCTTAGAGAACATGCAAATGTTCAATAAGTGAGCATTTAAAACTGAGTGAGGGCCAGGCACAGTGGCTCACACCTACAATCCAGCACTTTGGGAGGCCAAGGCAGACAGATCACCTGAGGTTGTGAGTTTGAGACCAGCCTGGACAGCATGGTGAAACCCCATCTCTACTAAAAAAATACAAAAATTAACCAGGCGTGGTGGCAGGAGCCTGTAATCCCAGCTACTCGGGAAGCTGAGGCAGGAGTATTGCTTGAACATGGGAGGTAGAGGTTGCAGTGAGCCGAGATCCCGCCATTGCACTCCAGCCTGGGCAACAGAGCGAGACTCTGTCTCAGAAAAAAAAAAAAAAAAAAAACAAAAAAAAAAACCTGAGTGAATTTTAAGGAGGCCAAGAAGCCCAACAGAAGCAATGAGGCAACCAGAGATTAGCCATGGCAAACCGCCACTTACATCCCTATGATGGCAGGACAAAGGAGGCCTCTGCATTGAGGGACCCAGGGGCCTGGTCACCTGGCAGACCTGTTCACTGGGTGCCAGAAACCTAGGATTGCAGCCAGTTCTGGAAATCTTGTCCGAGGCAGAGAAGGAGAAATGGCCTGGCTTCTTCCTCCCAGCTCCCAGCTCCTGCCAGTCTCCCATTGGCTGAGACCAGCTGAAAACCTGCTGTCCAAGGGGCTAGAAGACACAGCCTATGAGAGTCAGGCCCTGCCAAGCAGAGCAGAGTGGGGCCAGGGCATGGAGTGAGTAGGAAAACAGCAGGCTTGGGGTGGACATGTCCTGTTCTAAGGACAAAATCCCTACTCCTTAGCATGGTCTTTACGGCCCAGGCTGTGGGGCCCTGCAACCCTGCCTCTCTACTCTGTGGCACCCCAGAGCCCAGCTCCTGCCTGCCTCGGGGGCTCCATGCGTGCCTCTACCTACCCTGCTTCTCACACACCTAGCTCTTCTCATCCCTACTCATCCTTCAAGCCTCAGCTTAAATGTCACTTTCTCTGAGGGGCCTGTTCTCTGCTATCTAAAATAGATCCCCCCTTCCCACGAATTTTCAACTCAGCACTCTCTTTTTTCCCTTCATGACATTTTTGCTCTTCACTTTTCCCAAACACCTAGCGCAGGGCCTGGTGCAGAACTGGTGTCGACACCTACTTGTTGAGGGAGTGAATGAGTATGGTGAGCAGCTTTCACCCAGCAGGCCAGACGGATGCTCAGCAGAGCCAGCCACGGGCCAGCTTCCCAGAGTTCCCAGGCCCCTGGGCTCCTCATGGCTTCTCTTAATGCCCCAAGAGCACAACCCTACCTGGGGTCATTCAAGAAATGCCGCCACTCCCAAGAAATGCTGGCTATAGGCCAAGGGCAGAATCACCTGGGTAGGACCTTCCCTCTCGGCTCATTCCACCCCTCACTCCCTCATTCACCCCACCCACCCACCACGGTCCAAAGGAAAGCCCTTGGATCCATCACCTCGGGAGCACCCCAAGGCCTTCTCTCTTTGCTTATATAGAATGTAACCTGGGTCAGCTTGTGGCCAGGATAATTCAGCTTTAGAAGCTCCTGGAGTCATTTGAAATCTTTGGGGTTCCTAGGGGTGCTGACTAGAGCCCTCAGGGGCCTATGGGGTCTCTTTTCTCATATAAATGGGAGGAGAGAGCAGGAAGAGAGAAAGGCAGGCGAGGGCAGCTGCCAGCTTACAGAGGAGAAAGAGGGATGGGGAGGGAGAGAGCGTGCAGGCCAGGGAAAGGTGCAACAGCCTGTAAGTAGGCCAGAAGGGTCTGGGCTGAGCCTGTGATTAGCAGCACTAATCATTTCACTAGCTCAAAATAGGTTCTCTCCTCTGAGACCAACCTAGCAGGGTCAGCCCTAGCTCCTGATTAACACAGGTTTCTGCTGTGCTGCTGTGACAGAAAATAACCCATGGGAGGGCTGGAGGCATCCAGGAGTCTAAGGTCCCCAGAGGTCATTCCCCCAGCCTCCCAGTACATCACTCCCACCCCCCAAAACAGGCACACGCTCCCGGGGTTACCGAGCCTCCTACACCCTGGTGGGGTGCCCGGCCACGGGGTTAGTTCAAGCCCAATCCCACACAGCAGAGCCCAGCCAGCAGGAGAGGTAATTGGCAGGGCTTGGGGCCAGCCCCTGGGGGATAGTGATCTGGAAGAATATCCTGTCTTCCGGATGTCACCCTCACTTATCCTCAGGGTGCTGCAACCCCCAGAGTGCTCTCCAAGAGCTGTCGCACATCTGCTCCCAGAACAGCATCCGAAGTGATTAAAACTACACAGCCTCTCCGTTCACACTCCTGTCATCTCTCAGCTGGCCACCTGTCGGGCCACCAGGCCAGACAGCCACTTTCCCTTCTCCTATAAGGACTCTTGTTCGACATGGTTGTTTGGAAAGGGGGGCCCTTGAGTGCAGAGACCCAGAATTACAGCAGCAGTTAATTGCCTCAGTAGCAGCATGGCCAAGGCAGGGGACATGTGTGCTCAGAAGCCAACTCCAGTTCTCTGCTGAAGGTTATTAGGAGGAGGCAGCACTTCAACGTCTTCATCCCATAAGGCCACATGGAAGATGACAAGTCCGCGGCCCAAGCATGGCGCAGCTTCAGATGCAGCGGTGGGCCTCTGCGGGGGCCTCAGGGCACGCCACTCTCAGCCACCTTCACCTGACGGGCACTATTAATTGGCACCTGTGAGAATGCAGTGGAAGGACCATTTCCAAAAACATGTTCCTTAACTCGGAAGCCCCACAGGCCCTCCTGCCACTCAGCCCTATCCTGCCTGGACTTGAGGCCCATGTCCAGTCCCACCTCCTTCCTAGAGCCTGTCCTGACCATACCACACAAGCTTACAGGGCCATTTATCCACCAGGAGGTAGGCTGTACCTTTAAAAATGCAGGTAGGGTAGCTAGTTATGTGCTGGAGAAATTGCAGACAGCGTCAAGCAAGTTCAAGGCAAGGACCAAATGGAGTGTCCGAATTGCCTCTGCCCCAAAGAGGTGACGAGTATGTGGTCCAGGCCTTGAGTGAGTGTGGGGGTTGATGCCTCTAATGTGCAGCTGGGGAACAGGGAGGTAGGAAAGTGCTACAGGCAGGCCCATGGTCCCAAAGGAGCCATCCACAGGCAGGTTACAAAATTCCAACAGGACCAATAAAGGAAGAGCCAGTAGGAGCCCGAGGGACTGCAGGGAGCTGCTTTATGAAGCCCTTTGGAGTGGGTTGCCCAAAAGCCAGGTCTAGAGGAGTGGCCAGGGCAAAAGAGCTGGCAATAACACCACTTCCCCATCTGTTTCTGTGGCCCCAGGGGAGGTCATCCTCTGAACCCTGAAAGGATATGCAGAGGAGACACCAAAGAGCCCAAAATGGGGTGGGCCAGAAATTGACAGGGCAGAAGACCCCAAAGCCAGGCAGAGTGGATCCTGGCTGTGGACAAGACCCAATGCCTTCTGCTCCCTTCTCCCACCCCACCCCATGGAAGTTGGACAGAGAGCATCAGCCATGCAGTCTTACCCATCTCCTGGGGATATGCTACCAGCCATAGAGCCTGGATTGGCATCTGCCCAGAGCTAGGGGTAGCTGCTTCCCAGTCCCACCCAGGCACAGCACAAGAATATCCTGGCAGCCCTTCAGGTACCCAGCAGAAAATGTGTGTCTTGTCGGGGGGGTGCGGTCCATAAGGGCTGGCTGCTCTATCTAGCTAAGCCTCCATCTCCCATGGCCTTCATGCAGCAGCGTGACTCTTGCCCCCTGAGATCACTGTTGGCAGGCTGGTCAGGCCAGCTGCTCCTACCCTCTAACAACTGCTTCAGCCAGAGAACAGCGAGGCAACTGACTGTCAGCTAGCTGCCCCAGGGCACACCACACAACCATGGGGTACAGGCATGTGTTTTTGCACACACATACACCACACACACACAAACACACACACAAATGTGTAATACAGGTCCCTGCGCTATTCCACAGCCACAACTCCCAACAATGTCTCTCCACACACTGCACAATATGTACCCTGCTGACCAGCCCTAATTTCTAGATAGTCCATCCTGACTATTTCAGGGATTTTGGTTTCCCTGTGAACTTTATCCCCAATATAAGAGCACCCTTTCAGAAAGCAACATCTCTTCACAATGGCCTCAGCTTATAGACGAGTAAATTGGATCAGGAAACTTGTCCAAAACCACAAAAGCCTTTATGTAGCCAAGCAAATATGAATGGTCCAAGCCACTCATCTGAGGCATGGCGGGGAGCAGGGGGTGCCTAACATTGAATACTGTGTCAGATCCGAAGAGCTACATCACAAATAGTGTCCAGTGTTCTTGTAGATGCAGACATAAACACACAAAATTACACTCTAAGCAGCAAAAGAGGTAAAATTAAGTCTGTCTGGAAGGTCTGGAACACCTTCACGGAACAGGTGCCATTGGAACTTAGTCCAGTGGAAGGGCCAGTATGCAGGAAGGACCTCCCATGCAGCAAACGTGATGGCAGACTGGAGTGCCTTCGTGAACCAGGTTTCATGGAAGACAACTTTTCCACAGTCCACGGTTAGGGGCCAGATGGTTTTGGGATGAGACTATTCCACTTCAGATCATCAGGCATTAGTTAGATTCTCAAAAGAAATATGCAACCGGCCAGGTGCAGTGGCTCACACCTATAATCCCAGCACTTTGGGAGGTGGAGGTGAGCGGATCATTTGAGGTCAGGAGTTCAAGACCAGCCTGGCCAAGACGGTGAAACGCGGCTCTACTAAAAATACAAAAAAATGAGCCAGGTGTGGCGGCATGTGTCTGTAATCCTAGCTACTCAGGAGGCTGAGGCAAGAGCATTGCTTGAACCCAGGAGGCAGAGGTTGTAGTGAACCGAGATCGCACCACTGCACTCCGGTCTGGGTGACACAGCAATACTCCATCTCAAAAAAAAAAAAAAAGAAAGAAAGAAAGAAAGGAAAAAAGAAAGCAAGAAACATGCAACCTAGATCTGTCACATGTGCAGGTCATAGTACGGTTCATGCTCCTATGAGAATCTAAAAGCGCTGCTGATCTGACAGGAGGCAGAACTCAGGGGGTAATACGAGTGCTAGAAATGCGTTTAAATACAGACAAAGCTTCGCTTGCTTGCCCTTGCTCACCTCCTGCCGTGCAGCCCAGTTCCTAACAGACCGTGGTCCAGTACCTGTCCATGGCCAGGGGTGTTGGGACCCTTGTCTTAGTGAATCTTCGCATCATTCCCATGAGGTGGGTGCTTTCCTCATTTCAACTTCACAGATGAGGACAGGAAGCCTTAGGGTGTGTAACCCAAGTCACGTTGCTAGGAGTAGACCAGGATTTGAACCTAGTCAGGGTGACACCAGCACCAGCACTCTCGGTTGCCACATTGTTTTGCAGCCCAGAATGGGAAGCAAGAGCATTGCAGGAACAGCTGCCAGGTGGGAAACACAGGGAAGGGTCTTGAGGCAGAGGCAAGACACGTGCAAAGGCCAAGAGTATGCACATCATGGTGTCCTTGGGGACCTGCAAGTAGGCCAAGCATGGCAAGGGCAGAAATTGTCACTCAAGAGGCAGGTGGCATCAGGTGATGGGGGCCTTGCAGGCTAGGAAATCTGGACTCAGACCTGTATTTAATAGAGAGGAATTTAAGGAATTTAAGCAGGCAAGTAATATGGAAAATTTTGCATCTTGGGACGGTCAGCTATGGATTAACAGCAGGCAAGGTTAGAAACAGGGAAATTAATGAAAAGCTTATAGCCATGAAAAAAGACAGTTACTCTACAATCAGATATAGGGAAAGAAAGTAATGTGAAGGAGTCTAAGATAACTCCTAGGGGCTGGCCCACAGAAGGAGGGGCAGGTTGAAGGAGGGCAATAATGTGAGTCCAGATTGCATGGGAGAAGATTCAGGTGGAGCTATCTAGCCGCAAGTTCAATATAAGGTGTGTGGTGCAGGAGAGAGCTCTGGCCAGTAAAGATGTGTATGAATGGGTGGATGTGAAGTCATGGAGAGCCTTGGTCTGGTGCAGGAAGAATAAGAAGAAAGGGAAAGAGGACCCTAGGAAAGGAAGCTGAGAGATTACAGATGTGTACTTGCTGGGCAGAAGAAGAGGAACCAGCAAAGACACTGGGAGATGCCAGTCAGGGAGCTCAAGGGAGAACCAAGACAGAGAAATGGCTCAGGTCTACAAGGTTTTATGAAAAGAGGAGTGGCTGACTGGTTAATGCCCTGGGAAAGTCAAGTGAGTTGTGGGCTGCAAAAGGACACATTAGGAAATGAGCAGAACCAAGGCAGAGAAATGGTTCAGGTCTACAGGGTTTTAAAGAGAAGAAGAATGGTTGATTAGTTAATGCCTCAGGAAAGTAAGGTGAGGTATGGGCTGCAAATGGACACATCAGGGGTCACTGGCGGCTTTTGTCATTAGAATAGCAGCTTAAGGAGGAAACGAGATAAAGTTGAAGATGATCTTCAAGGAACTTTCATTAAAAGGAAGAACAAGATGTTAGCATGGTTGAAGGAGAAATACTTTTATGTAAGTTTTAAATTACTTAGTGATGGATACATGTGACAGAATATGTGTAAAGTACACAAGAATGCTTCACTTAACCTAAGAGCTTCACTTAACCTAAGAACAAGAACATCTCCAGGACAGCAGTTCCATACTCCATCATCTCTTTAGTAATTGTCCTCCAGGAAGAGCTTTTGAAGATGGGCTGAGCTGAAGCATGTTCAAGGACTATGAGGAAGGAACAGTAAAGTGGGAAGATCTTGTGGAGTGCCTGAAGGAAGAAGAAGAATAGGATAGGCTGTGAGTACAGGAGAGAAGAGTGAACAAAAAAAATCATTCCTTGCCCTGAGCCAGGAGAAGAGGCGTGCGAATTGAAGTACATTTGGATGAGTTGAGAGAGAAAGAAAATAGGAAGCTGAGACTGCACTTTTCAGATGACCCGCATCTGTTCTTCAATAGGATGATGATGACGATGATAAATGAGTCAGTAATGATGTTAGGACCTTGAGGGGGATAAGCTGACCAGAGATTCTTGCCAAGAATCTTGCCAAGCAGCACCAAGGGCCTGCCTGATGGATCTGTAATGGCTCCTCCCACCCAATTATGTCATCTCCAGTGGTTCTCAACAAACCCGATCAGTAGAGCAATTGACAGAGAGCTGGACGAATCCAAGGTGCACAACTTATCTGGGTGGGTCTGGTCCAACTAGAACAAATACAGATTGATAAAACAGCTTGTGAGAATTGGGTTGCACAATGCACGCTAGGATATTGGCTACCTAGAGAAAAATAGGAAAGGCAATGGGGCTGGCCTGGGGGCAAGGGAAGCATCAAGGGAAATGTATCTCTAAATAAGGTAGGAGAACAGATGACAGTAAGGCACTGAGGTAAGTGTCAAATGAGCACTGTAAAGTGCTAACTGAGTTTGCATCTGGCTGTGACACCTATCAGCTATGTGGCCTTGGGCAGGTTTTTAACATCTTTGAACCCCCATGAACTTATTCATAATAATTCCTCTCTCAAGGGGTTGTCACCGTAAGCTCAAAGGAGGGAGCTGTGAAAGTTCATTGTAAGCTGTGTGCAAATGTCAGCAGTGATGAATCAGGCAAGCGGGTCAAGACAGTCTGCAGGTTTCCGGCAGGACCGGGACTCAGTAAGTCATTCCTCCCTGTCCTTTTCCTTTACTCTGCCCTTGTCCTTCCCGAATCTCATTTTGTTGGTTTCTGGCCAATCTTTAAAACCTACTGGAGTCAATTTGAATTCTAATCTGATCCTCCAAGGTGCCCCTCCAGCCTCAGCTGGGTGTCATCTATGAAATTAATGAGCGTGCTCTCTGTTTCATCATCTAGTTCCTTGCTGGAAACATCAAATAGCCCAGGGCTCCAGACTTTGAATTGCTCCAAATGGCCTCTCACGAGTCTCTAGTTTTTTTTATTGTTTGGAGACATACACTGGGAAGCCAAACACTCCCTCTCTTGGATTTTAGCCACGACCCCACCACCACCATCACCACCATTCTCACCTGCAAATGTGGCCTTTCCATGAGGCACCAAAAAAAGACATCCTATAGTTTGCAATCAAAATAAGGCTGTCTGCACTTCCCTGAAGATCACACAGCTTCTACCTCCTGAAGCATTCTTTAGGAGGCCCTGGACTTACTGCCTGGACTGTGGCTCCTGCCAGCGCCCCTGCCCCAGGGGTGTCATCCACCCAGTCCATGATGTTTAGTGTACATCTCAGTCCATTTGGGCTGCTATGACAAAATACTTCCCACTGCGTAATTTATAAACAACAGAAATTTATTGCTCACAGTTCTGGAGGCTGGGAAATCAAGACTAAAGTGCTGATTCTCCTGCCAGAGGAAGGCCTCTACAGATGATGCCTTCTATGTATCCTCACATGGTGGAAGAGACAAATAGCTGCCTCGGGCCTCTTTTAAGAGGGCACTAATCCCATTATGACAACAGAGCCTCCATGACCTAATCACATCCCAAAGACTCCAAGATTGTATGGGGGATTAGGTTTCAACATATGAATTTTGGGGAACAACAAGGCTCAGACCATAGTAATGCATCAGCAATAATTTACCACTGAGGAAGAATTCTTGGGGCATCACTTCAGAATGTGTTGAACATAAATGAGTCCCACTGATCTGCCTGCCCTCTGCCAGTTCTAAGATCCAGGTCCTGAAGGCAGCACACTTCTCCCACCCCCAGCATCTCTCTTTCCTCAACCTTCCTGTACGTGATTTTTGAAGGACAACACCCAGGACTCATTCCTTTTTTATTGGCTACTTATGAAGTGCTAGCCTCAGTCATCGGCACACAGCCATTAACAAAGGAAACATGATCTCCTCTGTCCCTATGATACTTCAGTCCAAACTCTGCCCTGCTCTCTGTCTCCCATGATGTCTCAAAATAGTCATTTCCCCCAGCCCCCCCAGATCCTATTTGACAAATTCTACACTGATTCTTCCCCCACATGTTGGGGGAAAGTCACCTTCCACAGTTGATCTGTTCAAATTCCGGCTCCTGGCTCATGCTTAGTTTTCCGCATGATCTTTGTCACCTTTTTGATTCCTTTGTGTGTCTCACCGTCTCTCTATCCTGTGCCTAAGCAGGCATCCCTTCTTTTACAGCTGCGACCCTCTGTAGGAAGGTTGAGCCCTAACCACCCCTACTTCTACTCTCCCCTCTGTCCCCTTCTTGCTCACCTTCTGCTAATGGGTTGGCCAACATTAACGTCCATTTGCAAAGCAGCTACTCTGGACCACTTGTCTTTGGCCCCACAGGGATCTGGCTTTGTCATTTCTATAATTGGGGAGGAGGTTTGCCATGAAATTCTGGTGCTTTCCTGACTCCTACCTAGACAGACCCAGGTTTTTTACAGGGGAGGTTGGTGAGCACATCCCAGAATTTCCATCCTGAGGAATGAGACTCAGCGCTTTTGGATCTATATGCTCAACTATCACTCAAAAGTCTTGGCTAGAGCTGTGCCTGACACAGTGCTAGGCACCAAGAATCCAGAGATGATTAAGACACACTATATTGTGTGAGGGTAAAAGAAAGGATTTCTTTTTTTTTTTTTTTTAATTGAGGTTATTGGAATGTTTCAGAGTTGACATGTAGAGACAAAAAAACAAATGGGGAAACTATAAGCAATGATATTTGTTTTAACTTAGCAATCTGTCACTTCTGCAGATAAATATTTTTTACTTACTCTGCCAGTCTCACTGAGCAGCCGAGACACATGTGTGTGTGCAGGTGTCTGACATAGCTGACTTCATCTTGCTTCTAACCTCCAAGCTGTCCTTGGTCATTCCTGGGCATAGGCCAAGCTAACTTTGGGAGGAATTTGGTTTACAGTTTAACCTTAAAGCAAGGATAATAATAGCCCTTCCCAAAACTAAACCATTTTTGTAAAACTAATGAAAGGCCACAAGTTAGGATTACGACAGGAGCCTGAATTCTACTAAGATGTAGGCATAGTTAAGCAATAATCAGTCATTGTTCCAAAGGTCTTTATTCCCCAATTACTCCTGTAAATGACATCACTGTTGTGGAACCTAAGGCTAGCCTTTTGAGATATTTGTTCAGACTTTTAGTTTTTTTTTGTTTGGTTTGGTTTTTTGTTTGTTTTGAGACAGCGTTTCACTCTTGTCACCCAGGCTGGAGTTCAGTGGCGTGATCGGCAACCTCCACCTCCCAGGTTCAAGTGATTCTCCTGCCTCAGCCTCCCAAGTAGCTGGGATTACAGGCATCTGCCAGCATGCCTGGCTAATTTTTTGTATTTTTAGTAGAGACGGGGTTTTGCCATGTTGGGCAGGCTAGTCTCAAACTTCTCACCTCGTGATCTGCCCGCCTCAGCCTTCCAAAGTGCTGGGATTACAGATATGAGCCACTGCCCTCAGCCAGACTTTTACATTTCTGACAACCTGCTGACTCCACTCAGATCTGTGACTCATGACTCAATGAGTCTAGTTGTGTGCTCCCACTCAGAAGCTGACTCTGTGCACAAGAACCATTTTCCATACACTCATGATTTCAGCCCCAACCAATCAACATTCTCCACTCCCCAGCGTCCCTTCCACCAAACTATCCTTGAAAAATTCTCACCTTTGAGGAGACTGATTTGAGTAATAACTCCATCTCCTGTGTGGGCAGCCTCACATTAGTAATACTCTTTCTCTACTGCAATAGCACAATTTCAGTGAACTGGTGTTGTCTGTGCAGTGGGCAGGAAAAACCCATCAGGTAATTACACAAGTGTATGTCAGCCACGGAAGAAGGGGTTGGTGTGAGAGTTTCCTCTTTAACAATAGAAAAGCCAAAGAGGGAAGAACTCAAAGGGTAAAGAGCAACGTCAGAGACCTCTGCTGGTCCCACCTTCAGCACCTCCCTCTCTGTTTTACCGCCATCTAACCAAGAGCCTAAAGAAGACCTCGTCAGTTACACCTTCTGAGCACCTCCTATGTCTTCTCTCTACATTGCTGTCACTCCCTAACACAGATCCTGTCATCTCCCATCTTGCCAACTGTAGCTGTCACCCAACTGGTCTCCCAGCCTCCAACTTGACTTTTCCAGATGATTCTCCCCACAGCAGCCATAGCATCCTTTCTAAAGCACAAATAATCCTTTCTCTTCCTTAGTAGCTCCCCAAGTGCCCTTTGCCTAGAAAAGCTCCTAAAGTCTGCCATATATGGCCCCCTGCTGATGGCTTCAGCCTCATATCTCACCACTCCCTCCCCAAACCCAGATGGGATGTCCCAGCCATGCTGTGTTGCTCTCCCCTGCCTCCATGTCCCCACGCTGTCTACATGCTCCTATTTCCTGAAACATCTTGGCCCTTCCCACCCTCTCACCTCCTCTTTGCATGGCTGATCCATAGTTAATATCAAGATCTCAACCTGGGCTCCCCTTCCTCTTTCCTGGCCCCAGTCTAGGTTGGGTACATGCCTTTTACATCACAGGATATCCTGATTACCGGTTTGATCATCTGATTCTCAGTAGATCGTAGGCTCAGAGAAGGCAGAAACCACTCCTGTCTTGGAGACTGTTGCATCTGCTGCTCTAAATCAGTACTTGTTGAGTTAACAGTGCTTGATATTTATTGAACAACTGAATACACTGTGATTCCTTACTAAGGCTCCACATTCAGCATTGCTGTCTCAACTAAAATGAAGCATTTTGGTGGTTTCTCCTGAAAAATAGATAAAGTCCCAAACTACCAAAGGTAGAGAGGACTTTAAAAGTCATCAACCTCAAATCTCAGGTGTCAGCTGAACAAATTGAGTACCAAATGGAGTGACAAAGGGAGAAGTGAATCACTTGTAGCTGTGAGGAAAATGGCCATGAACATTGCTGTAACGTTATCTGTAGTGATTAGTGGTACCTGCCCCCACCCTAAACAATCCAGCCTCCAAAGAGCCTTATCTGTTACCATTGCAAAGCACATTCCCACCCATTTTCTCATTTGAGCCACACAACAATTCTACAACATTGATTGGAAAGGTGATATCAATGCCCCCATTGTACTGATCAGGGAATTGAGGCTTAAAGAGCCCAAGTCACAAAAGTCACAACTCCCAGGGATAGAGGAAGGTCCCTCTGAATCCAGACTTCACATTCATCCCCTGTCACCACACAGAATCTGGCTCTGTTCCATCTCTCCACAATAGGATTGGAAGCCAGCAAGGAGCAGGACGATGCAGTCATGGCCATGTTGCCCGGCAGCACGTCCCCATCATGCTGGAGATTGCCCAGCAGGTCCACAGCATGAAAGACAAAGACTCTCCTGTTTGTAGCTGGGGCTGGCCCTACGCTGTGCCCAGAGCTGCCCGGGAGAGGGGCAGGCAGCAGCTCTCAAACTTGCCAGCATTCAGCTAGATGCTAGACTTTATTTAAGAAAATTATTTTTCACCCAGTCTCACAGGCAATGGACTATGCCCTGACTTTTTAAAATGAAACTGGGAAGCTCAAGCTGACCTGACACATCCCTCCAGTTTCCCTGTGCACACTTAAACATTCTGCCAAAACTAATAACTTTATTCCTAAAACCTTCAATTCACGTAGAGCAAGCAGTGTCTTCCCATGCTGTACAGCGCATGCACTTGAGTCTTTATATTACCCAGAGGAATGAGCTGCTATTATGAAATCATTAAATTAATAACTTGGTAATATAGGCAGATATATAAAACAATCTGTTCATAGAACAAAAGAAATTACTATGTTCCAAACATTCATAATTTAATTTAACAGAGAATTAAAGTAGCATACATAATTTTAGCCTCAAAATGTCAATAGAATTATGTAAATACAGCACCGAGTCCCATGGCTGTGTGTGTGTGTGTGTGCGTGCGTGCACGCGCGCACACGTGCACATGTGTAGTTGTGGGTGTGAACAGAGGGCGGAGTGCAGGCTTGACTCTTCCCTCCTGTAGGCCTCTCTTCTTCACAACAGAGAAACAATTGACAGGAAGAGATGAGATGCCCAGCTTTTAATTAAGAATTTATTAAACATTCAGAGAGCTGTAGAGAAAAGCAGCAAGCAAGGCATGCTGCTTGCTACCAGGATTAGGTGCTGAGCAAACAGAAAGAGTCACAGAGGGAAGGGATCCCACAGGGTTCCAGCAGGGCTCCTTGGGGAAATGCAAGCATCAGAAGCCCCTGGGTCTGGACCATAGAACCCAAGAAGCTCTAAGGGATTTTACAAGTATGGAGATGAGACAATGGAGTGGAGAGCTGCTGGCTAGTGTGACCTTATCTTGATGGAACAAGAAGGACAAGGGAACTATCCGCCCATCCCAGCATGCGGCAAGAGCTAGCCTTGTCTGAGGGTGGGTAAAGGAGTGAAACAATCAGGCAGGGCCCTGTCTCATTTCAGTCAACTCTACAAACCACCTGCCTCCTGTGATGCAAAGCAGATGCAGCCAGATGCAATTCTGTGCCAGGGATGAGTCACTTCATTGCAGAAGTTTTTGACTCCCCCTCCATGGAAGCTGGGCACTGGTTCCTATTAAAGCAGGAAGAGTACAAAGGGCATCCTATGTCAGCAGACTTTGCCGCCACCCCTACCTTTTCCTGCTTCTGGGGTACTGCATCAATTGCTGCTGTCATGATTGTTTTTCTAAGGGCAATGGGTATACTAGTCTTATGCACTTTCCACATTGGAAGAAACTCGAGAAGTCTAAGTTACCCCTTTAAAAAAATGCATGCATGCATTCATAGACAAAGAATTCAGCATGTAATTTCAAGGGACTCATGTAGTGCATTGATGAACCCAATGTTAAAAATCACTGGTTCAGCTGAAGACACTTAGCATGGAACTGCCTGTATGAAGAGCAATGTATGTCTGGTGCCAAGGATATAAGATAAACAAGCAAGGCAAGAGTTAACAGAGGGCTTCCTGGAGGAAGGGGAGCAGGGAACTTGAGCTTGAAGAAGATAGGAGGAGAAGAGATGGAGCAAAGGTGAAACAGCAGGCGTGCATAAGGGATGGTGAGTATTCCTGTAGGGGAGCACTAAAAGCAGGAAGAAGGCATTCTATAGGGAAAATCTCTAATAACAAAAAGTTTTGAAACCAAAGCATAGAAAGCTGTTATCCTCTTAGAAATGGTGATTTTCTATATATTCATTCTGTTATGCATGAATAATAAACTAGAGGAGGAAAGATTTGGGCCAGGTAATCCAGTAGGAAAACCATTATAGTGGTTTAAGGATGTGGGGAGCTGCAAAGAGACTACAATACTATAAATATGCATGGGAAGGAGGAGGCAAGGAGACATAATGTTTGGCTACTCTGAGAGGACATCTGAATTGCCGGTGGATTCATCTGCACAGGCTAATTGCTATAACAAACGACTACAAATCTAAGTAGCTCAACACAGTAAAGGTTTATTTCTCACTCGTATCACAGAACAATGTGAGTGAATAGAGGGGCTTGATCCATGCAGTCATTCAGGGCCCAGACTCCTGCCTTGTGGCTCCAACACAGTTCACATAGTCCTCCGTGAGATCCTCTGCAGATGGCCAGAAGATGAGAGTAGATGGACAGCATGGAAGGTTGCATACAAGCTTCCGCTGCAGGCCAGAAGATAACAAATACCACTTCTGCCTGTATTTTCCTAGCCAAAACTCATTCATCTAACTGCTAGAAGACTGGGATAGATAGCCTGGCTGCCCAGGAGGATAAAGGAAAGTTTCCCAGTTTCTATAACTGATTAGGAGGGAAAGGGACAGGAAGTCAAGAATGCCTATTCCCAGTCCAGGGGACTAAAAGATTGATGGGAACATTGATACAAAATAGGGAAATTTAGAGGGGAAGGTATAAGGATTGCAAGTTTGGCATTGTATATCCCTGTCTAGTATTTACAATAACCCAAGAGAGTTATAAAATAGATTTTGCTAAGACGTTAGTCATACCATTATCCCGGAAGCTTGGCATCACAATTTGACTCTCATGTGATATAGGAAATGATGTGATTAGGTATAACACCAAAAACAGAGGCAATAAAACAACAACAAAAAAATAGGTAATATAGAGGATATCATCAAAATTAAAAACTTTTGTGCATCAAAAGACACTATCAAGAGAGTGAAAAGGCAACCCACAGAATGGGAGAATGAGAGAAAATATTTTACACATAGCATAAGGGATTAATATCCAGAATACATAAAGAACTCCTAAACTCTACAACAACAACAAAAATCCACACAACCCAATTTAAAAACAGGCAAAGAATGTTGAGTTCAACATTTATCCAAAGACATACAAATAGCCAGTAAGCACATGAAAAGATGCATAACATCACTAATCATTACAGAAATGTAAATCAAAACTACAATGAGGCAGGCAAGGTGGCCCATGCCTGTATCCCAGCACTTTGAGAGGCTGAGGTTGGCGGATCACGAGGTCAAGAGATCAAGATCATCTTGGCCAGCATGGCAAAACCCTATCTCTACTAAAAATACAAAAAGTAGCTGGGCATGGTGGTGTGTACCTGTAGTCCCAGCTACTTGGAAGGGTGAGGCAGGAGAATCACTTGAACCCGGGAGGAGGAGGTTACATTGAGTCAAGATTGCTCCACTGTACACTAGCCTGGCGACAGAGTGAGACTCAGTCTCAAAAAAAAAAAAAAAAAAAAAAAAAAAAAAAAAAAAAAACTACAAAGCGATATCACTTAACATCCACTAGAATGGCTATTATCAACAACAACAAAGAAAGAAACAGAAAATAACAAGCATGGGCAAGGATATGGAGAATTCAGAACCCTTGTGCATTGTTGGTGGGAATGTAACATGGTGCAGCTGCTGTAGAAAAGAGTATGGCTGCTTCTCAAACAAATTAAACACTGTCTTAACAAATAATCCAGCAATTCCACTTCTGGGTGTATACACAAAAAAATTGAAAGTAGGGACTTGAACAGACATTTGTACACAAATGTTCACAGCAGCATTATTTACAATAGGCAAGAGGTAGAAGAAAGCCAAGTGTGTGTCAGAGGAATGGATAAACAAAATATGGTTTATACACACAACAGAATACTATTTAGGTTTAAAAGGAAGAATATTTGGACAAATTTGACAACATGGATGATTCTTGAAAACGTTAAGCTATATGAAATAAGCCAGTTACAAAAGGACAATTATTGTCTGATTCCACTTATGTGAGGCACATAGAGTAGTCAAATGTATAGACAGAAAGTGGAACAATGGTATCAGGGGCTGTGGGGAGGAAAGAATGGGGAGTGATTGTTGATTGGGCACAGAGTTTTTTAATTTGGGAGACAAAAGAGCTCCAGAGGTGGACGGTGGTGATGGTTGCACAACCATGTGAATGCACTTAATGCCACTGAACTGTACAATCAGAAATAGTTAAAACTAGTGTAAGTGTATGTTAACTGTATTTTACCGTAATAAAAGAACTGATGTGGGTAAGTCCATCTCCATAAGAATGCACAATATATGGAGAATACCTGCTCAAACACAATTAGCTAATGGGATGCTCTCTGAACCCTCTCAATGACATATCTGCTGCACAGTAAATCTGTCATTGTATCAGTTCTTCATCCCAACCCTTCTTCTCCTGAGTCCTTCATCTCTGTTGATATGTAGTCATTCTCCCAGGATCCGGTTAGAAACCTTGACCTTATCTTGGCTTCCCCCAAGACCTGGCCCTTCCCTGTAAACCTCGAGGGCAACAGTCAAATCTCTCAAGTCACCCTCCCCTTTTCTCTCATGTCCCCACACATTGCTTTCTTTTTGGCTTCCCAAAACCTTAGCTCACTGACCCTCACACTGACAGTCCAAACAGCCTCCCCACAAGACCCCTGCCTCTATGTCTCATCCAGGCTTCCTCTCACCATGGAGTCATCTTCCTACGCTCAGGGCAAGGTCTGGTTTTGTTACTGGAAAGGGGTTCTGATCCAGATCCCAAGAGAGGGTTCTTGGATCTTATGCTAGAAAGAATTCTGGGCAAGTCCACAGAGTAAAGTGAAAGCAAGTTGATGAGGAAAGTAAAGGAATAAAAGAATGGCTATTCCATAGGCAGAGCAGCCACAGGGCTTCCGTTTGGCTATTTTTATGGGTATTTCTTGATTACATGCTAACAAGGGGTGGCTTGTTCACGAGTAGGAAAGGGGAAGGAATTCCTAATACAGAGGGTTTCTGCCTTCCTTTTAGAGTATAGGTCCCCAACATTTCTGACACCAGGGACGGGTTTCATGGGTTGGTGGGGGGCAGGGAGGGTGAATAGTTTCATTCTGAAACTATTCCACCTTAGATCATCAGGCATTAGTTAGATTCCCATAAAGAGTGAGCAATCTAGATCCTTCAAATGTGCCATTCACAATTGAGTTTGCATTCCTATGAGAATCTAGTGCTGCGGCTGATCTGACAGCAGGCAGAGCTCACCTGCCACTCACCACCTGCTGTGCGGCCCATTCCAAACAGACTGTGGACTGGTACTGGGCCTTGGCCCGGTGGTTGGGGACCCCTGTTTTAGACCATTTAGAGTAACTTCCAGATGTTGCCATAGCATTTGTAAACTGTCATGGCACTGGTGGGAGTGTCTTCTAGCATGCTAATTCATTATAATTAGCAGATAATGAGCAGTGAGAACAACCAGAGATCACTTTTGTCGCCATCTTGGTTTGGGTGAATTTTGGCTAGCTTCTTTACCACATCCTTTTGTTATCAGTGGGGTCTTTGTGGCCTGTATCTTATGACCGTCTATCTCAACCTGTGACTAAGAATGCCTAACCTCCTGGGAATGCAGCGAGCAGGTCTCAGCCTTGTTTTATCCAGCTCCTGTACAAGATGGAGTTGCTCTGGTTCAAATGTCTCTGACAATTTGACTCTTAGGTAGATGCTGTGCAAAACATTGTACAATCGTTAGTGTTAGATGAGAGTCATCGTTAGATGAGAGTCATCTAGCCCTCACCCTTTGCAGAGGTGCTTCCACTGTGCTGCTCACAAAGAAGCAAAATGAGGATTGGAGAGTTCCACCCATCATCTCAAGGTGCCAGAGCTGGTAAATGACAAAGCTCGGATTCCCACGGAGGCCACTGAACATCCACCAGTAATCTCAGCTAGCAGCAGCTCAGGGATATCATGTGCCTGGTATGTTTCTAAGTGCTCTACTCACAACAGTTCCTAAAAACCTCACAACTCTATGAGTAGGCAACTAGGGTAACTCTTCATCTAGTTATTCAGTTTTATCCTTTATAATAAGGTAAATAGGAATAAATTGTTTTCTTGAGTTTTGTGAACTTATAGCGAATTATGAAACCTGAGCATGGGGCTGTGGAAACCTCTGATTTACTGCCAGTTGGTCAAAAGTGCAAGTCACGGGGATCTGTGATTGGTGTCTAAAATGGGGGTCCTTCTTGGACTTGTTACCAAACAAAACCTGGGTCTGCTCACCTAGCATATTAAAGCCAAATATTTACACTGAGGTTTTGTAGCCAGAGAAACGGGGGCATTTATTTGCAGGCTGCCAAGCAAGGAGAATCGAGCAGCTCACTTTTTTATTTTTCTTTATTTTTTATTTTTTTTGAGTCAGGATCTTACTTTGTCACGCAGGCTGGAGTGCAGTGGTACAATCATAGTTTACTGCAAACTCCAGTTCCTGGACTCAAGAAATCCTGTGCCTTGGCCTCCCAAAGTGCTCAGATTACAGGTGTGAGCCACCCTGCCGAGCCAGGCAGCTCACATTTAAGATTCAATCTCCCCAATGGCTTACAAGCAAGTGTTTTTAAGGGCAGGGGTAAATTTCAAGAAAGCAGAAGTTACAAGCAAAATTGTAAATTAATACATAGAGGTTAGACACTGCTGTGGCCTTAAAAGGCAGGGTATCTTGAAGCAGGGGCTTACAGGTTATAGGTGGATTTAAGGATTCTCTGATCTATGATTTGTCAAGAAAGCAAAGTTTTGTCTAAAAACTTAGGGCTAATAGAAGGGAATGCTAAGGTCTGGCCTGTGGGCATGACTCTCTCTAGGCCCTTCAGAAGGAAATTTAGAACTTAGAATGGCAGTCAGAGTTCAGTCCTGTGTTTTCCCTAATCTAAGGTTAATGTGCCAACAAATGGTCTTTTCTATTTGGTGGGTTTTGGTGGTGGGGGGTTGTTCTGTTTTTTTGACACTGAGTCTCATTCTGTGACCCACGCTGGAATGCAGTGGCACCATCTTGGCTCACTGCAACCTCCACCTCCCAAGTTCAAGCAATTCTCCTGTCTCACCCTCCAGAGTAGCTGGGATTACAGGTGCACCCCACCACGCCCAGGTAAGTTTTGTATTTTTAGTAGAGACAGGATTTCACCATGTTGGCCAGGCTGGTCTCAAACTCCTGACCTCAAGCAATCCATCCACCTTGGCCTCCCAGAATTCTGGGATTACAGGTGTGAGCCATTGTGCCCAGCCCAGTGGAGTCCAGGTTATTTAAACACAGGGACCTATGTTAGGGTGCTGCCTTTTGTTTTCATAGAAGACAAAATCCTCGAGCTTTCTTAGCTATTAGTTTATGCCATTATTATCTTCTTTCTTATCAAGTTACTCACTTACTTTTTAAGGATAGTAAGGTGCCCAAAATTTTTCTTGAAGAAACTCAATAATTTCCTTTATTTCTATGTTTGAGGGACCTGGCAGCCCCCCAAAAGGAGTCCCTGCTCCATCTTAGACTGATCCCTTAACCTGTGGGGACTGCACTAATTCCAGGTAGTGAATGTCAGAATCAAATTGACTCTTTGGACACCCAGGTAGTGTCTGGAGAATTGGTTATTGGTAGGATACACCCCACACACTTGGTGTCAGAAGTGTTGTGAATGGAGGGAAAGTTTTCACTTAGATGCCCACCCTGATATCCAAGACTCCTTTAGAATTCATTCATTAAACCAAATGTATCAAGTACTCTCTGCAGCCAGGCTCTGTGTTAAGTCCTGGGATACACTGGTAACATAGTTCCCACCCTTCAAACAGTGTCAAGCAAGTGCTATTTTTTGCTCTTAGTCAATGGCTCCTTGGATTATCATGAACAATTTATAAGTCTTTGTCACTACATCATGGGCTCCCAGAGGTCAAGATGACATCTTGTTAAATCTGTGATCCTTTCCTCGTACCTTGATCTTCGTAGATAAAAAAAGTATTCAACGAATCAATGTTTGAATGACTCAGTGGGCCCCACTGAACTACAAATCTCATGAAATAAAACTTAGCCTCCAGCGAGGCATCATGAGCTGGAGGAATTGCCTTTCTGCACAACTGGCCTCTGCATAGTCTCCTAGATTTGCTGCCTTAGTTTTCCTACTGTTCATTTGCATAGCAGTCAACATTTTACATAATATTTTCACATCCATCTTCTCACTTGATTCTCTATGGTTGGGAAATATAATCTTTTGCATTGGATTGAAATTAATTTTCTATATGTTTCATAAGCATATTTTGATTGCCTCTGATTAAGTTGTCAAATCAAAGACTTCTGAAATTAAACACAATATCCCTAGAGTAGTCATCTGGAGTGAGAGTGCCTGGGATCAACGTGTCTTGAAGCTGAATCTGCATCTGTGAAAAGGGAGCACCAACCTCCTAGCGCCCTCCTTAGGTCTAAGGTAGACAATGGGTACACACAGAACCTGGCCCAGAGTACACTCAATAAAGATGATAAAGGTAAGCTGCCTCTTTACTAATCAAGCAGCAAGGCAAGAGCTATGTTGCTGAACAGATCAGGATACTGAGGCCCGAAGAATCTAAGTTAAGTGACTTTCCCAAGTCCACAGAGTGAATTTCCCTTAAAACCAAACATGAAGGTTATTCTTAGGCCTTCAGTCTTCCCTACAAGCATAACTCCTCATGGAATCCTGCCCATTTCCCACCCGGATCCTAATTCAAGCTCTAGACTACCCTTCCAGGTTCAAAAACTTACCGCTTCCTAGATCTGAGCGATTCAATCACAAGTTCTAGTTCAACAGTCCAATTTGAAAGACATGATGTTTTCCACTGGTTTGCAATTAATTTGCTGTAATTCACATCAGTGTATTTTGATTGCTTTTGATTAAGTTTAACAAACTAAAGAAGTTTGCTGAAATTAAACATTGAACTACACAATCCTTTTGCTGATGCACCTTGTGCATAATTATCAGCCTTGTCATTCTTGCCAAATATATCCATTATGTGGCAGCCCCTGTGCCTGGGTAGTGGTAATTAATATAGAATCCCAAAATCAATTACAGAGAAATCCTCTAAAATCAAGGGAAGCTCATTTGCATAACTTCTAAAACACATGAATGAATTTTTTTGAAACCGGGATGAAAAAAAAATGGGCCTTTACAGGTCAGGGTTTCTTTATAAAAATAAATAAATAAAACTGGCTGTGCATACTTAATATTGGGTTTGGTTTCATAGAAAAATAGGTCTTTGGTGGAAAGTATGAATAAACAGGTAAATAGCTCTTTGGAGCTGTCACTTTACAGTAAGCCTCACCAATATTAACGGCCAATAATTAACCGCCCAAACAACTAATGTGCTGACAAAAGTTCACAGGCAGCTTTGTAGCATTGCTGAAAATGACAATTAAAGTTAATATCATTTTATTAAAATGTTGGAAAATCATTTCAATATTTTTATAAGGGGAATAAAAAGACCTCCCCATGCCTCCAATTGTTTGTTTGTTTTCATCTAGGGAAATAGAGGGGAAAACCCAGTGTCGGAACACAGTAGCCCTGCTGTAAAACTCTCTCTGCTGCTTAGAAGCTGAGTACTCTGGGCACAGGACCTAATCTGCTGAAGCTCCATGTTCTCATTGAACAATAGGGTGAGCTGGCGCTATGCCCAGCTCATTATGAGGGTGGAAGACAGCGAGCATGTGAAAACATCAGGGCAGGGCCAGGTGCGAGCTGAGCACCCAGCTAGTGCTCCTGCCCTGTGGTGCTCAGTCCCTCTAACTGCACCTCCTCTCCGTGCACATCAATTATTCATGATAATAATAAGAAACAGAATAACTAATATTTATCAAGAGCTTATCAGACCCTGTGCTAAGCACTTTTCTTGCATTATCACTTTTAATCCTCCCAATAACCCTACAAGAAAGTTACTGTAAGTATCATCATTTTCTAAAAGTTTAAACAACTTTTCAAATGAGGAAACAAACCCCCAGAGAGAGCAGCCAGCTAAGTGACAAAGCAGGTTTCTAAACACACGGGCTCGTGTATTTATTTATTGTATTACGTGGTGGCCCAGGGGGACGGATTTCCAATCTGGACGTGCATGGATGAGCTTTGGGAGGCAACAAAATCTCTGGAACTATATAGAAAAGTATTAGTATCTGTGCATTTTGTGGGGAAGTGTGCAAAAACATTCGTCTGCTTCTACAAGGAGTTCTTGACCCTCAAAAGGTTAAGAGGTCTGGTACTCAAATGTTTTCCATTGAACCAGACCCCGTGGCCCAGACTGTTTTGCTATTTGAATTGTGGTCCAGGGACCAGAAGCATCAGCATCACCTGGGAGCAAAGGCAAATCTTGGGCTTCATTGCAGACCCACTGAATCAGAATCTTCCCAGGAGATTCCCATGCCCCCCTAATCCAGCCTGCAGGAGCAAGGAGGGCTGCCTGGAGGAAATGATATGTGAAATAAGTCCGAAAAGATGAGACAGAATCAGCCAAATGGCAACGAGCTAGGTGAGGACATTTCAAGCAAAGGAAAATGCCCAGCCACAGGCATGAGGAAGGCAGTCACATTCCTCACAACGGATGCTATGGGGAGCTCCAAGCAGGATGCATTGCTGGTGTGTGCGTTATGAGGCTAAAGGTACAGACAGGGCCCGATCTTTTAGGCCATGCCAAAAGCTTAGAATTTATGCAAGGCAATGGGGAGCTGCTGGGAGTTGCTGTTTAAGCTAAAGGCTGAGGTGGTCAGGTGCACGTTATTTTTATCATATTTATTTATTTATTTATTTATTTGTAGATCCAGAGTCTTGCTCTGTCACCCAAGCTGGAGTACAGTGGCACAACCACAGCTCACTGTAGACTTGAACTTCTGGGCTCAAGTGATCTTCCCACCTCAGCTTCCAAAGTACTTGGACTGCAGGCATGAGCCGCTGCACCTGGCCTCAGATGCACATTTTAGAAACTCATTCAGGTGGCAGAATGGAGGGTGGACCAGAGGGGTGAGAATACAGCCAAGCCTGTGGATGTTACTAAAAAGAATTCATCACTTGTTTGCTCCCTAGCAAACTCACCCACTTGGTGTCCAGTTTCTGCTCCCACATATCTATTTTGGAACATCCCTCTAAACTGTGACTAGACAACTGACAAACGCCACAGCCATTAGTTTGGTAAGATGACGGCTCCCTGGGACAAGGCCTGTGTCCATCTCCTTGACCACTATGTCCCCAGTCACAGAAGAGTGTCCAGCACTTAGTAAGTGCTCAGCGAGGATTTGTTGAAAGAAAGAAGAATGCGATGATGTCAAGGCTTTTTCCAGGAGCACTTAACTTTCCCCAGGACTCTGGGGTATGACTGAGGGGTCTTGGCCTCCTCCTGCAGGACTGCAGAATGCAAGAGCACACTAGAAATTCAGCAGAATCTCTGGCGTAGTGCATTTGGCTAGTTAACGAGGTCTGTGGACTTGAGGCTGGAGGGGGAGAATCCTGAGCAAGCTTTTTTGTTGCCCTGTCACCCCCGTGGCTCAGAGGCTGCAGTCGGGAGGGTGAGAGGCTACATGGGCCATTTCTCAGCCACTCCCAGGGGTTCCAACGTGCACCCAGTAAGACATACATGTATTATGCACTTCTCATATGCTAGGCAAGTGAAAGCAGAAGGCAAAGAGGAAAAAAAGTGTGTGTGTGTGTGTATATGTGTCCGCGTGTGTGTGTGTGTGTGTGTGCATGTGTGTGTGTTTGTGTAGATGGATGGATAGATGATAGATAGATAGATAGACAGACATTTATTTTGAGACAGTCTCACTCTGTTGCAGTGGTGTGAACACAGCTCACTGTAACTTCGACCTCCTAGGCTCAAGAGATCCTCCCTCCTCAGCCTCCCAAGTATCTGGGACCACAAACATGCGCCACCATGCCAGGCTATTTTTTATTTTCCATAGAAACGGGGTCTCATATGTTGCTCAAGCTGGTCTCAAACTTCTGGCCTCAAGTGATCCTCCCACCTCGGCCTTCCAAAGTGCCATGATTACAGGTGTGAGCCACTGCACTCACCCGAGAAAAATATAAAGAGAAAAAAGTGGAAGTCCCTCTCAAGGAGCCTGCATTCACAGTGAACAATGGTGGCATATTCATGAAAAGAGAACGGTTCCTTTCTCCCTCTGGAAGATTCTAAACACAAGCTCCTTTGAAGCCAGCCTTGTAGCTCACCTGCCAATCATTGCCACGGCAGGAACTGGGGATGTTTAACATGAGGCTGGCTGCCTTCCTCTCTCACCTATGAGGCCGCTGCCAAACCAGGGTGAGGAATGGGACTCCCCCTCTCTGCGAAGCTGCGTTTGCCCTTGCGTGGTGCCCTGCTCCACCCAGAGGGATGTCTTTCTCTAACTCACAGGAAGGCACCTCACAGGTTGGTGGCTGCCCCGGCTCACATAGAATCTTCAGGAAAGAGCAGCTCAGGACTCTGCTTGGGGAATGGAAATGAGCAGAAGAAATTTCATTTTGTGAGCATCTAGCACACGCCATACGCTGTGCTGAACGCGGTACAGGCATTATCTAATACCCACAACAACCCAGCGAACCCAGGGTTTTTTCATCTCTACATGAGAAACACTGAGGCACAGAGAAGTGGGATGGATTCCCAAGTTGTGAGTGGCTGAAGGGCACTGCTGGGATGGGACCTTGATCCCCTACTCCAGCCCAGCTCCCGTGTCCCCAGCTTGACAAGGCCGGGTCCCGCGCTGCCGCTTCCTGTTTCCTCTTTTATAGCAAACTCGAAACGAGAAAGTAAAATCAATGAGAAATAATAAGCGTTAAAAATGGCTCCACAAAAAGGCAAACTTAAAAACAGTTAAAAACAGGAATACGGCTTTAAAAAACAGTTGGGCAGGCCGGGCGCGGTGGCTCACGCCTGTAATCCCAGCACTTTGGGAGGCCGAGGCGGGCGGATCACGAGGTCAAGAGATCGAGACCATTTTCGCCATGCTGAAACCCCGTCTCTACTAAAAATACAAAAATTAGCCGGGTGTGGTGGCACGCGCCTGTAGTCCCAGCTACTCGGGAGGCTGAGGCAGAAGAATCGCTTGAACCCAAGAGGCGGAGGTTGCAGTGAGCAGAGATTGCGCCACTGCACTCCAGCCTGGTGACAGAGCAAGACTCCTTCTCAAAATAAATAAATAAATAAAAATAAAAAAAACAATTGGGCAGAATCCGCACGTGCGCCGGCCAGGGGGACAGGGCAGGAGAGGACATTCATCTGAATTTTTAAATCTCAAGAAAATTGAGCTGAGTGGCAAGTCGGAGGCCCTGTGCAGGAAGCACGTGTTTTGCAAGAGGGAGGAGGTTTTAGAGGTTGTAAGCCAGTTCCTACCTTCCCTTCATCTTAATGGGCAAAGTTAGCATTCATGGAAGTAGTGCAGGAAGGCTTCCTGGAGGAGAAGGCCTTTTAGCTGATCTTTAAAGTTGGACTTTGGTTTTGAAGGGAGGTCTCCTCCAAAGAAGAGAACTATAAAGAACAAAGACATAAAGGCAAGAGATGATGTAAAATTTTGGAGGGATTAAGTGCCAATCAGCGTCAGTGGAGCAAGGTGTTCCCCTAGGGAAGGGGTGCTACGGAAGGGTCAAGAGTTGCTTTGGGACCAGCAGATGAGAACCTCAAGCCCAGTAAGGAGTTTGGGTCAAGGTCAGGCAGCTGTTCCCTAGGGAACAAGGATGGAGGATAGACTGTACAATGGAATTCTATTGTACGTGATCTTATGGGGGTCCTTCCAGGAAGCCTTGGGGGACACCTGTGGCTTTGTCCCAGATGGCAGGGCTGAAGGGCAGCCTCACTGACTCAAGGTCACAAACCATGTGAGACGCTCAAGCAGTGCCAGGACCTGAGGGAGCTGAGTCCTTTGCTGCATAAGGACTTGGCCCAGTTTTGCTCCCCCGGAGTGACTGTGTGTCACAAGGATGCAAAGCTCCTTTACGGAGGGACAATTCTTCTTGGCAGGAAGTGAGAAGTCTGGCAGGGTTGCTGACTGGCCTCTCCTTTGACCAGGGGATGGGCCTGGGAAGTCAGCTCAAGGATGGCAATGGGAGTAGGGGAGGTGGGGAGGGAAAGCACATAGGGGGTGACGGGAGAGAAGGGACAGAGGGAGGAATGTACCTAGGGGGATAGGTGAGGGTCCTGTGGGTAATGTCCCCCTCTTCCACCCCCACCACTCACTCAAACCTATGGACACACTCATTCATATGCTCAAAACACACACAGAGACACAGGCTCACCCACATGCACGCTCACACGCATCGTCAGCCAAGCTTCAGCTCAGATTAGTGAGGTTTACATCGGCCTCAGCAAAATTAGTTCAAAAAAAAAAAAAAAAAAAAAAAAACTAGTCAGTGCAGTGACTTTTTCACAATGCTACATTTACTCAATAAAGGACTATATATGTCATTCTGAGATTATGTTTTCTCTCTTCTTTGATTTGGGGTGGAGGGGTGTTAAAGTTTTCATTCTTTTCGGGAAGAGTGGTGATAATAGATAGCAAGGGCGTTTTGGTTTTTTTAATCTTTGGGTCCTTTTGTGGCAAAACACAAAGCTGGCAAGCCTGTATTGATTTCCAGCTATGCCTATTTCTTATGGTCTATGAACTCCGAAGCCTGGAAATCGCTGCCCTCAGTGAAACCAAGTTTCTGGAACAGACCAAAGCCCCTCCTGCCTCCAGGCCCTTAGGCTAGAAGCACCTTTTCCCCTTGTCTTCCTCAACCCTGGACTGGGCTGGTACCCTCTGATTGTTAATTCCCTCTGATGTCCGCAGCTCAGAGTCTCTTCTCTGGCCCCTCCGGGAGCCCAGCCTCAGGAGCCCAGCCCTCTGACCCCACGTCAGCAACACCACGTAAGGGATGGACGGTCCAGCAGAGTCCGCTGGTGATGGAAAGTTTTTCCGATAGCAAAGGACTTAGTCTCTCACAGTGTTGGAATGGGCTTATTAGCAATCTGACCTCCACATGGTGCTAAATCCAATCTCCCTTGGTGCATAGCAGATCCTTTAATGGCACCTTAGACAGATTCTATAGCTTTCTGGTCGATTTTGATTATTAAAACCTCAGTTCATCTTAAGCTTCAATCTGGGTCCATTTTAAAGCTCTTTCACTCCCCAGCCCTGGATAGCTTTCAGCACAGGACCTGAAGGAGCAAGAGGTTGTGGCTGGCCTTTTTTTTTCCCTCTCCCTGGAGTCCTAGATGGAGAGGTGAGGACTACCTGAAGATCCCCTCTCCCTCTTCCCCTGTGTTGGGGTGGGGAGGCAGAATGAGAGGCAGTGTCTTCCTAACTGGCTGCCTTCCAAGGGCAGGGAGGTTGCTATGGACCAAACTGAACCCCCACCAAAATTTATACATTGAAACCCTAACCCCCAATGTGACTGCATTTAGACATAGGGCTTGTAATGTCTTAGATTAAAGTTAAATGTGGTCATAAGGATGGAGCCCTCATTCTATAGGACTGATGTTCTTTTAAGAAGAAAAAGACAATAGAGATCTCTTTCTCTCTGAACACACACAGGAAAGATCAGGTGAGGACATAGTCAGAAGGCAGCCATCTGCAAGCCAGAAAAAGAGGCCTCACCAAAAACCAACCCTGCTGGCACCTTGATCTTGGACTTCTAGC
Organism: Sapajus apella; assembly: GCF_009761245.1. Classification (NCBI taxonomy): domain Eukaryota; kingdom Metazoa; phylum Chordata; class Mammalia; order Primates; family Cebidae; genus Sapajus; species Sapajus apella. The sequence continues at coordinate 24,201,371 of NW_022436961.1, read as the reverse complement.
CTCCAGAACCATGAGAAAATAAATGCGTGTTGTCTAAGCCACCTAGTCTGTGGTATCTGGTTAGGGCAGCCTAAGTGGACTAAGACAGGGTGCTTCTGGATCTCTCTCTCTGCCACAGCCTGGCTCCATGGGCTATGGGTCACCTTTGTCTGAGTGCATAGTTTATTTTAGGGTATTTCATGCCAGTTATGTCCTTTCTGGGTCACAACCAGATGCGCTAAGGTTAGGGACAATTCCATAACATCACATGGCATGAATTAAGGAAACAGCTTTGCTAGAGAAAGGGAAAACTTAGCAAGTCGAAGTTGACCAGAGAAGAGAAGGAAGGCACAGACCTCCTTCCCGTTGCCCCACCAAGGTACCCAGGCTGGACATGGAAGTGTGTCCCAATGCAGTGAACACAGGCCTCCCAGTCTGCTCCCTCTGTGAACTGAGCACATGTGAGGCAACATCGTTGGTGGTGAAAGAGAGTGCTCTGGTGCCAGGTAGGTTGAGGGGCACCTATTGTTTGCAGAACTGACCAGGGAAGCCAGACCCTTAGCACCCAGAGAGCTCTTGGAATCACTTTCTTGACAGTCTTGCTTGTTGTACCGTGGGTGTTGTGCAGACTGGTTGCCTTTAACATCCTTCCCCCCTTTTCATTCCCCTTTTCCTTCCCAGCCCTGCAGCCCCCACCCCTTTCCTTGGCAGAACAAATCCACATTTTCTTCTATTGATTTGCTCTCTCTCTGCATAAAGCGTGTGGAACAAGCACAGTGCACAATGTTCTTTCTGATGGGCGGCCGTGCGGCTTGATGAATGTGTGGGACAGACGCTGGCTGCTGTACAATGTCTGATGGCAGGGCATGCATATCTTCACTATGATTCAGGCCGTGGCATTCAATTGTGTATTTACACAGGCTGAGGATATTTATAGACAAGAGCGTCCACAGAATGTGGCTTCTAGTGGCCTTGGCCCTTTGACCTGAAGTCGAAGGGGACCTCACAGAAGTTATGCCACCTATTCTTGAAACATTTCTAAAAGGGAATGAGAAGGAACATTTTCCCTGGTTTTCTAAGCAAAGACTGCTCAGAAGGACAATATTACCAGCTATCTTTTATTGAACAGCTATTATGTGCTAGGGTTTAGATGTTACATCTAATCTTTTTAACAAAACTCTGAATAGATATTTGTATCCATAGTTTACAGACAAGGTTTAGATAGGTTAAGGAACTCTTCCTAAATCCTACAGAAGGCATTGGTGAGTCCAAGGCCAGAGCCTGTGCTCCTTCTGAAATACCATGGAGGAGGGCTCATATCACCTTAAACACAGAAGCCAGCCACAACCAGTTTGTCTGTTCCTCACCATGAAATAGAAACTTGCCTCATCTTCATGCATCTTTGTATTCTCCAAGCCCAGCACATTTTTCTGTGTATGAAAGATGCTCAATAAATGGTTATGGATAATGAGAACACCACACAGGCAAACAAAATCTTGATTAACCAGAATCCTGCCAACTGAAACTCTCAAGTAACTAAAATAAAATTGTAGAGCTTCTATTTTAAGTGAAACAAGCAAATCACAGCACAATAAACTTGTGCCTGACTGTCATTTCAGGTCAGTGGACTAGGTAGGCAGTTGAATGGGTACATGGAGGAACGCAGGCAAGATTGCAGCAGCTCAGTGTCCTGCCCAGAGTGTGTACCCACGCGCTCCCGCTCTTCTCTTGCTCAGAGAGAACTGACAGATACAAGCCCGATCCCAAGGCCCAAGAAAACTATTATTCAACAGAATCCAGAGTCAGGACTGGAGACCTACTATGTCCTTTGAATTGCACCAATACGTGAGAGGAGTATATAGAATTATAATTACGGTCCTAACGTGTACATTACTTTTTAGTAATGGAGGCAGAAAATGGTCAGAGACACAAAGAAAACTTCAATAGTCAGGGTGGAAAAGTACAGTATATTGAGTTGACTCTCAGTTAACTTGACAATTCAATTACCTGAGTTAACCAGTCTCAGTTTATCAAGGTTACAATGCAATTGAGATTCACCCTGTAGATTACTTATACCCTGGTGACCAAATGTCCCATAAATAAGTCCTTCCTCAATGTAAAATGGAAGTGCTGCTTTCACTTCTCATCAGTTTCACCCACTGGCCGCTTGAATCAATGGCTCCTCAAATCCCACGATACAGCTGTCCTATGTTTCTGAGTGTGAGGAGCGGGTGAGAAGAGACCAGCCTACAGAGTCAGCCAGGTCTTCCCTTGACCTGGGCTGTCTACTTACTACTCATGACACTGGGCAAACTTATCTGCCTTTTAGGGTTTCAATTTCCCCACCTTTAAAGTGAGATGGCAACACCCACCCCCTTGAGTTATTTATTTTCTCATGTGGGTCCTCACCTTGCTGTAGATAGGTTTTAAGGACATTGATGAGATTACATTAGAGCAACAAGCTAAAGGTTAAAACTGCTAGCAAGAGAAGAAAGGGAATTAAGGTAGGGATAATCAGAAACTGGAAGATGAGGCTGGAAAAAGTGAGAATGACAAAGATCTAGGGGTTGCCCACCCACGTGACCCCAAGCATCATAGAAACCAGTGTAAAAAGGAAAGGCTGGGCCAGGCATGGTGGCTCACGCCTGTAACCCCAGCACTTTGGGAGGCCAAGGCAGGCAGATCATGAGGTCAGGAGTTCGAGACCAGCCTGACCAACATGGTGAAACCCCGTCTCTACTAAAAATACAAAGATTAGCCAAGCATGGAGGCACGCACCTGTAATCCCAGCTACTCAGGAGACTGAGGCAGGAGAATCACTTGAACCCAGGAGGTGGAAGTTGCAGTGAACCCAAGTTGTGCCACTGCACGCCAGCCTGGGCAACAGAGTGAAAAGACTCTGTCAAGAAAGAAAGGAAAGGGGAAAGGGGAAAGGGGAAGGAAAAGAAAGGAAAAAGAAAAGAAAAGAAAGGCTGGTCTTTTATACAACTCACAGGGTTCCTAAGAGAAACACCAGGTAATCAGGACAGAGGTGCACTTGACCCTGAGACCAGAGGGGAAAATGCCTTCTTCTTAGACACCTCTGCAGGAGGCCTCTACATGATGTAATGAGCAACATCCTTGAAGTCAACTCCCCAGGTTTTCATTTCAACCACTCCAGTATGGGCTAGAAGCATCCCACTAAGCCTTATTCATTAAAAGCTGCTGAATTCAGGGGAGAGCTCAGGGGAAGGACAGAGTGATGAGATTTCCGTGCCCAACTCTAGTGGTACAACTTGATCTGGGACACATTTTAATCTGTTTAGACTTTACACTCCAGATTGCTATTTGAAAACTTCTTTAAGGTATTGTTTCTCTTAACTGAGCTCTTTTTTTTTTTTCCTAACTCGATATTCAACAATGAGCTCAGTGTTGTTTGCTCCCCAAAAGCACCTGCGGTGCCACAAACCTGGGCTGCACATAAAACCCTTGCACCTCAACCAGCAGCAGAGCCAAGGATAAAGGTGAAGTCCTCTTCTTGGAGCTGAGCTAAGCTAAGCAGCCCTCAAGGAAAAGGGCTGAAGGAAGCCATCCCTCCTCCAACTGACAGTGCCATCCAAAAGGCAAAGCCAAGATTTTCCTTTAAAAAGGTGGCTTGGGTCAATTTCAGCATGTAGATAGGTTTTAAGGATGTTGATGAGATTACATTAGAGCAACAAGCTAAAGGCTAAAACTGATAGCAAGAGAAGATGACTCTTCATCTTCATGAAGAAGATGACTCTTCATATAGATGAACAGGTGAGCAAGGATGGCCTTAAGGATTTCAGCCTGGAATTTTTTTTCAATTTCATTTAGTTTTAAGTTCTGGTATGCATGTGCAGGAAATGCAGGTTTGTTACATAGGTGAACATGTGCCATGGTGGTTGGCTGCACCCATCAACCCATCACCTGAGTATTAAGTCCAGCATGCATTAGCTATTATTCTTGATGGTCTCTTTCCTCCCACCACCCTCCACCAGGCCCCAGTGTGTGATGTTCCCCTCCCTGTGTCCATGTGTTCTCATTGCTTAGCTCCCACTTATAAGTGAGAACATGCAGTGTTTGCTTCTCTGTTCCTGCGTTAGTTTGCTGAGGGTAATGGCTTCCAGCTCCATCCATGTCCCTGCAAAGGACATGATCTCATTCCTTTTATGGCTGCATAGGATTTCATGGTGTATATGTACCACATTTTCTTTATCCAGTCTATCACTGGTGAACATTTGGGTTGATTCTATGTCTTTTCTATCGAGAATAGTGCTGCAATTTACATACCTATGCATGTCTCTTTGTAATAGAATGACTTATACCCAGTAATGGGATTGCTGGGTCAAATAGTATTTCTGGTTCTAGATCTTTGAGGAGTCGCCACACTGTCTTGCATAATGGTTGAACTCATTTACGTTCCCACTAACAGTGTAAAAGCATTTTTATTTCTTCACAGCCTCACCAGCATCTTTTGTTCTTTTTAATAATCACCATTCTGACTTAGCCCGGAATGTTTTAATTTGATGTGCACAGGGGCGAAATGTTAGGCTTTCAAAGCAAACATTTCCATATGCCAAGCTACTCTCAGAACCCGACCTACAATAAGCTGCCACATAAGCTCACCAAGGAGGTGGGACCTATTTACTGTTCACAGTGTACAGAAGAAGAAAACGAGCCACAGGACCACACAGCTAACAAGTGGCAAAACCTAGACTTGAACTCAAGCAGTTGTAACTAAAGTCCATGCTCCTAACCACACACTATTTTTGCTTATTAAGCAGTTGAAATACTAGAAAAATCTATCAAAATTAGTAATGTTGCTTTTGTGATTGTTGCTCTGGAGGGCTCCTTCCAGCTGTTTACTAGTAGTCATCAGACCTCTTGTCTCTCCAGCCCCCTCCAAGTTCAAGGCAGTAGAAAGCGTGATCTGAATATAAACGATGTATATCTTTCCATTCATCATAGCAGGGGACTCTTGCCCTGCTCATCCAGGTAGAATATAAAATCATTAAGAAACAAATTGAAATGGTGGGGTTCAAAACAATTCTCTGATTTTACCGCTCCATCTACTGCCCCTGACTGTGATTACAAAATAACAGTACCAAGAATGTTGAAGCATCAAGAACTATGGGTCTTTGATGAGCTCATGTATTCATTCTTAATCAATATGAAGGCTTGGGAAGAGTCAACAAAAACCGCACATGATCGGATATTGCTCCTGGTGGACTTCACCACCAGGTGGTAATTCGTTAAAAACATGGTCTGTGGTTGAAATACCTCTCAAAGAGCCTGTCTGCTTCTCACATAAAACACTGGTCTGGAAACCCCAGTCTTCGTCCTCATTCATCAAGCATATGTTATCTATAAAATGTCCAAAAACTGATCAATCTTTTGGGAAAAGTAGAGAGGTCATGGTGTGTGTGTGATGGGATAAAACACAATCATAGATTCAATAAAAGTGAGCAAGATAGTATGGCTTGGAACCCACCTTTCGGAAAGTTTATTGGGCCAGGCACACTAGCTCATGTCTGTATTCCCAGCACTTTGGGAGGTCATGGTGGGTAGATTACTTGAGGCCAGGAGTTCAAAACCAGCCTGGCCAACATGGTGAAACCTAGTCTCTACTTAAAAATACAAAAATTAGTCGGGCGTAATGGTGCATGCCTGTAACCCTACATACTCAGGAGGCTGAGTCATGGGAATCACTTGAGCCTGCGAGGCGGAGGTTGTAGCGAGCTGAGATCACACCACTGCGCTCCAACCTGGGCAACAGAGTGAGATTCTGTCTAAAAAAACAAAAAGAAGAAGAAAGTGTATTAACAGCTTTGGGCACAAATGATCTTTCTCTGGTGTTGTATTCAGCAACAGGTTTTAAATCAACTATACGACATGAGGGGCTGGAGTAAGAGCAAAGTGGCCTCTTCAAAAACTGAGACAGATGCTTTTAAGCCTCCAATGCTCAACTCAAATCAGTGCCCCAGAGTCTTGGTCGCCAGGTTTGTGCCACAGGTAATTGTCCTAAAATCTGTCTTTATTGTCAGATCTATCAACCACATTCAGGTCATCTCATTAAATTTTACTACAACTAAATGTTTTCCAACAAGTGTAAAATTTATAACCGACTTTAAATTTGATAAGGTCCCAGTTGGATGCTTCTGGTTTTTTGTTTCCAAAGGTCTTCACCAATTCAGGCACCATTTTTCTACCCATTAAAAAGTTCTTTTCAAACTAGGGGCCAGGAGGATAAGCTCATTTTTACTGAAACACTTGGTACCTAAACCCATCTTGGCATTTTCTACATTCTGCTAGGAGTAAGACATCTACCTTAAGGGCTCAGAGATAAAATATGTTGAAAGTCCAGAAAGTCAGAAAGCTCTTCGGCCTGTCCTATACTTCCTAACCTCTTAAACTTTCCAGGACAAACTTGTGGACCTGTAGGCTCTAGGAAAGCCATGCCCAAAGCTGACAAAAGAGAGCCATATTCCCGGGCCGGATGCCATGGCTCACACCTGTAATCCCAACACTTTGGGAGGTTGAAGCGGGCGGATCATCTGAGGTTGGGAGTTCAAGACCAGCCTGACCAACATGGACAAACCCCATCTCTACTAAACATACAAAATTAACTGGGTGTAGTGGCACATGCCTGTAATCCCAGCTACTCGAGAGACCGAGGCAGGAGAATCAGCTGAACCCGGGAGGTAGAGGTTGTGGTGAGCTGAGATCGCGTCATTGCACTCCAGCCTGGGCAAAAAGAGCAAAACTCTGTCTCAAAAAAAAAAAAAAAAAAAAAAAGAGAGAGAGAGAGAGAGAGAAAGAGGCATATTCCCGTTCTACCTGATCCAGATCTTACACCCTTTGGGTGCTGTAAACCGCAGACGGGCTGACAAACAAGAGAGTCATGCTAGAGGTAGCACAGTTGAGAAGAGGTACAGGTAAAATTTTTCCCAGATGTATTCCACAATATACAACACCATGGGTTCTATACATAACTGAGTTTGTAAGGAAACTTTTCTTTCAATGGATCCAACTGTCTCTAAAGATTTGTGTCACAGAGAACTGAGTCACCCATCTCACAGGGGGCCCCAGTGAGGCTCAAGCAGACTAGCTGTCAAATCTAATGCTCAAGATCCCCAGAACAATCAATCCCAAGATGAATAAGAATAATGTTCAAGGCTGAGGGCAGTGGCTCACACCTATAATCCCAACACCTTAGGAGGCCTATGCGGGTGGATCATCTGAGGTCAGGAGTTTGAGACCAGCCTGGCCAACATGGTGAAACCCTGTCTCTACTAAAAAATACAAAAATTAGCCGGGTGTGGTAAGAGTCGCCTGCAATCCCAGCTACTTGGGAGGCTGAGGCAGGAGGATTGCTGGAACCTGGGAGGTAGAGCTTGCAGTGAACTGAGAATGCACCACTGTGCTCCAGCCCAGCCCAACAACAGCAAGACTCCGTCTCAAAAAAAAAAAAGAACATTCAAAATAGCATTTTAAAAAGACCATGTGTCCAAATATGCTATGCATGCACTGGCAGGGGAAGCTGAGTGTTAAGACAAATCACATCTAACTTGCCAGGAAACAGGATCAAGACTAGAAGAAAAATATCCCTGTCTTGTGAGCCAGGCAATCTGACAACATTTCCCCCAAGTTTGACAGAGTTAAGAGTGGCCAGTCTACTTTTACTGCTGCCAAAGTTATTTTTTCCCTGATGGCTGGAGAGATAAAAGACCTAACACGGTAAATATGAGCAGGTGAATTTGTAAAATCCAGGTTCCTTTCAAACAGAAAAGGTTTATTTTAAAAAACAAACAAATAAAAAGACAACTTCAAAACAGGAAAAACATCCCAGCTGTTCTCTTTAGGGCCCCAAATGGCCACATTCCTAGAAGGGAATTGTAACCATTGTGGAGCTCCTTCCAGAATGTGAACCAGGTCTAAACAATGCTGACATCGCTTAGGCTGGTTGACTGGGCACCTTCCAAAATACTTCTTTCTACGAAGCAACAGGCCTCCTACTTGCCAAGAACATCCCAGCCAAAGGGGAGGTTCTTCAAGGGATTGAGAAAGCCCTGGAAGCATTAACTGGGGAGATGAACAGAGGAAAATGCTCACTGGCTCTTACCAGGAAGAGAAGAATCATGCACTCTGCAGAGAAGGCTGAGGGGTGGTAGTGACACCATACTCTATCAGGAATGAGAAGCAAATAGGATATGTGGTTGTGTCTGATGGCAGCAAAGGGGAGGGTGATCACACCGGTTGAATGGTGGGGAGACCACAAGTGGAGAACTTCATGGAGACCTGATAGGGATTTGAAGTATGATTAGGGTGATTCAGAACTAAAAGAGGATTGAGCTACCTATCAGGGACTTTGTCCTCCACTAGTGAATTAAGCTAGAGAACCCTGTTATTCACTCTCAGAGCTAACCTCATGCAGTGAGAGCACAAAGCACTATGTCTGTGATCTAATAAAAGGAGAACACTGCCCCCTAAGAGCTGCCAGGAGCAAAGCTGGGCACAGCCAATCCATTTTTAGCAGCCCAAATCAGGATGACCATAGCTCCCGTTCTATAGCAAAAGAGCTGGGAAGAGCCATGATGTCGGGTGGCCCTCCTATGGTTCAACCCAGAAAGGAGATGGAGCAACCAGACAATAGATTGGGGTGACTCTCAGGGGTATCAGCACTATCTGGTTTTTCAGCAAGGCTGAGCAAGGGAAGTAACATGCATCTCCTCTCCCAGGATATGACTATCAAGCCAATACTCCTGAATCACAACCTAATGACTGATTGGTATATATCTTAGTCCACTCAAGCTGCCATAACAAAATGCCATAGACTAGGTGGCTTAAGCAACAAACATTTATTTTCTCACATTTCTGGAAGCTGGAAGTCTAGATTCAGGGTTCCAACCTGGTCAGTTTCTGGTGAGACCTCTCTTCCTGGCTTGCAGACAGTCTCCCTCTCGCTGTGTAGTCATATGGTGGAGAAACAGGGAACAGGCTGTCTTGTGTCTCTTATAAAGGCACTAGTTCCATCATGAGCCCCACCCCCATGACCTTATCTAAATCTAATTCTCTCCCCAAAACTCCATCTCCAAATACCATCCCACTGGGGCAGGAATTCTGGAGGGACACAATTCAGTCCATAGCAGCATGGTTTTCTGTGAAGCCAATCATTCTCTGTGTTATGGGTCTTCACTGATAAGCAACACTGTTTCAACATGCCAACCTTGATGTTAGCATCATGAGGCTTATGGTTCTATGGTAGCATGAGAAGATATAATAGACAAAGTGACTGCATAAATGCATGTTCATCAAATATTTGTCCCTCATCCCAACTGCCATCCCTTTTTCTTCCACAGCCTGTTTCCAAACCCTGTGCTCTGACCTTAAACCTCAAAAGTCTTCCAAATTCCAGACATTCTGGCTCCTGAAAAGTTCAAAAGGGAAAGGACACCAGCCCCTGAAAGACGGACTATTGTGGAAAACTTGAGCTAGAAGAAGAACAGGGTAATCTATTCATTCACAAGTTATCCAAGGAGAAGAGACTCCAACCATCTCCAACATGTATTTCTTGAGACTAGCCCTTTGCTAGGTGCATAGTGGGAAACAGGGGAAGTCACTCAAAGAGCTCACATAACCCAAAAAAGGGAACAATGACATTGTAACTTACATGGCACTACTGGTTCTAAGTACTAAAGGAACTTGGAGAAAGGAGAGATCTGGGTCAGCCACCACAATCAGGAAGGAATTGTGGGAGAAGAAATAGGGGAGCTGGGGCTTGAAAGATAGAAAAACATTTCACAGAGGAAAGAGGAGGGTTTCATCGAGCAAGAACCAGCATGAGCAGAGGAGGACAGAGGCAGAGATCTGGCAGAAGGACAAGAAATGGAGAGACCAGGGTAACTGGGTATTGGGATGCACTCATCTATTGATTCATCTTTTCATTCATTAATACACATTTATCGAGCACCTATTATATAACAGACACTATTATAGGTGAAAGGGACTCAGTAGTGAACCAAAAAATCCTGCTCTCATGGAACTTACATTCTAGTATGAATTTTAAAAACCCAAACAAATAAACATAAAACATCAGTGGTGACAACAATTATGAAGAAAAACAAAGGAAACCAGGGTTTCCAGTCAGAATGGAGTAAGGACCATGACCCTTCTTCCTGAGACTTTCAGACTATTTACAAAATAGAAAACGCATTGGTTTTGAAGACACTGAACACTAGGCAACAAAAGACAATGATCCTAAGAGACAAGAAACAAAGTGAGCTCTACAGTAGTCCCAGCTTGAGAGAATTTCTAGGTCAAGCACAAGGAGGAGGAACAAATGGAGCCCAGATGACATTTTTAGTTGAAGAGACAGAGAGCTTGGAGTCCAGGGAAACCAAGGCAGATAGTTTCCAAAATGGAGTAGAAACAGAGAGAGATGTAAGGAGAGGTAACTTTGGAGATCAGGAGATGGCTCTTACAGAGTAGTCAGCTGAGTACTGATCAGCACACGTGTGTGTGGAAAATGTCCAAGACCAGGGAAAGAGCCATCTGAAAGGATTAGAGGGAAGAGTGCCACTGCTCATACAGGGCCAGGTACAGTGCCTATTCCCATCAGCCACACTGTAAAACTTTGTAACTCAGAGTCTTGCCTCAATAGTGAGGAATGCCTAGACTGAGCATCGCTTTGGTTCCATCTAGCAAATCTTAAGCCCAAGACCCAAAAAAGGTCAAACTACTTCCAAGTCACTTGACTCCATCACAGAACTAAGCTCAAAAATATTTATATGAAAACACAAATATCCAGCACCTAACAAAGTAATATTTCCAATGACTGGCATCCAATCAAAAATTACCAGGCACACAAAGAAACAGGAAAATATAATCCACGATGAGAAAAAAAATCAATCGAGATCAACTCAAAAATGACATAGAAATTAGAACTAGCGGATAAAAGCATTAAATGTTTATTATGACTGTAATTTGAAGAGTTAAGTAGAGACATAAATGATAGAACGATAACTGGAATTTTATAGATGGAAACTATAATGTGTGAGATAAAATTACATAGTATGGGATTAATAACCCACTAGACATTTCAGAAGAAAACCGGAGAAAATTTTGAATACATATCAATAAAATCTATTCTAAATGAAACTCGGAGAGAAAAAATGACTTTACAAATAAACATAGCATTACTAAGTTATGGGATAACTTCAAGTGGTCTTATATATGTGTAATTGGAGTCAAAGAAGGGGAGGAAAAAAGGGAAGGCAGAAAAACTATTTGAAAAAATAACGGCTAGAAAATTTCCAAATTCAATATAGTCAAATTATACAAAACCAACAATAAAGAGAAAACCTTGAAAACAGCCAGAAAAAACCCCACGTTGTATACAGCAGAACAGGATGCTATGGCAGCAGATAGCTCATCAGAAACGATGCAAGCCAGAAAGCAGCGAAGCAATATTTTTAAGTTACTGAAAGAAAAATTTGTCAACTTAGAATTCTGCAGAAGCAAAAAATATCTTTTAAAACCAAAAGCAAAATAATAACTTTTGAGACATGAAAAAGCTGAGAGAATTTATCACCAGAAGATTCAGAGTACAAGGAATGTTAAAGAAAGTCCTACAAGCAGAAAAAAAATGATACTAGATGGAAACAGATATCTAGGGAAAAGAATGAAGAGCCCCAGATACGGCAAATACATAGGGAAACATGTAAAATTGTTTTTTATTATTCCAATATCTTTTAAAGATAACTAATTATATAAAAAAAATAACAATGTAGTGTGGGGTTCATAACATATGTTAAAGTAAACTGTGTAGCAGCAATAGCGCAAAGAACATTAGAAGAGAAATAGAAGTATACTATTATAAGGCTCTTTTATTGTACATGAGGTACTTATAATATCACTTAAAGGCAGACTGAAAAATTAAATATATATTATAAATCCTAAAATAACCACTAAAATAACAAAACAAAGAGCCTTATAGAAAATCACTTTCTAAATGGAATAAAAATAATCAATTATTCCAAAAGATAGAAAAGAAGAAAATGATAAAAAAAAAGAACAGATGAAACAAACATAAAATAACTAGCAAAATAATAGATTTAAGCAACTACATTAGTAGTCACATTAAGTGCAAAGGTCTGAATACTCCAACAAAAAGCAGAGATTTTCAGCTGTATACTGCTTACAAGAAACGTTAACTATAAAGGCACAATTACATTAAAAGCAAAACCAAGGAAAAGGAAGTACTATGCTAACACTAATCAAAAAACATTGCAGTGACTATACTAATATCAAAGTAGATTGTAGAGCAAAGAACATAATCAAAGGTAAAGTAGGTTATGTCATAAGGATAAAAGGGCCAATTCATCAAAAAGACATAGCAGTGCCAGAAAGGTGATGCACCTAATAATAAGGTTTTAAACGAGATAAAGCACAAACTGTCAACACTGTAAGAAGTAATAGACAAACCCACAATTTTAGTAAAGAATTTCAATGCTTATTTCTCAATAATTGGTAGAGCAAACAGACAGGAAACTACTAAGGACATAGACTACTTAAACAACAATATCAACCAACTGTATCTAATTGGTATTTATATAAAAGTCCAGCCAAAATAAGTAGAAGAAATGAAATAATAAAGATCACAGCAAAAACCAATGAACTAGAAAACAGAAAAGCAATATAAATATTAATAAAATCAAAAGATGGTTCTTTGAGATCAATAAAATTGATGAGTTTCTAGCCAGACTAATCAAGAAAAATGAGAGAAAACATGAAATACCAATATCAGGAACTAGAGAGGTTATAGAGGTTATATTACCACAGATTCTGCAGATATTAAAAGGATAATCAGAGAATATTATGAAAAACTTTGTGCCAATAAACTAGGCAACTTAAATGAAATGGACGTGTTCTTTGAAAGACAAAAACCATCAAAGCTCAATGAAGAAAAAATTGATAAGTAATCTTATATCTATTAAATAAACTTCTTCCCACAAAGAAAATTCCAGATGCAGATGATTTTGCTGGTATATTCCATCAAAATGTTAGGGAAGAAATAATAACAATCCTATACAAACTCTCCCAGACAACTGAAGAAGAGAAATAATTCCCAATCCATTCTCTGAGGTCAGTGTTACATTACCAAAACCAGATAAAGATATTTCAATAAAACTACAGACTAATATCCCAACAATTGGACATCTATAGGCAAAAATAAACTGCAATCCATATCTTAGCATGATATACAATCTACCTCATTTTCTTGACAGTTGCATATAGAGAGGGAAGACAAGAGAGTCAAAAGGAAGAAAGTAAAAAATGATTCTAGTTAATTAAAAATGGATCATAAACCTAAATAGAAAGCCTGAAATTATAAAACTTCTAGAAGAAAATACTATATAGGAAAAACCTTTTGTCCTTGGGTTAGGCAAAGGTCTCTTAGGTCTAACACCAAAAGCAATATCTATAAAGGAAGAAATCGATATATTAGACTTCAAAATCATGATGAACATCAATGCAAAAATCTTCAGTAATATACTGGCAAACTGATTGCAACAACACTTCAAAAAGCTTATCCATCACGATCAAGTAGGCTTCATCCCAGGGATACAAGGCTGGTTTGACATACGCAAGCCTATAAACGTGATCCATCACATAAACAGAACCAAAGACAAAAACCACATGATTATCTCAATAGATGCAGAGAAGGCCTTCAACCAAATTCAACAGACCTTTATGCTAAAAACCCTCAATAAACTAGGTATCGATGGAACATACCACAAAATAACAAAAGCTATTTACAACAAATCCACAGCCAATATCACACTGAACGGGCAAAAACTGGAAGCATTCCCTTTGAAATCTGGCACTAGAAAAGGATGCCCCCTCTTACCACTCCTATTCAATATAGTACTGGAAGTTCTAGCCAGAGCAATCAAGCAAGAAAAAGAAATAAAGGATATTCAATTAGGAAAGGAGGGAGTCAAATTGTCTCTATTTGCAGATGACATGATTGTATATTTAGAAGACCCCATCGTCTCAGCCCAAAATCTCCTTAAGCTGATAAGCAACTTCAGCAAAGTCTCAGGATACAAAATCAATGTGCAGAAATCACAAGGATTCCTATACACCAATAACAGAGAAACAGAGAGCCAAATCATGAACAAACTCCCATTCACAACTGCTAAAAAGAGAATAAAATACCTAGGAACACAACTAACAAAGGATATAAAGGACCTTTTCAAGGAGAACTACAAACCACCCCTCAAGGAAATAAAAGAGGACACTAACAGATGGAAAAATATTTCATGTTCATGGTTAGGAATAATCATTATCATGAAAATGGCCATACTTCCCAAAGTAATTTGTAGATTCAACACTATCCCCATCAAGTTACCAATGACCTTCTTAACAGAACTAGAAAAAACCACGTTAAACTTCATACGGAACCAAAAGAGAGCCCGCATAGCCAAGACAATCCTAAGCGAAAAGAACAAAGCTGGAGGCATCATGCTACCTGACTTCAAACTATACTACAAGTCTACAGTAATCAAAACAGCATGGTACTGGTACCAAAACAGAGATATAGACCAATGGAACAGAACAGAGGCCTTGGAAACAATGCCACACATCTACAACCATCTGATCTTTGACAAACCTGACAAAAACAAGCCATGGGGAAAGGATTCCCGTTTAATAAATGGTGTTGGGAAAACTGGCTAGCCAGGTGCAGAAAGCAGAAACTGGACCCCTTCCTGATACCTTACACTAAAATTAACTCCAGATAGATTAAAGATTTAAACATAAGACCTAACACCATAAAAACCCTAGAAGAGAACCTAGGCAAAACCATTCAGGACATAGGCATAGACAAGGACTTCATGACTAAAATGCCAAAAGCAATGGCAACAAAAGCCAAAATAGACAAATGAGATCTAATTAAATTTCAGTGCTTCTGTACAGCAAAAGAAACAATCATTAGAGCGAACTGGCAACTAACAGAATGAGAAAAAAATTTGCAACCTACCCATCTGACAAAGGGCTAATATCCAGAATCTACAAATAACTAAAACAGATTTAAAGAAAAAAACAAACCAATTCAAAAGTAGGCAAAGGATATGAACAGATACTTTTCAAAAGAAGACATATATGAGGCCAATAAACATATGAAAAAATGCTCATCATCAATGGTTACTAGAGAAATGCAAATCAAAACCACATTGAGATACCATCTCACACCAGTCAGAATGGCAATCATTAAAAAATCTGGAGACAACAGATGCTGGTGAGGATGTGGAGAAATAGGAACACTTTTACATTGTTGGTGGGAGTGTAAATTAGTTCAACCATTGTGGAAGACAGTGTGGTGATTCTTCAAGGATCTAGAAATAGAAATGCCATTTGACCCAGCAATCCCATTACTGGGTATAGACCCAAAGGACTACAAATTGTTCTATTATAAAGACACATGCACATGCATGTTCGTCACGGCACTGTTTACAATAGCTAAGACCTGGAACCAACCCAAATGCCCATTAATGATAGACTGGACAAAGAAAATGTGGTACATATACACCCTGGAATATTATGCAGCCATAAAAAACAATGAGTTCATGTTCTTTAGGGACATGGATGAACCTGGAAACCATCATTCTCATCAAACTGACACAAGAACAGAAAATCAAACACGGCATGTTCTCACCCACAGGCGGGTGTTGAATGATGAAAACACATGGACACAGGGAGGGGAACATTACACACTGGGCTATACTGGGGGGTTTAGGGGAGGGACAGTGGGGGGAAGGGGGAGGGATAACATGGGGAGAAATGCCAGGTATAGTTGATAGTGGGATGGAGGCAGCAAATCACTTTGCCATGTATGTACCTATGCAACAATCCTTCATGATCTGCACATGTACCCCGGAACTTAAAGTACAATTAAATAAATAAATAAATAAAACTTCCAATCTTTGCAAGAATGCTGTTTAAAGCAAGAGAAGACATGCCACAGACTGGGAGGAAAAGTGTACAACTGATAAAGAATGTATATCCAGAGTATTCAAAGAACTCTCAAGACTGGAAAAGAAGAAAACAGATAACCCAGTAAAACAATGGATTGGACTTCCAATGAGTCATGCCCTGTTTTAATCACCTGCCTTTGAGTACACATAGAATCTGTGACTTGCTTTTTACCAATAGAATATGGCAAAGATGATGGGCTATCATTCCATGATTACCTTATGTTACATAAGGCTCCACCTTTATAGACTGCAAAGAGATTTGCCTGGTGGCCCTGCAGAAGCAAAAGGCCAAGTTTTAAACTGCCTGTGGAGGGGGCCACATGGCAAGGTATGGCAGACAACCTCTAGTAGCTAAGAAACAGCTAGTAGGAAGCTGGAGCCCTCAGTTATACTGCTGCAAGGTAATGAATCCTGCCAACAACCTGATATGCTTAGAAGTGGATTGTCCCTAGCCTAGCCATCACATAAGAAAGCAGCCTGGCTGATGCCCTGATTGCAACTTGGTAAGACCCTGAGCAGAGGACCCAGCTAAACTGTGCCCAGACTCCCAATGCACAAAAACTGTGGGATAACAAATGTGTATTGTTTAAAGCCACTATGTTTGTGATAGTTTGTTATACAGCACCAGAAAACTAATACTCATGCACCATGAAACAATGTTTTAGTCAATGACAACCACATATATGATGGTAGTCTCATAAGATTATAATGCCATGTTCTTCTGTACCTCTTCTACTTTTAATATGCAAACCACTTACCATTATGTCACAGTTACCTATTCAGGACAGTAACATGCTGTACAGGTTTGTAGCCTAGGAGCAATCAGCTATGCCATCTAGCCTAGGTGTGTGGGAAGCTAGGCAGGTTGACTATCTTTTATCTGAAATGCTTGGGACCAGAAGTGTTTCAGATTTCAGACTTCTTTAGATTTTGGAATATTTGCATGTACATAATGAGCTATCTTGGGAATGGGACCTAAGTCTAAACACAAAATTCATTTATGTTTTATGTATACCTTACATGGCTAGCCTGAAGGAAATCTTATACATATTGTATAATAATGTCGTGCATAAAACGAAGTTTTGACTGCAACCTTGTCACATGAGGTCAGGTGAGGAATTTTCTACTTGTAGTGTAAAGTCAGCCCTCTAAAAAAGTTTCAGATTTTGTAGCATTTCAGATTTCAAATTTTTAGGTTAGGGATGCTCAACCTGTACCACTTAAGCTTATGTAATTACACACTACGATGTATTCACAATGACAAAATCACCTAAGAATACATTTCTCAGAATGTATCCCCATCAAGTGATACGTGACTATGCAGGAACAAAAGCTCTGAATAGATGCTCCACCCAATGAAGTATAGGGATGGCAAATAAGCACATGAAAAGATGCTAAAAATAATGAGCAGTTAGAAAAATCCAAGTTAAAACCACCATGAGATATCACTATATACCTTTTAAAGTTGGTGAAAGTGTTGGCGAGGACATGGAGGAACTGGAACTCGCTTTCACTGCTAGTTGATCTGTAAAATGGTATAGCTACGGTGGAAAATAGTTTGACGGTTTCCTAGAAATCAAATATGCACCTACCATAAGACCCAGTCATTCCTCTCCTAGGCATGTACCCAATAGAAAGGAAAATATATGTTCGTACAATGCCTTGCACATGAATGTCACAGCTTCTTTATCTGTAACAGTAAAAACTAGAAATGTCCCATACAGCAATAGGTGAATAGATACATATACAATAGAACAATACTCAGCAATAAAAAAGAATGAAATACCTGCTACAACATGCATAAATCCCTAAAT
Source organism: Sapajus apella (assembly GCF_009761245.1). NCBI lineage: Eukaryota > Metazoa > Chordata > Mammalia > Primates > Cebidae > Sapajus > Sapajus apella. The sequence continues at coordinate 24,183,541 of NW_022436961.1, read as the reverse complement.
AATTGTGCTGAGTGAAAGAAACCAGGCAAAAAAGAATATGCACTGTTTGATTCCACTTGTAGTAAATTCTAGAAAACACAAACTAATCAATAGTGACAGAAAACAGATCCATAACTGCTTGCGTATGGGAGAGGGGCAGGAGGGAGGTTTACAGAGCAGAACAAGTCAACATTTGCGAGTGATGGATAGGTTCATTATCTTGATTGTGGGGATGGTGTTGCTGATGTATATGTACGTCAAAACTTAACAAATATGTGTAGTTTACTGTGTATCAGTTATACCTCAATAAAGCTCTCAAATTTCAAATACAGAAAGAATAATTGGGGAATAGAGAATGACCAAAGGCGGTGTTTTTGATAGGAGGTTCATGGAAAGCTCTCTGGGAAGGTACCGTTGGTGTAGACCCAAATGAAGTGAAGGAGTGAACACTGACTATCGTTGGAGAAGAACATTTCAGGTAGAGAGAAGAGCAGATGCGAAGGCCCTGGACTGGGAGCGTGCTGGGCACATGGGAGTACGGTGTGGCTGCAAGAGAGTGAACAAAGGGCAAAGGAGGTCAGAGAGCTAGAGAAGGCCCAGATCATGTAGAACGTAATGTTTTTTCACCAACCCAGTGAAAAAGGCGGGGAGATGAGCCTCAAGGGGCTCTTGTTTCTGGAGCCAAGCGCCCCAGCTGCACATCAGCCAGGCGCGGCCCAATCTGGGCACAGTGCCAGATAAGGAGTTTGACTGGGGCGGTACACCTGTCAAATGGTAACGCTGGTGTCCTAAGGTGAGCTCAGGAAGGACAGAAACCTCCCATGGAGCAGAAGGGCAAAAGTTCACTTGATCTTGATTTTCTGTATGAACACAGATTGTGAAAGCAGGGCCTCACAATCCTTCTGACCTTTTGGGTTTTAAGCAGGAGGTGTCAGAAAAGTTATTATAGGGGTAGACTAGATAAAGAAAATGTGGCACATATATACCATGGAATACTATGCAGCCATAAAAAAGAATGAGTTCATGTCCTTTGCAGGGACATGGATGAAGCTCTAAACCATGATCCCCAGCAAAGTAACACAGGAACAGAAAACCAAACACTGCATATTCTCATATGCTATGTGGGAACAATGAGAACACATGGACACAGGGAAGGGAACATCACACATCAGTGCCTGTTAGGGGGTGGGGGGCAAGGAGCGGGAGAGCATTAGGACAAATACCTAATGCACGTGGGGCTTAAAACCTAGATGATGGGTTGACAGGTGCAGCAAACCACCATGGCACATGTATGCCTTTGTAACAAACCTGCACGTTCAGCACATGTACCCCAGAACTTAAAGTAAATCAATGAATAAATAATATTGAAAAAAAAGAAAATGCAATATTTCCTTGCAGAAGAAAAAAAATAGAAATATATAAGGAATAAAATCTCAAATGCCTATGGGATGGCCAGTAACATAATACTGGTATAAAATAAGAGACTATAGTAGAGTCTGTGGCTAAATGCTCCGACTAAACGTCATAAAGTCCAAACAGCAGACAAAACAATATAGCAACCACAATATTTAAGCCAAACAAAACATATTTGCAATTTGAATTTGGACCCAAAGGCCACCAATTTTTATCCCTAGCATAGAGTTTTCCAACTAATAAACACTGGGAATACATAACTTACATTACAATAGTATATCCAATGTTATCTTCAACATACTATTCATTTATGTTGTATTAAACAGTTGTCATTTTTCCAAAAAAAAAAAAAAAAAAAAAGAACTTATCCTGAAAGAGATGGGAATGGCTTGAATTGTTTCGCACAGTGGTGACAAGATCTCTTTTATGTTTTAAAATTAACAACTAAACGCTATCATTCCACATTATAAGAGGGAAGGATGGAAGCAAGGAAACCAGTTAGTGGACTGTTGTAATTGTTAGGCAAGAGATCATGGTGACCTGCTCCAAATGACTGTGGTGGAGGTCAGGAGAAGGCGAAAGATACAGGATTATTTCAAAGGTAGAGCTGCCTCATTTGTTTTGACAGATTGCATGTAGAGAGGGAGAGGAAGAGAGAAGTCAAAAATGATTCTTAGATTGTTTTGGTCTGAACATCTGGAAAAAAAATAATTTTCCCATGACAAAGAAGAGGAAGTGTGAGTTGTCAGTTTCTAAGATGCACTCAGATTTGTCCATGGCGAGTTTAAGGTGCCTGATAGAAAATCAAGCAGCAACACTGGGCAAGCTGGAGATATCAGTCTGTAATCAGGAGAGGGAAGTCAGAGGTGGGGCTGGAGATGAAAATTTGGGGAGGAACCTAGAGAAGAGCTATTAGAACTGAGTGCTCTGGAGAACTCCAGCATTAAAAAATAAGGAAGATAAGGGAAAACCAGGAAAGACGGCTGCTAAAGAACCACAGTGAGCCAAGGGAAGAAAGTCTTTCAAGAAACACAGTGATTAGCTGTGACAAGTGCGGCCAGCAGGTCAGCAGGAGGACTCAGTTGACCACTGAAATTAGTAATGGGCAACCTTGCTAGGAGCTATTTCAGTGAGGTAGTAGGAATGAAAACTTGATGTGAATGGGTTCACAGGAGAATTAGAAGTGAGAAAGTGGACATGGGAAGTATCGACAAGTTTTGCTGTCGAAGCAAGCAGAGAAATTGAACAGTAATTGAAGAGGGACATAGGGGTCAAAGGAGATTTTTTTTAATATTGAAGATATTATGGCATGTTTGTATTCTGATGAGAACACTTCAACAGAGAGTAGAGAGGTAAAAATTAATGGTGCAGGAGAGAGAGAGGACAATTGCAGGGGGAAAAAAGTCCTTGAGCTTTGGGAGCTGTAGGAGATAAAGATGAAGGAGTGAGAATAATCTACCCATGGAAGGCCCTTGCTCAAATATACCCCTCCAGATCTGGACCCAAGTAAAAGGGAAAAGATCAGAAAGCTAACACTGATGAGTGCCTATGACATCTCAGGCACTTCTTGGTTATTCTTCTCAACCAGAGTAGAATGCTTTCCTTTTAGCCCTCTTTGCAGATGAGGCAACTGAGGCTCTAAGAGATGCAATAATCTTCTGCATTGCCATGGCCAATGCCAGTTATGCAGAGGCTGCAGTAGGTCATCCTGAGCATACGGCAGCCTCCCCTTCACCCTCCGTACTTCCAGGCCTGCTTACCATGAAGATGTTCAAACAGTGAGCCTGGGTCTGAAACCAAGACTGTGCAAAGAACAGTTTGACTCTCCCTACTTGGGCTGCAGTTCAGCTACACAGTGGAACATGGACCACAGGTTTTCTTACCATCCTCTTTCCTCACAGCCGTAAAACCATCAAACGCTAAAGCTAAAAGAGAGCTCAGAGATCACTCAGCCCACCACCCTCATTTCCCTAGAAGGAAACTGAGTCACAAGAATACATAAGCCCAGGCTCAAAGACAAAGAAGAGACAACTGTCATCTCATGGCTCGTGAGCTGCCAAACACCATTCCCCTCTCGTCTCCAGGGACATGAGTGCATGCACCCGTGTGTACAAGACTGATTTGAAGATACAAATTGCCTACATCCAATTTCATCCAACTGTCCTCGAAATTTAAGAGCTCTGCTGACAAGCACAGAGCAAAGAGGAAATTGTTCCCCTGAGACAAATAGTCTTGGAAAAGGCCTCGCCTGTCCCTGTCCAAGGTGCTAGGCACGCAAAGGCCATGAGGAAGAAGCCTGTGTCTGCCAGGCCCAAATACAACCTTCTTGTGAAAAGAGAGGGTAGGGAAGGCTAGGTTTTGGAGAGAAGGAAGATAAGGGACCCCCTGAAATCCCTTGGACTTGGAAATTGATTGGCACCTTTGCCCAGGACTTCCTGTGTACCTCCTGCAAGATTACTTTCCGAGGTAACTAGGTGTTATTGCAGGAGATGCATGCCGACCACTAGAGAATGTTCTTGCCCACTCTGGGTTTACAGAGAGAGAATGGAAGAAACAGAAGTTTGAAGTGACACCACTACTTTCTTTTTATTTATTTTTTTCTTACAAACCCTGCAGGTGGCATCTGAAGACAAAATTACTCTCAGGAAGACCCGGGCATATTCTCCACGTGCCAGGGCCTCCAACACAGGGTATCAGCTGCCCCAAAGTCTGACCCTCTGACATGCCAAATGGATTCACCCAAAAGTAGATAAATGAGAACTCCACAGATTGGATCAGTGGTTTTCAGTCTTTTGGAAGCAGAAGCATCATTTCAAACCAAATCTGATCAGAAGACAGCAACCACTAAAGACGCTGTGCTTGAAGCCAGAAGGGGACTATGCAGCCTATGCCCTCCACCCACCCCATGCCTTGGACACACCTCTGTAGAATGGTGGGGTTCTCAGACAAGTCAAAAGTCACTGGGCTGCCAGGCACAGTGGTTCACACCTGTTGCTGAAGCTACTTGGGAGGCCAAGGCAAAAGGATCACTTGATTCCAGGAGTTTGTTTCCTGCCTGGGCAACATAGCAAGACCCCATCTCTTAAAGAAAAAAAACAAACCCCATTTGATTAGGTTAACTCTCAAAAGGCTGTAGAGCCCGGCTCCACCTCACTCTTTAGGAGGCAGATAGCCCTGCCCATTCCCAGTCTGTAACACATCACACAGTCCTGTTCCACCTTGAGCAGTAAGACACTACCCCCAGTTGCAAAAATCTTTGGTCACAAACAAACCTGGACTGCATCACGTTTTTTTACATCACACTCTCCTCTTTCCTGTACCCTTCATTCAGTTTCTCAGTGACTGACATGGGCTAGCTTTCATTTCCAGCTTCCACCCTGCCCTGGCATGTGCCTGGGATAGACCTCCTGCCTCTCCCTCTTTGAATGGACCTCTGGTACCTCTCCATAGCAGATGCTGCCAATGACCTGTCCATATCCCTATGTTGGTACATGCCAGTGGTATCCTGCTATAAGCACATATACCTCCCTGCCTGAGAGATTTCTTTCAGTCTGAAAATCCACAGGAAATGCTGAGAGTCAATGTGCTTGGAGCAGCCATCAGCCAATAATCCTCGAGTAAAATAAGTCTGTGGAATGTTCTAATCTATTTCCAGCTTCCCAGTAGAATGGAGCTCAGATTCTCACGGTGGTAACTTGAACAATAATACATCACCTTCAGCTTTCTTCCTTCCCCATCTCACTTCCCCACTTACCTACTGTGTTTCCAAGGATCACCTCCTAAATAAACTACATGTATTCATCTACCTGGCTCAGGAAATGCTTCTGGGAGAACCCAATCTAAGATATTTGGTGCCAGAATAAGAGTAGGAAGCAGATCCTCAGCGTAAGGTGCTAGAAAAGGATCACATGCCAACCAGATGCTAACGAGGACCCTGGTGCTGGTGATAAGTGGGGTGGGGTGGAGGCAATCCTGGCATGCCATAGCATCGCAATTACTAAAACGCTCACCTGTGGTGAAACGCACTGAGATGGAGTCCAAGTGGAAGGAGATGCAGTGGCTTACACAGTAGGTCTAGCACAGTGTTACTCAAAGTGTGGTCCATGGGCTTTATTCAATTTTTTTTGGAAACAGGGTCTCACTCTGTCACCCAGGCTGGAGTACAGTGGTACCATCATAGCTCACTGTAACCTCGAACTCCGGGGCTCAACCGATTCTCTCATCTCACCTTCCTGAGTAGCTAGGACTACAGGAACACATCGCCAAGCCTGGCTAAAACTTTTTGTAGAGACAAGGTGTCGCTATGCTGCCCAGGTTGGTTTTGGACTCCTGGCCTCAAGTGATCCTCCTGCCTCAGCCTTCAAAGATGCTGGGATTACAGGCATGAGTAATTGTGCTTAGCCATATGTCCTATTTATTTTTTCTAGAAATTCATCAGTCCACAAAATATTTCTTAAATGATTCCTTTACAACAGATTGTCTGAGAAGCACGGCCCTGGACTTGAAAACAATGGGAATAATTTCAGTTATGACTATTGTGAAGTTAGTTAAGTGTTGTTAACTGCCCCAAAAGTTTTGAAGGAAAAATATGATAGGCTCAGTTCAATGGAGCCATCAACGTAAAAGTCAGAAGGTCTCCAGGAGACCATGTTAAAGAGAACCTTGTCTCCTCCAGCTGAGAGGCAGACTGAACAGAAATCGGGCTCCATGTATGGCTAACAGGGTGACAGAGATGCAAAGGAAGCTGCATTCACAGCCTTCAATGCTCACGGGAAAGCATCCATAGGAAATGAATGGGACCCTGAGACCTGTGATAAAGACATTTAGATTGAAGCACTTGAGAACCTTGAAGTCTCAGATTCCCCAAACCCCCTGGGCCAGCAGAAACACCACCTCCCCCATGCAGAGGAGACACTGTTTATTGGTCTGGATCCATGAAAAAGTCTCACTAAAAGCTAATAACTCAGAAAATGATGCTTACTGTCCTCCAGGGCTGCCTACACTTCCCCTTGTTGTTTCTAAACCAATATCTAGGAACAAGTCTCAGCATGACTTGACTAGAGAAGTGCATCACTCCTTATGGAAGGAAATAGATTATTAAAAAAAAAAAAAAAAAAAAAAAGAAGGGGCTGCTGCAAATCCAGGAGGAACTTGGAGAATATGCCTGGGAATTAATCTTTAGCGTGCTGGACTGTTGGGTGGAATACAAGGTTAGGTTGTGGTCAGTTCATTGACATGAGAACACTTTCCCATGACTCAGTATTGAATGCCCTGGCAAAGACATTCAGAGCTGGTCCTAATGCACTGTTGGCATGGCTCCTTGAAGCTTGGAAACAATAACAGCCTATAGTATATGAGGTGGAAATGCCAGAATTGCCTCGGCAGTGTATTGAAGAAGGGAACAAAAGGCTCAGAGAGGCATCTTGTTGAACTGAATTTACTGTGTTAGGCCAGGGAACACACTAACTATGTTCTCCAGGAAGGCCTGGAGGCCATTGCCTTCAATAAAGCAAGAAAGAAATGGGGCACTGTAATCAGCAGTTCAGAGGTGACTATTGTCTGAGGCCAGGGAAAGCAGTGGGAGATGCTGCCATGACTCCCAAATGTCAATGGGGCTAGGATTCTAGAATAGCCAGGACCATGTCAGAAGCAAAGTGAATGCAATTACATGATAGGCAGCAAGGGGACAATGACAACCAGGAGGTGGCGGGGCCAGTAATCCTCCATGTTTCCATAGGTGAGATAGATGTTTCTTGACAACAAAGGTATTGCTTGGCTTATATAATCTAAAATGATCAAGAGGGGATGAGCAGAAGGCTAGAATAGAACATTACAATTCTTCATCCAGTTTCCAGATCTGAGACAGTTCTTGGACTCATAGCCCATTGAGGAAAGAAGAGACCAGCTCCTTTGATAAAGGATACTGAAAATGCCACAGAAAATATGTACAGTACCAATGCTCCCATTCGTACCCTCAATGGACACTTGGCCATTTATCAGAGTAACTGTATACTGGGAAAAAGATAATGGCCAGAAATTTCAAAGACCGCTGGATACAGGATCTGCACAGATTGAAACTGATACCAAGGGACCCAAAACACCACCCTGAGTGGGAAGCATAGAAATGTCATTTAATCAATGGACTCCCAGTAGATGTTCACTTCCTAGATGGTCCAGGTGGTTTACAGCCTCGCTCTGTGGTCATTTCTCAGGTCCTTGTAGGCAGAATCTGGATGAATGCAGCTAGAAGTTGGCAGTCCTCTCACATTGGCTTCCTGGCCTGTGTAGTATTTATCAGAGTAGAGAAGGCCAAGTGGAAGCCTCCCCACCTCTCCTGCCACACACACACACACACACACACACACACACACACACACACACACACACACACACACACTCTTACCACTGCTATAGTTTGAATGTTTTTGTCCCCTCCAAATTGCACACTGAAACTTACTCTTTAATCCAACAGTATTGGAGGTGTGATCTTATGGGAGGTGTTCAGGTCATGACAGCGCCACCCTCATGAATGCATCAGTGCATCTTAAAAAGCCAGGAGACATCTAATTTTGTTGGTGGAGTGGATTTTCTCTTCTGCTCTTTTACCATGTGGGGACACAGCATTTGTTCTCTTTTTGCCCTTCTGCCTTCTGCCACATATGGAAGCAGCAAGAAAATCCTCATCAGCTGCCAGTGCCTTGGTTTTGGACTTCTCAGACTCCAGAACTGTGAGAGAATACTTTCTTCTTCTTTAGAAATTACCCCATCTGTGCTATTTTGTTATAGCAGCACAAAACAGACTAAGACATTCCCGTAATCACACCCATACCCACACTCACACGCTGAAACGCACACACATACACATAAACACATACACACTGGGCCAAGAGAGTAAAACAATACTACATCCTAGACGGAATGAAAAAGAGTGGTATGGTGTCACCTTCAAAGACTTAAAGGATGCAGGGTCATGGTCCCCATCAGATCCCCATATAATCCACCAGCAAAATTAGATGACTCCTGGCAGGTAACAATGGGCTACTACAAACTTAACCAAGCAGCAGCCTCAACTGCAAGTCTTTTTGCCAGACATCTTTAGTAGCACAGATCTGCGCAGCCTCCAGCACTTAGTATGTGCTTTACAATCTGATGAATACATTTTTGTCAGTCCCTCTGAAGTAAGATCAGAACACGTTTGCATTCACTTGGCATGCATAGCTGTACCTATGAATGGTTTTGCCCAGATCGATTTAACTCTTCTGCTCTCTGTCGTCATACAGTTCAAAGGCACATTCCACAGAACATCAGACCAGTCTATTATACTGATAGCATCATAATAACAATTCAAATGATCAGGAAATGGCAAGTACTCAGAAGTCCTGGTAAGATATGTGCACCAGGGCGTGGAGATAAGCCCTACAAAGTCTCAGAAGCCTGCCACATCAGAAAAGGTTTTAAAGGTCCAATGGTATGGGGCATATTGAGATATTTCTCCCAAGATAAAGAAGAAATCATTAAACCTTGAACATCCCATCTTTAAGGTAGAGGCTTCATATTTGGTACCTTAAGAACTGGCAGACGCCAAGATGCTAGCAGTATCTGGGGTAGATGACAATGTTGTGTGGAATCTTGGTGAGATTAAGCAGGGGAGTTAGAGAACAAAACCCTAGGATTCTAGAGCAAGACTGAACTATCTGCAGAAAAACCAAACCAAACAAAGACCCTCACCATTCAAAGGGCAGATTTGGGCATGCTATTGGGCTCTAGAGGGAACTAATCGCCTGACCATGGGATTTCAAGGGACAATGAGACCAGAGCTGTCCACCATGGTCTGGGTATGCTCAGATCTGCCAAGTGATAAGTTGTGTGGACACTGGAGAATCCCACCATTTAATGAAAATGGCACATTCAAGATCAGTCCCTAGTAGGTCTGGAGGATACAAACAGGTGACGCAGATCTCATGTCACCTACTTATGTTGCGCCAATGTGTTTCCTTCAGCTTATGGTTGTAGGAAGTTCTCTATCACCAGCTGATGGAAAAGGAAAACCTTGGGCCTACTTTACCAATAAGTCAACTCCATATTCTGGTTGAACCCAAAAATATACTACTATCTCTCAGTAGCCTGATGCAAGGCCAGCCCTGAAAGTCAGCAGTGAAGGGAAATCTTCCCATTGGAGAGGGCCTTGAACACTTGAACGGATCCCCAACCTGATGTGGTGGGAGAAGGGCCATGAGGTTATGACAGTCACATGCCTCCAAGCAGTGGAGATTGGCTTAGCTGGTTATAACCAACAAGCTGGAAGGAGCAAGATTGCAAAATGAGGAAACATTGTGTGGATCATTCTCAGCGCCCCTGGAGAGCATCCCCACAGAGCAGGCACTGAATAACCAAGCAGACAGGATCCTGACGACATCAGCCCGCTGCTGCCCTTAACCTCCCAGTGAATGAAGCTTTGATAACAGGCAAGGAGGCCATGAGCCAAACGGCATGGGCTTCTTCTTACTGAGGATGGTCTAGCTATTTCCAGAGACTCATATGGTCCCTCATTACCAATGCTGAGCTCTCAGTTTGACACCAGCCCTCAAGGAAACACACAGCCACTTCCTGGCAGTGGATGATGTGAGAATTCCTCACCCTGGAAGATGTGTTTGGTTCTTACTGCATTGACACATATTCTAGGAAAGTCTTTGCCTTTTGGACTCATGGTGTCTTGAATAGAGCTACTGTCCAAGGGCTCAGAGAGTACCCAATTTACTATATGGGAGCTTGCAGTATATCACTGTGGGCCCAGAGATGCACCTTGCAGCAAGAGAGGGGTGGCAGTCAGCACACAACCACAGGACCTGGCAGTTCTGCCATATATCCATCTCTCAGAAGCCGCCACTCTGATAGAGTTTTGGGATGACCTCATGAAGCTTCAGCTAAGCATCAGCTTGGTAATAACATCCACAGGGTTGGAACACTAGTCAAGATGCAGCATACTGTTTGAACTAATAACTACTTTATGGTGTTGTATCCTCAGTGACTTATATACATGTCTCTGAAGACCAAGGCTTGGCAGAAGAGGTAGCCCTTCTCAGCACCATTCCCAGTGACCCACTGGAGGAATTCATGCCTTTTGTCCCTGCACCTTTAGGATCTGATGAACCTGGTTCCAGGGTGAGGGGAATACCTGAAGCAGGAGATATAGTAAGGATTCCTCTAATCCTAAAGTGAGGGCTGCTCCCTGGTCATTTTGGGGTCCTCATGCTGGCGTACCAGCAGGCAAAGAAAGAAATAACTAAATCAAGAGGGGAAATTGACCTGATTCCATGAGCAATTAGGATTTCTGCTACGTCATGGGGGCAGAAAGGAACAGGTCTGGAATTCAGGAGATCCACTGGGGGTGCTGCTTGGTGCTTCTGTGCCCAGGGATAAGCATGAATGGGCAATTGTCTCAATCAATGGCCTGATCAAAGTCACAGTGGCCAGGGGCTCAGCCTCTCAGGGATAATGGCTTGGTCCATCCCACTAGACAAGCAAAATGTAGCAGAAGTGCTGGCTGAGTGTGAGGAAAATGTAGAACCCGTACACGATGGAGGAGCAACATGATGATCATCAGTTCAACCCCAGAATCGACCACAGCAGCAAAAACTTTGTCTCGCGAGCTCCTTCGTTGCCTTTTTTTTTTTTTTTTTTTAATTAGGATCTGTCACATTTGAAAGAAACAGTCAAGATGCAGTCAGGTTAACTGGGCCATGAGGGCATCTGAAGAGTGCAAGGGGTGGGCTACAGTAGACGCTGTCAGTTCCCTGTCCATATCTCCTACACACTTACCGTTCTGGTACACACCATCAGCATCCCTGCACCTGCAGCTCTCCCCCCGGAGCTCACCTGAAGTGCCGGGGAATCAAGGCACCCAGAGGTGTTGATATGACTGAGATGCTGATGAGAAAGAGGTGTGGGAGGATTCACACTGGGTTTCCTCATCCTTCAGCATAATGTAATCATTTCACAATATACATATATATCAAAACACCATACTGTACACATAAATATACATAACTTTTTTGTCAATTAAGAAAATGTTATTTTTTAGGTTACAAATTCTCAGTAGGGAAATTTCAAGCACTGTAACAGGTTAGTTTGATATTTTGGGTTCTTGGGCCTTGTTAGTATCCCTAAAATCACACCACTTAGCTATAACTCACCTATGCCTAAAGCACTTTTAGGGAGCCTTTGAGAACGCATGGCTCATGGATCCCAGCAATGGAAGAAGATTCCTCCCTAAATCCAAACACAGAGGGAGGGGATAGACGGAAACCCTTGAGGAAATAAGTAAAGAAGCCGTGAGGCACCAAGAAGGAAGAAACGGAAGAGGAGGCACCGGGGTAAGGACTTGAGGGGAGAGAAGGACAGGAGAGAAACTACACGCAGTCATCCACAAGCAAACAAAACCTGCACATACACGCAGTCAAAGGAGAAGCATCAGCCGAGACCACAAAGGAAATTTAAAGTTGTTATGGCAACCAGCACAGGTGGGTGGGCACTTGTGCCCACTGAATTTACAAAATTAAAGTAAGCATTGCATTTGCTAACTAATTAAATAATGCCTTCTAAATATTTCTAATCCCCCAGACATGAGTCACAAAAGAGGGCAGGGAACGCGGAGCCAGAGCGCTCATTCATTTACTCCGGGGTCTAGAGAGCTGCCTCATGGGGTGGCTCTTACTGAGGAAGGTGGTGGCTGAGAGGGTAAGGATCTAGCAAGAGGGGGTGGCAGAGACTTGATGACATCCCTTTGGTCACAGCAAGATAAAGCCAGTTTCAGCCAGAGAATAAGCAGTCTCAGAACACTTTTTTGGAGCCACCCAGAGGACAGGTGACAGAGGCAGAGCCAGCCCCACACGTGTGTCCTTGGCCCCGGCCGCTCTGCAGTGCCCTCTCTCCCATTCAGACCAGCGCTGCAACAGAGGCAGGGTGGGCAGCAGCTGGATCCCAGGGGGTTGCAGAGACCAAAGCGCAAATCTCCGCAGAGACGTGGGGAAGCTCAAAGAAGCCAGTCAAATAAGGCAGCCGGCTGATTCTTTCAGATGTAGGGGGTAGATTGGTTTATTTTTAAGAAACAAAAGGAAAAGCAACCTCTGCTAGGAATCCGATGCACCATCTTAGCTGCTCTTCCCTGGGGAAATAAATTACACATAACACTGTACACAAACACGGCTCCACACACAAACCCAGCTGGCTGCGCTGTGGCACTTGTCTCCCTGGGGAAATAAATTCTAATGTCTATATATCTCTATCTATAGATACATGCACAGAAAAGGTCACACCATGTCTCCTTCAGTGCTCCTTTCACTTGAAATTAAACAATAATTGTTTCCGTGTTTGGTCTCCCCCAAAGGGAAATCACCACTGGAGTAGCTCACCTAAACACACAGGCAGCGCAGGCCTTCTTGTCATGCCCCAGGGCAACATAAGGCAGGGTACAGAGCACCAGGATACAGAGATATGGGTGGCATGAGCATCCCAGGGCACCCTGGACCCTGGTGCAAAGAACACAGCCAGTGCCTGGCGATACATGAGTCGCCCCACAAGGAGATGAGGCTGCTCTGATTTTTTTGTTTTCGTGTTAGTGGTAGCAATGGGGGTGTGTGTGTGTGTGTGTGTGTGTGAGTGTGTGTGTGTGTGTGTGTCTCCCCTCAGGACAGGACAGGTCCTCAGCTTTCCTTCCACAACTGCAACCAGCCTAAGCTACAACTCTAAGTTCCACTGAATTCGAAAGCTTCAGAGCTAGAAGTAGTCTCATTTTACAGATGAGAAACTAAAGGTCGGAACTGGTGACAAAGATACATGTAAGCTCCATGAGGGCAGGGTGACGTGTCTTCCATTTCCCATTATAAAAGCACCTAGCCAGCAAACTGCCATGACATGTGTATACCTATGTAACACACCTGCACATTCTGCACATGTACCCCAGAACTTACAGTATAATTTATACAAAGGCACCTGACGTGAGAAAAGAAGGAAGGGAGAACATGGACCATGGGCCACTGGAATATCCCCACATTCAAGGGAGCCATAATATCTGTGCCTTGGTGTCATTCTTCAGAAAGTGGCAGAGGCATGCAGTGTAGACACCTGGCACCACATTACTATTTACATTTACCCCCTCTCCTTGTGTGCTGCTCCCTCTCCTAAACCTGAAGCCTCCATCAGGGCCAACCACATGGTACAACAGCACCGTACCAGGGGCTGGAGCCACTGCAAGGTCATGCTTAGATTCTGAGTGGAGTTGGAAGTGTGGTCTTGGTGGCACCAGAACGAGTAGCAGGATTCCATCCAATCTGGAGGGTTCTTTCCTCTCCTGTTCACAGAACCACATCCTTCAAGCCCCCAGTGCATGACCCTCCCCGATCACTGCAGCCCACGCTACTGCTCCCTTCCAGGACTCCTGCACTGGCCTGCTGCCAACCAGTGCCTTATGGGTGCCACCCTTCCCTCTCCCACGCAAGTCGATGCCTTGCAATAGACCCCCAGTTGGATGTTTGTGGGTGTACACATCCATCCATCCATCTCATCTCTCCAGCAAGAGTGTAAGCATACATCTGGGACAATGCTAGGTGCAAAGAAAGTCATCAACAAATGCCTGGTGGATCAACAGACTGATGTGTGAAGCAGACGGCATTTCTGGAGGACAGAAGTCAGACCCTAAGTGAGGCTCCTGGGAATACCCATTCTGGTTCTGCCATGGGTGTCTGCTCCAATTTGATGCCTTAAACAGCTTCTGGTGTATCCAGTTTTGCAGCCTGGTTTTAAAACTATCATAGTCATTTCTGCTTCTGCTCAGGAATCCCTCCAGGCTTCCTTTCTGCATATATGTGTAATGTCCTCTGGCACCAGCTCCCCCAGCCACTTCTCTGCCTGGCTACACTTCCCAGATCCTCTTCTCACATACCCTGTTTGAATTCAGCTTCAGGTGGCTCATCTTGCTTGGATCTGGGCCTCTGCTGGGACGAGGCCACCAGTGGTGGCTTGCACGGCTCCAAAAGTTGTCACTTGGGACAAGCACTTCTCAGCCCCCATCCTGTGCGTAGAAGCCAGGATGCAGTCAGGCAGGGACCCCAGAGCCCCCAGCCCCTGTGCTCTGAGGGAAGGCTATGACCATCAGGACACAGGTTCACTTGAGTTGGGAAATGGGAGCAACACCAAGCCCTTGGGTCCAGGCCTGAATTGAGCGGTCCCTGCAGGCCCCCATCAGTAACCCCAAGGCTGCTAGCCTCAGCTGACTTGGCCAAGCTGCCTGGGTCTTGGTGGGAAGGGCTGCTCTCACCCTTTTGCCGGCTTGCTCATTCCAGTCAAACTAGGCCTGTCCTTCCCTATCAGCTTCTGGGCTGAGTCCCCAGGGAAGGGGGAAAGGAGAGGTCAAGACACAAGAGGAGATGTCACTTTTCGTCGAAGTCTAGTGCCGAAAGCAGGGAAAGGGGCTGCCAGGACAAGCCCTAACCCTGTCATTGTTGCCTCCCATCCCTTCCAGGCTCACAAGGGTGAAGAGACGGGCGCATGAAACAGGCAGAGCAGGGCAGCCTGTCACTTGCACACTGGCAATCTGGCATGGGCCAAGTCCAAGGTCGTATGTCGTGACAGAACTGGGTGAGACCCAGGCAGTGGGCCGTCTATTCATTCCATTAACTTTGCACATCGGCTCTGTGTCATGCTCTGAGGCTAAACGGGGCCCAGTTGCTGCCCACAAGGAGCTCACTGTCTAGTACAGGCCTTGGCAGTCCCATGTGACAGATGTGTTGAGGAGGGAAGGTCAGGGTGCAGTGGGAGTCACGGGGGAGGTCAGAGGAACGCTGGCTCCTGGGACATCAAGGCGCATAGAACAAGGGGGCAGTCGAACACTCAGCAATGCGGCGTGGGGGCTACATGCGTGAGCTTGGGAGGAGCACACGCCTGGGTCTAAATTCTGGCTCCACACCTACTAGCTGTGAACCCTTGGGTAAGTACCTTGACTTCTCTGTGCCCCACTTTCCTTCTGCAAATCGAGATGGGAAGATAAAAGTACATAAGTCCCAGGGCTGTGGCGAGAATTAAATAAGAACGTGAGTTAATGATGTGTCAGTACTGACTCATCAATTGTAACAAACCACTTTAACGTAAGATGTTAATAATAGGGGGAACTGTTGGGCTATGGGAAATCCCTATACTTTCCACTCGACTTTCTGTAAACCTAAAACTGTCCTAAAAAAAAAAGTCTCATTTTTTTAAAACAAAATTTTAAAAGGGATAAAGTACTACATATCTACAACAACAACAACAAAAAAGACAACACAATGTCCAGTAGAGCAGACAAAGAAGAGAGAATGTGGAAAAAATAAGAATAATTTCATTCAGTAAGGCTAATGTGAAATAAAATTCATGACAATAGAAAAAAAAAAAAGAAAGAAAGAAAGTGAGTGCATAAAAGCACCTAGCCCAGAGTGAGCTCCCAGTCAAGGCGAACTGCTACCATTGTCATTGTTGATAGTGTTGTTATTACTGCCCGTACAGCACTAGCCACAGTAATGGTGGCAGCTGCGGTTGTCATTGTTGTGACCATTAGCACCTGCAAAGTCTCTCAGCAGCTCCCAGCTCCAGACCAGGGCAGCCTGCGGGGGCTGATAAGGAGCAGGAGTGAGGGACTAGGAAGGCTACTGTTTACAACTGTCAGGACACTGGGGACGTCCTGTGGATGGGGTCTTTGACCCAAGGAACAATATGGGAGCCTGGTCACCAGAGAACAAGGTCACAGTGAGATTAGCTTGTAGGGTGATAATCTGGAATGATTTAAAACACTCCCTCCCCGTGGCCAGGATTAGTCTTGGAGACTGGGAGACATTGAGACATTGACCTGCCAGGGGGCTGAGAGGTCCCAGCTATGGGAGAAGGGAGAAGACAAAGACACAGCCCCTCCAAGGAAAGAGGGCATTTGCAGGTTGTGACCTGGAGATGGGAAATGTCCCCCAGCGTCTTGGACCACAGTCCTGGCAGAGATCATCTGTTCCAAAGCTCTTAACCTGTTCCCACTTTGGAGCAATTCCAAAGTCTGATTAATGCACTGGAACTTCTCTCCTCCAGAAAATACAGGTCTATCTTTTGTGTAAAAGCACAGGCTTGAAAGACCCCCATAAGGTCATGTACAATAAGAATTCCTCCAGGCACAGGCACACCAGTGGCCAGGGGACACCCACAAAAATGCTTACCTGTGGTGCCAGTAACAAGAACACAAATGGCTTGCCACGTGTCCACACTGCGGGTCTCCTGCCACTTTTTGAAGAATGGCACCATGGCAGCAGATATTACAGCCTGCTTGAGTGTGGGGATATTCGAATGGCCTATAGTCCATGTTCACTCAATGACCTGCCAAGGTCTCTGGAGCCAGCCTGTCTGTGGCAGGCACTGCAAGGGATACGGGGTCAGGTGAACCCTCAAAGGCTCTCACAGCTCATGGGGAAAAGCAAACATAAACACAACTAACCCCAAGCTATGGCACAGGATAACAGGGGTCCCAGAGGGATGGATGGATTCTATGGGAGAAGAGAGCAATTCTACTGAGGGGTTCCCAGGGGCAGGATGAGGGAAGGACTTCCCAGAAGACCCTGATGCTTGAATCAGATTTCAAAAAGCAGAAAGTTTTGTTGAAAGCAATTGTAGCAGAATTGCCAGGAATTACATAGGATTTTTTTTTTTTTTGAGATGGAGTTTCGCTCTTGTTACCCAGGCTGGAGTGCAATGGCGCGATCTTGGCTCACCGCAACCTCCGCCTCCTGGGTTCAGGCAATTCTCCTGCCTCAGCCTCCTGAGTAGCTGGGATTACAGGCACACGCCACCATGCCCAGCTAATTTTTTGTATTTTTAGTAGAGACGGGGTTTCACCATGTTGACCAGGATGGTCTCAATCTCCTGACCTCGTGATCCACCCGCCTTGGCCTCCCAAAGTGCTGGGATTACAGGCCTGAGCCACTGCGTCCGGCCCTTTTTTTTTTGAGACAGTCTCACTCTGTTTCCCAGGCTGGAATGCAGTGGCGCAATCTCAGTTCACTGTAACATTTGTCTCCCAGGTTCAAACAAGTCTGCCACCTCAACCTCCTGAGTAGTTGGGATTACAGGCGCCCACCACCAAGCCTGGATAGTTTTTTTGTTTTGGCTTTGGGGTTTTTGTGTGTGTGTGTATTTTTAATAGAGACGGGATTTCACCACATGGGCCAGGATGGTCTCAAACTCCCGACCTCAGGTGATCCACCCATCTCAGCCTCCCAAAGTGCTGGGATTACAGGTGTGGGCCACCATGCCCGGCCCTCTATGGGACTTTTAAAGACATAAGGTGCACTAACCAAATTTTCTAGTTTCTGCATTCGATGCTCTGGCATCTCAGGGCCTTGCTGATACTGGGGTGTTGCCTCATCCAGGGCTAGCCAATTCCTGGAGAGAGAAAACCAACCAATCCAGAGCCCATTCATTTATCACTTCCTCTATTATGTTCTTCCACTTCACTCTGGACCTCTCTCCACCTGCCCAACTCACCCCAGAGCCAGGAACCAGACAACTAGGGACAGTCCCCGTAACCCAGTGCTGCTATAACTGTTCAAATAGCCAGCCCTAGGCCTGCTCCCCAGCCCCTCCGGAGCTTTCCCAGGGAAATCACCATAAAGGCTCTTGGCCATATTTTTCCCTCCCTTCTGCCTTGCGATCACCCCTGGTGCTTCCCTCCTGCGGCTCCACATGCTGGGCCTCCCTCCTTCTTTCTTTGTGACAGTCACGTCTGTGTCTGGGCTTCAGACCATCTCTGATTAAAACAAATCCTAGGTACCCTTAAAACACGAGTCTCTTTCTCTGAGAGAAGGAAGCCCGATTAGGCTCCATCTCTAGAAATCAATGAATGGAAGAAAGATGCAGATTTCCCCATGGGACCAACTCACAAGTAAAGAGGAAACTATAAGGAAGACAGGCCTAGCCCTGCCTACATTTCAGCATGGTGCAGGAAGAGAGTCCAGAGGATCCGCCAAAGACCCCTTCTAGCTGGGGAACTGCACCAAGCTTACAGAGATTCCTAACAGAGAGCTCTAAAAGAAAAATCCCACTGGGTCCATTGAAGGGCAGCCACAAAAGGCCAAAGTGGTCTGCTTGGGAATCTTCCTGGGAGGAAATGCCATCAAACAGGGTGAGGACTGGCCCCTCAGTGCTTGCGACAATGCCTGACATCAGGGATACGCTTGCTGTTAACCAAGGATGTGAGGCTGAATCCCAAGACACAGGGCTGGTGGAGGCCGCGGAATCAATAAGCAAGTAGACCCAATCCCCAGAGCCTGTGAGGAGGTGAGGGTTTTACCACTTCACCTGGCAGGAGGTTCAGTTGTGTTGTTTCCACAAGTCCCTGCAAGCCCCAGAGAGGAGCCGTGGGCAAGATGGGTGTAGGAAGGGGGTGGGGACACTGGGTTTGTGCAGGGGGCAGCCAAGGATTCCACGCCCAGCACCCAGCCTGACCCCCAGGCCTGCAGGGAGTGGAAGACAAGGCCCTGTCTCCCCTGCCTTGCACTTGGTCCGGCTGGACTCGAAGGACAATCCCATGAAGTCAGCAGATGGAACAGAGAGCCGCAGGGCAGAGGCTGGAACACTAGGCCAGTGATGTTTCTCTAGAGTCAAAGCCACAGCACCGCTTCCCCCACTTCAGCCTCACAGCCAGGAAAAATCGACCCCTTTGTGCTCCCCAGCTAGAGGTCACTGGGGCATCTCCTCCAAGCTCTATATTTGGGGTTTGGACCCAGGGCTTCCTGCTGCCTGGGAGCCATCTGGCTCAACAGAGCCCATTGTTTGGGATGGGAACAGGGCTGGAGGTCCAGGGGTGCACTCGAGGTCTCAAACATTTAAACCCCTACATCCTGCAGCCATGGCTGTGGCCTCACTTGAGGAGCATAGTCTCAGGCTCCCTCTGGGGGGATCCTAGCAGCAGGCTTTCTTCCATCAGCAGCCAGGGGATACCCACAAAAAAATGCTCACTGTGTCAGGAATGAGAATAAAAGTGCCTCACTGGATCCCCAAGCTTCACGCCTCCTATCATGTTCTCAGTTTACATTTGCAGTAGCCCTGGGAGGCAGGTGTCCAGCACTGCAGCGCTACCCCATGCTGGGCTCCAGGTCTAGCACTCTGTGGCCTTGCTTCTGTCTGACTCAGTGCTATTAGAAAATGCCTTCCTGCATTCACCCCTACCCTAGCCCTCACCATCCACCCCTGCTATCAACCTCTGTCACAAAGCCATGCCTTGTACCAGCCTCAAAGGCCAGATGGGATTATGTCTTTTGGCCTCTGCCCAGTAGGGTGGCCATATGTCCCACATACATAGAATAGTCGTTCTCTCCATCCCTTGTCCAAGTTTGAATATTAATAGCATTCCCTTTCACCGGCAGCAGCATCTTCTTTTGCAAGATAAATTATTTGACTGGCCTCCCTCATGGGTTACATTCAGAAACTCCCACCTGTTCCCTACCTACGGAGGTCCTGAAACCTCAGCCTGAGGTGGCACCTCTTCCTGGGCTGGGTGTGGCACTTTCACCGTGCCCAGCCTCACTGGGGAAAAGGAACCAGAGGGCAGGAATTATTCAAGTGAGCAAATGAGAATACCGACGTCAGAGAGAAGGTGATCTGCCCAGATCACTGAATTTTGTTCATGGCAAGACTCGGATAATGCAAGGATTCCACGCTGGATGTATTTTCACCAAATCAGGCCATGTCATGACCCTGCTTCCTACTGTATCTCAATTGCAAGCTGGGCTTCCCTCTTGGGACTTGCCTTGTTATCTGCCATTGCTTTTGAGTTGTTTCATGTATAATGGATTCTCTTGTCCCAGACAATAAAGTCACAGAGCCCAGGAGCTGCATCTTCTCCTTTTCTTGGCCTAGGTACAGAGGATCTGCTCAAGAAGTATTTGCAGAATACATTTGAATATTGCTGAGTCCTACAGTTTTAGAAAGCTCTCCAGAGGTGTGACAAGACTTGTTCAACACTGATGTAATAGTGGTTGATGAAAAGAGTGCTCTCTCTAAACTGCCTTTCTGCCATGACTTGTCCAGGCTGTCTGCACCAAGGCCACATATGGACAATACCCACCCCCACCAGAAGGACCAAGAGCCCACCGTAGAGGGAAGAGCTTCATGAACAGTAGCATGGACAGTTGCCATAAAGAAAGTTCCCAGGCCTGCATTCCAAATTTATGCCCACATCCCAAATCCATGCCAAGACTGGACAGCTGGTGTCAACTTTTGAGACAGACCACTGGGATCACGCGCTCTCTCTCCACCCACTGTCGTTTATGCAAAAATAACTGACGCAGGGAAACAGCCTGTAGACCACCCAGATTTCCCCACTTAATCCCCACTGGGCATGAGGCCTTGTGAAATGCTCCTTACAGATGAGGAGCCTTAGGTTCCTCATCTGTAAAATGAAAGCATTGGACTAGACCAGTGCGGCCCAGTGGAAATATCATGTGACATAGATATAATTTTAAACTTTCTAGTAGCCACATTAAAAAGGTGGGGGGAGGTGTGCAATTAATCTTAATAATTTATATCGTGAACATCATATGTACTAAGAGTCCCCAACCCTGAGGCCACAGACTGGTACCTGTCCATGGCCTATTAGGAATCAGGCTGCACAGCAGGAGGTGGGCAGCAGGTGAGTGAGTGAAGTTTCATCTGTATTTACAGCTGCTCCCATCACTTGCATTATTACCTGTGCTCCATCCCCTGTTAGATCAGCAGCGGCATTAGACTCTCATAGGAGCGTGAACTCTATTGTGAACTGCACATGTTAAGGATCCAGGCTGCATGCTCCTTATGAGAATCTAATGCCTGATGTCACTGTCTCCCATCACCCCCAGATGGGACTATCTAGTTGCAGGAAAACAAGCTCAGGACTCCCACTGATTCTACATTATGGTGAGTTGTATAATTATTTCGTTATACATTACAATGTAATAATAATAATAGAAATAAAGTACACAATAAATGGAATGCACTTGAATCATCCTGAAACCACCCCTCACCCCATCCATGGAAAAACTGTCTTCCACAGAAATGGTCCCTGGTGCCAAAAAGGTTGGAGACCACTGAAATATACATGCTATCATTGCAACATAATCAATAAAAATAAATGAGATGATTTTAAATTTTCTCATACTGAGTTTGAAATCTGGTATGTATTTTACACCAGCAGCACATGCCAGTTCAGACCAGTCCCATCTCAAATGCTCAGTAGCTACAATGTAGTGCTAAGTGGCTACCATATTGGACAGATAACCCTAAGGGCCCTCCTAGTTCAGATAACTTGGGATTTTGTGATCATGTCTGTACACTTTGCCTGACAGCAGATTCTCCATCGCCAGGCTCTACCCACCTGCTCTCAAGGAGACACAACTCCGCCACCTGTGCA
Source organism: Sapajus apella (assembly GCF_009761245.1). NCBI lineage: Eukaryota > Metazoa > Chordata > Mammalia > Primates > Cebidae > Sapajus > Sapajus apella. The sequence goes on along the minus strand of NW_022436961.1, from coordinate 24,161,700 downwards.
GCCCATACCATCTTTCATCACCCAGTGCTGACCTTGAGCTCTCCGGATAGGAAGCTTGGCTTACCTGGACCCATGTTCCAAGCCAAAGGAACTGGGTCCTGCCCCAGTGCCTCTCTCAGCCCAAAGTATGAGACTGGTTTCCAAGTCCAGGCTTCCTGGCCATCCACCTTGCTCAGAACTTCTCTCTGAATCCATCACTAGACCTGCACACCACGGCAGGGACAGTAAAAAGAGTTAGGAGCCCGCATATGTGGCAGTCCTCTCCTTGGGCAATTCTGTGGGTGTTTGTTTCATGCTAAGCATGTGGCAAGTTCTATGCCAAGTTCGGGGGCACCAAAAGAGCTAGACAGTGGTTGCGTGTTTCCTTAAAACTCTAACCCTGATGTGCATGGGATACACAACTGGAGGATGACATAAAACAATATATGCTGAAGTGTTCCGTTGGATACCTCATTGTCAGATGTCATATCGGTGGGGGTCTCAGCAGGAAACAGATGGTACACTCAAGCTGGATAATTGAGGAGAGTTTAATGAGAATGCTATTTTGAAATTGTGGAAAAGGTTTAGGGAAATCCACAAGAGATGACATGTACAGCTCTCCTGGGCCTGAAGAGGCCAGAGAAAGGAGAAACAGAAGAAGCCAGAGAGGACAGTGGCATGGAGAGGTCCACTTAACAAGAGCTGTAGCAACTGAGGCAACCCCTCAGGGGATGAGTATGCTGCATCCACGCTTCTCCCGCCCTCTGATCTCCATTTGGGTCATTCCATTGGCTAAACCCAATCTGAGGCCAAAGGCAGGGGAGTCTATGGGGGTCGGCCTCCCAGAGCACACAGTAGGGCAGGGGTGAGCATGGGAGACCAAGAGAAGATATCCAGGCCAGGGACTGATATGAGAACATCACCAGTGGTAAGTATGAAGGAGGTCAGAGTTACTTCTTTCCTGCTGGGGAAAGCAGGGCTAGGTCTGGATCCTGGGGGATGAATGGGCTTTGGAGAGATAAAAAAGGAGGACCCTTCAGCTTAGATGGCAGAGTCAAGGGCAGATGGCCAGAGCACAGTTGGAGATCAGTGTGAAGTCCTCAGAGATGGGGTAGCCATGATAAATCTCTGCAGGACCTCTAAGTCCCCCTTCCCTCACCAGCTCCAAGATCACGAAATCCCAGGCTTCCTTCCTGGAAAGAATAGATGTGAACCTTGAAAGGCTGAACTTGAACTGGGCCCCAGAAAAAGGCAAGGAAGGCTATAGATGTTCAGAGAGGAAGGAGGAGAGTTGATGTTTGACCCTCCCATGGTAAAGTCTGAGAGATAGCAAAGCAGTTTAGATGCTTCATGGTCTAGTATGGAAGAGTCAATAGTTCTGGTCTCCAGATATAGCCAGGAAGGATAGAGGTTTAATAGGTATGAGAGTAACAACTAGAATAGGCGTGAATATGAGTATAGCACTTTCCATGTGCTCCTTACATAAATTTGCTCATTTGATTATCTCCACAGCCATATGGAGGGAAAGAATGGAGCTGGGGAAAGAGGTAGCAAATGCAATAAACACCAAATATATGCCCAACACTGTCTGTAACATTGTGTACTTCACAGGTCTATAATCCCACTATTCCCAATATACAGAGAAGAAAACTAGTGATCAAAAGAAGTAAGTGATTTGTTCTAGGTCAGAGAGCCATCAGGTGAAATGGGACTGGGACCCAAGCTCTGAATATAAATCTGTATGTCTTTTCCACAGTCGTAAACTAATGAGAGAATAATGCATGCCAGCATCAAACAAGTCCCTGGGTAATCACTTTATGGGAGGACAGAGCACTGGGTGATTGAGGCATTATTGTTACAGAGGTCAGGGGGCAGAATTTGGGCTGCAGACAACAGGTGGTGGGGTTCAGAAGGCTGCAGCCTAGAAGAATGGACAAGAGTCAGTTTCATGTCAGAAGCAGGAGGACCTTGCGTACCCAAGTCAGGTTTCCATGTAAACTAAATTTCCTTTTCTGTGAGCCTTGATCCATTTTCTTCTAACCATAATGGGGGGTCCCACCCCCATTCACCCTCTCTGACAGGTCATGATAGGAAGCCTCCCTCACCACCCAGTTAGCACTCACCATCCAGATTTCTGTGCCATGCAGAAAAACATGATTGCAAGCGTACAGGAAGACATATAGGGTTTAAATGTAGGGTCTGTATGTGCTGCCAGCCAATCCCCGCTGGCCAACAGAGAAAAGTGATATGTAAGCTCCAGGCCACTCTGTCCCACCATTGAACATAGAGAAGGGGCAATGACACACATGTTCTTTCGAGGCCCACTACATCTGTATCTTAATTATGAAAAAGAATGCTTCTGAGGATGAACCTTCCTATTTGTAACATCTTTGGTTTGAAAATTCAGGTCATCATTTCTTATTTAGGTTGTGTCTGTAACAGAAAAGTACCAGATGGGGAGAGGGTCAGCCAGTGTTCCTGGCGGTTTCATGACTGATTTAGCCAATATGGTTTGTCTGAGCTTATGTGATCTGGTATTTAAAAATGGGAGCAGGAGGGATGACGGCAACATGACAAAGGGAATCAATGGACCAGACAGCTCTAGGACGCACTGTGAAGGTGCATTCAGCAGCAGCACTGGGGTGGGGAGGGGTGGGGGCCTCTGGGGCTCTGAACCACACCCCAGTGCACACCAGGATCTCTTGCAGAGCCCCTAAGCGGTACTAATCCTGGACCCCACCCTCGGAGATTCCAATTTACTGGTCTGAAATGGGACCACAAATTAATAGTTTTTAGAAGTGCTTCAAGTACAGCCAGGGTTGAAAAAACACCAGTATTAATCCAATTCTGCTTTTTCTGAAGGCCCCCCACCAACTCCTCTTCCCTTCTTTTTCCCCGTGCCTACTTTCTGGGGTCACCCATCCCAAGGAAGCGTACAATAAAGCAGTGTTCAGGACCACTGCTCTCCAACAAAGAAGGTGACCAACCATCCTGCTTTTAAAACCAGAAGCCCAGCATCCCAGGAAGCCCCTAGCCCCAGACAAACCGGGAGGACCAATTCCTGGGTTGCCAGCTCACCTAAGCCTGACAATCATCATCTTCAACCCCCCTCCTCCCACTGCAAAGCTCAGAGCTTGCATTCTTCTTTGATCTTTCCTGATCACCCTAAGCCCCAGGGACTGTCCTGAGAATCCCGGAGCCCAACAGCCCTGGGACCCCTCCTGCTGCCCTGGCCTGGGACACCCTACCCATTTGAGAAAACACACAGGGCTGAGTGCCACCTGGTTGGTACCCTGGGCTGATTTGCCCCACATCTGAAATTGCACCGTTGGTGCTAATGTGCTACTTCCAGGGGTTCTGGAGCTCTAAATTAGGAGCCATTTACTAAGCAATATTCGTATTTATTTGTGAAATTACATGGACTTTTATAGCACACTTGCAATGACGAATAAATCCCCGCACGCATGGCCCAATTTGTTGTTCTAACCTGACACTTGCATGTCATGATCACCTTTCTCTCAGCTGGTTATGGCCAAGGCTGTTAGGGATTTATTAGAGGCATTTTATAATGTGCTTTACAAGATGTTGTTGAGGCTGTGGCTTTGTTTATGGGCAAGAGAGGGAGGGATGGGGGAAAAGGGGTGGGGAGAGGGGAGAGAAGGAAAGAGAAGGCACTGCAAGCATGTGACAGAACAAGCTCCCATGCATCTGGAAACATCGTCCAGGGATGGGTTTAATAGAAACCCTTTTCCCTCCTCCACCCCAACCTCCCATCTCAGCTCTCCCACCACTTGAAAAACTTTGATCTCTCAATTCTGCAATAGTATTGATCTTCAGAGGTGGAAAATTTTTTTTAAAGACACAGACATCAAGGAGATTTTAAGATAAGACTAGGGATGAAGGGACCTCCTTTATAACCAGTGAAATATCAGACAGCTTTGCTAGAAATGAAGTTTCCACCCTCCACCCTCTGGTTCTTTCTTTCTTTCTTTCTTTTTTTGTAGAGACAGTGTTTCACCATGTTGGCCAGCCTGGTCTCCAACTTCTGACCTCAGGTGATCCACCCACCTCAGTCTCCCCAAGTGTTGGGATTACAGGCATGAGCCACTACACCCGGCCCCTCTGGCTCTTTTACCAAAAGGAGGAAAGAAGGAGAAAGCAAACGGGAGGCAAGCTTTATCACAGTCTTCCACGCCCTTTCTGAGGGCTGGAGACAGCTCCCTTGGTGGCTAGCTCACCCTTTCCTAGCAAGGGTTAGACTGAAGATGGCTGAGATATTCCAAATGAAGAGTCCCAATATTCACTTGACAAACATTTACTGAGTTTCTTAAACAGTGGCGCTGGATGGGCAAGTCAAGGTTTGCATCCTAGGAGACGTCATCCCGTGAGGAAGAAAAGCACTTTGGAGGCTCACGATGGTTAGCATCTGCAGGGCTGGACGCTGCCATGGAAACATGCTGAAAGACGGACAGGAGCAAAAGCAAAAGCCACAATTTTTTGGATCACAGGGAATCAGACAGGGCTCCACTCACCTTTGAGTGAAGCCTTAAGAGAAGAAATAAAGTTTTCCAAGCAGAGACAGGCTTCCCATCAGAGAACAGCCTGCAGATGGTAGCTCTGGTGCTTGGAGATAGTTGGTCATTCCATAAATGGCTACTTAGCTTGGTCAGGTGCCAGAGGCTTTTCCAGGGACTGGAAGACAATCACGAATGAGGCAGACAGGGCCTTTACCCTTGTGGTGCTCATGAAGTTAGAGTCCAAGGGCTTTGAGCTAAGACCTGGAACCTGGAAAGGAATCAGCCAGGCAAAATCAAAGAACACAAAGGAAGTCCAAAGGTTCTGGCTTAAGAACAGGAGTGAGTCCATTGTGGCTGCACAGTGGTTCAAAACAAAACTAAAAAGGTCGCCCAGGACCAGATAACTATGGCAAGGAGTGTGCCTTTTATTCTAAGGGAAAAATCAGCGTTTCATTTAGCATTTTCAAAAGAGCATTGGCCCAGTGCCCATGGACACACGCAGCTCCCAGATCTTCCTTTCTCTAAGAAAATGGCTCTAGCACTCCTTGGAATAGTGACTGATGCTAGGGCTTGGGCAGGGAACACACCAGATGAGCCCACAGCATCTTGCAGTGCCAGAAAGCAGGGGCATGCTAAACAGAGGCAGCATGGCACAGTGACACAGGAGCCAACCCGAAGCAGCTCCCCAAGGCCAAAGCTGGAACAGTTTACACAGTAAGTAAATAAACTAGTATTAAATTGTGACCCAAAGTATGATGCAAATACCCATGAGTCCACACTGATATAAACACATAATAATAAATAATAAATAAATGGATGAATAAGCAAGAGGGCAGAAACAGATCTCCCCTATAATACTCCAAATAATTTAGGAGACACTTCCCACTCCAGGTCATGGAGTACAGTTTTCTTCTCTCCTCGCCCCTTGAATGTGAGCTGCTCTTGGTGACCTGCTTCCGAAGAGTAGAGCATGGGAAAGGAGCAGGAAAGGTAGCCACAGAGGAGAAACCTGGCAAACACAATCTCAGCCAGGTGATCAAGGTCAAGGTCAACAGTGAAACACCTCACATGCTAGGTAGCCTTGATGCAAGGTGGAGAGAACAGCACTTCACCTCTCCAAAGCCCATAACTCCAGCCTAAACAAGAGAAAACCGTCAGACAAACCCACATTGAGGGGCATTCAACAAACTACCTGACCTGTACTCCTCAAAACAGTCAAGGTCATCAGTAACAAGGAAAATCCGAGACACTGTTACAAGGAGACGTGATGACTGAATGTAATGTGGGAAGCCAGCACAGCACGAGGACTTTAGTAAAACCACTGAAATCTGAATGAAGTGTGGAGTGTAACTAATAGCAATGCACCAATGTTGGTCCCTTACTGTGGCAAGCATACCTTAGTACTGTAAGATGTTCACAACAGGGGAACCTGGGTGAGGGGTGCCTGGGAACTCTCCATGCTACCTTGGAAACTTTTCTGTAAACCTAAAACTAATGTGCAAGTTTTTAAATTATTTTTTTTTCCAAAGATTCTTGGGCTGCCACGTGCAGCTTGAGTCGTGGAGGAGCAACAGTGGAAGCAAGTGGCTGTGACAGTGGGGATGAGAAAGTGGGCAGTGGCGGGGTGTGGACCTGGTCAGGAGACTGGTGTGAAGGAGGAGGAGGACCGGGATCAAGGATAACCACTGGTGTTCAGCTTAGCGACCGGGGAGGATCGGCTTGTAGGCAGGAAACACAGATCCAACCCGAGGCTCATTAACCTTGAGAGGCTTGTTACACATCCAGATAGAGTGTCTGTCACATAAGCATTTGGATATATAAATCTGCAACTCGGGGAGAGAAAGGAGCTGAGGATATAGGCATCCATCAGCATCCATACTGTATTTAAAGCAATAAAACGTGATTCATTCTTCCAGCAGATGTTCTCCGAGCACCTACTGGTTGCCAGGTTCTATTCCAGGCTCTGGAGTTAAAGTAATGAGCGAAATGAGCAAAGAGGAGGAGGCAGCCAGACGGACGGAGGGAAGCTGCAGTCTCAGGCAGTGGCCAGGGTTAGGAAGAGAAGAGAACAGGAGAGACGTGGGAGCAGAGTCTGGACGGGTTGATCAAGGGAAATTCTCTAAGGAAATTGCACTGAAGCAGAGACTTCAACAACATGTGAGGATGAGCTACGTGGATACCCAGGGAAAGAGCATTCTGGGTAGAGGGAACAGCAAAATGTAAAGCTTCTGGTGTGAGATGAGTGATTAAAATGGGAGCTGCCAGCACACAGCTGTGTGCCAAAGGAGACTGTCCCCAGAGAGCAAGAAACTGGTGATCAGGAAGAGGCCACAGAGACAGACAGACAAGTCCTGAAGATCACAGAGCACTCTTGGGAGTGCCGGCCTTGGAGAGGGCCAAAGACCTTCCTCTAGCCTAATGGGAAGGAAGGCAGAGTATGGGGCACAGAGGCTGGCTGTCTTGCAGATTTGAAGGCAGAAGCCAGTCATGGTTTCTGGGCCAAGGTTGTGGGTAAACAATATTTGCTTTGAAAAGATGGTTTGGACCCTTTAGATGGAAGACTGGAGGAAAGGCAGAGGCCACAGCTCAAGAGAAAGGTAATGAGGTCCTGAGCCGGGGGCTGCACGGAGTTGTATGAGTTCCTGCTTGCTGCTGTAGCAAATTACCACACACTCGATGGCTTCAAACAGCACAGATTTATTATCTTACAGTTCTGGGGGTCAGACATCCAAAATGGGGCTCACAAGGCTAACATCAAGGTGCCTGCAGAGCTGTGTTCTCTTCCGGGTGCTTTAAGAAAGAATACATTTCCTTGCTTTTTTCAGTTTCTAGAGGTTGCCCACACTCCTTCACTTGTGGCTTGTGGCCCCCTTTCAACTTCAAAGCTAGCAGGGCAGATCTTCAAATATCTCTCTGACCCTCCTGCCTCCCTCTTCCACATTTAAAGAAGCCTTGTGCTTACATTGGGTCCACTCGGATAACACAAGACAATCTCTGTGTTAAGGTCAGCTGGCACCTTCATTCCATCTGCAGCCTTAATCCCCACTTTTGTCATGTAACCAGTGCATTCACAGGCTCCAGGAATTAGGACATGGACATCTTTGGAAGGGCCATTATTTCACCTACCATAGGAAGGGATCAAGAGCCTGTGTAAGGAAGTACAATAGCTGAATTCACAAGGTCTGGCAAGGGGGGTGGCATCCCTGCCTGTTGGGAAGGGTGGGCATTCGGGAATCAGACAGATCGAGTGCATGCCCCATCTCGGAAACCCACTAGAGGACCAAGGCCAAGCACCCAACCCTCTCCAGGTCTCAGGTTTCTCATCTGTTAAAGGTAACAGCATCTACCTCACAGAGTTTCTCTAAGGATTAAAAATTAAATCCTGACATAACCCGCTACCCAGGGGTGATCAATAAATAGTAACTATTGATATCATTGGCAACAAAGCTATTGGTATTGTCAAGGGACTTTTGGGATGAAGGGAAAGAAAGCAAAAAAGCAATTTGGGTTACTGAACTGGGCAATGGGCTGAACAGAGCGAAAGAGTCACTGAAGGAGGAGCCGATGAGGAAAGGACAGGCAGGAAAGAACTGCAATTTCCCGCATCTGGCTCTGGGCCCTCAAGGGACCCATCGAGGAGCCATGTTACTTTGGGTGAGTTACTCTGGCTTCACTGCCTCGCCCTTGCAGTCCTGCCTTCTAGGATAATGATAAAGATTAAGCTCAACAACCTTCATCAACACAAAGTACAGTGCCGGGCACATAGCACAGGCACTTCACAAACAGCAATCATACGCACTATTATCCAGGAAGCGCTTCAGTACCACCCCACCGTGGAGCTCAGGGAAAAGGTTTGAATTGGACATGAGGAGACTGGAGAAGCTCATGGATGCAGGCTGCAGTTGGACAGTAACAGCCTAAAGTAGGCTCAGTGGCGCTGGCGGCAGCAGGACCCCACTCACAGTCTGTCCCTGGAGCACAGACCACAGACCACGACTCACCATGGGAACAGCAGGGACATGGAGGGGTGCACAGAGGGAGGGTTGCCAGGACTTGCAGAGGACCCAGTGGGGTCACCGAGGTGAGGCAACTGCCCCTTCTCTGGGCCCACACAGCCAGGATGCAGGAGCCAGCTGGACACCCCCAAAAAGGCACTGTCATGTCCTGCTTCCCTGTCTTCCCCAGAAGCCTGTTGGAGGGAGGAGCAGGAATTCAAGAGCAGCCTTAGGGTTTCATAAGACTGTGAGATGCTTCCAATCAGATAGAGGAAAGCTCTATTTTTCCTACAGGTCAATGACTTTTAATAATTCTCTACAGACTTAGACATCCAATTAAAACTCCTCAAGGGCAAACATGGGGCCTCATTCATCTCCAGGTACCAAGAACCCAATACTGGACTGCATTATTAGGGATTCAAAGGAAGAAAAGGAGGGAGAGGGAGAGGAAAAGAAAGGAGAGAGAGAGGCTAGGGGAGAAGGAAGGAAGGAGGAAGGGAAGGAGGGAGGGAGATGGGAAGGGATAGAATGAATGAAGACAAAAATTTTGTGGGGGCTTTTCTGAGCCTGGAGAAAGCATGTCAAGGCCCTTAACTGTTATAAACAAACAGCTCAGCACCTATCCCCTCTGCCAATTGATGACAGGCAGCTTGGTGAGACAGAACTGAATGGCCAGGCCAGGGTCCCACTGGGGATTTTCCCCAGCCAGAGCTTAGCCCAAGGCCTAAGCTCCCAACCACCCAGCCAGGCCAGCCCTTCAGCCAAGCTGGGAAGTCCCCAGAGGCTTGGTCAGAGGCACAGAAGCGTGGAGAGGAGAGCAGAGACCAGAACCCCCAAAGAAGCCACAGGAAATGCCCCTACCACTTCCCCCACCACTGGCAGCGCCATCCCCAAGGTTAGTGGCTGCCATAACCCATCTGGGCCCTGGAACCAGCCTGGGGCTTTGCAACTGCGATTTCTGCAAACCACTACTGTTTATTCTCTAGTGTATTTACATTGTGTTTATCATTATTACCATTACTGCAATTGTTAGTTTTCCTCATCTTCCCTTTGAAAATGATCCCACAGGGAAATCGTTTTCCTTTAACCAGTTGGCCAGGTCCCTGGAGACCCAGAACACGCCACTGAACGGTGCAGAAATGGATCATTCATCCTTCTGAATGGAAGACTCCAGCCACCTCCTGATCCGATCCCCACCTGATGTTCCTGTCTCCAGGCTGCCTGTCCCTGAGCAGAGCATGATGACATTCCAGGGCTTTCTAAAGAGCTTCCGCCCAGACTCAGAGTTCCCTCCCCCACCCTGCAGGCTTAAATCCTATGATGTAAAGGTGCAAATATACCAAGCCCTATTTAGCAGATGGGGAAACTGAGGCATTAGACACTGCCTCTGCTTCCCTGAACTGTGGGTGGAAAACAGCTTCTCCTCCTTCACTCCCTTCACATGCTAAGTCATCCTCCCTTTTCTCCTCACTCCCAAACGCTCCCAGGTGGCACCCAGGCCTACTCTGGGATGGCCTCATCTGGTGCCTCCAAATCTCTTGAAAAGTACACACAGAATTGGGTGTGTCAGCTGGTTGTTTTGGCTCAAGCCTGTAATCCCAGCACTTTCAGAGGCTGAGGTGGGCAGATCACCTGAGATCAGGAGTTCGAGACCAGCCTGGCTAACATGGCGAAACCCGATCTCTACTAAAACTACAAACATTAGCCAAGCATGGTGGTGTGTGCTGTAATCTCAACTACTTGGGAGGCTGAGGCAGGAGAATCGTTGCACCCGGAAGACAGAGGTTGCAGTGAGTCGAGATCACACCACTGTACTCCAGCCTGGGGACAGAGCAAGATTCCATCTCAAAAAAAAAAAAAAAAAAAAAAAAGAATTGGGTGTGCCCCTCTGACTTTCCAAACAAGCTGGAAGGGGCTGGAACCTTTATCCCCTTCTCTCCACGGAATGTGTGTCATGCTCTCACAGTGACCACAGTTGGCCACTCCCAGGTGTGACCAGACCCGGCCAGGACGCCGCAGGGCTGCGCTGGGAATCATGAATCTGGGTGCCCTGGCAGCAGTTGTATTAAAGTGTACCTGAGGGGTTTTAATTGAGGTGACTGAGTAATGGCACGTAGATGCTAACGCCACTGAAAGATTTTTTTTTTTGAGACAGAATCTCACACTGTTGCTCAGGCTGTAGTACAGTGGTACCATCTTGACTTACTGCAACCTCTGCTTCCTTGGTTCAAGCAATTCTCCTGCCTCAGCGTCCTGAGTAGCTGGGACTACAGCCGTGTGCCAACATGCACAGCTAACTTTTTTGTATTTTTAGTAGAGACAGGGTTTCACCATGTTGGCCAGGATGGTCTTGATCTCCTGACCTCCTGATCCGCCCACCTTGGCCTCCCAAAGTGGTAGGATTACAGGTGTGATCCACTGCGCCCAGCCGCCACTGAAAGATTTTATGATTATTTTCAGCTTCCCTAGAAATGGAAGGCATTGCCAGCCATGGCCACACAGGCAAGCACCTGAATCAGGCAGGAGGCAGAAGCCAGCTGTAGGAAAGCAGAGGCCACTCCTCTATCACGTGGCTCTTGGGAAGGTAAGGTGGGGTAGCGTGGGCAGGCCTAGGGCTGGCTCCTCTGAATAAAGTCAGTGAGCTCTGGGTATAAGGGTGGTCCCTAGCTGCTTGGTACCTGACCCTAGAGTGATTCCAGGCAGGGAAATATTGCTGGGTGGGGAAGAGTTAGATAAAGGAGATGATTAGGAGGATGGGCTGGGGAATGGCTGGTTTGGGCATGAAGGGTATATTCACAGGCGAGCTGTTTGCCCTCTCTAGGAATCAGCTGGCCCTGGCAGGAGTGGGAGGGTCTGCTGCAAGATGTCAAAACATCATAAAACACAGAAACTTTAAAAACATGATGAATACAGCAGAGAGGAAAGGAGAGGAGAGAGGACGGCCTGACTCTCGCATCCACACCACCCAAACTTAGGAAGTCAACCTTCCTCAACCTTCCTCAGCCTCCAGCTGCCCCCACTCCGAGGCAGAAAGCGGCTCTTTGACACCAGTTTTCCTTCTCAGGCCTCCCTGCACTGTCATTTCGCTTTGGTCTCACCTGGCTTAGACAGGAGGGGGCAGGCAGAGTGGAAAGCAGGGAGATGGACACGGTCTCTCAGGGTGACTTCATCCTGTAATCTCCATGGATCTTCCAAAAGCCAGACATCCCCAAAAAAGAGTGTCTCTCACACACCCAGACACCATGGATGCTTAAGGACACAACAGTCCCTGTGGGCATCCTGCCCCTGCCCTGGCACATCATTATCTCCTAGGAAGTCCCACGTTGCCATCAGGGGTCACGCGTGAACACGCCCCATGCCTGTCTCGCTACACACAGCATCTTCTTCTCAGCAGCCTGGCGGGAGTGGCGGTCACAGCCGCACATGTAAAAGCCACCATGGCTTATGCACACGTGGCTCCAGGAATCCAGAGGCCCTGCTGCTTGTGTGCCTTTATCTCTCTATCCCCTGCCAGCTAATGCTGACAGTCCTCTTTAATTCTTCTTTCCTCTCACATCAAGTCAGGTTCAAACACCCACCTCCTTTTATTCTTCATAAAATGAGATTCTTTTCTTCATGCTAAGAAGGTGTTGGTTTTGAAGCAAAGCCAACTGGGGTGCAACTCATCTCCACAATTCTTTTGAAAGTCCTTAAGTCTCCCCAAGCCTCAACTTCCTCATTTGTAAAATGGGAATGGGCCGGGCGTGGTGGCTCATGCCTGTAGCCCCAGCACTTTGGGAGGCCAAGGCAGGCAGATTGCTTTAGCCCAGGAGTTTGAGACCAGCCTGGCAACATGGTGAAACCCTGTCTCTACCAAAAATACAAAAAAATTAGCTGGGAGTGGTGGCACACACCTGTAGTCTCAGTTACTCAAGAGACTGAGGTGGGAGGGTCACCTGAGCCTGAAAGGTTGAGGCTTCCACGAGCTGGGATGGCACCACTGCTCTCCAGTCAGGGTGACAGAGAGAGACACTGTTGCAAAAATAAATAAAATGGGAATAATAATTCCACTCTGTGAGATTGTCGTGATGATTCAATGAGAGCATATGTGAAGTTCCTGGCACAGAGGAGCTATCACAACAGAAGTCATGGTGGCCTAGATGCTCCTAGCCCATTGAAGCACCAGAGCTGAAGGCCCTCAGGGTTTGGGGAGAATACAGCTGGACCTCTGAGAATACCAACAGGCTTGCTATGGAGGAAAGGCCCAGATGGGAAGGCTGGGACCAGAGGCACATGATCCTCTTCCCAGTTTGGCTGAGGATGTTGCTACTATCTGATCTTGCTCAAAGAGACCTCCCCTCAACAAGAGGCATCCACTCATACCCACTGGATGGCTCTCTAACAATACGGCCAGCCCAGACCCAAGCAGGGATCCCAAAACACTGGCTAACCACTCAGGCATCAGGACTCAGGATGCATCGTGTTTGTGTGACACAACCCAACAGGGTAAGAATTAATAATTGTCTTGCACTGGCAAATTTCATATCAATAATGCAGAAAATTGCACAGTGTGCCTAAATATAAAATACAGTGATGATAATAATTGGATTAATTAACCTGGAAAACACTGAACATAAAGGGATCTGTGGTCACTAAACAGCTGCCACAGAACCCAGAGGCGGGGGAAAGGGAGACTGCCGGTCTGTGTCAGCGACAAGGAGTCTGCTGGCATGGTGGCTGCAGGTGTCCTCACACAGGGATGACATGTCTACCCACCACTGGTCTCTGGAGGAGCTGTTTCAGCCTCCTGGCTGAAGATGCCAAGAGCTGGGCGATCCCCAAGGTGGAGCCTTTCTCTTAAAAGATCCAGTGGTACTGGTAGCAGAACTGGAGGCTTGCCCAGAAATGAGCCACGAAGGTGACTGTGCTGCTCATCTCTGTGTCATTGGCATAGTTTTGCTGCCCCAGCAAACACTAGAGACACAGGGACATGCTGCATATTCTGGTGATGAAAAAGCCAGCTGCCTGTCTTTGCAAACATCTCACAGCAGCCAAAGCTGGCTGATCTGGTGGTGATGACTAGCCCCTGTGAGCAAATGCTTTCCCTGGCTGGGTTGTCAGCACTGTCTTGGCACCATGATATGCTCTCAGCCTACCACGCAGGACACACTCAAGCCCACAGCTTTCACCTCCAACTTCTTCCAATCTCTTCAACACTCTAGTCGTGCCAAGCAAAGGGGACCAGAAGTCCAGAGGATCCCTGGTTCCAAACGGTCACCTTGGCTTCGCCTCTCCTTCAGGTCCCAACGATATCTCCTCCACCTGGTCCTCCTCAGGGAAGTCTCCCTCTGGACAAGGGCAGCTGTCACAGAACTGATCTGTACCCACACTGCTCCAGCACCAGGTCCATGCCACCTGGCGATGAGACTCCACAGCCTCATGTGCACTCAGCACGTTTCCCAGTTAGAGACCTATCTCCCACAGGTAGGCACGGTATCTCCTGTTCCTCAAATAGTTTTGGGCACAACACAGGTTTTCATTAAACCCTCATCAAATGAATGAATTATAAATAAAAGGCCCTTAGTGGATTGCCCTCTATCTGCCGAGCAGTGTCACTTTCATTTAATCCTCACAACAACCCTGCAAAGCAGATATTATTATGCCTCCTTACAGATAAGGAACCGAGAAGCAAAGAAATTAATTAACCTGTTTAAGGTGCTATAGCTGGAAAATGGCAGGGCTGGAATGTGAGCTGAGATCTTCCTAATCCCACAGCACCTTTTTTTTTTTTTTTTTTTAACTACATCTTGGTTGTGGCAGAGTTTTACTTGCAATTTCACTTTCTATAAAACTAGGGATATGGTGTCCAACAACATAGAAGTTAGAATACATTCTACTGCAACAAAAGTGTAGTGAGCCACGGAGATAAAGATTGTCTCTTTCCAGAAAGTTCAAAGAAACCCTGCTATGGTTTCAGTGTTTCCCTCAAAGTTCATGTTGGAACTTTAAGTTTCCTGGGAGAAACTTAATCCCCAATGCAGCAGTATTGACAGCTGAGACCTTTAAGAGGCGGTTAGGTCATAAGGGCTCTGCCCATGTGTAGATTAATGTAACTCCAGGAGTAGATAGGTTATCACATGAGTGGGCTTGTTATAAAAACAAGTTCAGGCTGGGCATGGTGGCTCACACCTGTAATCCCAGAGCTTTGGAAGGTTGAGGTTAGGAGAATCACTTGAAGCCAAGAGTTCAGGACCAGCCTGGGCAACATAGTGACACGCTATTTCTATAAAACAATAAAGTAGGTGGGGGTGGTGGCACACACTTGTAGTCCTAGTGACTCAGGAGGCTAAGGTGAGAGGACCACTGGAGGCCAGGAGTTCCAGGCTGCAGTGAGATATGATACATTGTATATGCTCCAAGCTGGGTGGCAGAGGGGGATTATCTCTTAAAACAATAAATAAATAAAATTAGTTCAGCTCCCTCTTGTTCTGTCCCTGGCTCCCATGCTTTATTGCCCTTCTGCCTTCTGCCATGGGATGATGCAGCATGAAGGCCCTCGCCAGATGTCAGCACCATGCTCTTGGACTTTCCAGCCTCCAGAACTGTGAGCCAAGTAGACTTCTATTCTTTATAAATTATCCAGCCTGTAATATTCTATTTTAGCAATAGAAATGGACTAAGACAGAAAACTGGTACCAGAAATGGAATTGTTACTATAACAAATACCTGGAAATATGGAAGCAGTTTGGAACTGGGTGATGGGTACAGGCTAGAAGATTTTGGAGAAGCCTGCTAGAAAAAGCATGGATTTCAGTAAACAAGCATTAAACATGATTCTGGTGAGGGCTCAGAAGATGAGGTGCTCTGTGGGGAAAGTCTGACTCTTCTTAGAGATTACTTAAGTGGTCCTAATCAGAATTTTGGTAGAAATATGAACAATAAAGGCCACTATTCTGATGAGGTCTCAGATGAAAATGAGAAACAGGTACTAGAAACTGGAGTAACGATCATTCTTGCTATAAAGTTGCAAAGAACTTGGCTGAATTATGTCTATTCCTGAGGGCTTTATAGAAAGCAGAATTTAAAAGTGATCAACTAGGATATTTGGCAGAAGAAATTTCTAAACAAAAAGTGGAGGGGGCTGCGTGGCTACTTTTAACGGCATAAGAAAGATACAAGAGGAAAGAAGTGACTTAAAGACAAAAGTTATCAGGAAAAGAGAAGCAACATAGGAAGATTTCAAAAATTTCCGGCCTGGTCAGATAAAGAATAAAAAAGGGTAGTCAGGAGTACAAACCAAGGGTGTGGTAACTGACCATTTGCCAAGAAGACTCGTGTGGAGATCAGAGATCATCAAGGCACTGGGAGAATGACCCTAGACACAACTGAGAGATCTTGAAAGCTGCTCCTCTCATCACAGCCCAAAAACCTGAGGAAGGCAGAATGATCTGGGGGGATGTGTGAAGGGTACCTTCCATAGACTCGCCTCCCAGAGCTGCCTTGACTCACTGCTCCTCACGTCAGATGCAGTGCTCCTTGGCTGCCCCAGCCGTAATGCAAATGGGCCCAAATGCTGCTCAACTCACCCTCTAGAAGGCACAAGTCATAAATTTTGGCAGCGTTCACATGGTGCTAATTTTGCAGACAAACAGAACGCAAGAGTTGTGGTAGCATGGCTTCTTCCACCTAGATTTTAAAGGATCTTGTAGACTACCAGACTCTGTTTCCTCTGCTGTAAACCGAGATCACTAACACCTAGCTCACAGTGTTGTTGCAGAAATGAAATGGAGCACTCCATGCAAAGCTTGGCCTGGTTCACAGTAAGCACTCAATCATGCTAGCTATTATTATAACACATTGAACTTCATTTAATTTAATGCAACAATAATTGGATGTGATAGGTGTGATGGGCTAAGTATGATGGCCAACGTCACACTCTGCTGTGTGATAAAGCTGGGAATCCATTCCATATCTACGTGGCTTATAAGAAATCAAGAGAGATCTGGGATTTCCTGTACATGGAAACATTTGTAGGGACCCGGGGGAGGACTTAGGGAGCCCGGCAGAAGCAGGAGAAGGAGAAATTAGGCAGGAGAAATTAGAAGCATTTCCTGTGAGGGCCCAGAAGTCTACTCTAGAACTAAGGGGAACTCAGAAAGCACTGGTCTCCATTGCCTACCCATGACAGGCTAAGAGACTGAAGAAGAAGGGAGCAGCAAAGGCAGCCAGTCCTGAAGTCACTGAAAAAACAGGGTATGGAGCAGATGTCTTTTTACCTTTCTGATGGGGCCCTAGCCCACTGAGAACAGAAATCACTGGGCTGGTTCCAAGATACCCCGGACCCCTCTCCCAGCAGCAAATTGTCTGCTTATCAGGAGTCTGTTACCAATTACACTTATTATTGTTGATTATGCATCTAGATTAAATATTATGCAAAGTAATAAGCTGTAAATGCAATAACAAATGAAAAGAAAACTGATGATTCTAAGTACACCATATTGAATGCTTTGGAAAGACTTGATAAAGGTACGTCATTTTAAATGGTGTTAAATAACATGTGGGTGAGACCACTAACACAGACTGGGGCTTGGGGAGCAGGGTGGGAAAGGGGTGGGCATAATTATAAAAACTCTAGAATTCTGCATTGACATTCCTCTGCATGAGTCTTAATGTTCTTATTCTACTTTACAGAAACCCGGGATTTAAAGAAAACTAGAGTTCTTAGACAATGTATCATAGGCGTGGTTGATCCAAGAAAAATGAAGGGGAACTCTGATTAGGAGACCCATACTCCAAGAATAGGCTTTGACCCCTCCCCAGAGGATTGGCAAATAAGAGCACATGTAGATATTTTAAACTAAAGTAAAATGCTTCAGATGCGTGCATATCTTTTTTTGTTATTACAGCACCTGCTTCAGCATTCTTAATTGGATTTGACAGTTGCCAATACCCGCTATGTCAGAGAGGGGACCGTGGCCTGTACTTAGAGGATAGTCAATAGGTTGCAAGGGAAAGGATCCATAAAAGCCTGTGCTATACCCCACCTGTGATTTTTCTGTAATTTGGAGCAATTGGGAAGCCTGGTGACCATGCCCAAAACCTAGCTGTCCAGGACAAGCAGGGATCACAAGATGTGACCTTCCTGTAGGTACCACAGTTTTCAAAGTATAGTCTCCCCTCAGAGGGTCAATGCACTAATCAAAGACCTGACCCTCTACTTTAGACCTTTTAAGGCTCTTAGCTTCCCACCTGGCACAGCCATAGGCAGGACATGCTGCCTTCTTCAGCATTCTCTGCTGATCCCAAGCCAGGGTCTTGTGAAGGGAGCACAGCAACCCTCATTCTTCCATTTACTCTTTCGTTTCACAAATATTTATTGAACATCTATTATGTTCAGGGATTACTTGTGAAATAAAGAAGACAGTCTCTGCCCACTGTTAAGTAGGCTAGACAGAAAAAGATTAGAGGTACAATGCAATTAGCACTACAGTAGATACTAAATCAATAGAGAAAGAAGAGAGAGCAGCCAGATATCGTACTGATGGTTAATACCAAGCTCACTGTTGTGGATGATGATCATATGCACGAGTGCACACACACACACACACACATACACACACATACCTCATTCCTCCTACCCTGCAGCCGTCCTCAACAGTTTACAATGTACTCAAGAGCAGAGAACTCTAAACCTCCAAAAGAAAATGAGTTCAAAAAGCCAGCTACAGAGCATCACACACTGGGGTCTTTTGGGGTGGGGGGTCAAGGGAGGGACAGCGGTCAGGAGGTAGGGACGTTGAGGAGGGATAACATGGGGAGAAATGGCAGATGTAGGTGACGGAGGGATGGAGGCAGCAAACCACACTGCCATGTGTGTACCTATGCAATAATCCTACATGATCTGCACATGTACCCCAGAACCTAAAGTACAATAAAAACAAGAAAAAGAAAAACCAATATAATATTCAAAAATTTAAAACAGAAAACCCAGCTATGAGGTCAGGAAATGCCTCCCTCCCTCTGGCACTGCAGTTACCTGAGAGGCAGGCAGAGCTGTCCTGCAAACCAAGAAGTAACCCTCCCCTGACCTCCAGAGTGACTCCTTCAGCAACATATATGGAGGAGATCAGCAAGTCTCCCGGAATTCCACCAGGAAATCCTCCACATAGCCAGCTCCCTAGAGGACATGATTCTGACCCTGTTACTCCTCTACTTGAAACATTTCAATGATTCTGTCATCTACATGACTAATTAAGTCTTTGCCCCTTGACCTGGTATAGACCGATCTCCATGATTTGTCAACTACTTCATCTATCTCCAGCATTTTATCCCCTACTTCCAATCCACTTACACATGAAAACCTACACACGTGTGTGTGTGTGCGTGCGCACACACACGCACACACACACCTTGTTTTATGCATCCATGATTTTGCGCATACTCTTCCCTCTGCCAGGACTTGGTTGGCACTTTTTGTTTCTTTGTTTTACCTACTGTGGTTTGGTCTTGGCTAACTCTTACTCTTCAAGATTCAACACCAGCTGCATCTTTTCTGGGAGGCCTTCCTGAAGCCCCAGCCTCTCCAAGTGCTCACATAAAATCCAGTACCTATCCCCACCTTGTTATTCCCCATATCATAACATCTCTTTGTACGCTTATCAAGCATGGATCAGTCTCTCTGGCCATACCAATATATAGTCCAGCACCTAGCACATGATCAGTGCTCAATAAATATTGATCATCTGAGACAGGCAACCTAAAGCAAAACCTACGTTCTCTGTGTTGTGAAATCAGCAACATAGGAAGGGCAGGTTTGTAGCTAATACAGTCAGAGCAAGCGTGTAAGTGTGAGCATGCCTGTGGAAGGTGTCCTGACCTACTGCCCTGTTAGACTGGCTGCTTGTTAACTAGATCCTAAGAGAAGAGGAATGGATATATTATCCAAAATATATAAGGAACTCATACAACTTTGTAGCAAAAAAAGAAAATTACCCAACTAAAAAGTGGGAAGCTAAATAAACATTTCTCAAAATAATCTTATTTGACTACAAATAGTCAACAGGCATATGAAAAAATGTTCAACATCACTAATCATCAGGGCAATGCAAATCAAAACCACAATAAGATATCACCTCATACCCCATAGAATGGCTAATCAAAACGCAAAAGACAAGTTCTGTCAAGGATATGGAGAAAAGGAAACCTTTACTCACTATTGGTAGAAATGTAAATTAGTATAACCATGATAGAAAACACTAAGGAGTTGCCTCAAAAAATTAAAAACAGAACTGCCATATAATCCAGCAACCCCACTATTGGGCATATGTCCAAAGGAAGTGAAATCAGTATGTCAAAGAGATATCTTCACTCCCATGTTCATTGCCGAACTATTTGTGGTAGCTAAGATATAGAAATAACGTAAGTGTTCATTGATGGGTACGTGCATAAAGCAAATGTGGTATAAAAAGACAATGGACTATTATTTAACCTTTAAAAAGAGATAAATTCTGCCATTTGTGGCAACACAGATGAACCTGGAAGGTATTATGCTAAATGAAGTAAGCCAGACACAGCAAGACGGATACTGCATGATATCGCTTACATGTGGGATCTAAAATAGTCAAACTCAGCCAAGCTTGGTATCCCACACCTGTAATCCCAGCACTTTGGGAGGCTGAGGGAGCAGATCACTTGAGGTCAGGAGTTCAAGACCAGCCTGGCCAACATTATGAAGCCCCGTCTCTACTACAAATACAAAAATTAGCTGGGCATAGCGGTGGGCACCTGTAATCTCAGCTACTTGGGAGGCTGAGGCAGGAGAATTGCTTGAACTCAGGAGGTGGAGGCCGCAGTGAGCCGAGACTGTGCATTCCAGACTGGGTGACAGAGCGAGACTCCATCTCAAAAAATAAAAATAGTCAAACTCAAGGAAACAAAGAACAGAAAGGGGCTGCCAAAGGATGGGAAGAGGGAGAAATAGGGAGATGCTGGTCAAAGGTACATACATGATCTTTCAGTCATGCCAGGTGTATAAGTTTTAAAGGTTTAATGGACAATACAGTGCACTATACTTAACACTACTGTATTATATACCTGAAATTTGCTGAGAAGGTAGATCTTAAGTGTTCTAACCATCAAAAAAGAAAGATAAAGATAATTATGTGAGGTGGTATGTGTTAATTAAATTGACAGAAGTGATCACTTCACTGTGTAACTGCATATCAAAATACCAGGTTGCATACCTTAAATATAGACAATTTTTATTTGTCTACCATACCTAAATAAAGCTGGAAAAAAAAAAAAAAGAGGTCAAAGGATTGGTCAGGGTTATCATAGCTTGATGATAAGCCCTTAAACCACCGCAGTGCTGCTGGTCTCTTTCCTTGTCGACTAACTTTCAGGACTGGATGGCTTCCCAAGGGTGAAAAGAGCACGTGCTGCCTGATGACCCTGATCATTCAGTCTTCTTGGCAACTGTATCTCATTGTATTTTAATAAATCAGTGTCTGGCTTGCCTGTAAGACTGTTGAGAGTTGACAGAGTATAAATCAATTCACCCAGACCTGATGGTTCCCTGGAGAAATGAAGAATGCAGAGCCTCTGACCTCAAAGTAGAGGACCCAGCCCAGGACACAGTTTCCTGGGAGGCAGGCCACCTAGCATCGAACCGTTTCCACGTCCGTACTATGCTGTATTACATGCCAACTCTGAATAATCACCAAATTCCTGATTTGAAGTAAACCAAACCGTCAGTCAAAAAAGCAGATTATTCACCATGAAGCGGAGGAGCTAAAAGGGAGCTTAGACATCAGCTAACAGCACGTGGACATTTCACCACAATAAACTGAAGGAACGCCTAGAGTGAATTGTAATCAATCTGGTAGTAAGTAGAATGTAAGAGAAGTCTGTTCTCTTGAAAAGCTTATGAACGGGTTTGGAAGTGACATGCAATATCAGAGAGAAAAGGAACTTTACAGCCAAATAGACAGGGGTTCAAATCCCCATTCTGCTGCTGCTAGCTGTGTGGCTTTGAGCACATTACCAAGCATCCTCTCAACATCTATTTACTCACCTGCAAAATGGGAATGGTACTGTTTATTTTACAGAGTCACGGCCAATTGAGATATTGTATACATTACATACCTCTGCTATAGTAAGTCCTCAGTAATAGTTTATTTGCAGGAACAAAAGACTAGTATAAGAAGAGTCATTAAGGGCTAAACTGTGATGCCCACTTCAAATACTAGAAGTTAGAGTTAAAAAAAAAAAAAAAAAGGAAATACCTGCTTAGGGCTTTATGTAGAGCAGACTGATGGGTTCGGGGAGTGAGTGGCTCAGACTGGAACATTTTAGGGTTATTTCACACCTATCAAAACCATCTGAAGCCTCTGCTGGGTCCTACAATCAAACCAACCATTCTATAGTCCATCTCTTCATACCTTGTTATGAGTTGAATTATATTTCACCAAAATGAATATATTGAAGTTCTAATATCTCCAGTATCTCAGAATGGAATCTTATTTGGAAATAAAGTCATGGCCGATTTAATTAGTTGAAGTCACAATGGAATAGGGTAGACCCCTAATCCAATATGACTGGGATCTTATTTGGAAATAAGTTTGTAACAGATGTAATTAGTTAAAATGAGCTCACACTGGAGTAGGGTACAACCTTAAACCAATATGAAAAAAGGGAAAATTTGTATGAGACACACACACAGGGAGATGCCCTGTGAAGATTGGGGTGCTGCTGCCACAAGCCAAGGAACCACCAGGAGCTGGAGTGAGGCCTGGCACAGATCCTTCCCTAGCACCGTCAGAGGGTGCGTGGGCTTGCGACATCTTGGTTTCAGCCTTCTAGCCATCATAACTGGGAGACGATAAATTCCTGTGTTTAAAGCCACTTGGTCTATCGTACCTCGTTATGGCAGCTCAAGGAAAATAACAGACACCCTATCCCTGCTGCTGCAATCACCATCCTACCCTGGGGAAGAACTGAATCCAAGCAGTGGGAACCAAGGCGACCTGTTCTCACGCTCTCAGCTCAGGGACTGTGTGCTAAGCAAGCTCCCAGCACCCTCCAAAGCCTGTGGTTTTCTTTTCCCATCTCCCCAAGGCAGTGGATAAAATAGATTGCATTTCAGGTGCATGGATTCCTAAAGCCAGATACAGGATCACAGAAGCCCCATAAGACAACATCTTCAAGGTCTCCTAGACCTGCCTGGTTCTCAGGTCCACTACAGCTTCCAGCCATGGCTAACTTCTGCTTAACCATAAATACTTGTAGGAAGTTTGTTATCTCTTTGAGAGTTCCATTTAAAAAGTTTTTTTCAACTTGGATCAATGCAAAGTTTATCCCACAAATAAGTTAGTTACAATTCTTTCTTTTTATGACTTCTATCCCTTAGCTTGCTAGCTCTGCCCTCTGAGGCCCTGCAGAAAAGAAAAGAAAGGAAAAAATCCAATCCCACTTTGTGGAAGCTCTTCAGGCACTTGGAGACTTTTACCTCATTCCTTAGTCTTCTCTTGTCTCAGCAAGACCTCCCTCTCTGCTCATGTCCTCCCTGAAATGGGAGTGGCCATGCAGTCATACATAATAAAAGGGTTTTACCTAGTCTGTGTGTCCTGGTCACTGTTGCTTCCAGCTTGGGGCTTAGAGTTGGATTGCAAGCTCTCATGGCCTCTTGCCTCCACGATTCTTCCCAGCCAGGACACACAGTAGGTGGGGCCTTACTGTAAGCCAGGTGCTAGGAAGTTGGGAGAACCAAGATTGAGCATGGTGTCACCTGGATGGCAGGGTGACCCTGATTTATTGGGACAATGTGGGAAAACCACTTTCCTCAAATAGGCAGTACATGAAAATTAAAGGGAGAGAGAAAAATGCAGACAGACTCCAATGGATGTCAGGCTCCAAAAAAGCTCAGTGAAGGAAAACATTTTCCTCAAAAGAGGAAGAAAAAAGAAAAGCTGAATTGACGCAAACAACCCCTGACCTCATTTGAAAAGACTCCTTTCTTTCAGCCAAGACCCAGGGTCCTTTCTTAGGGTGTAAATTCCCTGAAAAGCCAAATCTTTTTGGGACATGAAATGTTGGCTGCCCTTTTGAGGACTAAGAGCAAAGAGCTCCGAAATTTATGCACTACATTAAGCGAGATGCCTCGGTATCCAACTAGGTTAAATTGCTTTCTATATTTAAATTGCCTGCTAGCTGGTTACATGTGGGAGCCACAGCTGTGAAATGGATAGTTCCAGCCAATAAACAGAAAGGCATAAATCCTAATGGATTAATGTTATAATTAGACAATTCTGCGTGACTTGACACGGAACCTAACTCCTGGGAGGGAGAGGAGAGGTGAGGCAGCCTTCAAGTGTGGGGTGCATGGCAAGAGAAATGCAGGAGGTGAAAGGCAGGGTCTGAGGACCCAAGGAAATGTTGCCAGGCTACAGACAGCATGGCCTGGTGGGGCTGAGATGGGTGGGCAGGGGACTAAGTATTCCTCCTTGAAAAAGAGAGTCACACAAAACCAGAAATTTATATTCTAGATAAGAAAGGCAAGAAATAGCAGTGAACTTTCTCCTTTCTGCCTCATCTCCCTTCCCTTTACCTATAGAAGTTCTTTCCTTCTGCTTCTCAAAGGGAGAAAACCCTCTTGAGAAACTTTCTTGGTACTGAACATGGTGGCTCACATCTGTAATCTCAGCACTTTGGGAGGCTGAGGTGGGTAGATCACCCCAGGTCAGGAGTTTGAGACCAACCTGGCCAACATGACGAAACCCTGCCTCCACTTAAAATAAAAAAATTAGCCAGGCGTGGTGGCATGTGACTGTAGCCCCAGCTACTCAGGAGGCTGAGGCAGGAGAATCCAAGAATTGCTTGAACCTGGGAGACAGAGGTTGCAGTGAGCCCAGATCATACCACTGCACTCCAGCCTGGGCAATAGAGCAAGACTCCATCTCAAAAAAAAAAAAAGAAAAGAAAAAAGAAAAGAAAAGAAACTTTCTTGGGAGTGATAAGAACTCTTGGAGAAACCGACCCAGAGCACTTCATTCTGCTCTTGTCTTCCTCTTGCAACTCCTCCCTCTTGTCAAGATCAGGAAACCCTCAGGAGAGTCACTGCCCAGCAGGGAAAGCCATCTCAGCTACCATCCCAAAGGTGGCCAGGTCCGCAGGGGCCTGGGTGGAAGGTGAGGAGCTGACATTCACGTTGAGGCGGGCTGGAGAGTGGAGCTGGCAGGGAGTGCTGGTCTTTCTGGTGCAGGTTGAGTCCTGGGAAAATCCCCCAGCCCACATCAAGATAAGGAAGACGTCTGAGTGTAAGAGGAGCTGGAGACACTTCTGACACATTGGGGTCTAATCAAATTGACAAGATCTTGTCCACCTGGAATCCTAGGATGGGAATTTGAGCCCCTGGATGTGGATGCCCCCTGGAACCATCCTCTGCCTTGAGACAACCTCCAGGACCAGAATGACCTTTGCACCCAATGTGTCCACTTTATTACTCTTCCCTTCCAGTACAAACCCTCAACTCCAGCAAGACTGACCTCTTTGCTCCAGGAAGACTCAAAGAGAAAGTAGCTAGGGAAAGAACCAGTACAGGTGATGAAGGGTGTGAACCGGAGGATATCCAGGCTCAAAGTTTCAGGCTATCTAGACAGAGTTTCTGAAGCCAACACACACACACACATGCACACACACACACACACACACACACACACACACACACGTCACAGATACAAATGCTAAGAGGTACAACTCTGGCTTCATCTCAAGAGAGAGAAGCCAAAAGGGTAGCCCAAACATTTAGATGACGGACCGAGGCCAGGGGATAAGCTGGGTTATTGATCTGTGTAACTTGGCACTGAGAGCCCAGAGACCCTCGTTGGGCATCATGTTGAGCCATCAGACCTTGCATTTGCCAGCTTAACATGCTGAGTACCCAACCGAGCCTCACACCTACGGCAATATTCTTCCACAGTAAAAGAGTACCTCCCTGCACCTGTCTGCCCTTGAGGTATGCAAAACTATAAATCCAAAGCCAGATAAACCATCAGAAATGAAGAGAGTGGAAGTAAGACACTAGCAGCAAAAGCAATCTAGAAAGAGAAGCAATGCCTGCTATAGGCTTCCAGATCAGGCATGGACACCTTGCCTGGACACACGGGCAGAAGCCAGTGTGCCCCACTTAGCAGGCTCCATGTGGGGCTCCTGGAGAGAGATGGAGTGTCAAAGGCAAGGACAGATGGGGACAAGCTGCTACCCAGCCTCTTTCTGCCTCCCCAGAATCTCTGTTCCCTGTTCCCATCTTCCAAGTGAACCAGGCGGGTCCCCAACTTTGTATAGATAAAATAACAATACCCTATCAAAAGAGAACTTCAGTAAAGAGATTATATCTATGGATGGGAAAGCTGAATCTTGTAAAGAAGTCAGTTCTTCACATAACACTTTATAAATTAATATAACTCCAATCAAAATGCCAGGGGAATTTTTTTTTTCTTAAAGTTTAACTAAGTGATTCAAATGGTCATCAGTAAAAATCAAGATACAATAATTTTCCAAAAGCATTATAAAAAATCAGGGTAATACAAGGAACTTGCTGTGACAAGTATTAAAACTGACTATAACTACAGCAATCAAAAGGCATGAAGCTGATGAGAAAATTAATATGTAGTTCACAGACAAACTCAAGTATGTAAATGAATGCACACACATATACAAATTTATTTTTTAAATAGAGGTCATCACTAAGCAGCCAGAAAAAGACTATTTGGGACATTTGTTTAAGTATGTGGTTAATAATTGAAAACAAATAATTTCCATCAAAATAAATATCAGATGGATGAATTTTATGATTCATACATGAGATCATAAAATAAATAAAATATATGTAAGTAGTTAATTTGTTCTGATCAATAATACTGCAGCAAAAAATTTTTTTTCTAAGTCTTTGCCTATATCTTGGATTATCATTTGTAGCAGAAAAGACCGTCTAAGCATAAGGGCAGGAAAGAGTAATAAATTTTTCTACATGCAAAACTGAAGTTTGCACACGTCAAAAACCCCATTATAAACAAAAAGGCAAATTATACATTGGAATAAAATAAGAATATAATTAAACAATCCTTTTTATGTTATATAGAGAGATCAGACTTAGCAACAAAAAGAAAAACGTACCAATTAAAAATAGACAAAGAATATAGATTACTACATAAAAATACAAATGGCCATTAAACATTTTTAATAGTAAGATCTAGTACCATGAGATGATCATTCCCAATTATCTTTGATAGGAGTATAAATTGATTAAAACACAAGACCAAAAAAATGAAGTCCACACCCACTCAAATGTTCTGGAAAGCAATTTGACAATATTTAAGAAAAGTCTGACTTCAGTACTACTGATAACAACAAAAAATTTAAAATAGTTCTAAAGTCCACCAACTGTGGACTGGCTAAGTACACTACAGTTTATCCGTAAGGTAGACTATTTGAGCCATCTTCTATCAATGGGATAGGAAAATAATTAAAATATAATCTTAAATTTTAAAAAATTAGAACATAGACTGGAATACTATTTAAAATGCACTTAAACATAGAAAAAAAGACTGGAAGAAATTCTTTAACATGCTTATACTGTAGTAGTTATCTCTAGCAGTAGAAGTAGAGTTATTTTAATTCTTGTCTTCATACCATTCTGTATTATTCACATGTTCTATACTGAACACATTTCACTTTTATAATTAGAATTAAAAGCAATCAAGCTTGCTTTAAAAAAGATTAGTCCTCCAGTGTTCCACAAAGAGAAAAAACGGGGGAGGTGCATCTCTTGCAAACATATTTCTGAAACAGGCCTGGTGCTTCCTCCCCCAGCAGTAAACAGAGTAACGGAGGGTTTAACTCGGGCTGGCAGCTGGATTATTTATACTGGTGGCCACATCGCCGCCCGCTCACCTGAGGGGAGCTCCCTGCCGGATCTCCTCCTGCCCTAAATAAATCAGCTCCCGCAGGCCAAGCCTCACTGGCTGCACTTATCCATGTAAATTAGCTTGATTTGATATCCATAATTTCTCTTCTCAATTGCCACATGTGTGAGTACACATGCACCTGCTGCCTCTCCGACGTGGCCAGCACCCACTGAGCCATCACTATCTCCTTCTAGTCTCACCTCAAGCCCTCAGCCAGGCCTGGCTCTCAGGCTCCCACACATGCCGGGATCAATGCGGCTGCACTGCTGAGTGGCTGCTACACTGTTCTCCTGCCGGAACACCACTCTCCCTCCTGGCAGCCTGTCCACCTCCTGCACTTAATGCAAGTGCTTCTGTCGTCCCCTGCTAACACCCTGTGAGGATCTTTTCTACGCCAGTCACTGTGTATGAGACAGAAATGGATAAGCATGAGACACAGCCCACAAGAAGTTCACCATCTAGTACCGGAGACACACAGATAAAGAGACCAGTGAACTCACCGAGAGGAATGCCATGGAGGCAGATGCTGGATGCTAAATGGTCATGGACTTCCTGGAGGATGTGTTTCCTGACTGAGACTAAGGATACGTAGGAATCGGTCGGGAGAAAGCAGTGGGGGAGATAATGGGATCGGAAACAGACTAAATGAAGACCCTGACATGTGGGTAGCTGATGCAATAGGGACCCCCAAGCTGAAAGTTGTGCACAGAAGGAACAAGAAGTGGGAGGGAGGAAACAACACAGGGAAATGAGCTGGGAAACACATAGAGAGCACTGTGTGCTGTGCCTATGAACTCGACATAGCCTAGGACTTCCACAAAGTTGTCTCTGCCTTCCAAGTTTCTATGGGTCTGCTCAGGAGCACTTCCTCAGCAAGCACCCAGCTCCACCCCTAGCTGGGCTGACTCATTAAACAGCTCTGGGGTCTAGCAGGATTATTGAGTTCACTCCTGTGTCTGCTGCCTTACTTGGGACTAGCAGCTCCCTCCCTTCTTCTAGACTCCTGATGCCTGGCCTGGGCTGTCACGGAGTCAGAGTCGTAGCTACTGCAGTGACCTTCCTCTTAATCCAGTCATTTCTCTTCTGGACCTCCTCCAATCTGCGTTTCCTCCCTACCCTTCTCCAAAACTGTTCTTATCATGTCTCTGATGACCTCCGTGTTGTTGAATCCAAGATGCAATTTCCAGTGCTCATTTTACATGACATGTCCACAACATCCAACGCAGGGCTGATCCTTCTCCCACCTACACTTTCTTCACCTGCGCTCCAGAACACCAGTCTTCTCACTGTTCTCCCATCTTGCTGGTGTTGCTCTCTCTCTGTCTCCTTTTTTGGTTCTGTTTCATCCAGAACTCTTAACATGGCAAAGCCTGGGAGCTCAGTGTTTGGCATCCTCTCTAATACTGTTTTAGCATTGTCTTCATGACAACCTAACTCCTGAACTCTTAACTCATAGATCTAATCATCTATGTGAAATTTCACTTGGAGGTTCAATATTTACCTTGAACTTAACATACCCCAACCTGAGTTCCCCACAGCCCCTCTCAGACACCCGATATTCCCTGTCTCCTCTCATCTCAGTGGATAGCAACTGAGGATCTGCACTGTACTCAGAATCATGAGTTAACAAAGATTTCTTCATCACAATACAAAATCTACTAACCCTAAAGTAAATAAATAATAACATTACAAATAAAAGCCTCTGTCCATCAAAAAACACCATTCAGAAAGTGACAGGCAATTCCGAGTGAGAAACTGTATTTGCATTGCATGTCCAGAATACGCAATGAAATCCTAAAAATCAATAAGAAAAAGGCAACCCAATTTTTGCTTAATGGGAAAAAGACATGAACAGACATTTTTATAAAAGCTAACACATCCAAATGGTCAACATACATGAAAATCTGCTCAATCTTTTTTGTCATCATCAGGGAACAAATAATTAGAACCATAATGAAACACTGCCAGCAGAATTGCTAAAATACCAGCAGAATTGTTGAAATAAAAAGAACAGACATACCAAATGTTTCCAATTATGTGGAGCAACTGGAATACTCATACATGTTGGCAGGAGAGTAATTAGTACAAACATTGTGAAAAAAATGTTTAGCAGAAACCCCATCTCTACTAAAAATACAAAATTAGCTGGTGTGGTGGCACACACTTGTGATCCCAGCTACTCGAGAGGCTGAGGCAGGAGAATTGTTTGAACCCAGGAGGCGGAGGTTGTTTGAGCCAAGATTGTGCCACTGCACTCCAGTCGGGGTGACAGAGTAAGACACCAACTCAAAAAAAAAAAAAGAAAAAAAAAACTAAACATGTTTTCTATGCTATGACCTAGCAATTCCACCCTTAGACACTCTACAAAAATGTGTACATATGTGGTGCAGCAAAAGACAGATACAAGAATATTAATAGATTATTTGTAATAGCCAAAACCTGGAAACAATCCAGAATGCCCATCAACATTAAATTGGATAAGAAATCAATGTATATTCACGCAATTCAATACTATACAACAATGAAGGAGAATGAATTACCACGACAAGCAACATTATGAATGAATGCCATAATCTCAAGTGAAATAAGTAATGCATACTATATTATTGCATTTATATCAAGTTTAAGAACATTAGCTGGGCATGGTGGTGCACCCTTGTAGCCCCAGCTACACAGGCGGCTAAGGAAGGAGATTCACTTGAGCCCAGGAGTTTAAGCTGCAGTGAGTCATGATCTCACCACTGCACTCCAGTCTGGGTGACAGAGCAAGAACCTGTCTCTAATAAATAAGTAATTAAAAAGTTTAAAAGCAGGCAAAACTAATCTATGGTTTTATAATTCAGAGTGATGACAGCCTTTGGGATGAGGCACCAGGGGACTTCCGAGGAGCTGGCAGTGTTTCAATTTCTTGATCTGGACGTTTGTTACATGACTGCTTTACTTTTGTGAAAGTTTATCATCTCCAAACTCTTTAGAGGTAAAGCCTGAGATAGAGGTTCTTGTGGAAGTAGCTTATTGAGGAGATATGCTCAAGAGAAATGGGGTGAGGAAAGCAGGCAGGCCAGGTGTGTTAGGCCATTCTTGCATTGCTATAAAAAAAAATTCCTAAGACTGAGTAATTTATAAGAAAAGAGGTTTAATTGACTCATGGCTCTATAGGCTGGCTTACAGGAGGCATAGGAGCATTTGCTTCTGGGGAGACCTTGGGAAGCTTCCAATCATAGCAGAAGGCAAAGGGGGAGCAGGTGCATCACATGGTGAGAATGGGAACAAAAGCTGGGGGAGGGGAGGTGCCAAACACTTTAAATGACCAGATCTCACAAGAACTCAGAGCAAGAGTTCACTTATCACTAAGGGAATGGTCCAAACCATTCACAAGGGATGCACCTTCATGATCCAAACACCTCCGATATTGGGAATTGCAATTCACCATGAGGTTTGAGTGACACGTTCACACTATATTATTTTACCCCTGGCCCCCCAAATACAAACGTCCTTCTCATATTACAAAAATACAATTGTGCCTTCCCAACAATTGTGCCTTCCCAACTCATTAATGCTGGAATGAGTTAAGTCCCCCAAAGTCTTAACTCATTCCAGTATTAACTCAAAAGTTCAAAGTCTCATCTTAGACAAGGTAAGTCCTTTCCACCTGTGAGCCTGCAATATCAAAAACAAGTTACTTACTTCCAAGATACAATGGGGGTATAGGCATTGGGCAAACATTCCCATTCCAAAAGGAAGAAATTGGCCAAGAGAAAGGGGTTACCAACCCTATGCAAGTTCAAAACCCAGCAGGGCAGACATTAAATTTTAAAGCTCCAAAATAATCTCCTTTAACTCCATGTCCCACATCCTGGGCATACTGGTGCAAGAAGGGGGCTTCCAAGGTCTTAGGCAGCTCCACCCCTGTGGCTTTGCAGGGTTCAGCCACCGTGGCTGCTCTTACTGACTGGAATTGAATGCCTGCAGTTCTTCCACGTACAGGGTGCAAGCTGCTAGCGAATCTACCTTTCTCAGGTCTGGAGGACGTGGCCCCCTTCTCACAGCTCCTCTAGGCAGTGCCCTATTGGGGACTCTGTGTGGAGGCCCCAATCCCACATTTCCCCTTTGCATTGCCCTGGTAAAGCGTTCTCTGTGAAGATTTCGCCTCTGCAGCAGGCTCCTGCCTGGGCACCCAGGCTTTCTCGTGTATCCTCTGAAATCTAGGTGGAAGTTCCCAAGCCTCTTTCATTCTTGCATTTGTGCACCTACAGACCTAACACCACATTGAAGCTGTCAAGGCTCGTGGCTTGTACCCTCTGAAGCAGTGTCCCAAGCTGTATCTGAGGCCCTGTGAGTTGAGGCTGGAGCCAGAGTGGCCAGGATGCAGGAAGTGGTGTCCTGAGGCTGCTCAGGGCAGCAGTGCCCTGGGCCTGACCACAAAAAAAAAACATTCTTCCCTTCTAGGCCTCTGGGCCCGTGATGGGAGGGCCTGCCAGGAATGTCTCTGAAATAGCTTCAAGGCTTTTTCCCCACTGTCTTGGATATTAGCACTTGGCTCTCTTTTAATTATGCAAATATCTCTAGTAAGCGGTGGCTCCACAGCCCACTTGAATACCTCTCCTGAAAAAGCTTTTGTTTTTTCTGCCACATCGTCAGGCTGCAAATTTTCCAAACTTTTAGGCACTGCTTCCATTTTAAATGTAAGTTCCCAGTTTAACTCTTTCCTTTGCTCCCACATCTGAGCATAGATTGTTAGAAGCAGCCAGGTCACCTCCTGAACACTTTGCTGCTTAGAAGTTTCTTTTACCAGATACCCTAAATCATCACTATAAAGTTCACACTTCCACAGATTCCTAGGACATGGACAAAATACAGCCAAACTTGTTGCTAAGGCATAACACGGGACCTTTGCTCTAGATCCCAATAAGTTCTTCATTTCTATGTGAGACCTCATCAGCCTGGACTTTGCTGTCCATATCATTGTCAGTATTTTGGTCACAACCAGTTAACCAGTCTCTCACAAGTTTCAAACTTTCTCCCATTTTCCTATCTCCTTCAGAATCTTCCAAACTCTTCCAATCTCTGCCTGTTACCCAGCTCCAAAGTTGCTTTCCCATTTTGAGGAATCTTTATAGCAATTCTCCACTCCTCAGTACCAGTTTTCTGTGTTAATCCATTCTTTCATTACTATAAAGAAATACCTGACACTGGGTGATTTATAAGAAAGAAGATTTAACTGGCTCAGGGCTCTGCAGGCTATACAGGAAGCATGGTGCTTCTGAGGAGGCCCCAGGAAGCTTCCAATCATGGTGGAGGGCAATGAGAGGGCAGCCACATCACATGGCAAGAACAGGAGCTACAGCTAGAGAAAGTCAAGGGGCAGGACTGGTGTCATGCACTTTTAAATGACCAGATCTCACAAGAACTCAGAGCAAGAGCTCACTTATCATCAAGGGCATGACGTAAGCTATCATTAGGGATCTGCTTTCATTAGCTAAACAACTCCCATGAGGCTTTACCTCCAATATTGGGGATTACAACTCAACATGAGATTTAGGTGGGGCATCCAAACCATACTACCAGAAGAGAGCCTAGCAAGGATGTCGCACAGTTCCTTCTGTGGGTGCATATTTCAACCCAAACTTTACTGGGGATAAAAAGGAGCCTTGAAGTCAACCTGAAACTCTCTCTTTCTCTTAGACCACACACTCCACCAGCAAAACCTATGAACACCACCTTCAAAATACATCCGCAACTTGACCACTTCCACGGCTACACACTGAACTCTCACCTGGATCACTGTCTTTTTTTTTTTTTTGAAACAGAGTTTTACTCTTTTTTCCCAGGCGGGTGTTAGCTATGTGATGTTTGTTGCCTAGAATGAATTGCAAAGAGCATTGGTCTACTTTGTGATTTTGTGTCCCTGGCACCTAGAGCCCTGTGGAGTTCTTCTGGCACCTTGGAGACCTAACTCAGTATTTGTTGAATGAATGAGTTGCCCCTTCATACTGCTCTTGGCTCAATGTCAGAATCTGGACTTCCCACACTACTCCTTTGGTGAGGACCTTCTCTCCCTAGCATGTCACTCTAAGGGACACATGTTGCATCTGCCACTCAACTGGGCAGTTTCCCTGTCCTAAATTGTACTGTCCCAGCATGGCTTCATACAGATTACCTCTTAGGCTGGAGGCTCTAAGCGAGCAAAGCGTACATCTTCTAAATCTCTCCCATTCCCTGCAGGCTCCAGCACAGAGCTGGGCATTGTGGGAAGGATGAACAAATGCCATTTCAATTGAATTTAGAACGTAGCCTCAGCAGTAACTTTAAAGGCACTAATGAAGGTATATCATACTCACCCCCAAAGTGAGCCCAGGGGACTTCAAAAACTTTCCCCTTTGACTAGCAAGCAGGTTATAGGTGGGAAGTAATGGTCATAAACTGCCTGCAATTCATTCTGGTTTTAAAAGTTCATTTGGTGCTCACACAATGCTGGCTACAGATAACCGATGACCAGGAGCAGAGGGGAGAGGTCAGCATCCAACTCTCAGGGTGGACAGAGACAGCGTCCCCCTGGCCATGATGGATGGCAGCAACCTTCAGCTTCTAATTGCTCCCAAAGAATTCATGTATGACTCCAACCCCAAATCACACACATGGGGAGAGGAAGGACAGAGCCAAGGCAAGAGGCTCGGTCAGCAAAATTGGAATCACTTGAGAAATGGAGGAGGAAGAATCCCCCATCTTAGCCTGCCCTATAAACGCCTAAGTGATGTATTTCCTTCCCCAGTTGACTTTTTTTAAGTGTCTCTCTCATAAGTCATTAATAACTAATTTCACAATCGCTGCATCATGTGACAGTCATAAAATATTGCCTACGCTTTTCCCAGAAAATTTTAGTATTGAGCCAATAATTGAATCCAAATTATCTATTAAGTTAATTCTTTAGTAGACAATATTTTACACTTGAAGTCATTTTTCACCAGTACTCTGGAATGAAGTAATTGTGGAATTAGTGATGACTTTTCCCCCCTCCTGAACAAGTAAAAATAAAATTGCTGGGTTCAGCCTGGAGGGTGTCAAGCTGTTATGAATTCGTTTCTCCTCAATTTTTCCTCTTCCTACTTAGAACTAGCTCCCTGTCCTCAGAAATCATCAGGCCGACAGCTGAATGCTGCTTCTGCATGGTCAGGGTCCTAGCCGCAGCTGTCCTGGACCACCTCACTTGCAGAGCCATGCGTTACCCTCTCTGGCCAGGCTCTGGCTTTTAAGAAATCTTTGTACTTTTTGTGCAGACAGGTGGAGAGTGCACTTGGGAAGTCCAGCCAACCCACGCTTCTCTTTTCTGAGAGCCAGTCCTACCTAAAGGCATGGCTCCCTATAACCATGTTTGTTCCTAGAACCCTGTTCCCACCCTTCCTTACTGCCCTATTTCTGGCCAGAAAGCAATTACACCTGGATGGACACCTGACACAGGCTGGGGAAATCAGAGATTGTCTTACAAAATTTTGAACTTGAGTGTAAGAGGCACCAGCCAGTCTGTGCTGGTCTTCTGAATTAAGGTTGTAAAATTTTCATGAGCTTTGCACAGGATAAATATTGCACCAATCTCAATTTTTCAAAGATCCAGAGGAGTTGAATTGAGGGAGAGTGAGAGCAAGAGGGAGAAGGAAATGAAACAGGGAAGAGCACACAAGTGCGAGGCCCGTGCACAGATGAGAAGACTCGCGGGCCCAGAGGAGGAGGCACAGAAAGCAGGGCATAAACCTACTTCTGATTTGTGGCTGTGAGATCCCGTCTTCTTGTGTGACCTGAGTAAAGTGTGGCATTTTGTTTCTTGCTTTATTATAGGAAGACATTGGAAGAAAAAAACAAACATCACATAGCTAACACCAAAAACTCCAGAGATCTAAAAAAAATAGCTCTTGATTAAAGGTCCTCTTGAGGAACAAGGGCAAGACAGACTACACCTCACACCTGCAAACATTTCTAAAATTTTCCTCTTCCTAGTAATCCTATCCACACATTAGGATTACTACCCATACTGTAGAGTGCCACAGCCTTTCCCTAATGGAATCCCCCATTCTTCTCCCTATACCTCCAAAAACTGAGGAACGAAACAGTCATTCATCCCTGGAGTATTGAGTGGTGCCATCTGGCACCAGCAGCAAGATAAGCAGGTTCCTGCTCACCCATGAGGTACCAACAAGATCCCTAACAGCTTAAGAAGACATCATTCAACAGTTTTGGCCTTGTCATATCTACCATCAAGTTCCCACTTTTTGCAGAATTGATTTAAGTGGGTTTCTATTATAATCAACCAAAAGGACCTTGCTCCAGAGAAAATTCCAAGAGCCTGCTATGCCTCAGTCTTTGCCCCTACTTGATGGAAAACAGCAGAGGAAGAGCATGAGATGTGGGGCCAGACAGACACAGGGGTGTGTGTGGTTTCTTCTTAAAAAGCTAAACAGTGGGCTGGGCACAGTGGTTCATGATTGTAATCTCAGCACTTTGGGAGGCCAAGGCAGGAGGATCACAAGGTCAGGTGTTTGAGACCAGCCTGGCCAACATGGTGAAACCCCATCTCTACTAATAATACAAAAATTAGCTGGGCATGGTGGTGCATGCCTGTAATCACAGCTACTCGGGAGGCTGAGGCAGGAGAATTGCTAGAACCGGGGAGGCGGAGGTTGCAGTGAGCCGAGATCACACCACTGCACTCCAGCCTGGGCAACACAGCGAGACTCCATCTCAGAAGAAAAAAACAAATATAAATAAATAAACAGTGAAGCTCACGTTTCTCCATTCAGTAGCACTTGCTGTGCATTTGAAGTAAGCAACTTTGCTAGGGTCAGGGAAGTCCACTTCTAGTTCTAGTTTCCTGAGAAATGTATTAGGATGATAATCATTGTTATAAATAGGTATTAAACTTTGTCATTTTTATTATTATCATTGTAAATAGATATTGAACTTCATCACATGCTTTTTATGCAGCTCTTGGGATAATCATGGTTTTTTTTCTCCTTTCGTCTATTAATGTGGTGAATTGCCAGACTTTCTGCTGTTAAACTGCCCAGCATTCTTCCCAGAAACCCACCGACATGATTGGATTCAGTTAGCTAATGTTTTATTTAGTATTATTTTCATCTATATTTGCAGGTGAAATGGGCCTATCAGTTTTTACTCCTGTCCTTGTCTAGTTTAACAATTAAATTAGCTTCATTAAGTGAATCAGACCACTTTTTTTCTCCTATTTTCTGGAACAGCCTCTTCAAGATGGGGATTATTTTCTCTATAAATGCTTTGTAGGATTTAACTGTGAAGGGATATGGGCCTAGTTCTTTAAAGGGAGGAACTGGCTAGAATTTTAATTTTTTACTCACTACTGGTCTGAGTTTTTTATTTATTCTTTGCCAATTTTGGTATTTGTTTTTTTGTTTTTTTTTTTAGAAAATTCATCTAATTTAAAATATATTGGTGCTTTATAATATTTTTGTAAGACTATTTTACTATGTTTAAACATTTATTGTATCTCTAATTTTCCTTTTTTAATCCTGTTTTCTCTTTTTCTCAGTCACTCTTACCAGTGGTTTGTCTATATTACTAATCTTTTTAAAAGACCTACGTTCAGCTTTGCTAAGCTTCCATGATTTTTTTGTTATTTGCTGTTCATTTACATCCGCCTTTATGTCTGTGATTTCCTTCTTTTTCTTAAAGCTTATTCTGTTGCTGCTTTTCCAGCCTCTTGAGATAAGCGGTTGGCTCCTTTGTTTTTGCCATTCTATTTCTTAGTGATGCATTTAGGCTACCCCTTCTCGCCTAAGTGTTGCTTGATCTATGTCCTACAACTTTTGTCACGTGGCTTATTCATTCATTGAATTCTAAATGCTTTGAGATTGCCTTTATTAATTCTTCTTTAATCCAAAGACTATTTAGTGTTGTCATTTTTTGTTCCTAGACACACAGTCTTTGGATTTTATTTTAACTGATTGGGAGTTTCATTGCATTTTAGTCAGAGAACACTGATCGGGCTTGGCCATGTCCCCACCCAAATCTCAACTTGAATTGTATCTCCCAGAATTCCTACTTGCTGTGGGAGGGACCCAGGGGGAGGTAACCGAATCAGGAGGACCAGTCTTTCCCGTGCTATTCTTGGGATAGTGAAGAAGTCTCAGGAGATCTGATGTGTTTATCAGGGATTTCCGCTTTTGCTTCATCCTCATTTGTCTCTTGCTGCCATTGTGTAAGAAGTGCCTTTCACCTTCCACCAGGATTCTGAGGCCTCCCCAGCCATGTGGAACCAATTAAACCACTTGGTATTCCCAGTTTCAGGTATGCTTTTATCAGCAGTGTGAAAATGGACTAAATATAAACACTGTCTGTAGGATGCGTACGATGTTGGTCCTATGGAATTTATTGAGGCTGTTACTGTGCTCCGATTTATGGTCAATTTTGTAAATGTTCTACATATAATCAAAATGAATTTTCTGTTAGGTATAAATTACGTATTTGCATATAATTGTACACACACATTTAAGATTATTAAACAAGTTGTTCAAGTCTTCTGTATACTTAATAAATTTTGTCTGCTTGCTCTGTAAACTTATGAGAGGAATATGTTAAAATAGTCAAATAAAATCATTGATTTATCCATTTTTCTGTTTCTACAGATACTTTTTATGTGTGTGCATGTGTCTAAATATACACACATACATATTTAAGGCTATATTACTAGGTATATATGTATTTTTCATGATTTTTATAGTTTTATGATCCTTTATTCCTTTTATTTTTCTTATAAAATGTTTTGGCTCATATTTTCTTGCTATTTCTTCTTTTATCCCTTTATTTTCAACTTCTTGTTGTGTCTCTTGTAGAAAGTATATTCTTAAATCTTGTGTTTTTAATCCAATTTAAGTTTCCGTATTTTGAATTCTGAGTTTAATTCATTTATATTACTAGAAATTGATGTTATATTAAGAGTTATGTTTGCTATCTTGTTTTATATTTCTTATTTCATATTTTCATACTTGTTTTTCCTTCTTTCCACTGGATAGATAGAACTTCCCTCTGCTGGTTTGAAAGCTCCATATTCTTTTTTTTATGGTATTGGCACTAATTTCCTCTCATTATTCAGGCCAAAACTGTGGGCGGCATCCTTGATTCCTCTCTTTCTCTCACCAGTCCATCAGGATGTCCAGTTAGCTCTTCCTTCAAAATACATTCAGAATCTGATGGGGATTTTTTTTTTTTTGGTTGGGGGACAGGGTCTCACTCTGTTGCCTAGGCTGAAGTATAGGTTCAGTCATGGCTCACTGAGGCCTTGACCTTCTGGACTCAGGTGATCCTCCTGATTCAGTTAGCCTCTCAAGTAGGTAAGACCACAGGTGTGCACCACCATGCCCGGCCAGTGTGTGTGTGTGTGTGTGTGTGTGTGTGTGTGTGTGTGTGTGGCACCACCATGCCTAGCTAGTGTGTGTGTGTGTGTGTGTGTGTGTGTGTAGCACCACCAGGCCTGGCTAGTGTGTGTGTGTGTGTGTGTGTGTGTGTGTGTGTGTAGCACCACCAGGCCTGGCTAGTGTGTGTGTGTGTGTGTAGCACCACCATGCCTGGCGAGTGTGTGTGTGTGTGTGTGTGTGTGTGTGTGTAGCACCACCAGGCCTGGCTAGTGTGTGTGTGTGTGTGTGTGTAGCACCACCATGCCTGGCGAGTGTGTGTGTGTGTGTGTGTGTGTGTAGCAACACCATGCCTGGCTAGTGTGTGTTTGTTTCTTGTAGAGACAGGATTTTTTGCCATGTTTCCCAGGCTGTTCTTGAACTCCTGCGTTCAAACAATTCACCCACCTCAGCCTCCCAAAGTGCTGGGATTACAGGCATGAGCCACCACACCCAGCCTGGCCATTTGTATTAGTCTATTCTCATGCTGCTATAAAGAAATATCTGAGACTGGGTAATCTATAAAGAAAAGAGGTTTAATTGGCTCACGGTTCTGCGGGACACACAGGAAGCATGGCTGGAGAAGCCTCAGGAACCTCTGAATCATGGCAGAAGGTGAAGGGGAAGCAGGCTCATCTTACATGTCCAGAGCAGAAGGAAGAAAGAGAAGCAGGAGGCACTACACACTTTTAAACCACGAGACCTTGTGAGAGCTCACTCACTATCATGAGGACAGCAAAGGGATATCCGCCCCCATGATCCTATCACCTCCCACCATTGGGGATTATAATTAGACATGAGATTTGGGGAGGGACACTAATTCAAACCATATCACACCTGATTTCTCATCACTTCCACTGACAACATCATCTCCTACCTGAGTTAATGTCCTCATGTCCCAGATGGTCTCCAGTGCTCCATCTTAGCTGCCTAGAATCTATTCTGATTTAAAAGCCAGATCGGTGCTTTTAAAACATTAAGACCATATTGTTCCCCTACCCAAACTCTCCATCATCTGCTCACATCAGTCAGAGTAGGAGTTAAGCTCATGTGACAGCCTACAGGCACACCCCTCCTGGGAGACACCCTCTCCTCCCAATCTCCCCTTGGCCCTCTCCACTCCGGCTCTACTGCTGCTCTTCACACAGCCAGGTATGCTGCAACCTTAGGGCCTGTTCATTCCTCTCTCTTCAGAGAACACTCCTCCCCGAGACAGTCCCATAGCTAACTCCCTCATCTCCTTCAGGACTGAGCTTGAATGTCTTCTTTTCAAAGAGACTTACCCTCCTATTTTACATCAGTTGCAGCCCTCCCCACCCTGGCACTCCCAATCCTTCTCTGTGCCACCTCGGGTTTTGCATAGTACTTACAGGCTCCTCTCATACCTTTATCTATTTATTCATTCATTTCTTATGCTTACTGAGTACCGTCTGTCTCCCTCACTCCATGAAAACATTAGGGATGTCCACGAAAACCACAGGGCTCAGATCTCTGCTGTGGGAACCACAATGGATTCATGGTCTCAGCTCACCCCTTGGGACCCACCACCACATTCATGTTGAGTTCACACTTCCCACAGGCTGTTTCCAGCCAGCAGCTGAGCACAGCAAGGTCATTAACACAGATCCATTTGGTAAAACGAAAGGCTTTCCTATGACTTTGATTCAAGAATTCCCCACTGGTGGGGCCAGAGCATTGGTGGAATTGCACTTCAGCCTGAGGTTCTTCTACTCCAAGCCTCCTCCCTTCCCTGTCTCCTGCAGGCATCTGACCCACAGCACACTGTGAGGCTCTCCTTGTCTTTCCTTGCTCTTTCCCCAGGAAATCTCATCCCATCATGGCATCTTCTTCTCAGTGGACCTGAACTAACATATGGGTTTTGTTCACTGATGTACACCGAGTGCCTAAACTTGGAATGAGTGTTCAGTAAGTATCCATGGAATGAATGTCTAATGAAGGTTAAGGGCAAACCAAAAGCATTCACCTTAGGGGCTGCCCCAAGATCCTGCTCTTACACTCCCTTGATTAGGGTCTGTAATAGGGAAGGTGAAGACGTGTCTTTTATAGCCTGGTTCTGACAAGTTAGCTCAATAAAACTAGAATCGAGATCCCAGAGTGCAACTGGGATAACCAATACCTGCATAGTGGTGTAGAATATTTCTTTTTTTTTTTTTTTTTTTTTTTG
>NW_022436961.1:24040023-24120566 GCF_009761245.1 Sapajus apella | reverse complement strand
TTTTTTTTTTTTTTTTTGAGACGGAGTTTCACTCTTGTTACCCAGGCTGGAGTGCAATGGCGCGATCTCGGCTCACCGCAACCTCCGCCTCCTGGGTTCAGGCAATTCTCCTGCCTCAGCCTCCTGAGTAGCTGGGACTACAGGCACGCGCCACCATGCCCAGCTAATTTTTTTGTAGTTTTAGTAGAGACAGGGTTTCACCATGTTGACCAGGATGGTCTCGATCTCTTGATCTCGTGATCCACCCACCTTGGCCTCCCAAAGTGCTGGGATTACAGGCTTGAGCCACCGCGCCTGGCCTAGAATATTTCTAAATACCTTTACAAACATTATCATATGACCTTTATTACCCGAATGCTGGGAAGTACCTTTTTCTGTATCTTAAAGTTGATTAAAAAACACACACAAACACACACACACACCCCACCCAGGAGTTGAGTTGCTCAAGACCACACCACAGAGCTACTTGTTTGCCTCCTGGGCTAACACTCTTCCCACTGTGCCATGCCGAAGTGAGCCCCAGTATCAGAGACTGGGAGAAGAGGGAAAGTTAGTGACTTCTGGATAAATCAGGTCAGGGACTAGCATAGCCTCCCAGCTCAGACACAGGGCAGGCCTGGAGAACCAGCCTTAGGGACAGGGCCTCCCTGCTGCTCTGCTTCAGGCAGGGTGGTAATGGTGCTCCATGGAGTTACACAGCATGGGGGTCCTAGCAATTCTGAGGCGCAAGGGATGTCGACAAGACTTAGCTACATAAGAGTGAAATAGAAAAGAGACACAAAAGGAATGTAGCTTTCTCATCTGGCCTGGGAAGACGAGACTGGGCATGCGATCAAAGCCTCTGGAATCAAAAGCTCTCCAATGATGCTCTCCTGCCCTCTCCAATTGGAATGAAGTGAGCTGTCTTCCAATCCCATAAACCTGGAAGTGCCTTTCATGCCTAACATGATGAGAATTCTTTGCACTCAGAGCAGTAGAGCAGGAGCTGTGCAGCTACCCGCAGCTCTGCTGCTGGTGAGGGGCGAGAGGGTTAGGAGGGCAGGGGGACAATAATAAGACCCTTCTGGAGCAGGCAGCAGAAGGCCTCCAGTAAGTGGCCAGCCAGGCATTCAATCACCAAGGCGCTCCAATGGGGAACTGGGATCATGGGCAGAGGTGGAACTTACTGAAACCCATGGCCTTGTGTGTCACTAACTAGTTAAATGAGGCCCCTTCTCTCTTTTGAAGCCTAAGGTAGAACGTATCCACCTCTCCTTCTGCTCATCTGAGCCAAGGTCTCCAGTCCTTCAGGCCTGCATTTGCTTCCAGCCGGCTCCAGGTTCCCAGTGGGGAGGTGGCACCCAGAGCTTCCCAACCAGCCTGCTGCAGCACAGTGGTGGGGTAGGAGTAGTTACAGGTTTACAATACATTAATTTCTCCCTGATTTATTCTAGCGAGCCCTTCTAATGGTATCATTCTCTATGCATGCCATGATGTCAGAAGGAAGAAAGGAAGAGAGGAAGGGAAGGAGGGAGGGAGGGGAGGAGGAAGGGAGGGGAGGAGGGAGGGAGGGGA
Source organism: Sapajus apella (assembly GCF_009761245.1). Taxonomy (NCBI): domain Eukaryota; kingdom Metazoa; phylum Chordata; class Mammalia; order Primates; family Cebidae; genus Sapajus; species Sapajus apella. The sequence continues at coordinate 24,119,012 of NW_022436961.1, read as the reverse complement.
GGAGGGAGAGAGGGAAGGAAAGAAAAGTAGAGAGGCTCTGGAGCTTCCCCTGAATCTCCTCTCTCCTCACTCTCTAGAGGCTGCCCCACCCTCCATTCATTCATTCCTTTATTCAACTAAAATGTTCTGGGCACCCACCATGTGCCATGCACATTCCAGTATGTCAACTGCAAACTTTTCTGCCAGGGGAGAGGCTCCCTCTGTACTCAGAATCTGTCTAACGGTGGCCTCAGACCCCCATCCATAAATTAAGGGTCTGAGCCACATGCTGCCCAAGGTCCCTGTTAACTCCAGCGTTTCCGTGTGGCCAGAAGGGATTCAGGGAATATCAGCACTCATCTTTCATCTACTGCTTGCTCCTCTCCCCCTCTCCCATTCAAGCACCAGACCTTCCTTTGGCCATTATAACGGGCAGGAAACTGCAGGACAGAAAACAAACAGGCCTGGAGCCTCTTCTAGCCTCTAGTATGTCAAAAGCTTGTGTCCTTAGGGACCTGAGAAGACTCGGGGGACCTGGGAGGCAGGAGAACCCTTGCCTCCATGGCTGAGGGTTCAAGGATGCCCTCTCACATTTCTAAATACTATTCACCGGGGCTGAGGGGAGATGATAGACTCAGCCGAATGGGCCAGCTGGGGGAAGAGGGAGGTCCCGGTAGCACCCTCTTGGAGATGTGACTACAGCAGATGAGCACAGTGATAGCTCAAGGGACGCCTGCATAGACAGTTGATGTCAAGGACCAGATGGGTCCCTACCCCAAATCCACAGTTCAGCCTAACATTTCCCAAGCCTGAGATACCTGACGTGAAGGCAGGTGAGCTTCTGAAGGCCACAGGGTGGAGAAGCAGGGCAAGGAGTGGGTAGCTTGACCTTGACCATCTAAGACCACTCGGAATGGGAAACTGTGCGGGGATGGGGCTCTAGACCTGGTTGGGAAGTAGAAAGTACCAGAAAATGCATCCCAAGGTGAGACCCAGCAGCCAGCCAGCTTCTTCTGAGGCAATGACAGCCTGGTTGGATTTCAACCTGGATTCTGCACTCCCCTTCCCCTCCCCAACAGCCATCCTCAACTGAGACCCCTCTCTGCTCCCACCTCGGCCTCATTCATTCACAATGCCAGCTGCAGTCTCTGCCGTGCCTCGCCAATACCTGTCAGTCAACCACAGGTGTCCCACAGCCATGATTCCAGCAACCCCATGCATCCCAGCCACGAAAGGCAGAGCCTCGGTTTCCAGATCTGCCTGCCACCCTTGCCCAGGCTGTTCCTCCCTTCACCACCCCCTACTGCCCCTTGCCAATCCATCCGGCAGCCCCCGTCCCTCCCAGGAGCCCACCAAGCCCCCAGGGGCTGCCTTGTCTATCTCCGGATCTTACTGTGTAGCTCTATCTACCTAACAACTGCAGTGAAACTACATCCCCACCTCCAAGCTGCCCGCCCCACAGCTCCCAGGGCATTAGGCACTACTTAGGGGAAAATGGTAGATGAACAAGGGCTGTTGCAGCACCTCGCTTCCTTCCCTTAATTTACAACAAACTTCTGTTTATTGAGCCAGTAACATATTTGAACACCAACTCATAAGAGGCCCTTCTCGCAGACACTGTATATCTGGCAAATAATTCCCCTTCCACTGAGGTGTGTGCAGAATTCAGCACAGGCTATTTACAGGGCTGCCTGCGGAGGGCCAGGAAGGGGATACTTAACTGCAGGCCAGGCTGCATAGGAGTGAGGAGCAGGGGTGGATGGCAGGGAGCTGTCCTGTAGAGGATCGGTCAACCTGTGACATGGACCCATAACCCCCAGCCCGTGAGCAGCTCAGGTGCAGGAGGGCAGAGGTATGGAGCAGTCACGTCTCCAGAATTGGAACCCTTGGCATTTCTATGATGCTGTCTGGCCACTCTCCCTGCTAAGCTTCAGTGTCTGCTCTTTCCTGTCCCCTACGAACTCCATGAAGAAGGCCACACACAGATATGGCCATCTCCATTCGACAGATGAGAAGACAGAGGCCCAGAAGGCAGAAAGTGAGTGGCTCCAGGCCACAGGGCTTTTGGTTTAACATGTGTTCCCAGCCCCAGGGGGACATCCTATCTCCTTTCTTTTGATAGGGCAGGGAGAAAAGAAGGTGACAGCAGCCCAATCACACACATACCTTGCAGGTAGCAGGACAGGGTCACGCACTCCCCATAGGAAGAGAAACAAAAGACACTCAAGGCTGTCCTGTGCTCAGGCATATGACTACAAAGGCTGTGCCCAGGCCCCAGCTAGCCCAAAGAGATGTCTGGCCAGGAGGCTGGCTCCCACCTGTAATCCCAGCACTTTGGGAGGCCGAGGCAGGCAGATCACTTGAGGTCAGGAGTTCGAGACCAGCCTGACCAACATGGTGAAACCCCATCTCTGCTAAAAATACAAAAATTAGCTGGGCATGGTAGTGCATACAGATAATCCCAGCTACTCAGGAGGATGAGGCAGGAGAATTTCTTGAACCCAGGAGGCAGAGGTTGCAGTGAGCCAAGACTGAGCTACTGCACTCCAGCCTGGGTGACAGAGTGAGATTCCGTTTCAAAAAAAAAAGGCCCCTCCCTCACCTCACAAGTACCCTTCAAGCCAGCCCCAGGCTCCCCAAATCCACAGCATACCAGGGAACTGACAGAAGGAAACAGAAACCGTGTGGGACCCAGGGTCAGACATCACTCACTAACTCCATTACTGGGGTGAGTTACTGAAACTCTCTGGGCCTCAGTTTTCTCAACCATAAAATGGGAAGTATAGCAATCACACAGTTGTTTGTTTTTTTTTTTTTTTAAGGATCAGGTGAAATAGCCATTTATCACTGTGCCTGGCACACGGTGCTTAATAATTGTTCAACTGCTTCTCCTCCTTCTTCACCCTTCTATTGTTGCTAAAACCTAACAGTAAATTATCTACAAAGAGTTTTTCCTCGAGGTCAAGATCCCCATTAACAGTCCCTGATATTCTGAGGCCAGGCTTCACATACCGGTGACTTTTTAAGAAATCGCTCCCAAGAGAAAACTGGAAGGAAGAGTGGGACACATGACAGGGATGTAGAAGAAGCCAAGTCCAACTGGAATCTCAGGCAAGGTCCCCTTTCGATGACTTCAGCCCAGTCCCTCAGAGAAGCTCACGAGTGTCAGTTACACAACAGAGAGCCCCCCAGGGGCGAGGCCAGTGAGCTAGGCTCTCACCCTCCTCCAATCCCAGGGGACCGATGGAGAGCTGGGGGTGGGGTGAGTCCCTGGTACCTGGAAAGACAGCTCCAGTACCCTCAGAGCTGTCTTCCTCAAGGGCAGGCATTGAAAGCAAAAGCTCACTGCAGCCAGGAAGGGACTCACGGAAACGGGAAGGAGAACCTGGGGGATGTGGACGGAGGGGACCCCAGCTTGTAACTGGTCCCAACCTGCTGACTGGAGTGAGCCCCGTGTGACTGAGCCCCATGTTACTGAGCAAGTGAAGACAAGTATGGTGGCTAAGAGTGAGGGTCAACTTGATTGGACTGAAGGATGCTAAGTATCATTCCTGGATGTGTCTGTGAGGGTGTTGCCAAAGGAGATTAACATTTGAGTCGGTGGACTGGGAGAGGCAGATCCACTCTCAACCTGGACGGGCACCATCTAATCAATAGCCAGTGTGGCTAGAACAAAGCAGATAGAAGAAGGTGGAAGGAACAGGCTGGTTGAGTCTTCTGGTCTTCATCTTTCTCCCATGCTGGATGCTTCCTGCCTTTGAACATCAGACTCCAAGTTCTTAGGATTTCAAACTCTTGGATTTATGTCAGTGGTTTGCCAGGGGCTCTCGGGCCTTTGGCCACAGACTGAAGGCTGCGCTGTCGGCATCCCTACTTTTGAGGTCTGGGGACTTGGACTGGCTTCCTTGCTCCTCAGCTTGCAGATGGCCTATTGCAGGACTTCACCTTGTAATTGTATGAGTCAATTCTCCTTAATAAACTCCCCTTCATATATGCATCTATCCCATTAGTCCTGTCCCTCTAGAGAACCCTGACTAATATATCAAGCAAGGGTGACTCCTGGTACTTGGAGAAAACCTTTTCAAGTGTTGGGCCAACACTTACACAGACGCTCTAACCTTCTCCCAATAGCTTTTCAATGAAGCCAACAGGGCAGATGGCATTGCCTTCTTCTAGGAAGAAATCAAGGTCCAGAGAGGTGAGACGACTCACTCCAAGCCACAAAGCTAATTAATAGCAGCCCAAATCCAGGTCTCTGGACTCCCAGTACCAGCCTCACTCCAAAAATAGTACTTAAACACACACACACACACACACACACACACACACACACACACACCCACCCACCCATATGTTGATCTACATGAGAATCTGGCAGCTTTTCAGAAGGGAGGTATGGGTTGAAACTAAGACGTCAAGGGCCACATGAAGGGGCCTTCCCTCCAGGACACACAGTTAAGTTAACAAGCTCCTTTGTGTAATGTGGAAATAATCTGGAGAGAACTAACCTGTACCTGAGAGTCGCCCACGTCAGAGAATTTTTTCCATTTATTTGCTCTCCTCCAAAACCATCAGGATACTGCAGGAAGAGGAGCTTCAGGGGGAAGGGAGGGAATGTTTACATCTCTTCCTTCTAGAGGCCTCTGCTGAACCCCACGGGCTGTGTTAAGACCTTGCAGCACTGATCACACAGCTGTCATTGCTTCCTCCACGATCTTTTCCTCCACTCAACCACCAGTTCCTAGAAGCCAGAGCTGGTTGCTCCTTTGCTGCTACGCCCCTTGGCACATAAGTCAATCGGTGTTTGTTGAAAGAATAACTGAGTACCTGTCACTTAGGAAGGAATAGGACTCTGTGATGGGGACCTCAAGAATCAGGGCCTTATGCTAACAAGTGTAGGGGGAATGATGGGGTCAAAGAGAGAGGAGGCCCCAAGGAACACAGAAAGGAACGTAGGAAGTTTTCAGAGATATCTTTGGCTGCCCATGAAATAGTCCCCTGCAAGCAGCAATCCCCTGCAAATACCTATCACACATACTGGCCCAGGGCTGCTCCCCAGAGCCTCTGGGCTCCAGTAAGGATGAGAATTTTCCTCAAAGTGGGGTCTCTTTGGAAGTACCCCAGGCTCCCCTGAGCTGACACTGGAGGAGGAAGGGAAAGGAGGAAAAGGAAAACAGCAAATGGAAGTTGAGCAGAGCGCCTCGGGCTGCGGGGTCCCCAGCGCTCAGCTTGGATCCCTCCTAGTGCTTTGGCTCAAGAACCTGGGAGAACTGCCAAGAGCTTGCAGGGGTGGCAGGAAATGGGGCCTGAACGCCTGCAAAATTTACAGAAAATAATGAAGGGAGGAAAAACATCTGTTCCCAGATGGGGTTGAAGGTTGGGCGCATTGTTCATTCTCCCTGGGTGCAGAGGGAGTAAAGCCACACAGAACAGACCCAGGAGTGGTGGGTGGCAGTGGTGGGCAGGGGCAGCCAGCCTCCATGTGCTACTGTCAGCCTGTGGATGGGTCCAGTGCCCGTGGGCACTTCCTGTTCAGGCCTCCCTGCCCTGGATTCTTTATTCTGGCAAAAGCTGCTCTGTCCTCTCTGTCAAGGGGCTTCTCCTCACCATGAATGCCTGCTGGAGAGAGATCCTGGTGCTGGGTAGCGGGCCAGACAGGAACCAGTGCTCCACTTGGTAAGCCTCTAGAGATGACCTAGGGCAGCTCCTCACCATCCTGGAGAGGAAACTGAAGTTGGCAGAGGAGAGGGGCGCTGCCCCCGGTCTCACGGCTACCTTTACTCTTCATCCAACATGACAGTTGCCATGGGCAACAGGACCTGCAAACAACAGGGCGTAGGGGTCAAGGGCAGGCTCCAGGCAAGGCAGGGCAGTGGGCAAAAATGGGTCTGCCCTTGCCAACACTTCCACCCACTATTTACCACAGGCTGGGGTTTGGCAAATCCAATCTCTGTCTCACAATTCCTAATTGTTAACAGCATGTCAAGAACCCCAAGTTTTTCCAAGACAGGCTCCCATTAGTCCTTAAGGGCTTCTAGGGAGATGCAGGAAGGGGATAGATATTTTCCCTCGATACAAAAAACAAAAAAACCAACGATCTGGAAAATCAAGGCCAGGAAGGCGACGGGGCAAAGGGCTAGGCTTTAGAGGCCCCGTGCTACCATCAACCTATGCGGCCAGCACTCGTGACTCAGAGCACAGCTCTGCAACCATGTTGTTCCTTGGGCTGTGGGTCCACAGAGAGCCTGGGTAAAAAGTTACTGGGCCCAGGGCCCTCCTGGGTCCTCCTGGCAGCATTCTCAGCCAGCCAAGTGAGTTAAAGGGCCAATGTTTGGCACCAGCTCCCCACAAACATCTAACTTCTAGACAGGCTCTCAGAGACATCCTCAGACTCTTGCCAAAGGACCAAGACCAGCCTCACTGCCCCTGCACCCACCCCACGGTCACGACGTGGCTTACTCCCTGCAGCCACGTCACGACACTCCATAATCTCACTCCATAATCTCCCTACGTCCATAATCTCCCTCCACTCCATGGAGATTTGCTGCGCTGGGACTCAGAAAACAACACCCCAAAATGAAGGCTTCAGAAACAGCCTCAGAAGCAAAAGTTTTTCTCTGCCCTTCTCCTGCCCTCCTGTCTTCCAGTCCCGTTCTCCCTCAACGCTACCCACAGAACTAGAATCCGTCTTCCCCAAGGTGGCTCGTAGAAAGCAGAACCACCTTTCTTCAAAGCCAGCCATAAAACCTAAAACTATAATCGAACTTCCCCCTGCCTTTCTGTGTAGAAACTGGCCATAAGGAAATTACCTGACCTAGATTGTTTGACTGTAGGTCATGAGACCCTCATTCCAGGGAGGGCCTGCCCTGCCCCAGAAGGAAGGAACGCTGCTCAGAGGCCAGGAAGAATCTAGACAGACAGGCCTCGCTGGGTTTCCTACTCAGTCCATTAGCATTGGATCAGATCCATTCAGTCCAATCACATCTCTACATGGCTGTCCATACTTTGTTGAACCTAAGCATAATGATGCACAATTTCCCCTGTATCTTTGCATCTTTATTCTGAAGGTTTCCATGTCCACACATTAAATAAATTTGCACACCTTTTCTCCAACTAATCTGCCTTTTGCAAGTTGATTTTCAACAAATGTTCGGAAGGCCAGAGGGAACTTGGCACGGCAACCCCTATCCAGGGCTCGGTCCTCGGCTTTCCGGCTGCATTCGCTCTTACAAAAGGGAAGGGAATGTTTCTCGGGAGGGGAGTTAGCAATGGAGGGATCTCTTTTAAGTATCTTCCAACAGTTTTTCTTGAATGAGGTTTGAGAGTGGGAAAGGAATATCCCTTGGAGTTATCAGGATTCCCAGCAGAGGGAGGAGGAGGAGTTTGAAAAATCATATTCAAGATTATAGTCTAGCACAGGGGCTCACGCTTGTAACCCCAGCACTTTGGGAGATTGAGGTAGGCGGATCACTTGAGGCCATGAGTTTGAGATCAGCCTCGCCAACATGGTGAAACCCTGTCTCTACTAAAAATATAAAAATTACCAGGGTGTGGTAGTGCACGCCTGTAGTCCCAGCTACTTGGGAGGCTGAGGCACGAGAATCACTGGAACCTGGGAGGCAGAGGTTGCAGTGAGCTGAGATCATGCTACTGCACTCTAGCCTGGGCAACAGAGCGAGACTCTGCCTCAAAAATAAATAAAAGTAAAAATAAAGATTACAATATACAGTTGACCTTGAACAACATGGGTTTGAACTGCACAGATCCACTTACACACAGACATTTTTTTCCACTTCCACCACCCGTAAGATAGCAAAACCAGCCTCCTCCTCCCCAGCCCACTCAACCTGAAAATGACGAGAATCAAGACCTTTGTGATGATCCTTCTCCACTTAATGAAGAGTAAATATATTTTCTCTTTTCTATTTCTTAATAACATCTTTTCTCTGGCTTACTATATTGTAAGAGTACAGTATATAAAACATATAACATAGGAAATATTGTGTTCGTTGGCTTTATGGTATTAGTAAAGGTTTTGGGTCCACAGCAGGCTATTAGTTAAGTTTTAGGGGAATCAAAAGTTATAAGTGGATTTCTTCCTGTGTGGGGAGGTCAGCACACCTGTGTTGTTCAAGGGTCAACTGTAATTTTATATTAAAAAATAAATATGTCATTTTTATACTTTAAATTGTGGAAAATAAAATCGGACAAAATACTTTGGCTTGCTGGAGACAGGCGTCCGACACCACAGTGCTCCTCTTGGGGTGGGAGATTGGCCTCGCGGGGTCAGGGTTTCTAGGGGAAGGAGCAGGACTTCCATTCCCTTCAGACTTGGACGTGGGGCTTCAGGTTTGAGGACCACAACCCTGTAAGGGTTGGGACCTTCACAGGGATGGTTTCTTTTGATTGGCTCCTTGTGGCTTTGGCAGCATCAAGAGCATGAGCTTCAACCATTTCCCAAACTTCCCAACCACAGAATAACCTGATGCTCATGGGGAAATGCACATTCCTTGGTCCCACCACCAACAGGAGCCTGGGACTCTGGATTCATTTTAACACATAACCGATGGGATTGCTTTAACCTGGCCAGATCAGCACAGATTTTTGGGTCAGGTAATACATCTGTATTCATTAAATTCCAAATTCCATATGAAGATATACCCAGAGAAGCCAGGCTCCTACATCTCCCTAACCCTGGCCTCCTCCTCCACCACAGAATACCCTTCCAACCACTTGTTTATCTTCCCCATGTTTCCTTGTGCAAAAGCAAGCACAAATGAATATACATATATATATTCTCATTTCTTCTCTTTCACAAAGGATATACTATTTACACATTCTGTTCCTCTCTCTGCAACTTAACAAACTATCACAGATCTCTCTACACATCCATACATGGAGATTTTCCTCTTTCTCTCCACCGAAGAGTTTTCCTCTAAGTAGATGTACCAGGAGGCTTCATGCAGTCCCCTGTTGACAGACACAGGGTTATTTCCAGGCTTTTGCTATTATAAACAATGCCATGATGAATGACTTTGTACACGTGTGATTTCATAGGTGTGCAGGTGTAACTGTAGGATAGATTCCTAGAGTGCGGTCACTGGGTGGAAGGGTAAAGGCATCCATGATGTCATTGGATCTTACCAACGTTCCTTCCATAGAGATCCTCCATGTCACACTCTGCCTGCAGTCGTGGAGATCATATCCTTTTCTACAATTTTGCCAACACTGTGTTTGGTCAAATTTGTGTATTTTTGCTCAATCAGAGGGGTGAGAAATGGTGTCTCTCCGTGTAGTTTTGATTTGCATTTCTCTCATTATAAATGAGTTTCACATCTATTCTATTCCAACAATGAAGGAGCATCTGCATTTTTTCTGTGAACTCACTCTTCATGTTCTCTGCTCATTTTTATATTGGGCTATGGATCTTCTCAGTTGCTATTTTTTATATTAGAGGGATTTGCCATGTGCAATATGAGGTGCAGATGCTTTTTCCCCAGTGTCACTTGCTTTTTGATTCTGTATGTGGTGTTTTGGGCATGCAGAAATCATTTTTATTTTTACATAGTCAAATTTCTTCATCTTTTTTTGGTTGTTGTTACTGTTTTTGAGACAGAGTTTCACTCTTGTTGTCCAGGCTGCAGTGCAATGGTACAATCTCAGCTCATTGTAACCTCCACCTTCCATGTTCAAGCCATTCTCCTGCCTCATCCTCCCAAGTAGCTGGGATTACAGGCATGTGCCACCATGCCCAGCTAATTCTGTATTGTTAGTAGAGATAGGGTTTCTCTATGTTGGTCAGGCTGGTCTGGAACTCCTGACCTCAGGTGATCCACCCACCTCAGCTTCCCAAAGTGTTGGGATGACAGGCGTGAGCCACCGTGCCTGGTCATTTTTTCTTTCATGGCTTCTATATTTTGAATCCTAGAAACTCTATCTCCATCCAAAGTGAACTCCAAGTTTCCCTGTAGCATTATTAGGTTTGTTTGTTTTTAATGTTTAAATTGTTGCTCCATCTGGAGATTTTCTCCATGCATGATATAAAGTTTGGAGCCAAATTTATCTTTTTCCAGAAATTGGCTACTCTATTGTCCCAATATCCTTTATTAAAAATTCATGTGTACCACATGGATTTGAGATGCCATCTGCATCTCTGCATCACTTCCTAATTCTTATGTTGCTTCTGGGCTGTCTTGGTCCTGCTGTTCTACTCCTTTGGTCTATCCACCCATGCCAATGCCACGCTGCTTTCACTATCTAGACAATGGTGTTTCCAAATTGTTTGGCAGGGCTAGTCTCCACTCATTAGCCTGTTTTTTTTTTTTTTAATTTTTAAAGAGTTTTTTCATATTTCTTGCTTGTTTATATTTCCATATAAATTTTCAACTACTTTGTCTAGCTCCAAGGGAGTGCAGAATGGGGGGAAACCTGTAGGTATATTATTGGGATGATGTTAAGTGTATAAATTACCTAGGGAGTATTGACTTCTTGGCAATATTGAGTCCTCTCATCCAAGAAGGTGGGGAGAGAGAATTTGTTCTAGCTGCAGGAGGGTCCTGAGGCTGGGGCAGGTGTGTGACAGGAAACAGTGTGGTTTGTGTTTAACCTGAACTCACTGCTGCCATCCCTACTATAATAGTATCAGTGGCCAAAGTTCATCCCAGTTTTTTCTAGCTCCTCCTATTATATGAGATTCTGTATGACATAAGGGGCATTGAGGAAGTTTAGCAGGACACGCTTAAACACGTGGTCTTAGTTCAGAATCTCCTGAACATGCATTTAGGACTAGCCTTGCTCAGCATCACTGCAGGTGGTTGGAGGAAGCAAGAGAACAAAGGAAGTCAAGTTACAAGTAAGTTTGGAGTGCGCTTCCTATGAGCTAAGACCAGAGAGAGGGAGCTGCAAGGATATAGATCCTCAAACACCCCAGAGCCTATAGCTGGACTCAAGCCTGCAGCAGCTTAATGCAGGGTGTCTTAGTTCATTTGGATGCTACATCAAAATACCTTAGACTGGGTAATTTGTAAACAAAATTTATTGCTCACAGTTCTGGAGGCTGGAAGGTCTAAGGTCAAGGTGCCAGGAGAATGAAAGTCTGGTGAGGGCCTGTCCCCCATAGATAGTGGCTTCTATGTGTCCTCATATGGCTGGGAGCTCCCTCAAACCTCATTTATAAGGGCACAAATTCTATTCAGGAAGTCTCCACGCCTAAGACCTAATCACCTCCCAAACGCTCCACCTCTCGTTACCATCACCTTGGGGGTTAGGTGTCTACATATGAATTTTGAGGGACATATACATTTAGACCACATAGCATAGGGAGTGGAATCATATGACACTGACATCAAAGTATGTAGGGGATACACAAAATGGGCTTTAAGTGTCAAGGGTTGGAGAGCGGGGCATTTGTGGATAGCAAAGATAAACCTCAGCGCAACCTTACAGCCCATTATATAAATTTCCCCTTCTCATTGCACTTAGGCTCCACCTCCACCCATCTGAGCCTTCCCTCCCAGACCAACAGGCTCCTGTTGACTTTAGGATTCACCATATTGCTGTTGCACCATGGTGCCCAGGGCAGCCATCCCTCTTACCTCTCTGCATTTGCACAGGCCACGCCTGCTACTGGGAGGCCCTCTTCCCCTTCTCTGTCTGGCATCTCTTACTTACACTTCCAGATTCAGCTCAAGCACCTTGCCACTTTCAGGAAGCCACCTGACCCATCCCTGTATGTGACAGTCACTGATACTCATCCACTGTGATGAATTTCATGTATCAACTTGACTGGGCCATGGGGTACCCAGATATCTAATTAAACATTATAAATATTATTTCTAGGTATGTCTGTGAGGGTGTTCCCAAGAGAGATTAGCATTTGGATCATAAGACTGCATAAGGAAGACCAGTCTTCTTCAACATGGGTGGGCACATCCAGCCCATGGAGGGCCTGAATAGAATAAAAAGGCAGAGGACAGTGGAATCTCTCTCTCTCTCTCTCTCTCTCTCTCTCTCTTTCTAACTCTTTGCTTGTCCTGGGACTGAGATTTAAACCATAAGTGTTCCTGGTTCTCGTGCTTTCAGACTTGGACTAGAATTTACTCCACCCATTGGGGGATAGCAGATGACAGATCATGGGACTTCTCAGCCTCCATCATCATGTGAGCCAATTCCTTATAATAAACATATGTCCTATTGGTTGTTTCTCTGGAGAACCCTAATACAGAGCGACCTTCTTGAAGCACCCAGTGCTATGTGCTGATGCATCCCCATATGCTACACCCACCTTGTACACCTCAAGGAAGGTATCCCCCATTACGCTCTGAGCTTCTCCAGGGGAATAAGATGAACAAATGTACAAATACTACATTTGTATTTCAGCACTGTACATGCAAAAAGCATCTAATATATGTTTGTAAAAATGAATGGGCAAACAAAGCAATGAGCAAGAGGCCCTGGGGGCAAATCCCTGCACCCACCTCTACCTCTACCCAGCCCCAGAGACGATGTGGAGTGAGTTACCGCCTAGAGTTACCTACCCCACCTAAGTGATCCTGGACAAGGTAGTAAGACCCTCTTAGCCTCAGTTTCTATGCTTGTAGAATGAAGAGAAGAACAGCACCTTCTCAGAGGATTGTAATGGAACTAGATAAGATAATGTAGGTTAAATGCCCAGCCAGAATCTGGTGCCTAAAATGCATTCAATTAATGGTAGCTACTGTCATTGCCGTTAAGACATTAGGCAACGACAGCAGCTAACATGATTGAATGCTTTCAAGGCACCACATACTAGTAGATGAAAGAGAGGGCCAGGCTTGAGAGTTTAGTTAATGGGGTTTCAAGCTTAGGTTTACATTTAACAAACGGATCCTAAGCTGGGCATAGATAACACGCATTTTTGATAAGGAAAGCTCTGTCCACTGTACTCTGCCCCTTTCCAATACGTCATCCCCACCCCAGCTGTGGCCAGAGCCAGGTGTGCTGTGCCCTGCCTCTGCAGATGAATACAGAGAGTTTCCTGAATGCATCCTTCTTAAGAGGAGCTGCCTCCAAAACAGAGTGCCTGAGCACACCATGCGGGTTCTGCAGTCTGGGTTTGCACCCAGTGGCATGTGGAGCCCAGGAGGGCAGATGCAAAATCAAAGCACCACGGACTTCCTCCAGCACACATCAGAAACGCTTACTGAACAGCAAACCCCGACTTCACAGAAGGTCCCATCAGAAAACAGCTGACAAAGGCCTGGTTATATAATGGAAGCAGCAAATAATTAGCACAAATACTCCCCTAACAGAAGAGGAAGAAACACCCACTAAGGCCGAGTCATTCTCTAGGAGGAGACCACAGAGAAGTCTGCTTGCATGAGCCCAAGTATTGAGAAGGGATTTACCTCCCTAGACCAGACTTCATTTAAAATCGTCAGAGAACAGCCTGCTGACCCAACGGGAAAAAGGATGAGCTAAGGCTTGGGGGTCTTCCCAGGGGGGCTTCCAAGTGTCTCTTCTCTTCCTGGGATGGTGTAGGGAGGGGGCTGGTATGCTAGACTTTATGGGCAACTGTTGCTCACACAACAGACAGGAAAGCCCAGGCTACCAGCTTGGCCTCCTCGGGGAGTTTTTGAAGGGAGTTTCTCCTTTGGATTCCCATAGTCAGCACATAGCAAGCTCTGGATGAAAGTTGCTGAATGAATAACTCTGTTTCCCTGCATCTCAGGCTCCCAGCCAGCAAGGAACTCCAGAGGACCAGGAGGGGAAGTAGGTCATCAGGATGGAGGGAGAGTTGACTCAGTAGCATCTCCCAGACTGCCTTTATCTTGCAGGCCTGGGGAGCTAGACTTGCACTGTCCACACAGGGAGACCTGTGTTTCTTCTAGCTAAGGGTTAACACTCAGCTCTCAGCAATGTGGAGTGAGTTACTACCTAGATTATAAATCGGTGAGCGCCATGTAAAGAGCTGCTAAAGAAATGGGCTATGCTTTAAAAGCCCTTAAATGTGGATTTAATTTTATACTGCGATTCACATTTGGAAAGTTGTTAAATGCCAATCCGTGCATGTGTCCAGTGCCCGCTCCACATGGAGGCGTGTGTGTGTGTGTGCATGATACGGCTTCAGAGGCGAACATGGAGCCTTTGCTCTCCACACGCAGTCCCCTTCCCCACCACCATGTTGTTAATGCAGCCTTTTGCAACGCTGCCTGTCACAGCTTTTGACTTTGAACCCAGCCCCAGAGACAAATCAAGGCCTTCAAAGTTAGCTCTGGCCTCCCCCGATGCCATCAAGCCACATCAGTCAGGGACAAAGGTGGATTCAGCAAAAAGCCAGGCCCCCTCACTTTCCGCGGGCTACACTGGTTGGAAACAGGCTCTGACCTTCTTCAGAGCAAACTTCAGAGATGGTGCCAACTTCTAGATGCGTCCGTAGCAGCATCCCCACCAGGCACAGGGCAGAGAGCATGGAGCTGGGGCTCACTGACTGCAGTACTTATCCTGGCTCTGCCACTAACTAGCCGAGGGAGCTCCAACCCATCACTTAACCTCTCTAGCCCTCAAGCTTCCCATGGGGATTCCAGATGAAAACAGCTGCTCAGCCTACTTTATATCTTCCCCGTGAGGAGGAAAAGAGATCATGGCTGTGAAATAGAACTTTGAAAACATGAAGCTCCACGCCTGTGCCACGGGTAATTACTGCAGCCTGGTCTCGCCCTGGCCAAGGCCATGTGCTAGGAAGGCTGATCTCTTGGGCCATCGCTGCTCATGGCCAGGTCGAGCAGCACCGTGGTGGAAAAGACATTCTTGCCTGGTGCCAGGGGTCTGGGTTCCAGGCCAGCACCTGCCTAGACCCCAATTCCTCCCATTTAATGGGGAGTCAGACCACCTGATCTCAAAGGTCCCTCCCAGAGCTATGTGTCATGAATATCTGCACCAGACTGAATGCCTGGACCTTCTCTCTCATGATGTTCAGAGAATTTATTCAGGGATTTGCAGAGTCAATATGCCAAGCACCAAGCTAAGTGGTCAAGATGACAGAGAGGGTCAGACGCGGTGGTTCACGCCTGTAAACCCAGGACTTTGGGAGACTGAGGCAGGCAGATCACTTGAGGCCAGGACTTCAAGACCAGCTTGGCCAACATGGTGAAACTTTGTCTCTACTAAGAATACAAAAAATTAGCTGGGCATGGTGGGGCACACCTGTAGTCCCACTACACAGGAGGCTGAGGCACCAGAACTATGTGAACCCATGAGGCGGAGGCTGCAGGGAGCTGAGATCCTGTCACTACACTCCAGCCTGGGGGAACAACAGAATAAAACTTCATCTAAAAAAAAAAAAATAAAAAAAAAAAAAAAAAAAAAAAGACATGAGAGGAGTGTCACGCAAAGTACCTGGCCTCAAGGAGCTTACATTTGAGTCTAAATGTCAGGACTTAGGGCACACGAAGTCACTGAATCAGAAATTGTTTTTTCCGTGATCATAAAAATTTGCTGAGCACTTACTATGGGCCAAGCATTCTGTTACCCTGTTTACTTACGCACTCTTGTTTACTCTTCCATGATCCCCTGCGAGAGGTATTACTATATTGTTACCTCCATTTTATAAGCAGGGCAACACAAGGTCAGACAGGTGAAGAACGTGCCCAAGTTCACACAGCTGTTACGTGACTGCACAGAATAGAAATATCTTGCTTCACTCCAAATCTACATTCTTGAGCACGGGGCCATCTCTGCTCATGGTGGAACAGCACTGTGGCAGGAAAGGCATCCATGCCTGGTGCCAGGGGCCCAGGTTCCAGCCCAGCACCTGCCTAGACCCCAATTTCCCCTGTACGATGAGGAGTCAGACCACCTAATATCAAAGGCCCCTCCTAGAGCTATGTGCCATGATCCATGTGGCTCACTGCTGGAGTTGGCAAAGAAGACTTAGTGGAAGAGATATACAGTTGCTTATTCATTTACTTACATCCCAACCCACTTAATTCCAAGAAGCTTTCAAGCTGTGGTTCTGTTTTCTTTTTTTTTCTTGTTTGAGACAGAGTCTCACTCTGTCGCCCAGGCTAGAGTCAGTGATGCAATCTCTGCCTACTGTAACCTCCACCTCTGGGTTCAAGTGATTCTCCTGCCTCAGCCTCCCAAGTAGCTGGGACTACAGGCACGTGCCACCACACCCGGCTGATTTTTTTGTATTTTTAGTAGAGACAGGGTTTGTCATGTTGGACAGGCTAGTCTCGAACTCCTGACCTCAAATGATCTACCCGCCTTGGCCTCCCAAAGTGCTGGCATTATAGGTGTGAGCCACTGCGCCAGGCGTGAAGTTATGTTTTTAATCAAAAGTGTTCAATCATTGCGAAAGATCAGGCGTAAAAGATCAAAACGCATGGAGTAGAATGGGAAGGATAATTAGAGCTGAAACCTGAACTAAGTGCTTTTTTTAACCATTTGTTCATTCATTTATCTCTTTATTCAATGAGTATTCATGGAGTAGATCCTAAGTTTCAGATACCATGTGTTCTGTGCTGGGTGTACTGGGCAGAATGACACACTCCATGGCTTAAGGAACTTAAATTCTGTGTGTATGTGTGTGTTGAGAAAAAGAAAATAAGGCAATCGGCCTGAGAGTGTTCGGATGGCAGTGGGCATGGGTCATCCAGGAGCATTAAAGGTGGCCTCTTCCCCAGCCTCGAGGAGCCAGAGAAGCTTCCCATGAGAGATTTATAAAAGGAGGTTGGGCAGTACAAGCATGTCAGACATCATAGCTCCTGAGCACAAGCTTAACTGTGTTTTCTGGCAACCAAAGCACCAAGGGAAAATAAGATCTGTTCCATCGTGCCTAACATCAAGGAAGAGCATTTTTCCTGTACTAAGATCTAGGATCGTATATATCCATATCAAAGGGACATTTTCTGTAATGAACAGTGTCTTCCAGAATGAGCTTCCGAACAATGCAAGCCTTCATGAAGTGGCTGTGACTGATAGCAAACCCCACTGGAGCCAGGAGTGGAATGTTAGAATGTCCTCCAGTCGTCACGTTTACACAGGGAATCAAACTAGCAGTCTCCTTACACGGCTTTCCAACTCTCAAATTTGGTTCAGCAATGGAACGAGAAGAATGTGAGCATAGGCAGAGAGGACATGAGGAAAAAGGAAATTAAAAGAGAATTTCTTTTTTTTTTTTTCTGGGACAGTTTCACTCTTGTCGCCCAGGCTGGAGGGCAATGGCGCAATCTCAGCTCACCACAACCTCTGCCTCCCGGGTTCAAGCAATTCTCTTGCCTCAGCCTCCCAAGTAGCTGGGATTACAGATTCGCACCACCACGCCTGGCTAATTTTGTATTTTTGGCAGAGATGGGGTTTCTCCATATTGGTCAGGCTGGTCTCAAACTCTTGACCTCAGGTGATCCACCCGCCTCGGCCTCCCAAAGTTCTGGGATTACAGGCATGAGCCACTGCGCCTGGCTAAAGGGAATCTATTTTGTAAAAGCCTACTCTATACGGAGCCCTACAGTAAGCACTTCATGTGCATTAGCTCATTCAATACCCCTAACTCTTCAAAGCAAATGTCACATAACCACCTTCACAAAGGGAAAAATCAAGGCTTACAGAGGTTAAGTGGCTTCCCAAGGTCATATAGCTAGAGCTTATTGAGGGACCCGAAGACTGAGCTGGTCCACACCGAGACAGCCCAGCTTTGTAAGCTGCCCATCCATACCTTAACCTTGCCTAGTCCTTCTAGCTCTCCTGGAGCTGTTTGCTAGGACACCCACTTGGTCCAAACCACTTATTTGACAGAAGAGGAAACTGAGGCAGACACAAGGCAAGTGACCTAGACCAGGCAGAAACCACAGCCTTTTTTTCCTGACTCACAGGCAGATACCTCCTTCCCACCCCTGCATCCAACAGAAGGAATCATTCTTCCTGGGCAACAGCCAGCCAAGTGCTGGAGCTCCCAGCACCCCCACTAACAAATGCTTCCCAGTGACAAGGAGCTGGTTAGGGCTCCTCTGCCCTCTGTCTGCCTTCCACCTCAAGGGCACAGCCACTTCATCAGAGCTCTGAGGCCCGCGTGCAGAAGCCCCCAAAGGGCAGGCACATCCTGGATCCCAGCAGAAGGGTTGTGATACCCAAAATCCAGTCCAGGTTGTATGGGGCCATTTCCACCCTGCCCAAGGAAGCCCAGGAAAGGGAGGGGGAGACCCTCCCATCAATTGCCTCTGTGGATGCCTCGTTCTTTCAGTCTATTCTTCCCTTGATTACTCTGAGTTCACGTGCAAATGATCAATGGCATTTTTTAAAGCCCAAATGAGAGCCTTAGCAAAATTCTTCACTAGTTAAAAATTATCACAGGGAGAATGGCATCATAGGGCCATTGAAGAAGATGGCCCAGGACAGGCAGGCTATCAGCCAGCGTCTGACAAGAGAGAGCGGCACCCAGGTGGCAGCACCCACCTGCAGAGACGACCCCCCAACCCTCAGTCAGGCTCAGTCAGGGCCCTGTGGCCAGCTCATTCCACTGGAACAGGGTCAATGCAGGGCCAGGAGGAGGACGCCCAGTCACTTCCAGCCCGCTTCCCTTTGTTAGTCAAACAGCTTCTCCCAAAGGAATCCAAGGTTTGGCTCAGAGAATTGTAAATGAATAAGCAATTCCACCTACCTCGATGTTTGCCAAGGAGGAACTTCCGTATGTGTGCATTTATCATATATATACACATACCCACCATTGTCCCCTCACCGCGGAATGCGAGTATAGGAAACAGAAAATGCCTGCGGCCCCCTCAATCCAACTGAGCTGCCCTGAACACTCTTCCAGGACCTGCTGAAACTCCCTGCCTACTTTCAATCCACAAACATTTACTGAAGTTCCTCTCTCTACCAGGCAGGACCATTTGCAGGGCCTTTTAGACTCCTCCTCCCCAGGAATGACAGGTTGGTGTCTGTATACACTAAGAGTCGTTTAAATACAAGATTGTTAGTAAATTTAGGAAATTTAAGGTTTGCTCTTCCTGGTTCCTCCCTTCTCCTCTGTCTTTAAAAGTCAGCAACCGTTTGGGAGGCCAAGGTGTGTGGATCACTTGAGGTCAGGGGTTGGAGACCTGCCTGGCCAACATGGTGAAAGCTCGTCTCTACTAAAAACACAAAAATTAGCTGGGCCTGGTGGCGTGTGCCTGTAATCCCAGCTACCCGGGAGGCTGAGGCAGAAAAATTGCTGGAACTTGGAGTCTGCAGTGAGCCGAGATCACACCATTGCACTCCAGCCTGGGCCAGAGTGAGACTCTGTCTCAAAAAAAAAAAAAGCAACATGTGACCCCTCCCCAAAGGCAGAGGAGCCCAGAATTTCACTCAACTAGTCTCATCCTTCCCCTTTGCTTCTGACCCCTGATCTTTGGCCTCAACCAAGGTCCTGCACTCCCCATCACTAATGGCCAGAGAAAGACAATTACCATAAGGAGGCTGCTTGGCCCAAGTAGGTCTTTTATGAAGTGACGCTCGCTCACGCAGGCACACTGGAATCTTTCAGTCTGACCATCCTCTTGAGGTTGTATCTATTTCCTCCCCAATTCAAGAGGCAGCTGTTGATCTCAGTTATAATGGCCTCGTGATTTCCAACAAGCTCCTCTTCCTTCTGCTGATGGCCTTTCTCAATCACATACCTAAACAAGCAAGACCTGATGTTCCTCTTTCTGTGATCATTAGCCCCGCTTAGTAAATAAAACCCACCTGCTATCCTCTTCACCCGCTCCTCCTCCTGAGCCTCCTCTTAACGCTTCCAGGCCCAGGCTCAGCACTGGGTAGATTTTCCATGCGTAACTTCCCCAGTTTGTGTAGCGAGACAGCCACTGGCGACAGCGCACAGCAAGCACACATGCCTGGTGCAAATTCAGAAAGATACATAGACTCGGGGTATTTTTGCGCTGGAACATAATTTTTTTTTTTTTTAAGTAGGAGGGTGAGGCTGGGTAAACCAGGACATGTAGTTATTTGGAGGGACAGGATGAAGAAATCAGACAGCTTCGAGCTTGATTACAAGACAGGCTTTCTGCAGAGGCACTCAACTGGCTTGCTTCAGCAGATGTCCAAGTCTCCCGCCACAGCCAGACCCCCACTTGGAGCTTCTCACCAAAACACGCTCCTTCAAATCCTACTGGGTCAAAAGCCACTGTGCTTCGATGGCTCGACAGAAAGTTCCCACTGCTCTACCGACAAGAAAAGAGTTTGCTCAGCAAATTAATCAAAGCCAGACTGTAGGGCATGCATGGGACCCACTGAGAAGAAACCATTTTCCAAGGTTGGACAGTACTGGGCTAAGACATACAGTCTGGGGTTCTAGTGTCAGCTCTGCTGTTAATACACTGCAGCGTGACCTTGATTCAACAATACACAAAAGGTGTCAAAAGCCAGCACTCTCTGCATTTCTGCTTTGGTATGCTAATGCAAAATACTCTGTTCCTCTCCCCATCCCATTTTTCCTCACATTTACCTGATCACTCTCCCTGGACCCACCAAAGCTCCATGCCTACTTTCTGTCAGTGAGCAAACATTTACTGACATTCTACTCTCTGCCACGCACTGTTGTAGGGGCTAAGGATAGAGGTTTGAGGAAAAAAAAAAGAGGAAGATCTTGCCTGCTTGAAGCTTATATTCTAGTGGAAGGAAGTAGATCATAAACACTTATATACACAGACACGTATATGCAGTCTGATGGAAGGTGGAAAGTGCTTTGGAAAAGTAAAGGGATAGAGAATAGGAAGTCCTAAAGTGATGGGGGAAGGGATTCCCTGGAAAGGGAAGGTTTCTTTAATTAGCAGACGTTGGAGCAGAGACGTGGAGGAAGTGAGGGAATTAGCTATGATATTGACTAGGAAAAGAGTGTCCTAGGTAGATTGAATAGCCACTGCAAAGACCTGGAGGTGAAAATCGGCTGGAGTGTGCCAAGAACAGCCAGGAGGCCCCTGTGTCTGGAGCAGAGTGGGTGGAGAGGGCAGTTGGAGGAGGCGTCAGAAAGGTAGTGAGCTGGCCCATGGAGGGATTATATGGAGGCCTTAAATGGAGGCCTCGTAAGGGCTGGGGTTCACTCTAAACCAGATTATAGTACATTTCTTTGTTTAATCAAAATTGTGTAATTCACGTTTTTTAATTCATTTAAATGAATCTCCCTGAAAGTCTTCCAATTAATTCAAACGAGGGGAGTTTTGCCCCAGACTGATGGAGAGAAGCCAGGAAATGCACAGAATTCCAAGAGGCTAATAACTGGAAAAAAATATAGGGAACAATACTAGGCAAACCACATGGGTAGAGTGAGGCTGCCTAACGTGCTGATGCGTCCCTAGCAGTTTCCTTCTCTTGATTCCATTCCTCAGGAGGAGTGAGGACCCGTAAGGGCCTGGCCTGGAAAGTGAGAAACAGTATGGAATCAACAACATGGACCCAGAAAGCAGGCTCCATCCGGGGCTTTGGGTGGATGGATCCCCTAAGATGATGCTCAGCTGGGTCCAGACAGCCAAGAGGAAGAGCAATCCCGACCCGAAGCATGGGATGCAGGGGGAAAACGCCGTTTGCTTCTCCAGAGCCTGCAAACACTGCATACAACGCCCGCAGCAGAAGGCAAAAGACAGAAAGCCAGCCAGGCGGAAGAGGTTCTAAGAAGGAAGGATGAAAGAGGGAATTCCTGGAAGAGAATGATTGGATTCCAAGTCTTCGCCAAGCTGAATTTCTAACAAGACACAGCAACTAGGGGTGACCTAATCAGTATGCACGCGCCATACCCAGAGTCCCACACCTGTCGTCTAAATCCCACACTTGCACGCTCAACTGTTTGGTAGTCCTGCCTGACCATAGCGGGTGGGGCGAGCAGAGGAGAAAGGGGAGTCGTCTCAGGGGCAGCTGGTGCAAGGGTGGAAGTCGGAGGGCTTGCAGAGGACAAAGAGAACCCTTAGGGATCCCCCGAGAGACTACTGTTCAGGGGCATCCCTGAAAGCACTCATCTTGCTGCCAGAAATCCAACACCCCATCAGTCATGTTGGTTGCAGGAGTAGCATCTTCCTTGAGTCCTCCCACTGTCCCGCCACTGTCAAATTTCATTCTGCAGATGCTCCCAGGGCCTGGCTCTAAGCAGAGCCCTCCCCAGCAGGCACCCTTAGGCTTGCTCTCTGATGGGAGCCTTTTCGAGGTGCAGATTCAGCGAGGCCGATCCTGGGTGGTGTGGACTTCCGAGTCCTGCCAACCAACACCCAAAAAGTAACGAGGCTCACAGGGCCAGCTCAGCACAACTTCCCACCTGCAGCGGGGACCCAGCAGTGTGGCTGCTGGCACAAACACTCCTCAGACTGCCCAGCGCTCTTTCCAGACCTGCCCTCTCCAAGACCGCCCTGGGAATGCACATCGAGATGCAGGAGGGTGACTGAGTTTGAGGGGTCGGGTTGGGGTCATCACTGTTATCACCTCGGACCACAGTACCCCTGGCCCATTTCCAGCTGTGAAGAAGACCAAGTCTCCTCCATCTGGAAGAGGAGGTTACTCCAGCAGCCCCCATCACCACCAGGCACCCCAGGTAGAAACACCAGAAATACATTTCCCAGAAGATATTTTAGTACAGATCCCTCCTGTCACTGCAGCCTCCCACTCAGCCAGCTTTCTAGCAAAACGAGAATTAGGAGTGATTTCAGGTTGCTGGGGCCCCTGAAAAAGGCCTTTTATCTTCCACTGAGGATAAAAGTGAAGGATGGACTGGGCCAGCTGGGGTCATCCCACAAGGATTTGTTTGGCCAACCAGGCTGGACCCTGAGTTGTAAATGGAGTAGGGTGAGAACAGACTCTTTCATCTCACAGCGGGAGCCTCCTGTGTGAGGGTGGGCAGGGAAGGAGAGGGGAGGGGTCAGTCCACTGAGCCTGCCTGGAAAAAGTCAAAGAAGAGTTTTTCCTGGAAGCCTCTCTTCTGGCTGCAAGAGCTTCGACACACTAAGTCATGCTCATCACGGTGGTTGTACAACTCCCACCCCGCAATCGTCGCAGAGATGTTTGACGAGATCAGTCACTTTCTGCTGGGGTGGTCCACTTTCTGCTGGGGTGGTCATGAAGATGACCTCTGACTGCACGGCACTGTCCAGGTCAAGGTGGTGACTCAAGTGTCCCCTCCTCCAGGGTGGGAGGCCAGGTGGGGGCTGGGTCATTGCTTCACATGGCCCCAGGGGTTGGCTTCCCAAGAAATGCTGTTGTGAAGGAGTGGAAACAGGCCAGAAGATGCCATGCACAGAGCAAGCTCTACAGTGCCCACTTAAGGGGGTGGCGGTATTGACTGAGAGGGAGATGAATTCTGCCTCCTTCCAAGTCATTTTGCCCCAGGCCGATTAGTTCAGGAATGGCTGTCAGTCACAGAATTATGGAATGCCATTGCCGAGGGAAGCTTGGGGAGCAGCGCCTCTGATCTCTCCCTTTGAAGATGAGGGCAGGAGAGTCCAGGGAGGGTAAGTGACTTGTCCACAGCCATGCAGCACTCTCAGGAACTTCTGTGCACTCAGGACCCTTGTCCCCTCCCCAGCCCCTGGAGTGGCAGCTCCATTTGCTCTTGGCCACAGGTTCTCCACAGGCACTCACAGAAACCTTGGCACAAATTAGGGAATGATGCCCCCTCCTCAAGGCTGAAGCCCAGGTTGGGTGCACAAATGGGCGAGTTGAGGGTGGCTAGATTTCAGCCCCATTTGCCCTGCTTACCAGATGCCCCTGAGCAGAGAGTACATTCTCACAGTGGCACGAAAAGTCCCCACTTCCAGCCCACACCTATGTGTGCCTGGCCCACCAGCTCCCCTGTGAGCTCACCTCCCTTTGCACAATGAGCCAGCTTGCCCTCTCTCTTCCTCCAGCCTAAGGATGATTTCAGCTCTGTCACCCATCAGTCACTCCCCGCTGCCAACACTGAGTTCCAACTGCCTGGGATGCACAGCTAGGTCTCAGAAGTCATCTAGAGCAGGGGTTGGCAAACTACAGCCCATAAGCCAAATCTGGCATGTGCCTGTTTCTGTAAATAAAGTTTTATTGGAACACAGCCATGCCTAGTCATTGACATTGCCTGTGACTGCTTTGGAACTATACCAGGGCAATTGCTAGTTGCAATGGAAATGGCATAGCACACAAGACCTATCATTTTTACCATCTGGTCCTTTACAGAGGAAGTGTGTGCATCCCTTACCTACAGCAAACTTTCCAAGGCTCAGAGAAGTTCAGAGACTTAGCTGATGTCACCAGCTGATGGATGGAGAGGCAGTATTTGAACCTGGATCCCCTGATACTCTTTCTGGTATATTCCAGACTCCTTGAGGAAAGAAAATGACTTTAATATGTCAGCAGACTCTCACTCCATTGCCAATCTTTTTTTTTCTTTTTTCTTTTTTGAGATGGCGTCTCACTGTGTCGCCCAGGCTGGAGTGCAGTGGCATGATCTCAGCTCACTGTAACCTCTGCCTCCCAGGTACAAGCAATTCTTCTGCCTCAGCATCCTGAGTAGCTGGTATTAGTCACACGCCACCATGCCCAGCTAAATTTTTTTACTTTTAGCAGAGACGGGTGTTGCAATGTTGGCCTGGCTGATCTTGAACTCCTGACCTTGGGTGATCCGCCCGCCTAGGCCTCTCAGAGTGATGGGGTTCTAGGTGTGAGCCATCGAGCCCAGTCCTGCCAGCCTTTTTTTCTACACAGAAAAGCACACAAAGGAGAAGTGGCTCTATTTAGAAAACATCAAGGCGGCTCAGAACTCAAACCCTCCTGGTATTCTCCCTGCAGGAATCTCCTAGGTGCCCGAGGTAGCAAAGCCCGCTCCGCTTTTGCAGTGGGCCTGAAAGAGCGACCTCATGCCAGTCCACCCCTCATCAGTGCCGACATTCCTCTCAGCTCAGCTCCCCATCTGATGAATATTTATTCATCATTTTGAGCTGGTGTACTTGACCCAGCGGCACGTCCTCTGCCTGCATGCCTGGAGAGGGGGCAGTCAGTCAAAGGGACTCCAAAGAGCGTGACATTTGGATCTTCTGTAGCCACCATCCCTAGTGGCTCACAGATCAAATCAACTCTGATTTACCAATACAAGGAAGTTTCCTTCTTTTCTCTCTTCTCTCTTCTTGCCCTCTCAATTCCACTTGGCAGTGCCTGCAAGAACACAGCCCGGGGGCCTGATCACAGTCATGTTCTCTTGTCTGCCACAGGGAATCCGTGAAAGCTTCTTAGGCTACAGAGAGGAGGAGGAGGAAGGAATAAGATCCAAGCACAGAGCCGAGTGCAGCTTCTCTCATTGCCAAGAGGAGCCTGGTGGCAAGCAGGTGCTGAGGAGTCCTGGAGGCTGGGACAGGGTGGCGACTGGGCTGAGGGAGTGGCTGAGCACCGTGTGCCCGGGCACGTGGCACAGTACTGCGTTGAATCTTGATACCATTCGTTGGAGGCAGGGACCACTATCTCCATTTCACAGATAAGCGAACTGAAGCTCAGACAGGACGTGGTCACCCTCTTGGTTGGCTGCCAATCTGGAACTCAAGCCCAGGTCTGCCTGATTCCCAAACTTACACACTGTCCCCTTAACCATGGTGCCCCCAAGGTAAGAGCTGTCCAGGCAAGTCCAAGTGAGCAGGATCCTAGCTGGCTGGTCTGTTTTCTGGAAAAGCCACCTTCCAGCAAAGCCATTCCCAGCAAGGTCATTATCGATCCCAGCAAAATCAGGATGGCAAGCCCTGAAATGGAATGCCCACCCTCATTCCACTGTCCTCCGGAAAGGCTCTGGGCAGGGGCCTGTGTCATTGGGCAGTGTCTTCTTCCCATCTCCCTCCTCCCTCGTTTTCAAGTCCACACCGTACTTGATTCAATGAAGTCGCTTATGGAACTCCCTCCCCATTGCCCTGTGGGCTCCCTTGTGAAGGTCACAAAGGTATGCTCAGCCCTGCATCTGTGGATGGGCTGCTACTGCCGACCTGCACACATGCAAGGCTGCTGGAGAGGGAAGAGAGACAGCAGTGATGAAGCCCTGTTAACTGGAGCCCCCATGGTCAGCAGAGGCAGAGCACACAGGTGGTGAGTGTGCTCATTGCAGGGTGGCAGCCTGACAAAACAGCTAAAGCACAGGACCCTGAGCCAGTCCACTGTTTGTCTGAGCGCTGCCACACCCCACAACATCTTGGGAAGAGAGGAGGGTCTCCACACCTCAGTGTGCTCGTCTGTAGAATAGGGCTGCAGCCCCAGCCTCACTGCACCCCAGTGGGGATGAAATGACGTTAACAGTCACAGTTTTAGATTGATGTGTGGTATATGGCGAGGGCTACGTAAGCATGAGTTAATTCTTAAACACACATATTTTTAAATATCTACATTTGGTTTTGGTTTGGTTTGCAGTAGGGCTATTAAAATCCTCCTAACATGCTTGATACAGTTTTCCTGCTCTGGAAGGTACAGCACAGAAACTCCACTTCACACTACAAGAGGAATGTGGCAAATACGTCTGGTTAATTGACACTCCGCACGGCCCTGACTGTGTAAACAACATCTTTGCGAGGTTTTCAGAGCCCTTTCTATTTACTCAGTTGCTTGAACATAGGAGGTAGAGCGATGAAGCCGTACAGCTGGGTTTTTAGAAAACACATCAGACCTTAAAGATTCAATGTGGTCACCTCAGCAGGCTGGGATCACCCCCATCGCTCATGATGCTGGAGGTACACCTTGCGTTGCGGGGGGATGCACTGGGCCGGAAAAACCCGGCTGACTGTTTAGGCAGCCTCAGCAGCCTCCGTCCATCTCTGTCTGGGTCTCTCTCCTCTCTTCCAGAGCTTGTTTGGAGGTGAGAAGGACTTTAATCATCTAATATAATGTAGGGGGGGCAACCAAGGTCAAACAAGACGTCCTGAAAGTCACCCCGTGACTAGAAACCAGCCCTCCCACCATGTAAACGCACCACAGACAATGCCAGCCTTATATACTGGTTTGGCTTCTAAATGACTTTGGCTTTTCCTAAAAACTTAATCTATTTTTAAAAGATGAATAGGCTTGGCGTGGTTGCTCACGCCTGTAATCCCAGCACTGTGAGAGTTGAGGTAGGCGGATCACCTGAGGTCAGGGGTTCAAGACCAGCCTGGCCAACATGGCAAAACCCTGTCTCTACTAAAAAAAATTACAAACATTAGCCAGGTGTGGTGGTGGGTGCCTGTCATCCCAGCTACTCAGGTGGCTGAGGCAGGAGAATCGCCTGAATCCGGGAGGCAGAGGTGGCAGTGAGCTAAGATCATGACACTGCACTCCAACCTAAAAAAAAAAAAAAGACTATCTACCCCCACTGACCCACTGAGACTCTTAAGAAATGAGCAACAAACAGGCAGTGAATCTGTTCACTTGTATTAACACGTAGTATGGGCCAGGAGCATGGGTCACGCGTGTAATCTCAGACTTTGGGAGGCTGAGGCAGGTGGATCCCTTGAGGCCAAACAATTGTGATTAGCCTGGGCAACATAGTGAGATGCCATCTCTACCAAAAGTAATAAAGTGAACAGGGCATGGTGGTACACACCAGGAGTTCCAGCCACTTGGGAAGCTAGGGTGGGACGATGGCTTGAGCCCAAGAGCTTGAGGTTGCAGTAAGCTATGATCACACCGCTGCACTCCAGCCTGGGTGACAAAGTGAGACTCTGTCTCAAAAAATAATAATAAAATATATCTTTAAATAAATATATAAATTTTTAAAAATATGGAGTATGTCACCAGTCCCAGCCTACTTGGGAGGGGCGGCCCAATTTAAACTCATTTCACAGATTAGAAAATGCTGGTAAAGAATTTCTCCAGCTGGCAGGGAACACTGGGCTTTAACCTTCTGTAAGTAAAGCAAAGTCTACATCTTAGGCATTTGATGGCCTGCGGCTGGGAACTAGAGACTAGGTGCATGTGTGTGCATGCCCACACACGTCCCTTTGCCATGAAGTGAAGCCATAGGGGCATGCACACGTACACAATTCCCTCTGGCAATGAAGTGACGCGATGGTTGCATGCACACGTGCACACATACACACACACAAGTCCCTCTGGCATGACGTGAAGCCACAGCAGGTGTGCTACCAGACCCTTGGAGGCAGGAACCAGCAGGCAACAGACACTCAGAGGTTAAACCAGAGATCCGGAGGGCTCCAGTGAGCAAATGTGTCATGGGCGAGAGTCCAGGACGGCCAGAGGTGTCCATCCTGGCAGGCTAGGGACCAATATCAGGAAGGTCTCGGGGAGACAACAGGGCACCTCCAGGGCCTGGGCATCCCTGCTAGGGCAGGACCAGAAGAGCAGTGCTGAGCCTGGTTCTGGGAAACCTGTGTGCCGAGCAGATTGCACAGACAGGGTCTGATGTGCCAGGACCTGAGGCGACAACCCTGTGTTTGGTCTTGATGCCAGGCAGGCGCCCTGCTGTGAGGACCGCTGTGGGTCAGCATGGGCCTACAGCACTGTTCCTTCAATCCTGAGCTTCTGAATGGGCCTCCTGTATGGCTTCACACTTGATATCAGAGCCTAGAAAACAGAGTGAACCAGACTTGCAGACAGAGGCATGCCCCAGATCAGGAATCCTCAGGGGGCTGGTGGCAACAAAAGCTAATTTTATACGCTTTGCTGATTCCGGGTTAAAGGCATAGGGCCCTGTATTGTATGTGGTTGCAGTCTCCCACAGTAACTCCAAGATAATCTAAAAGTCTATCTCTGGTGGCCAGGCACAGTGGCTCATGCCTGTAGTCTCAGCACTTTGGGAGGCTGAGGTGGGCGGATTCCTTGAGGTCAGGAGTTGGAGACCAGCCTGACCAACATAGTGAAAACTCATCTCTACTAAAAATACAAAAAAAAACTTAGCCGAGTATGGTGGCACATGGCTGTAATCCCAGCTACTTAGGTGGCTGAGGCACAAAAATCAGTTGAACCTAAAAGGTGGAGGCTGCCTGCCTTGAGCCGAGATTGCACCGCTGCACTCCAGCCTAGGTGACAGTGAGACTGTGTCAAAAAAAAAAAAAAAAAAAATCTATCTCTACTGGTCCCTACCAATCTTGCCCTGATTCACTTCCTGTTTTTGGTCCCTCAGCCCCAATTTCAATGTCTAGATGCAAATGTTTTAATGTTACTAGGATTCATTTACACCATTAAATTAACTAACATTAAGATAGCAACACTTTACTCTTTCAGTTCTATCTGCATATTTTGAGAGAATCACAAAGAACAGAAATCATCTCAACCAAAGGAATGAATACCTAATGGTAAAATTTCAGCCACGTGATACTTCAATGGGGAAACATTTTAGGGCAGAGTAAAGCTGGCCAGTATCCATTCCTCCTTCATAATGGCACCTCAATTTCCTTTTGGGAAATTTTCTCTCCCTCATGATGCAGCCCAAGGGCTTACCTCCTATTAGGGATATTAAACATGACATAGATATCCTCCCTCCCCCACCCAAGTATGGCAGAGGAAAGGCACAGGCCCAGCTCAGCCAGTTGGGCAACGGTTGGTGGCCATACATCACAGAGGCGGCAGAATGCTGACCCAGCAGATCCTGCCATCCAGCCCCTCAGGTCCCCTCCAGTCCCTGCCCTCACCTCCCCTGGTGCCCCTACCTCACACAGATTCTATGAGCCACTATCTCCCATAGCCTTCCAGTAAAGTACTTTTTAAGTTAAATTGTCTTTCCTGTTTGCAAAGAACATGGATTCCCAAGTGTGCCATGACCACATCTATCTGCAGTAAGGCCAGTGATGGCTGGACAGAGATGGCTGGCTCACTGCACCCACTCCACGCAGAGGCTGGAAGGTGATACACCACAGCGACAAATGCCGTGAACAGACACTGCTCACACATGTACAACCAGAAACAAGCCACCCAGGTGACCTGGAATTGGGAGGCGGGAAAACTGCATCCTGTGGTCTAGTGGAAATGGGCTGGACTCGCGCATAACCCCAAAGGCCAGGCTGACAGTAGAAACATCCTCTTGCCTGCCAGTCCTCCAGTCTCCCTCCTGCCACAGGCATATACTCAGATGTGCCCAGGAACAAGTGCAGGCCTGCACACGCACGCACGCACATGCAGGCTCACAGACCTGCACACGCACGCACGCACATGCAGGCTCACAGACCTGCACACGCACGCACGCACATGCAGGCTCACAGACCTGCACACGCACATTTGGCCGGCAGGCATCCTCCTACTCCTATGTGCGGAGTCTCTCTGGGAGACCATGGCAGGCCTAGTGTCCCAAGTGGGGCCTGGGTAGCAAATGGAGAAACAGGAAAGGAAGGAATAGAGGGAGCCTCCAAAAATATGTACGCTCTTTCAGACCCTGACCCCCAGAACATTCACAATCATCTCCTCCTTCTCTGGTAGGACCCAAGAAGCCAGGTCACTGCCTTCACAAACACACATCTCACATAAGCCAGGAGTCCCGGGGGCCATACCGCTTTGCTCTGTGTAAGACTATCAGGGCCACCCAGACAGCCTCACTATAAAACAGTTCCAACAAGTGATGCCAAGCTGTCGCTCCCCACCATGCCACATCCACCACATTCTCTTCCAGTCTGGGAGCCACAGGCATTTGTGCCAACCGGAGAGGTGAGCAGGAGGGAACAGAACAGCCCAGCAGCCTCAGCACAGCGGGGACCCTCAGACCCCCTTGTGTCAAACCAGCTCCTTACAGAGCTCCATCTACCAACAATGTGGACACACGGATGAGACACGTGGACATGCACACAGGCACACAAGCACACACACGGACACACTTTTCTCCAGCCCACTGGGAGCTCCACTTAAGCAGGTTAACACTGGACTAAGAAGAAAATGGGGACGAAAGCCCATGGGACCGAGGCAGAGGCAGCTTGCTTCCTAGAACGTTTATTGGAGCCTTGGTTAAGCGTGAATGCGGGTTAGGGGCCCCGCCAGGGCCCAGCCAGGCTGACTGGAGCAGGGCGCTGGGGGGCAATGTCCTTTTTCCCCGGTATAGACAACAGTATTAAAAAAAATAAACTTTACAATAATACATTTTCGCTCATCTGTTGGGTATGATTTCCATAGTTTTGTTGTTTAAAAAAAGGAAAGAAAGGGGAAACCACACGATATATGTATATGGATGTGTATATACATATATGTTAGGAGAGGCGCCCCGGTGCGTACGTACAGCTGACGGGTATCTAGGAAATTAGGAAAGAGAACGTGGAGAGGATGAGGAGGGAGAAGAGAGCAGGAGAATTCGAGGACCAGGTGCTACACACACACGCCCGGCTGTGGTCTCTCCTCTTCCTCTCTCCAAAGGGAGACCTGCCAAAAGGACCCACGAAAAACCAAAAAAAAAAGCCACCAAACGATCATTTCTCTCTGACTTCAAAATTTCTGCCACTGAGAAAGAAGCTGGTGCCCAAGTTTTGCTGCCTCCCCACGAGGGGCTCTCCCAGGCAGGCTGAGCTCCCAAGTCCTCCTGGAGCTGGTCCCCAGCCCCACCACTTCAGGCTACAGTCAGGGGGAGCCCAGCACAGGGCTAACCCCCTCCACCGGCATCCGTGGGGGGTTCCCACACCAGCTGCAGACCCACCAGCTGCACCCAAGGGCAGAGAAGGAGGGCAGAACCATCTCCATCCTTGAAGCCCAGGGGCTGAAGGTGGACCCCCATGGCCAACTCCGCTGCCCCACTGACCAATGCCCTCTGCCAGCCCCCAGCAGGTCCCCAGAATAGACAGCTTGGGGAAGCAGCTGTGTGGTCCTGCCCCCAGCCAGCCTCGGGCATAGCCCCGAGTCCCTTCCACTGCAGGGCGCTTGTCCGGGTCTCTGCTTCAGAAGGGTCCAGAGAGAAAAACACCAGGAGAAAGTGAAGGGCATTTCTAGAGCGTCGTGCCCTCTTCAGCACCAGGGTGTCCCCAGCCAGGGGACCCCTGTGCCAGCTCTACGGCTGCCCGCCTGCTTGTCTGTTTGGTTTAGAAAAACTTCTCCAGAGAAGAAACCTGGGAGGAGACAGGTTCAGCAACAAGGTGGGAAAAACAATTTTTTTTTGCAAGGTGTGTGTATGTCTGTGTGTGTTTCCATTTCATCAGGCAGGTGTTCTCGTCTGCGTAGCTTTAGAAAATCTTCCAACTCAGTTCCCAGGGCCTACAAGGCCAGTTTCAGCATCAGGACAGACAGCACGGTCAAGGCAGCCGACGGTCTGGCTCTGCTGGGGCCTGAGTTAGGTTTGATTACCTTGTTACTCCCTGGGATGATATTTGTCGTGAGCTGAGTTCAAGGAGGAGAGTCAGGAACAGAGAGAGTGAAAACAGAGAAAACAGGAGGCCTGGATCAGGTAGAGAAACGGACTCAGGAACTGTAGACCTCAAGCCCCCACCCCCTCTTACACCCACAGGGACCCTTCTTTGCACTCTGAAGGCAGTGCTGACTCTCCCAGGGAGCTGGCCCAGGCAGGAGCAACAGGGGAATGCTCTGTCCCTTCTTGTCGCAAGCCCTGGGGTTTGGAGAAGAGGGCAGCGGTCCCCAGGAAAACAGGCTGCTCCTCTCTGCATCCCAGTGAGGAGGGAGATGGTATAAAGGGCTCCCGGAGAAGGCGCTCCCCGGCTCCACAGGGATCTTCTTCTGGAGAGGAGATGGAGACCACATTCTCCCTGTTCCTAAATTTCTTCAAATCACTCCTCCTCCATGAAGCCCTCCCTGAACATATTTGTCTGAGTTTCTCTCTCTTCCTTCTGCAAGGTCTCACAATGACTTTTCTTCCCATCTAAGTTACTATCTTGGGTCTGTAAGTCATATATATTCCTATGCTGGGAGTTTCTTCAAGGAAAGAACTGGGTCTGTTTCCACCGCTGTGCCTCCTGAATATGTCACAGAAACAGTGCTGAGCCGGTAGTCGACACAACTGTCTTAAAGAGTAAGGAAGGTATGGGAGGGCCTCTGCTCAGAGCCGCCATTTGTCTCTCCCCAAGGATATGGCCTTTGTACTCCCTCACCCCCACCCCAGCAGAGTAAGTGCCCACCCAGGTCCAGAAGCTAAGCTGGCCCAGCCCATGCAGTGAGATTTGAGGGTGCTGGATCTGAGGCTTGTCAGGGAAATGCCCCCCGACCCCGGCCCAGCCCTCTGAACCCACCCACACTCTGCCCCCAGCTCACCTCTGTGAAGCACATGCTTAACTCTTTGGAGTTGTTGGCCTTCAGCCCCTGCTCCTGCAAGAGAGAAGGCACCAGTCAGGGCAAGTCACCAGGCATTTCCTGGCTGGGCTTTGTCTAGTGACTTAGATGAGGCCCTGCCACACACTGCTGGCTTTGCTAAGCACAGCGTACCCAGTGAAGAGGGGTGGCTCAATTCCACATAGCACAAAATGCTTCTGTCCCTCTCTGACACCCTCAGCAACTAGGTCCTGACTCCTCTAGCTCCTGGAGAACAGAGGTCTGAAGGTCTCAACTAGCGGCATTATATAGTCATCAGCCATTCGCACGTCTGTCTGCATACTCAGAGCAACTCTTAGGAACCGTGTCTTCTTTTCCTTGCACTGAGCAGTGTCTGGTTCACAATAACTCAAATATTTCATTCACTAGATGCCTGTATCTATGAATGAATGAGTGAATGAATGAATGAATGAATGCTACAGATCACAAACAGCCTCCAAGAGCCAACTCCTGTTAAGTTGACATGGCTGATGGAGGGCTCTACAGAAAAAGATCATGAGTGCTCATCTGGCCTTGAGAGAAAGAGAAGCATGATTGATTAGTGATGTCTGCCACTGGTACCCATTAGGTGGATATCTGGCAATTGCATCAGGCCATTTGTGTCCTAAATGGATGTACACACCTGGAAGCACTGTGGACAAGGTGAGGGACGAGAAAGGCTGGCTTGGTGATGATTCCAGGACTCTCTACCCTGACGTGGCCACCTGGATGCAGGGCCAGAGGGTGTGCATGATGAACAGTCCTGTGCTATCATCACTGTAATGGAGAAGCATGGGAACCAGCTGGGGATGCAGCACTTCCAACCAGGCTTCAAATGGCTTGTTCCCAAGGCACTTTCAGGGAAGCTCTGGCCACCAGAAACAACTAGGAAGCCCAAGAGCTTAAGCCGAAATCACTGCTATTGGCCAGGAGTATCAATAACCCCTTGGACATCACAGGCAATCTACCACCCAGGGCATCTGGTCAGCTAAACAAGACCCCAGCTGCGCGGAGACCCCAGCCAAGAGTCGAGTCCCTGCCAATGGTGGAGATGAGACCACAGTGATGATTAGCACAGCAGAATCGAACCTGGAATGTCCCCAGGTGCCAAGGCAGCACCCGGCCACCTCCCCAGCTGTTGCCCACTGCAGAAGGGGATGTGCTCTACAGCACCTTCCAGACCCAAGGCCTGGACTCTACTCTCCAGGGCTTGGTGCTTCTCCAGCTAAGACTGTGTGAGGCCACGGGGTTGAGTAGGAGAGAAACGGAGCATGCCCACCCCCCAGAGGCTGTGCTGCCATCATGGCGTCTCATCTATCCTCCCGCACACCTTGGCCAATCTTTGCTCAGTCACCTCAGTCCCCACCTGTGACATCCTATGGCCCGCTGGGGTCTATGCGTGTGGCCCAGCACCTACGGACACCCAGCATCCCTTCCTACTCTCACTGTTTTGGGTGTGGCAGGCCAGGCCCTGCCTGCCCTTTTTGGGAGTCCCTGTCTTATCCCTGTATCCCCCCACCACAGGGCTCACTAAACACGGAGCCCACGTGGAATCACAGAGCAGAAGCCTCCTGAACTCAAGGTCCTCACCCCCTGTCCACCAAAGCAACTCCACCAAACAAATAAAAACAAATGTTTATTTGTTTTGTATATTGAGGTTATGCATAAAATTGTTTGGAAAATGGTCTATGCTGAACGAAATAAGGCTTGCAAAAACAAACAAGAAGGGCCCGGGGAGGTGGGGGGCCCGATACAATGTGCTGTGGCTATACTGCTCTCAGGGGAGCCCTGGACCTAGACACTCTGCAGAGTCACACCCAAGGTCAGCCCATGCAGAGCTTTTGGCGAAGCACCCAGCACCCTGAGCACGGCATCTTGCCTGGTCTGCAGGTTCGACCAGGTGTAAAGAGAGAGTATCTGAAAGCCGAGCTCTCTGGAGCAAAGGGGGCCTGCAACTGGGTTTTGCTACTTGGAGTGAACAGAACTTGACAGGTTCCTCTTAATGAGGATAGAGGGGAGGGGATGCTGGCAAGTATTACACAGTGAAAATGACAGGGAAGAGGAGAGTGAGGGAAGGGGTGGAAGAAAGATAGGAGACCAGGTAAAGGGAGAAGGGGAGAAAGGGAAACAGGAAAGAGGGGGTGGGGAGGGGACAGAGGAGGGGGGAGGGGACAGGCAGAGAGGGTGAGGGGACAGAGGAAAGGGGAGGGGAGGGGACAGAGGAGAGAGGGAGGGGACAGAGGAGAGGGGGAAAGGAGGACATGGGAAGGGGATGAAGCCGAGGGGGGAAAATAGCAAGAGAGGAAGGGACAGGAACAGAGGACAGAGGGAAGAAACGGAGGAAGGAGGCAACAGAGGACAGGGGAGAGAACCAAATGGGACATGAGGGGCCTGAGAATGACCCCCGTACCCTCTCATCTGATGCTGATTATCAGGGGACAGCAAAACACCTCCCAGGCCCAGCCCCAAGGGACATCTCACCCAAAGTGGGGTCTCAGCCAGAGGCAATAGGGCCCTTGGCTGGGACACAGGAACTGGCCTCCGTGAAGATCAGGGATGTGACCCTCCCCACCGCAGAGCCATCACCCACATCTAAGTCCTTTTGAGCCCGTTGGCAGTTCAGCCGGGCAGGCCTCGAGGGCGGACAGCCATAGCCACTTGATGCAGGTACCTAACAGGCTGCCCTGAGCTGTTCCTTCAGGTGCTCAGAATTGGTTTTCAGGTGTTTGACCACATGGACCCCTCCCAGTCTTCGATTATTTTTAGACTGAAGGGTCCTAATCCTTGGTGTCTATCATCACAGGACACCTCCTGGTCTGAGGTGGCCTAAAAATGGAACAAGGCCAGAGAGGCCAAAGAGGCCAGAGCCCTGGGCTCAAGTCTTGGTTCTGCCAATGACCCAGGGTGACTCCAGTGAAGCCTCAGTTTCCTCATCTGTAAAATGGGGTAGACAATGGACCTCACTAAGTGACTGTGACTGCTATGTGTGACCCTGCACATGGCACAGCCACACTCAACACAAATCCAAGGACTCAGTGCTGATCCCACAAGGGATGAAGCTGCACCACGATGAGTTCCCCATCCTAAAGCAGAGCCTGGGAGAGAAGCAGTGAAGGGTGGGGAAGGGGCTGCAGGCTGAAACCCAGGGTCAGCGGGTGGCCTGGGCCAGCCTCTGGCTCTCTCCCAGCCTCCTCCAGCCATCTTTGCAAAGTGCAAGAAGTCTCTACCCCAGATGGACACAACCACTTCATTTCCAGAAAACACAGTGACCAGAAGGTCACAGTGACCTCCTCTGATGACCAAACTCAGGCCCTTTGCCCAGTCCTGGGCACACAGAATCCTGCCTGGGGGGTTAGGGGGAGTGTTGCCCAGCAGCTGACCTTTTCTACAAGTGGCACCTTGTTAGGAATAGAGCTTGGAGTCAAAAGGGAAAACGAGCATTCAGACAATGGATTTCTCAGCAAAGCAAATTCACTTCTGCGCAAAAGGGTACCTCTCATAGGGCTGGTAGCCATGAGAGCACCCTGAACAAAGGAGAATAGAAGCTTTTATTCCTAACTCAACTTCTGCTTTTGTGTCCTTTCCAGATTGGCTGGGGTTCGCCCGCACAATCTAAACTAGGCCTGATTGGCTAAACATTTAAACTTTCTTAGATAAGGTGGATATATGATGGGAGAGAGGGGAAAGAAGGAAGGGGTCATCTGTGGCAAACTAGAGAGCCAGTCCTTTCCCAAATAAGGAAAGGAAAGAGAGCTGGTGCTGTGGCATGCCTGGGCAAGTAGTAAAATTTAAAAAAAAAAAAAAGAAGAAAGTGGAAGTGGGGGTACTCAGAATTAAAGAATAAAAGATTGAGCAGACTGTGAGACCTTGCCATATCTCACACACCTGGTGGGGGAAGGGGCAGAGATAAAGAGAGTCCACCTCTGATACCAAAACCACCAGTGGCTCAAATTCAGTGCCTCCCTGCCCTCCAGGGGCTTATAAGATAGAGAAATAAACTCTCACATATCCACCAAAATCTCATCTTGAATTGTAGCTCCTGTAATTCCCAAGTGTCATGGGAGGGACCCAGTGGGAGATAACTGAATCACAGGGCAGGTGTTTCCTGTGCTGTGCTGTTCTTGTGGTAGTGAATGAGTCTCATGAGATCTGATAGTTTTACAGATGGGGGTCCCCTGCACACGCTCTCTTCTTTATCAGTCTCACTATGTAAGACATCCCAAAAGCTCTTCATCTTCTGCCATGGTTGTGAGGCCTCCCCAGCCATGTGGAACTGTGAGTCCATTAAACCTCTTTCCTTTATGAATTACCCAGTCTCAGGTATGTCTTTATTAGCAGCGTGAGGACAGACAAATACAACTGCCTTCACAGCCGATAAATATACAGAGGGGAGAGAAGGCTGTCTGTGAGTCTAAAGAAACAGCCTGGGGCTTACTCCATCCCTACCAGGAGCCTCTCATCTCCTGGAGGCGTCTGTGGCTCAAGTCCCAAAGTGCCCAGGCCTAGGCTGCAAGGATCGCAGGACACAGGGCTGCTAACAGCAAATCAGTGGCCTGTTACCGTGGAGGCAGCACCAGGACTCTGTGGGAAGAGCTGACCCCTGAGAGCTGTGCTGTGGGTGCCACTGGAAGCAAGAAAGAAGTGGCCCTTGCAGGTGGCACTGGGGGGAGGACACAGAGAGGAATGACAGTGGAAAAGGCATGCTTCATCCTCATAGAGCTTTCTCCCACTTCTGTTGCCCAGGAAGTCAGAAGGAAATTATTGCCTTCCTCCTCTTCCTTGCCCACCTCCTCCCTATCCCCGAACACCAGGCCGAGACTGCAAGAGCCTTGCTGGTGTGGCCGAGGCACTAGTCCAGTCTTGTCCTGCTGGCTGGAGCCATGGCTCTCCTGTGCTCCCTGCTTCTGTCCCTGGTCCTGCCCCTAAATCCCAGTGCCCCTGGCCTTCCTCCGAGACCTAGATGAATCATCCCCAGTAACTCACACCTCTCACTACTCCCTGCCACCACCCCGCTCCGTACCTCCGTTCTTCCCTCCCACTATGGCTAAGATCTCCTAACAGGTCTTCCTGTCTCTCCCTTGCTAACCACTCTCTACCGGCCGTCAGATTCATCTTCCCAAACCATGGTTCTGGTCATGACTCACACTCCCCTGTTCCAAAGCCTTCAGTGGCCTCTCAACTCCACCTCCACCTGCGGCTCACAGGGCATGTCCCCCACCCATGTAAGTCTCTGTGTCCCCAGAAAGCCCACAGGCAGGCCTGCGTTTCCCCAGGGTGGGTTGGCAAAGGCTTTCTGTAAAGGGCCGGAGAACAATGATTCTCGGCTTTGCCAGCCACATTGTCTCTATCACAATGACTCAATGCTGCCTGTGACAGGGAGACAATACAGACACACAGGGTGTAGTTGTGTTCCAGTAAAACCTCATTTGTAAAACCAGGCACAGAAGACCCCCACACTCAGCACTACGCGCTGTCCTGACTCTGCCTCGGCTCCACTGTTCATTCACCTGGGGCAGCCCGCCCACTCCAAGCCCACATCCACTCTCCAGATTCTTTTAGGCCTAGCGGCAGGCATTGTTACACTCCAGGATCTTTGGTTTCCACTCCCAGTCAATGCACTCCCTCGGTCCTCTGGACCCCATCACCCTCTGCCAGTCCTGCATGCAGCAGGTGCACCAATCACCTTCTCCCTCATAGCCATCTGAGCAGCATCCTGTCCAGCCTCCATCACCGGGACCAGGGTCCTAGCCTGTGAAGTTTGTTAGCCTCAGTGCCTGGGATACAGTGGCGCAAAGTAAGAATTTCTGTTGAGTCAATGAATGAATTGGTCTCTGAAACACATAGACACCATGCTCCAGGAGAATAGGAAGTTCCAATGTATCAAATGAACTGGGGACTCCAGGGTCTCTCCTTCCACCTGAACAGAGCACCCACTCCATGCCAGGCACTGTGCATCCAGCTACGCAGGGTGACACTGGAGGGTGAAGTGCCACTCTGGCCTCTGGGGACCCTGGCCTAGCAGGGGAGAGAACACATCATGAGGGGCCAAGAACAAGCACAGCGGGAGCCCAGAAGAGGCAGAAGGTAGCCTGGTGCGGATGCAATCAGGGAAGGCATTCCCAAAACGAGCTGGGTAGGACTCACCAGGTGGAGAGGGGTGGGAGAGGGCAGGGAGAGGTGTTTTCCTCAGAGGAATGGCCAAGTGCAGGCCAGCAGCTGGCTCACCCATCCTGCAGGTGTCCAAGACTGACCTTACACTCAGGTTCCCTGCTCTAGAGGCCAATGGGATGGATAGACGGGCAAGGGAATTCAGACAAGGTATATATTTGATATACATGGGCTAGGACAGAAGTCCCCAGGAGAGGCCTTTCTGCAGACCCCACCAGGCCTCTCCAAAGTCCACAGAGCCCCAGGCAGGCAGGGCTGCCTGGAGAGGGAGCCACAGCCTGAAGAAGACACTTAGAAGAGCAGGACCTAAGACACCCAGGGCCAACGCAGAGGGGGCCCAGCTCCTGGCTCTACTTTGGTGGTACCCAAGACTCCCACAGCCCCACTCAGTAGCCCCACTCCCACCATGGGAAAGTCTTTTGTGGGGGGTTTGGAGGAGGAGGAAGCAGAAGGTGGCCAAGGGGCAGGGTTCCTGGCCCTTCTCAACTGCCAACTGGCTGTGGGGCTGTGGACAAGCGGCTGTCCTCACCAGGCCTCTGTCACTTGAGTTAGGGAAGATGTTGGAGGGTCCTTCGAGCCCTGACATACGGATATCCATGTTGGGACCCAACTGGCTATGCTATCATCTCTGCAGGTCCCTAAGCCTTGCCCCAAGGAAGAAGGAAAGACGGAGGAGGACAGAGGTGAGTAAAATAATCTTGCCTCTCTTTTTTTGTTTGTTTTTTTGTTTTTTGTTTTAAGACAGAGTCTCGCTCTGTCACCAGGCTGGAGTGCAGTAACGCAATCTCGGCTCACTGCAACCTCTGCCTCCTGGGTTCAAGTGACTCTCCTGCCTCGGCCTCTTCAGTAACTGGGACTACAGGCACATGCCACCACATCCGGCTAATTTTTGTATTTTATTTCGTAGACACGGGGTTTCACCAAGTTGGCCTGGATGGTCTTGATCTCCTGTGATCCGCCCACCTCAGCCTCCCAAAGTGCTGGGATTACAGGTGTGAGCCACTGCGCCCGGTTGACCTTGCCTGTGTCTCCAAGGTGTATCTGGGGTGTACAGGCTCCCCCCACCCTCCCTCCCACCCAGGCTCAGCTTTCTGTCCCTGCGATCACTCAGGGACTCCCTTCTATAGCTATAGGTGTCCCTAACACCCAAGGGGCCCACAAGGGCCACCACAGAGCCACTCATTCAGAGATGGTCCAAGCTAGGGGAGCTGAGACAGGAGACAGATATGGGCTGGAGAGGAGGGGAGGCACCCACACCAGCGCCAAGTGAGCCAAGGGCAGGGTCGAAGGCTGATTCACTTGACACTTCTTGCTCCCAGCATGGAAGAGAAGGTGCTTGCCAAAAAGATGATAATCAAAACTGAGTCAGGGGCCCTTCCCCTTCCATTTCTCTGAGAAGAAACCTGGAGAGTGGCAGTGGCTGACCCTTTTTCAGGGTCTATTTCTCTCCCTTTCCTCCTGGGAGGGCTGTCTTGGCTGTCCTGCCCAGACTGACTTAGTCAGGAGACCCCAGCCACCTGCCA
Organism: Sapajus apella; assembly: GCF_009761245.1. NCBI lineage: Eukaryota > Metazoa > Chordata > Mammalia > Primates > Cebidae > Sapajus > Sapajus apella. The sequence goes on along the minus strand of NW_022436961.1, from coordinate 24,078,207 downwards.
GGCAGCCTTCCCAGCCCCGGATTCATAATGCCCAATGTTTGTGCAGCATTCCCTCACTGACTAAGCACTTTCCCATACATCATCTCACACGCAGGTCACCCATATGTCCACTGAGATCACACCAAAATCTGAACAAGCCCCCTGACAGCAAGACCACAGACAACTAGGCTGGGACTAAAAGAAACCAAGCAACCGATGCCTTGGCAAAATAATTAAATGGGCCTCGAATCATCAGGGCTGATGGTGAAGGGGACTGAGGTTAGGGTCCCAAAGCCACAGCTTTGGACTTTATGCCCACAAGGAACCACATGGGCATCCTGGGAAGGTTGCCAGTGTCCTGCTGAGTCAGCCTCTCCCAGGGTGGGCCGGCCCAACGGGCTCCAGACGAAGGGTGCATGCCAGAGGCTGGTAGGGTCTGGAGGACCTGACAGGTGGCACAGCCCTGACCAGCTGAGCTGCCTGCCGCTCTAGCATGAAATTGAACAATTGTCTGTGGAGCAGGACCCTGAGCCCCCTGCTCACGGCCACCCAAGCATGCCCATTGTCATTAGGAGCTGCCCAAGGGTGACAGCAGCACCTCAGCTCCAATCAGGAGGGGCACCAAGTGGAGGGACAGGACGTGGAAGAGCTCCCCAGCGAGCCGCCAGGAGGGCACTTGGAGGTCAGCTGCTACTGAGCAGGGGAGCCCACAAGGGAAGGGGAGGGAGGCAGAAAGAAAAGGAAGGGGACTTCCCTAACAGGGACAGGCACATGCACTTCTGCAATGGGTGCCCAGGAGGGACCTGAACCCCTACCAGGCTGGGGCCTGCTCAAGCCTGCATCCTGGCTATGGATGTGCACTCCTGACCCTACAAGCCTCCTGCTCCACTCAAGACGGGTGTCTCACGGCCCCACACATGGCCAGGACCTGCTCCCCCTGCTCCCCCTGCACCTGTGCCGAGGCTGTGCCCCACTGCCTGCTCTTCAAACCGCACAGCCTGCAGGGCACTATAATACTGTGATGTAACAGGCTTTTGCACTTGCAAGATGAATGCCTAAATGAAGGAACTGGTGAAAATGACCCTCTGGCAGCTCCCTGCTGCTTCTCAGGGTCCCTGATGGAAAGGGAAGCCCCTCCCCCCCAGCCCCAGCTGAGTCATTTCCCACACCACTTCTAGCACCACGGTGCTTCCCCCATGCCTCAGCCACACCCCCTCACCTGGACAGACGTGCAGGTGGTGATGACGCTGGTCCCCAGGCCGGTGCTGTCACTGAGGTCATCTGGCAAAGAAGGCGTCTTCTCCACCCGAGGGGTCTGGGTGGCCTGGAATGAGGGCCCTTTAGGGGACACATTCACATCCGTGCCATTGCCAAAGGCCTGGATGGCGTTCCCTGGGATGGGGGTGAGGGTAGATGCAGAGAAGTCAGGACCCACATCCATCACTCCTGGCTCTGCTCCTCACCCTCCTCACCCTCCTCACCCTGACCATCCCCTTCCCTGGAATAGCCCAGAAACCAGGACAGAGCACAGCACAGCCAGATTCCCTCTGCTGAACCTCTTTTTCAGATACCTACAAAGGTGTCATGCCTACAGAATATAGCAAGAGGGAGGTTAAAAAAGAGAAGCCAGAATAGCAAGAAGTGTACATGATGGGGAACACAGAAGAGAAAAGGAGAAAAGGAAGGGGGTGGGCACAGGGGAGCCTTGGGGAGGAGGGGTCACCTCCTCTGCATGGTGCCACCAGCCATGCCTCCAGAAGCTCCTCACCCCTAGCTCCCTAGTCACAGGCTCTTCCGGCCCCTGTGCCTCCTTGGACGTTCCCAGGTCCCCACCCTGGCACACAAGGGCCCCACACTCAGCCCTCTGCCTGCTCCACACCACACAGACTCTCCCTGGGTGGCCTCTGCTCCTCCCGCACCATCCACAGAGGTGCCCAGAAAATCTCCGCCTCCACATGCCACATGCATGTCAAACTTGTCATGTCTAAGCCTGGGCTGGACGTCTCCTCCTGCCCTTGTCAGCGCTACTTTCCCCCGACCCCTCATACTGCAGCCTTGAAGGTGTCATCTCTTACCTACCCAGCTCCCCCCTGTCAGATTCCTGAGGGTCACCCATGGTGCCTCCCTGCATACCCGCTGGCAGCTTGCTTAGCCCACCTCCTAAGGATCCCTCCACCCCGTCTCCCATCACTGTTCCCCTCCCATGCTCTGGTCCACAGCCACCATTGTGTGCCCCTGTGAGCGGCTACTGCGGCCTTCTGATGGGCCTCTCTGTGTCAGGTCACCTGTTGGAATCATCTCTCTGACCCCCACTGCCTCACACCACAGGCAGATTTGTTTTCTGGGACGTCAGTCTGATCTCAACATCCCCTGCTGACATTCCTTCAAACACTCACACCACCACTGTCACCCCGGCAGGACAAGAAGATCTAAATACCTCAGGCCTGCAAGGCCCTGAGTGACAAGGATGCTGTCTACCTGTCCAGATAACTCTGTCACTCCGGTCATCTTCAGTGCTATGTAGCAAGGCTACATGATTGGCAGGACTCTCCACCTGCCATGGTCTTCTGTGGAGCCCCGCACCTCTGCCAGGCACTCCCTAACTCTTCAACTGACCGATGCCTAGCTAACCATTCACGGATACGTTCTCCAAGAAGCCTTCAGGGCCTCTCTCTTCCTGGCTGACTTGGCCCTACCCTGGACTCCTCAAGGTCCCCGTGCAGACCCCTCCCCTAGAGCAGCTCCCCTTGCGCTGGGATCCTGAGTGACCCCTCTCGGTCCACCTCTATCAGCTACCCCCTCCTTAATGACTTGGATCCCTGACTCTCCAGGGCCATACACAGAGGGAGGAACAGATGGATGGGTGCACAGAATAAATAACGGAGGGAAGGAAAGAGATAAGAAATCTTCAGGTGTGCATGGGCGGCAATGAGTGCTGGGCTGGAAAGATCAAAGGCGGACTGAGCCGGCCTGTGGCTACCTCCCTCTAGCTTTTGGGTTAGGAGTTTGATGATGTGGAATGGAAGTCAATTCCAAGGAGAAACAAGCCTGTTAAAGGGAGATATGACAGACACCAGAGGTCCTCAGGAGAAGGCTCAGTCTCCAAGGGAAACTGGCTGAAGCTGTCCCAATAACAGACCAGACCAGATAGCAGGCTTGACCTAAGTTCAAGGCCTCTGGTGGTAAACTGAAGCTGACCTACTGGTGAGAATCTCCAAGAGCTAAAAACCCAAGGTCCTCATGGGCAAGGCCCATGGCAGAGAAGCCTCATGTACATCAGCAGCCAACCCCATGGGAGGAGATGGGAATGGCTAAGAGAGACTCCGCGGCGGTGTGGGGGGAGGGCCTGCTGGGGTTGGGGAGAACATCCCAGAACTTACGGAGACACGGGTTCTCGGTGAAGTCCCGGAGGAACTTCTCACACTCCTCCTCCATGTTCCCGCTGCCACGACAGTTGCACCAGGGGGACACCACGATGCCAGTGGGGCTGGAGTCCACGTAGTTGGGTGTCATGTCAAACCCTGGGCAGGGAGAAAGGTGAGGGAGAGGAGAGGGCTGTGGTGGGGGTTTTCCCCTTGGGCCCACAGACTGACCCCAGGCACGTACCCATCCTCTCACCTGGCCCCCAAACACACATCTGACACTATCACATTGCTAACTCTGAGCATGACTATCCCAGTGACCATAGGGTCAGCAGGGACAGAGGGCCACAGCATAGAGGACACTGGGCTCCTCAGCACCAGGAAGGGAGAGAAGAGGCCCCGGAGCCCCTCCCAGAGCGTGGGCCCCTGCTTTCTCCTTTCCCGGTGTTCTAAAATCAGAGTGAATGACACTCACATCCTGCGATCTGAGCCCAGTGCCAACATTGATCGGCGAGGTGAGCCTGCGCGAGTGACTCAACTTCTCTAGAGCCTCAGTTTCCTCATCTAGGAAATGGAGATGTCACCACCCCACTAGCAAGAGCTGTTGGGAGAATTCAGTGACAGTCCCTGTAAACTGCTCAGGACAGAGCCTGGAATGTCAGAACCGTGCAATGAATTGTTACCTTTGCTTCCTATTTCAAGAGCCTTAGAAGGCCCCTGGGGCCCTCCTCCACCCATGATAAAGAGTGCGGCCCTCCTCCTTGCTACAGAGCTGCCTTCCCACTGGTTTCTCCTCACAGGTCTCTCTGAATCTGCTGCAGAGAAAGCTGGGCTCAGGCTGTCTCCTCCAGCTGGCCCTCAGCTGGGCTGCCCTGCCCTGCTAAGATGGGGGCAGCAAGGACAGAGCCCAGGTGTGCAGGAAGAGCTTACCAATCATGCCAGCATAGGAGCCCAGACACGCCTGGTAATTGTCTGCAGGGCAGCTGGTGACCGTGTGGTAGGAGGCTCGACAATTGGCATGGAAGTCGGCCAGCCGGGACCTGGCGTCGGGGAGAATATGCAATGGTGAAAACAGGGGTTCAGTCTGGCTGCCTTCTGTCTCCTCTGTCCTGCCAGTGGCATCACCTCCCTGCAGCTTCCCAGGTGGAAGAAGCCAGAAGTGGGGAGGAAGGAAAGTGGGGAAACCAAGTCTTTGCGGGGACTCAAGCTGTGAGCTCCTTGAGGACAGAGACTTCCCGGAGAGACAGGCTCCTAGGGCGGCTTAAGAAAAACCCAGTGATTGGCTGACAAAAAGGACCCCAACAAGGCACAGAAACAGCCTGCTCTAAATGGCTCTTTTAGGCAAAGGGACACAGGGAGGAGCCTGTGGTTTTGTGGAGAATTCCTGGGGGCCAGGCAGGAAAGCTGGGCTCCACCTTCTGCGGGGCTTGGGCAAGCCCATCAACACGGCACTGTGAAATCCCACCTGCAAAACAGTGAACAGTCCCTTCTCTAGATGCCTCACAGGATCCGTCTGATGGTCAAAGAAGCCAGTGGCCAGGGAGGCGAAAGAGTCTCCCTGAGTGAGACATGCCACAGGCATCCTCCGCTGGTCTCTTCTGTGTTCAGCCAGCGTGAAGTCTCCTCTGCCATCCCTCCACCCCTTCCCCAGTCCCCTCTTTCCAAATGCTTCATTGACGAGGAGCTACTGATTTTGCCCAGCTGGGTTTCTCCAGTTAGAACACACATTCCCAGAGTGGCAGACTCCATTGATTTCCTCATCCATATCCTCCATAGCTGCACCTCTGGGCAGGGACGAGGTGTAGACAGCCATGCATTCCTTCTGCAAATACACAAGCCCTGCCACGTGGCTAACAGACTAAAGGTGGTTATGTTAAGCATGGATGCAACATCAGAAAGGAAACCCCAGCCAGAACCACTAGGGACTGGGGTAGCATGCCTGGTGGGCCAGGGGCTGGGGCAGTGGGAGGTCACTGCTGCCTTATCTCCCTGGGGGAGCACACTGTGGGCCACAGCAGACCTGAGAGCCCACACACTCCCTGCATGTATTGGGAGCCTCCCACACAACGCCAGTTCCCACCCAGCGCATGGGGAGCCTTGTTTCCCTCCTGCAAGGCCAGTTCTCCCATCCCTGACCTTGGGAGCCTCAGGACCTCGACTGGCCTCACCATCCATGCGGCCTCTCAAATGTCTCCAGCCCCACAGGCTGGAGAAGGAACAGCAGCATGAATGGGGAGTACATGGCTTCCTGCTGTCTTGCCCTTTGGGGAATCCCAAGTATTTCCCTGACAGGCCACAAAGAGAGCAGGGCCATAGGGAGAGAAGCTGGAGAAGAGGGAACCAGCCAGGAAAGAGAAGATGAAAGCATCCAGACCAAAGTGGAGTTGGCCAGAGGGACTCCTCAGAGAAGAGGGGAGAGGCAGATCTGGCCGCTGGGAGAGGATGGTCATCTGTCATATGGCCATGGTGTCCGTTGCTCACTGGCTGTGTGACCTTGGGCTGGCCTGTCATGTCTTCAGAGCTTAGTGTCCCCAGTGAACAAACCGGGAGAGCCACGCCTGCCAACCTCCCTCCTTGGGCTGCGACAGAGAGCCAAGGAGACAGTGCGTGAGGGCGCTCGGAACGGCAGATGCCCGACGGAGATAGGAGGTGTCATCCTCATCTTCCTTCTCTGCCCAGCGCTGTGCCTGCCACTGTGCACAGCGGAACAGTTTTTCCTGGTGTCTGATACAGAAAGAAAAATAGACCCTCTTATTCAGCAAGGAGTGTCTGGGTCCCACACAGAGCAAGTAAGTGCATCAAGGAGACGGGGCTTCCTCTCGCTCTCCCGTCCTGCAGCATCCCACTGTCCTTCTGCACGCCATGCTGGGGACACAGGAGGACAAATGCTGCCCTCAAAGCAGGGCAGTGCACACAGGGCCCCTTGGCTAGGCCCTGGGGTGACCATGGACAAGAGCACCCTCTCGTTCCTCTGAGGTTATGACCTACTTCTTTGGCCTTGGAGAGCTATTCATAGCAAAGAGGGGGGAGGACACAGGCCTGAGGCCCACAGACAACAAAGGGGATGGCAAAGTGAAGAGAAGCAGCCAAGCCTTCTGTTCCTCCATTGCTCCATCCTCAGCATTCAGCAGCCTTGGCAAGAGAAAGTGACAAATGGGGCTATTTAGGAGGACATGGAGTCCAAGCCCAAGGCTCCAGGAGGCCTTGGATTGCTCAAGTTTCTCTCTGCCCCTCCATGCATGATCAAGTCCACAGTAGTGGGCTCCCTCTGCCATCATCAGAGACCACATGGTGTCAATTTCCTTCAAGCCCTGGACACTGTCCCACTCCAACCATGACCCCTCGAGCCAGCCCTTCCAGGCACACTTCTCCAAGGCAAATGTTGTCCTTTTCATAATACATGGTAAGCTTGTAGGTGACCTCTGTGTTCTCTCTAGGCCAGATGTCACTTTTCTCTCCAACATTGGGAGGTCACTCGTCTCCTGGACTCCCGTCTTGCTGTGGAGAACAGACTCTTCCTGGATCAGCAGATTGCAGATTCCTGCCTTTTAGAGCTCTCGTAAGAGAGATGGCATAAAAGAAGGCATGAGAGAGAGGAAGAGGAATAGATAGGAAAAAAGCAGAGAGCCAGCAAGAGAACCAAAATGAAGAGGAGCCACATCCATCCTGGCTGAGACCAAGCCAAGTCTGCCAGGTGAGCTCGGGCAGCAGGTGGATCTGTCCAGAAAACACAAACCCTCTCTGGGCTTGTTTCTTTGGCAGCTTTAGCCTGTTCAGTCGCAGGAAAGCAGCAGCAGGAGACAGGGGGAGAGGGACAGAGAGAGACACTTGACCCTCAATTGGATGAAAAAGTTGCCATATTAAACGAAGAACATCTAGGTTCATTTGAATTTCAGACAATGAATATCTTTTGTTAGCATAAGTATGTCCACGTAATATCTGGGAAATACTTGTACTAAACAGTTTTTCTTTTTTTATCCAGAATACTTATTTAACTGGGCATCCAATATTTTTATTTGTTAGATCTGGCAACACTGCTTTTTGGTTTTGTATTTGAGATGGAGTCTTGCTCTGTTGCCCATGCTGGAGTACAGTGGTGCAATCTTGGCTCACTGCAGCCTCCAGCTCTCCATTTCAAGTAGTTCTCAGCGCTCCCCACCCCACCCACCGTAGTTGGGATTACAGGTATGTGCCACCATGGGCGGTTCATTTTTGCATTTTTAGTAGAGACAGGTTTCGCCTTGTTGGCCAAGCTGGTCTCAAACTCCTAACCTCGACTGATCCTCCCACCTCAGCCTCCCAAACTGCTGGGATTACAGGCATGAGTCACCACAGCCAGCCTGGTAACACTATTTGATGAGCACATAAGCCCCCAGCAAAGGAGAAGAGAAAGCAGGGCTGAATGTGCAAAGATCAAATCACACAAGCAGAAGTCATCTAGATTGACGGGGGTACAGGTGGACTTTCTATAGGTCACTGGTTCTCAAAGTGTGGTCCACAGACCAACAGCATCTGTATCAACTGGGAACGTATTCGAAATATAGATTCTCTTGCCCCACCCCACCTCTCTGCCTGGCACTGAAAAAGCAATATCTGAAATTCTAAGGGCAGAGCCCAGCAATCTGCACCCTAACGAGCCCTTCCAGTGATTCCGAGGCAGGCTGAAGTTTGAGAACACGGCCACATGGCACAGGTTTCAGAGATGGACTTTAGGTACCTTTCAGACCGCACATCCTAGTTTCAGCTTTAAATATCCTTACTTTATGGCCTTGCCATAAAAGAAAGCAGTGCTTTGGGCCACAGTGGGAGAAGGCTCATGGTTATGTGGCAAAGAGTGCACGTTATAAACACACACACACACACACACACACACACACACACACACACACACACACACACTCCTATCCCCACAGACACACCAGTTACACTTGGATCCCTACTTCCCAGTGCTATGCTTTGCTCTTCACCAAGAGGAAATATACAGAAAATTGTTATTAATAAAACCTCCCTTGATCCAGACTGTAAACACCTTCCCAAAAGCATACTTTCCCAAATTTGTCTCATGTAGAATAGTACTGGGGTGAATTACCCTCACGGAACCCTAAAACTTTGCAATGCTGATCAATACGTGGCTTTCTGGTCTGAAATTCTTTGTTGTTGTTGTTGCTAAGACAAGGTCTCGCTCTGTCGCCCAGGCTGGGCAGCGGTATAATCTTGGCTCAGTGCAACCTCTGCCTCCCAGATTCAAGCAATTCTTGTGCCTCAGCCACCAGAGCAGCTGGGATTACAGGTGTGTGCCACCATGCCTGGCTAAATTTTTTTGTATTTTTAGTAGAGATGGGGTTTCGCCATGTTACCCAGGCTGGTCTCAAATTCCTGGCTTCAAATGATCCACCTACCTCAGCCTCTCAAAGTGCTAGGATTCCAGACCTGAGTGAAGTTCTTGTTTATCAGGTGATACCTGCTATGTTAGTGCCATGGAAACCAGGTTTGTCCTGGTTGCAGATGTGAAAGAGGAGGGAGAAGAAAGGGAGTTGACATTCACTGAGGACCTACGATGTGTCAGGCGCCATTATCTCATTTAATTTTCTGAACAATCCCACGAAGTAGCATAGTTACACAATGAGGACACAGAAGCTCAGAAAGGCTAGATGGCACAGTCACACACCCTGCAGCCAGCACGCCACGGCCAGGTACGGAGGCCAACAGGAACAGGGGCGGCCGCCAGCACTGCCTGACACAAAGGAATGGGACACTTGAATATTTCATGGGGGGAAAAAAGAGCTTCCAAGAAGTGCAAATTACTCATGATAGGCTTCATAGACAATTTATGAAAATGCTGAAAAAATGGCCTTAATAGACCCAAGTGCCTCTGGAATGGCTTTCTGACGTCCCCTCTGGCAGTGCAGGCTTGGTGAAGTGGGCTCAATGCGGTGTGACACTAAGAAAAGGGAAAATGAATGTCACCCACACGGCTGCTTTCTGATCCCTCCAGGCTCACTGTGGACAACCTGATCCTCCATCCTTTCCAGCATCCTCTCGCCACCACTGGTTTCACGAAGTCAAGGACCAACTTGGCTTCCTTCCCTCCTGTTTCTTCTTTACTCTTTCTGCCCAGAATAGCAGCTCCCCTGGGGTGGGCTGGGGAAGAGGACTTCCTCCTTGGTCCAGGTAGTTCTAATAAAGGCTGTCTGCCACCTCCTGGGCCCGGCGGGGGGGAAACATGACCTGGGCTGGGAAGCCACAGCACCCCTTTCTCCTGGCCACACTGGACTAGAGATAAGGAAATAACATCAGCTAGGTCCTTGTCTGAAGTTTTTCTAATGAAGCAGGCAAGGGAAAGCGTTCTTTTCTTTCTGGTTGTAAGATACCACAGATGTGAACCACAATCCTAGCCTCATAATCATAATAAGAATACACATGCAGCTACCCAGAGGGAGAAGCAGAAACAAGGTATCAAGAAAAGCAAGAGAGAGAGACCAAGACCTATTTGTACTTGAGTCCCTGGGATTCCCTCTGCCCTTTCTATATTGTATTATGTAAGCCAATCGATTCTGTTGTTATTTTTCTTAAGGTAGTTAGGTCTCTGTCACTTAAAACAGAAACGTTCAGCTGGGCATGGTGGCTCATGCCTATAATCCCAGCAATTTGGGAGGCCAAGGGAGGCAGATTACTTGAGATCAGGAATTCAAAACCAGCCTGGCCAACATGGCAAAACTCTGTCTCTACTGAAAATACAAAAATTAACCAGGTGTGGTGGTGTGTGCCTATAATCCCAGCTACTCAGGAGGCTGAGGCAGGAGAATCGCATTAACCAAGGAGACAGAGTTTGCAGTGAGCCGAGATCACGTCACTGCACTCCAGCCTGGGCAACAGAGTAAGACTCCGTCTCAAAAGAAAAAAAAAGAAATGAAACTAAAAGAAAAGAAACATTCTTGACTACTACTTAGCTTTGCTCTCCAATTCTGCATGATCCTTCTCTGTCCAAGTTCTAAGCGATCAGAAGCAGCACACACTAGAAAGACCACATGGGCCAAAAACAAAACCCACAAAGGGTCTGTCCAGCCCATGCAAAAGAGCCAGGATTGTAGGGGTGTTCAAGTAGGCAGATGGCCAGAAGCAGGCAGGCAAGGGAGCCCCTGGGAAATGAGGTCCTGGAGATGCTGCCCACTGATGCTCAGCAGAAAAGACAATGGCTACACTGGCTACTTCCGGCCTCATGGTTTGGCTCCTCCAGCCCTAAAGGGGACTTACCATGCCATGGCCAGAAATAAACACGGTGGGACTCTCTCCACTGACAAGCATGCATACACCTCCAATAACTCGCCCAAGAGTTTTGCTTAAACAGTAAAAAACCCGCCCCTACGTGGAGATTTTAAATGCCAATGAGACATGTGACACATGGACTAGCATGCGCAACCCTAGAGGACACGTGCCCAAAGGGACCTCCCGAAACATGCTTGCAAGTAACAACCCCTCACGTCCCTTCATGAATGATCAGGTAAGATTTTCATGAAGCGGGTCCCCCAGCACTAGCTACTGCTGGCTCACTCTTCTGAACAGTCTGCTCCGCTTTGTCCTTCAGAGCGTACTGTCTCTTTAAATAAACACTGCTACTGCTATCTTTCCAGCCAGGTCAGCTGGCTCCTCTCTTGGAGCTTACTTTATCTTCCTTCAAGAAACTCTGCTACTTAACTCTCACCGTGCGTCACTTGGCTGAATTCTTTCTCCCAAGTTAGACAAGAATCAAGAATTCCCGCACTTCCTAGTAACAGAAGCACTTCAAGGAGAGTAACTCTGAAGACAGATATCATCAAATTCATGAAAGAAGACAGCACCCAGCCTTGAATTCTTTCTCCAGCTTAACTAGAAGGAATGGCTCAGACAAACATTAACACCAGGGAAAGCTACGTTGCTATCAAAAATGGCAAGGATGTAAATCATGTCGACATATGAAAATTTAAACATGAAATCATGTTATGTGGTTAAAAAGCTGGAGTTCATGCCCCCTGGTTACAGATGGAGAAAATGTTAAGTTATGAACCAACAAGACTCAGAAGTATATTTCAAAAGATGCTAATAGAAGATACTGTTCATTATGTTCACTTTTAATAAACTTGCCTTAAGATTGTAATCATTTCTTTAACGTTAATTGAAGTAGGCCTCAGGAATCCAGAGTTATTATAAACAATTATTTCTCTGAGCCTTCTGTTACAGAAAGTGTTGCTGGTTCTGGAAGCCTCAGCAAATTCAACTGACTCTGTATCCTAAGACAAAGCAGCTGAGACAGAAAAGGCGCCGTCTCAGAGAAGACCTGGCTCCTCACTCCTGGGCTGCTCCAGATCCAAGGAGCTTGCAGGTTAGAGAGACAGCCTAAGGCTATCCTGGGAAATGACCACCAAACCCTTCAGGATATAACCAAGACCTCAGGATGGGGGAGCTGCTGGAAGTAAAAATGTTTTATCTCCTGCCATAACAGGTCCTGACTTCCTCAAGAACCCCTCTACCTAGACCCTGCACAGAACCATGCATGCCCAGCAATGAGATCCAGTTTCTGAAGTCACACTGACTGTGTCTGAACCTTGGCTCAGCATCTCACTAGCTGTGTGATCTTGAGTAGGTAATTAAAGGAGGCCTCAGTTTCCTCATCTGCAAAATGGAGGTAACAATGCTACTTAATGGCAGACTGTCTGATATGGTTTGGCTGTGTCCACACCCAAATTTCATCTTGGATTCCCATGTGTTGTGAGAGGAACCTGGTGGGGAGTAACTGAATCATGGGGGTCAGGTCTTTCCCATGCTGTTCTCATGATAGTGAGTAAGTCTCACGAGATCTGATGGTTATTATAAGGGGCAGTTTTCCTGCATAAGCTCTCTTTGTCTGCCGCCATCCATGTAAGACGTGACATGCTCCTCCTTGCCTTCCACCATGATTCTGAGGCTTCCCCAGCCATGCAGAACTGTAAGTCCAATTAAACTTCTTTCTTTTGTAAATTGCCCAGTCTTGGGTATGTCCTTGTCAGTAGCATGAAAACATACTAATACGCAGACCTTTTGAGATTAAATGAAATATCCAGTCAACAAATATGCATATGTGTGTGAACAGTGCAACACAGTGGGCACTCCATCAATGCTCACTGATGTCATGATTAACATTAGGAGGCTCCACCACCCAAACCTTAGCATGAGACACCATGCAGAAGGCAGGGCTATCTTCTTCCAAGCCAAAGGGCTATGTTCTCTCTGATCTACTAACAAGCACCTCCTCCATTAGCACAGGGCCACACAATGAGGGTTCATTACCATCACTGCATGGTACTCTAACAGTTCTCTGACATTGATATCATGGCTCCATTTTACTGATAAGGAAACAGAGGTATAGAGAAGTTAATTAACTCACAACACAGTAGCAAGGCCAGGAGACAGGTTCAAATCCTAGCCCCAAAGCCAATGAGTTTTCCAGATTTTCCCTTCTGCCGTGCTGCCCCTAGTCCCCAACTCTGCCCAGCCCTCTCCCCATGCCCCTCTCCCAGTGTTCTGAAGCCACAGAACGAAGAAGGTTTCTTTCTCTCCTGCAGCCATCCAAGGGAGTCACTGTGGTGCCACCTGCCTCCTTGGCTCCCTTTTCCCATCCAGCCTGGAGCTCACCCAATGTCCCCTCTCTCCTCTGAGGAAGTTATGAAGGTGACCATGGGAAATGACTTAAGACAGCTGCAGCTGAAGCACTGAAACCCAGCTGACCAGAAGGAGTAAATCAAACCCCAGCCACCACCAACAGACCCATATGCCAACCACAGCAGGGGGTCCAAGTCTGCTCTGGAAGAGGGTGAGAAGGGCCTGGATGGGACAGAGGCCAACCCAAGTCCACCTGGATCTTCCCATAAGGCCCAGAGATGGGAGCCAAGGCCATGTCCTTCTCCATGAGATCGCCATTGGATACACTCCTTCATGTCCTCCAAAAGCACAAGCAGATGGGCAGATCCCCTTCTCTCCACTTTCCCCCAATCCCTTCACCTATGTTCCAAACCTCTTGTTACCCGGGAAGAGCAGAAAGAATTAAACGTATGCATCATTTGATTTTAATTGAAGGACTGTTCTATTTCATTGAACTGCTAAGTAAGCTGAACAAGAGATTGTGTTTACATAAGCAAACCCCGAGTCACTATAGACTTGCTGTCACATTAAGTCAATACTTATGAAGGCTCTCTATTTAATTATTCAGTGAGGATTGACTTATTATTGTGTTAAGAGTGTGGTTAGCCTTGAGCTAGGTAGCCAGCCAGCTGAAAGATTTCTTTCAACTTTCTCTGAATGCTGATATGGTTCTTGCTGGTGGAACAAGGATAGGTTTCTTCCCTCTCTCCCTCCCACTCTTCCCCTCCCTCCTGCTCATGAGTAAAAAGCACCAGGTTTACTCCCTTGAGTAGGGAATGGGAGGTGCCCCTGCAGTGGTCAGTCTCTCAAATGGTCTTCCTAGACCAGTAATTTGTCCTAAGACCTTGTCACCTGAAGTCTCATTAGCCAAGTTCTTCTGTTCTTAGTTCTGACAGCTCCAGCCTTCATTCTTTCCATTCCTGACTCTGAGTACTTCCTACTCAAAGACCCAGATCCATCCCCCAGCTCTGTTACTCCCAACATTGCCTGTCCCTTCAACCTCCACAGAATGTGTTTCTCAGCCTCACAATCCATACAAACCCCATTATTTCACGGCATATTGTTGTAAAGATTCAGATAGGTTATTGTATCAAATCACATTTCCTGAAACATAATACACGAAGAAAAGGTCAGAGATGAATGTTCAGCCTAAACTGAGTGGCATTTTAGGCTGAGCATAAACTTCTTCTGAGAGGCAGAAGGCAGAAGGCACAGTGGCTGAGAGCAAACGCCAGGCACCAAATACCCTGGGTTCAAGCCCCAGCTCTGCCAGTCACAAAGTGTACAGCCTAGAGCAACTCACCTTTCTGTGACTGAGCTCCTCATCCATAAAAGGAGGCAAGGAGTTTCTGGCAAGAGTAACCGAGATTCCCAAGAAGCACCAGGGACCATGCCTGGCATGCCAGCCTTGGCTGTGATGAGGAGCCCTGTGTATTTCTAGTCTAAGTCCCTGAAAGAGAAGTCCCTGGGCTTCTACAGCCCATCTTTGCCAGCCTGATCCCCATCCATGATCAGGATGTACTGATCTCTATCATCTCATCTCTCCCATCCCAAACCCTGTAGCAACTTCAAACACACACGTTCCCCAACCGTGATGTTTCATACGCCTTGGTCCTGTGTTGCTTCCCTTGCTGAGAAAGCATTCCCCCAAACACTTGCTCCTTACTTTCTCCATTTCACCCTTCCAAACCCAGCTCAGGTACCAGTTCTTCCAGAGAACCTTCCCTAAATGCCTTGCCCCAACTCTAATCATGTTTCACAAACTCCACTTGTTGCACTTGCATCATTGTATCACAACGCACATTTTTCATATCTGTTTCTCGTATTAAGCTACGAATTCCTTCAGAATAGAAACCATCTGATTCATGTTTAAATCTTCAATGACCAAAGAAGTGGCTGACGCGCAAAAGGGACTCAGTTGCCATTGAATAGAGGGAGGAAGAGAATGATTAAGGGAAAAAAATGGAAGGGAGCAAGGGAAGGAGGAAGGGAGGGAGGGAGAGACGGAGGTAGGAACTGGGACTGTGTCTGGAGGCATGGAGGACTTTCTCCTAAGCAACAGGAGATCCAAGAACTCTCCTAACACTTCCCCTTGAGTAATAAAATTATAGGCAGATCTTCAGCTAGCAGCACAGCAAAATGTGTCAATGTTTCATTAACTTGAGCACCAAGATAGCTCAGCTCCCAAAAATGCCCTCCAGTGTGTCTGCCTTTCCCCCTTCCTCTTATTCTGCCTGGTGGTGGTTAGAAACGTGGAAAAGTGTCTCTGCTTTTTCTGATAACAGCCATTCACTAAAGGAGGCCCCAGTGGCCTGCGAGAATTAACACACATCCTTAAGCACCACTCTTAACATGAAGAAGTGCCTTGGCAACCTACAGAGGAGAATCCACAGTGTTCCTATGAGGAAAGGCTGGGTAGAGTGTCCATTCTCAAACAAGCAGAAGGGCAAAGGAAGTCAGAGATGAGGTGGAGGATTTGGGTCAAAACGCCCGCTGCTTACAAGCCGTCAAAAAAACATGACTGTACCTCTCCACGTTTACGTGGCTATGATACTCACACAAAAGAGTGTTTGGGAGATAAAACCAAACCACCCTATGCAAAACTAGCTCTGAAAAACAGAATTCACTCGGCAGGGCACAGTGGCTCATGCCTGAAATCCCAGCACTTTGGGAGGCCAAGACAGGTGGATCACGAGGTCATGAGATCAAGACCATCCTAGCCAACATGGTGAAACCCCGTCTCTACTAAAAAATACAAAAATTAGCTGGGCGTGGTGGCGTGTGCCTATAGTCCCAGCTACTCGGGAGGCTGAGGCAGGAGCGCTGCTTGAACCTGGGAGGTGGAGGTTGCAGTGAGCTGAGCTCATGCCACTGCACTCCAGCCTGGTGCCTGGCAACAGAGCATGACTCTGTCTCAAAAAAAAAAATAAAAAAAAAAAAAAAAAAAAAAAAAAAAAAAGAAAAAGAAAAACGCAGTCCAATTGGACCCAAAATCTCTTCAGTTTTTAACACAGGAAGCAAAGCAGGGAGAAAGACAGTGGTATGAGTAACGTGGGCTGGATCCTGCCCACCACATCCCAGACCCAACAGGAAGCAGGGAGGGCCAGGTGTGGCTGGGGTCTGCTCTAAAAAAGAACAGAGAAAATACATTCTCAGAGCCACAGGCTTCAGGGGGGCAATGAGTCCTCCATTCCAAGCCTTCTAGAGAAAACTGCGTAGACAAATATTTTTCCTAGCAGGCAAATATCTGGGCAGCTATGCCACCACTAGGAGTCTTTCTCATTATATACACTAATGAGAACGCTGTGCTTCTCTGGAGCAATTTATCAAGGCAACATCCATTATAAATGACATTTTTCCTCAACTAACAAAGGATATGAGACTGGGGGGAACCAGTTAAAAGGAAATGTTTAGCTGATCCCAGAAGCCATTCAGAAATTAATTACACACCCCCTTGCTAGCCAGCGCTTTTCCCTTTCTGTGCCCGTCCTCCTACTTGGACTCCCTGCCCTGTCCGCCCACCTCCTGGCCACCTGAGCCAGGAGCCAGGGAAGGGAGCCACGTAGGCTCCCAGGAGTACAGCGCCTTAGGAGGAGGGCAAAGTCTTAAGAGCAGCATCACTGGAGCATGTAAGACCAGATTATTTGTGGTCCCAACTTGCTGATGCAAGATGAAAAATACGGCAAACTGCAGCTGCTGAACTCAGCTGTTTTTCTTTTTCTTACTTCTTTCCCCTTAGCTGAGGTTAGTGTTTTACGAAAAGGGCTTAACAAAAACTAAAATCTATGAACTGGGGGTTCCAACCCGTCAGCTTAAGGTCAGGTGCACAGAATACCGCATCCAGGGGGGAGACAGCATGGGCCCTTGGTCTCGTCCGCATGTAGTGAGCTCTCCCACATGTCCCCACATGCAAACCCACGCGAAGGTCCTGCCACTCCAACAGACGCATGCATGGCCACACAGTGAAAAAGTCCCCTTTCCCCCGCAATCATAGGCCCTCTCCCTAAGCCCTGAATCCTGGGTCCTCTCTATTTCTACCTTCCAACTCCACAACGGGTGATGACATTAGATGTCCCTTTGACATCAGAGGATGGGGGGGCATGCCCATGGTCTGGGAGCCAAGGTCTCCCCATATAGGTAGTGTGTGCACCAGCGCTGACTACACAGAGCTACAGTCTAGCAATGGATCTGCTCCCACCAGTGCCTCCCCACGTGCAGTGGATTGGATAAAAATCAGGGGACACGGAAGACCACTCAGGCCAGGGAAAGCAGACGGTCATTGGGTCCCTCTGGATTAGTTACCAACCTTCTCAAAATCTCTGCTGTAAAGAAATTGGGCATCAGGACCCGGGTGCTTCTTATAATTTGAACTGGTGCCTCTGGCTTCATCCAAGGAGAAGATAAAGCATCCAAATAGACTCTTCCTATGGGGCAGAAAAAGGATGGGGACTCCTCTGTAAAGTTCTAACACCAAGCAAGAAGGAACAAGGAGAATTTTCTTAGCTCATCAAGAGTTTGAATCCATTTATCTTAGAACAAGCAGGTCCAGGCATCTGGCAAAGTTCTTCACTTGGTCTACTGGAGTCCCTCTCACCACCCTGCAGGGCTCTGCCAGGGGACAGGATATAGAAGTACAAGGTACCAAGGGAAGAAAACTCCTGAGTCTGAATCCTGACACAAGGAAGGGCAGACCCAGGAAGAGGAAGGCCAGCAAGGCCAATGGGACTGCAGAGAGCAGAAAACAGATCCAGCCACGGAAAGCTTTCTGGAGCTGGAATCCACACATTCCCCGGAGAGTCTGGATGCATGAGCAGAAGGCTTTCCAGGCACCTGGGCTCCAGTGCAGCGCAGGAGGCCCCTGAGAGGTCCACCACAAACCTCTGATTCTCTCCAGTAGGGGGAAGGAACAGGCCCCCCAGGTCTGCTGGGAAGGCTTTTGGGCCCCCAGGGAAAGTTTGCAGCAGTAGGGAAGTTCACCAAGACCACTTGCTCAGTCTTCCTCTCAACAGACTAGAAACTGGGCTGGCCATAAGATCATTGGCCCGGCAGCACGCCCTGCAAAACGAACTCCAGTTCCTTCATGCCGCGTGTGCAGCAGGCATCGCGGGTGCTAAATCAAAGGCAACCTTGGTGTGTCAGCCAAGAGGAGTCCCCACAGCAGGTGGCAGAAGACAGGGGCTGACTCAACACACAGGCCCCAGGGAAGGAAGTCAGAGCAGAAGGAATAGGGTGCTTGGAAAGCCAGAGACCATGGCCCAGGCTCATCAGGAAATGAGAGGCCATCTGCCCTCAGAGGGGACAATACCCTCATAGCCACAGAATCTGCAGGGAGAAAAGCAAACCAGGATGACAACCTCTGACCCCAGCCCCTAGCGAACAATCCTCCACTTCCTGCACAGACAGGTAATGTGCCCAGCAGCAGAGCCTGACAGTATCTCCCTGCAGATCGTCTTGCACAGGGGACCTGGCGTTTCTTGGTGTTCCGTTTCACTGCCCCTTGGCCTACTGGAGGTATACCAGATGTCCTTACAGGCAGACTTTCATCCAGGTATTGCTGGGAGGTCAGCGCAAGGGGAGTTGAGAAGAGCAAGTAGATTCCCAGTATCACTGCTCTGGAACCGAGCATCGTGAGTTCTGATACACACAAGTTGGCGGCAGGGAGGGAAGCTGACCAGGTGCATAGCTTGTAGGAGGACTATTCCTTGAATGGCCATTTGATAGACTCCTCTGCAGTAGTAGGTCTGCAAGTAATGGACTGCTAAAAAACACTGCTGGAAGGCCTTAGGCAAAGCCCTATAAACCGGAGGCAAACAGGAAATGGCAAGTGGAGACCAGATGGCTGGTGATCTACAAGCAAAGGACCTGCAGGGAGTGAAGCCTGACATTTTAATGAAGGTACTCAGGGCCCTGAGACAATGGTTAGGCCGTGTGCATAGAAATAACATAAAGGAAACAAGAACAATCCCATCCCAGGAGCATTCAGGAGCTAGCAGGGGATGTGTCAGTCCCCATGACAACCCCACAAGCCTCACCCCTAGGCTCAAATACAGGTAGCACATGGAATGGCATCATACAGAGTCCCTGATGGTAGAAGTCTCTGTGGGACACATAAGATGTCTTGGCTAGGCTGCAATGGCCAGCAGTAATAGGGACCAGTCCCATAGTTCCTGGACAGTGGCACAGTCCCTGGACACCAGCACAATCCTTGGACACCGGCCTTCCCGGCCAGAGCTTCCTCCTACTCACCCTCACACTGCAAACCTTCCCCAAACCCATCCTTCTTGACTGACTCTGATGTGAAAAAGAGTTGCTAGGGGCAGCGACAGACATGACTGTGGGATGCCACCTGAGCTCCCATCTTCAAAGCAGAGCCAGCCAGTCTGGAGAGGCTGAGAAGCCAAAACTAATACCAGTTCATCCCAAGAAGATTCCTGACTTCCTCCTGAAACAGCAACCTCAGGGCTGGCTTGTTCCAATCCAGCTCCTGACAAAGAATGAGACCTGCAGACCAGATCCTACTTTAAGGCAATCCATCAGCAGCTGTGGTCAGCAACAGGGTGCTGAAGGGCCTGGGTGGCTTCAAAAGGACACGAGGTTGGGGCAGAAGCCCTTCACAGAGGCCCAGTGCCCAGCCTGGGGTGGGAGGACAGCCACCCGTATGCTGAGCCCACCCAGACATGCAGGCTGAAACCTGTACTTTAGAAACCTGTATTTTTATACTATTTATGTTTTCTATAATTATTTCCTTTTAGTCCTGCCTTTACATTTACTAAGAGACCAATCAAACTCGTAATAAATAACAACAACTAACAATTGTGAGTGTTTACCATGTGTTTGCTAAGCACCTCTAAAAGCATTAGTGCATTTAATCCTCAGGAACACCCTGAGACACACAGGTAGTGCGAAATTCCCCACTCCACAGAGAAGGAAGCCGAGGCGTAGAGCCACTAAATGATTTGTAGCCCAGCCGGGAAGCATGGGGCCTGAACTTGAACTCGGGTCTCTCTGCGGTGCAAGCCCAGACCCCACGTGTCCTCTTGGAGGCATGCACGGGTGGGGCCGCTGTTCCAACATGCATCCAGCATCATCCTCTGGGGTGGGGTGTGGTGATGGCAGCAGAATCCAAGATACCCCAGGATGGGGGTGACAGTCACAAGGGCAGAGCCAGAGCTGCCTGACCTTGAATGTGATGGCTCTCTCTTGAGAGTCCCTTGAGCTAGGTTCTGGGCTTTGCTGCCAAGAGGAAGACCAAGCCCTTGCAAGGAGGCAGCCCCCTACTCTTAGCATCTGCCCTCAAAACAGTGGTCTCTCTCCATTGTCTCCCTCTGCCGAGAACACTACAGTCATCCCTCACCCCGCATGGACTCCACCCACCCTCTCCAACCAGAGCTCTGGCACCTACCCACTTCCTCTCCCTGTCCTCAGAAATCCCCCTTCGCATTTCCAGGTCTTTCCTGGGCTGCACCTGCGCATCCAAGCTCCTCTTGCCCAGCTCTCAGGGGGTATTAACTGTCATGAAGGCAGCTGGGTACAACCCACTTTAGGGGTCACAGCAACATGAACAAGACAGTCCTTCTCTGGCTGGTGATAGCCCTTGGAGAAGTGTAGGACATTCTGCCTCACTAGCTTCCTAGGGCAGCTGTAACAAATCACCACAAACTCAGTGGCTTAAATAACACAAGTTTGTTCTCTCACAGTGCTGGAGGCCAGATGTCCAAGATCGAGGTGTTGGCAGGGCCTTGCCTCCTCCAAAGGTTTCAGGGAGGGGCCCTTCCTTGCCTCATCCGGCTTCCGGTGGCACCCAGCATCCCGTGGCTTGTGGCTGCACCACTTTAGTGTCTGCGTCCCTCATCTCGCCTTCTCCCCTGTGTCTTTCTGTGTGTCCTCCCGTCTTATAAGGACACCGGCCACTATATTTGGGGCCCACCCTACTGCAGTATGATCTTATCTTAATTACAACTGCAAAGACCCTATTTAAGAAAAAGGAAAAAAAAAAAAAAAAAAAAAAAGGCCAGATTCTGAAGTTGTAGGTTTGGAGACATTATTTAACCCACTACACTCATCAATCCGCTTCTGTTTCCACGAGAGGTTTGGTCTCACTTCCCCAACCCCAGCTTGATTCAAATGCAGGCTGAACGCTCTGTGTGTCGGTGGTCACTCCTCCAAGGACAGGCTTTCAAGCTCCAGGGTCACAGGCTCTGCTGCCCACCTGGGGCTTGGCCCTGCCCCATGGAAGTGGGGGGACAGGGCCTCTCTCGCCTCTGCTAGGAGCTTCTTTATGTAAAAATAGAGGATGAAGGTCCTTCCAGGTGCAGTCCCCAGGCTCTGAACCCTGAGTGACCCACTGGGGCACAAGTGCCAGTGTGCTCCTCTCCTCCCCCTGTGCTCTGCCAGGGCAGAAGTCTGTGGAGCTTGAGCCTCAGCACACCACACCTGGACACCATCTCCCTATCATGCTCCCCTGCAGGAGGCAGGCTGGATGACAAAAGGCATGGTTCGGGTTCCCAGATTCCCGTTGCCCTTTGAGCAAGGCCATCCATGCTCCGGCCCAGGGTTAGAGAGGCCACAGTCAGCTAGAACAGTCAGGTGGGCACTGCTGCTCCTCCTCTGCCAGCAGACAGCTGCCTCCCCACATGGGCCTGTCTCAGTCTTTGAGGCCCAAGCCAATTGTCTGTCCTCTCCTTCCCCCCACCGCGGTCTCTCTGCAATGACAGCCCACGTCCAGGGACTGTCCGGATTCACAGGAAATACTTTGATTATTTTCCAGAAGATAAACCAATGAGGGTTATTTTCACAGTAAAAACGCCAGCTGGATATTAAAAGACAAGTTTGTAGATGTACCGTGCAGGTGAGTCTGGGCCGCTCTTCAGCCCAGGCACACTCCTTCTACCATAAGATTCTAGAAAATGCACAGGCAGGGGCAACATCAGAAAATAAACTTCTCATCACACATATTAGGCACACATTAATAGACGGTAGAAAGTAACTGGCCGGGAGCAGTGGCCCATGCCTGTAATCCCAGCACTTTGGGAGGCCAAGGCAGGCGGATCACCTGAGGTCGGGAGTTCAAGACCAGCCTGGACAATATCATGAAACCTCATCTCTACTAAAAATACAAAATTAGCCAGGTGTGGTGGCACATGCCTGCAATCCCAGCTACTCAGGAGGCAGAGGCGGGAGAATCGCTTGAACCTGGGAGGCGGAGGCTGCAGTGAACTGAGATCGCGCCATTGCACTCCAGCCTGGGCAACAAGAGCGAAATTCCATCTCAAAAAAAAAAAAAAAAAAGGAAGTAATTTAGTTTGTCGGACTCCCAGTCCACAGGCTGCCACACAGCACTGATTCCAGGTATGGGCCCTAGTGCCCCAAGGATGACTGTCCACTGTGGTTCTCAGCCCTCACTATGAACAGAATCCCCCAGGGAACCCAGGACACACTGGATTCTCGGGCCCTACATCCAAGGGGTTTACATCCAAACCTGTTTCCACAGGTTTTAGGAAAGACCCAGGAAGTAGCTTTTTTTTTTTTTTTTTTTTTTTTTTTTTTTTTTTTTGAGATGGAGTCTCACTCTGTTGCCCAGTCTGGAGTGCAGTGGCACTGTCTTAGCTCACTGCAACCTCCACTTCCTGGCTTCAAGCAATCCTCCTGCCTCAGCCTCCCAAGTAGCTAGATTACAGGCACCCGCCACCACACCTGGTTAATTTTTGTATTTTTAGTAGAGACAGGGTTTCACCGTGTTGGCCAGGCTGGTCTCCAACTCCTGACCTCAGGTGATCTGCCTGCCTCGGCCTCCCAAACTGCTGGGATTACAGGGATGAGCCACCGCACCCGGCCTGGAAGTAGCATTTGAATAAGCACCATGATGGATTCAGATGGGGGTCCATAGACCACATCTGGAGAGACAGTGCAGGATGCCATGGAAAACACAACCCTCAGAGTAGCCCCTGCTTCAAATTTCTGCTCGACACTATCATAAATAAGCCATGTGACCTTGGGCAAGTCCCTTAACATCTCTAATCCTCAGCGTCCTTATCTGAACACAAAGAAATTCTAAGAGTGACAACCTCGAAGGGTTATAAAGAGTACATTGCCCGGTCTGACATGGAAATTCCTAAAATGGTGACACAGTGGCTAACACACGAGAGCTCACTCAGGATCACCTTAGTCTACTGGATGGAGGGGGCAGGTCTCCTCTGAAGCCTTGCTGTCTAGGGTCTGTACAGCAGAATCTGTGCCTGAGTGGCAGACTCCACAGTGGTACCCACCACATGGGGCAGTTCAAGACCAGAGCAGGGCAGGGCCAAGCCAGGCGACCTTGTTCATCTCCTATCTCCCTGGGCCTTTATTAGCAGTCATAAAGCTCTCGGCCTCATCCTGGCTGAGCTGTCGGGCAGGAGAGAGTAGACAGGAGCCAGGTGTGGTGGGTCATGTCTGTAATCCCAGCTGCTCACGAGGCTGAGGTGGGAGGATCGCTTGAGCCCAGGAGTTCAAGGCTGCAGGGAGCCATGATCACACCACTGCACTCCAGCCTGGGCAACAGTGTGAGATCTTGCCTCTAAAAATTTTCTTTACAAATGGATAGGCATTCCCACTGGCACCTGAGTATTAAAGGAGAGCAGGGCTGCCCCTCCCCTCCAGGCCCATGGGGAGTGGCCGGGGTCCTCTTCAAAAGATCCCCAAGGGAAAGAAGGTCCCAGAGAGTGAGAGCTCAGCCTGGAGACCCAACTGCCCTTCCTCGCACTTACAGATTTCCCCTCTTCACATCCGTGGAGAAATTGCGCTTCACTGTCATTAAAGAAGATGGCAATCTCCTTACAGAAGGTGCACCCACAATGCTGTCAGAATC
The DNA here is from genome assembly GCF_009761245.1 of Sapajus apella. Classification (NCBI taxonomy): domain Eukaryota; kingdom Metazoa; phylum Chordata; class Mammalia; order Primates; family Cebidae; genus Sapajus; species Sapajus apella. Next base: position 24,054,366 of record NW_022436961.1, on the reverse strand, counting down.
CAGACACACACACACAAGCTCACAAGGAAATCCATCTCTCAAGCCTACACACACAGTGGTACAAACCCACGTTCACAGCCCAAGGAATCCACACACTGAGTCTTCCCTCCCTCTCACAGCCGTCCCGATGGGCTTCTCAGAGTCACCAGAGAACAACTCTCCTCTCTACTCTTCCAGACTACGAGAATTAAGAGACCACATCCCGCCCTGGCCTGGAGCTTCTGTTTCTGGGCCTGAGAAGCCCAAATACTAAACAGAACAGTTGGTGGGCCCAAGCGTGCTCCCAGACCTGGGAGGCCTGGGATTTGAGAGGCAGAGATCCCACCACACTCTGGGAAGACGACCCGTCACACGCCAGCCCACCCAAGAGAATCCAGGGAGGAGGAGGAGCCGCAGGGTGGACCCTGAGGGCCTCTCTTTGTGGGAGGGGTGGCCTTGTAAAGGTGTTTCCTGGATTCTCGGTGTTATGGCACAAGAAGGGACCTTAGAAACCAGGTCACTTGGCTGGGTGTGGTGGCTCACACCTGTAATCCCAGCACTTTGGGAGGCCAAGGTGGGTGGATCACCTGAGGTCCAGAGTTCGAGACCAGCCTGGGCCACATGGTAAAACCCCATCTCTACTAAAAATACAAAATTTGCCAGGCATAACGACACATGCCTGTAGTCTAGCTACTTGGGAAGCTGAGGCAGGAGAATCATTTGAACTCGGGAGGTGGAGGTTGCAGTGAGCTGAGATCGTGCCACTGCACTCCAGCCTGGGCAATAAGAGTGAAACTCTGTCTCAAAAAAAAAGAAAAGAAAGAGAAAAAAAAAAAAGAAACCAGGTCACCCATCCTCTCACAACAGAAACGAAGGAGCTGTAGCCAGAGGGGTACATGGGTACCCAAGGTCCCGCCTCAGCCCCTATCTGCACCACAGAGGGAGCGAGGGTTTGAGACCTTCGTGGCAATGCAGGAGAGACCCTCTCCTAATTCTCCCAGTGGCTCCTAATTCTCCGAGTGCCTCTCTAACACCATTGCCCTCTCTATCTCACACACATGCAAACACGCACAGGCACTGCACACAGAAACACACACAGTCCACACAAGCTCACTCAAACTTGCAGAAGCACGACACAGGCGGAATGGCCACAGAACGCACAGCGCTTACAGTCCCACCTCCCAGGGCAGCACGCAATTATGAATGCCCTGAGCCCCTGGTTCTCCTGAACTCCTATCTTCCCTCCTCCCTTTCCCCAAATTCCAGAAATAAGGTAAATCATAGGGTGTGAAGCACAGAATTTTAGATAAGTATTAATTATCAAGATAAAGGAGCAAGCCCAGAGAGGATCCATGTGTTGCCCGAGGTTTCCACAGTGCAACAGGGTAGATTTAGGGGTGGGACCCAGGAATTCTGGTCCCAGGCTCCTTCCCTTCCTTGTGCTGGGGACACTAACGTGGCTTGCATGTCCCTTCACTTGAGAGGGGCCCTGCCAAGTGATGCCCTCTTCTGCCTGATCCTCTCAGCACCCCTATCTAGATCAAGTGTTACTGTCACCATCACCAACTCGCTCAGCGTCATGTGGTGAGGCAGTGACAGCTGTAGCATGAGAGCCTCATCTTCTGCGTCAATGTTCTATGCTGGTGCCACAACCCCACCGAGACCAAACCATCCTCATCAAATCCCGGGACCCACCGTCTGTGACAAAAACACAGGGTCAAATTATGTTAGGATAGGTCACCAGGGAGAGCTGAGGACGACGAGGATGTAGCCATGTCATTTAGCAAAGAAACAGAGAAGAATCTTGGAAAGTCCATCATCCAATGGCCAATTCTAATTCAAAGAGGCCTTCATATGCCCTCTTCTCCCTTTTCCAAAGTCATCGTAAAATATATTTTTTTCATCGAAAAGGGCTCCCCCAAAACAGCACATTTGTAGGTCACTCATCTGGCAGCCTGCCAGGAATGAGGAAGTCCCAGGAGCAGACGATGTAAAGTTTGTTCACTAAAACAGATTGTTCACTCCTAAGAAAATCTTTCATGTCTCCACTTCAAGTCTAACAGCTCCTCGTGCATACAAAATTCCAACGTGCTCTGTTATCTGGTTTTCCATGCCACGGAAAACTAGCAAAGGAGAAAGGGTGATGGAAGGGAGCTCCAAAAGGCAGACAGAACCTGCAGGAAGAAGTGACAGCAAACAGCGAAGGAGACAGAAATACTAGAAAAGCAAACGACAACTCAAAAGTCACAGTATCTGGGGCTAATTAAGGTGGGGGGGCCAACAGTTCTATGTAAGTCAGTGGCACCTGAAGGCATGGCGCAAACCATCTGTGCGACTTCACCCACAGTCAAGAATAGCACCGTGTCACCAAGAAGGGGAGAAGGCGCCTGCTACTATCTCTGTTTAAGCAGACGAGGAGCATTTAAGAACTTCACAAGTATTTATGGCCCCTGAGTTGGGCCAGGCCCTGGGTCTGATGCAGGGGTGAGTGATGCCACCAGGCCAGGAGCTCATGGCATTACTGCATCGCACATGGTAGAGAAGGAAGCTGGCTCTTACCTACCTACAGACACAGCAGGGGAGATGGAAAATAAATGAGAGGTGGTTTCCTTTCACCTCTATGTGTCCCTTCCAGGCGCAGGATTTTGAGGTTGGGAAGTCTGGTTGTCTCTGTAACTGAGAAGAGGCTTCATTTTCAGAGGCCTTAAGAAGGAAGGTCAAGAGCTGGAAATGCCCAGGGCCTGCCGATTGGAGTGGCTAGAAGGTGGGAAAGGCCACTGTCCTACGGCCCAGATGCGGGTACTGGCAGCTACAGAACAGGGAGCTCCATGGCTGTGAGGGATGAGTCTGCAGAGAGGGGAGAGAAGGGTCTCTCTCTGTGCAAGTCCAGGGTCAGTGGAGTTTACAGCCACAGGGGCACGTGTGTCCACCCAGGCAGAGCTCCCAGCAGACACTGAAGGATCCATCAGGGAGCCCCCATGAGACCAGCAAGAGGAGCAGGAGCACAGATCAGCCTCATCTGTGAGCCCAGCCGGACGGTCCTGCAGGGAACAGACAGGGGAGGGGGCAGAGGGTGTGCTCAGTTCACTGTGGGCTGCATTTCTTGCTAGCCAAGCTGGGGAGGAGGAACTTATAGGAACTTACAGGAATTCGAAAAACCAGGAAAAGCAAACACATGCTGAGCATTGTGGAGCTAAATCCACACACTTAACCACTTCAATGAGTAAGAATAGCTCTGATAGAGAAAAGATGGACAGGCTTCAAAGCCTGATGAATGGATACTTCTAAGCCAGGGGAACCTGTTCCTACAAGACCCCAAAGGCAGGAAAACCAGAGGCAAGTCACCATTTCAGGGAGGCCAGCAGTGCCAGGAAAGGCCACTGCAGATGCAGAAGCAGAGGCAGAAGTCTTAGCACCCAGGTTCTTTTGAAATAGTCGGAAGAGCCCTGGGGTGTGAGTGCAATGAAAAGTTCATTCTGAGGACTTATCTGCTGGCTGCTGGCTGCCGGGCTGTTTGATTGCAAAATCCATTTCCAAATGGCCTGCTCGTTTGTGAGAAGCTACAGGGGACTGTATATCAAGAAAGGCCACCCCCCGAAATGTTCCACATCCCAGGCACACAGATTCCTTGGGCTGCAGCCGCTCCTGGTCCACGCCGACCCACCCTGCAAGCACCGACCTCCCCCGCCTCTCCCAGGCTTCCTGAAGATCATCAGATCAGCAGACACCTACTCCATGCCCTGGCCCTGGCCTGCCCAAACCCCAAGGTCAGGGAGAGGAGGCTCCTTTCTCATTAGAATGAACAGATGACAACTCGCTGCATTCTTCCCCAGCATCGGGTTAGAACAAAAGGCGAAAGCACACAGTCCCACCACGGAGGCCTCATCCTGCACCCCCAAGCCTGATCATCCGCCCATTCAATTCTAGGAGGAGAGAGAGGGCGAAAGGAGAGAAAGCCTTGGCCCCTCCCCGCTTTTAAACACCTGGCAGGTTATCCCAGGCCCAGCAGGACCCGTGGCTGAGCCGGGGGCCACTCACTGGATACCCTGCTCTAGTTAAAATACATCTCTCTGCAGCATTCAGAAAATAGCTATCTACAGTATTGCTTTCAGCTATAATGGAAAACTGATGGCTTTTATCTCCCCAACTTTATGACTATTGATGGGATAGAGGCTGAGGTTTGATGACCATTTAATAGCCGACCCCGCGCAGTTAGAGGAGCATCAGAAAGCAATGAAAGCGCCAAGATGATTGTCTGGCAGAGAATCCTCCGCTGAGGTCCAGGAAGCAAAACAACCATCCTCCCCAGACTCCGACAAAAGAAAAAAAATCAAAGTCATCATCATTTCTGTTTCTCCCCACTCCTTTCTGCCATTGACCTCTGGGAGGTGGGTCCATAGGGGAGGGAGTGTGGGGGACCAGAGCGATGCAGGCCTGAGTCCTCATGGATGGAAAGGGGACCCGTGCTTTTTGAACTGGGGGCCTCCTCCACCGATGGGCTCCCTAACACCCCAACCCCTTCCTGCCCCACCTGCAGCATAAAGTGGACTGGCTAGACTTCTGGAAGGAGTGGAGGGGCTCAGGGTCATCTGTTGGCTCCCTGGGAAAGAGCTGGAAGAAAAGGGGAGGAAGCAGAGGCAGTTTTTCCTTTTGCCAAGGCTGGGCTAGCCTGAAATCCAGCTGGTGTTAGACCTTCTACCCACCACTAAAGACCAAAAGCCATTAGCAGGACTCTGCATGTATCCAATCACCCAGCCTTCCTTGCCCACTCTGCCCCTGCCGCCTTCCGGGGGGTCTACCCAACAGCCAGACCTTTCTCCGGCTAGAACCTGACCAGGTCTGCAGGCCAGCAGAGTCAGAGAGCCACCCTTCCCGACCACTGCCCGTGCTGAGTCTGGTCTCTCTAAGGAACCCCCACTGGCCCAGCCTTCTTAAAGGCGAGGTTTCATAAGTCCAAATAAAAGCAAAGAGAATATGGCCAGGTGCTCATTGCTGTGTTGTTTTTGTTTTTCTTGAGACAGGGTCGGTACTCTGTCACCCAGGCTGGAGCGTCATGGCATGACCACAGCTCACTGTAGCCTTGCCTGGTCTCACATTTTTATTTTTATTTTATTTTATTTTTTTATTTATTTATTTTTTTTGAGACGGAGTTTCGCTCTTGTTACCCAGGCTGGAGTGCAATGGCGCGATCTCGGCTCACCGCAACCTCCACCTCCTGGGTTCAGGCAATTCTCCTGCCTCAGCCTCCTGAGTAGCTGGGACTACAGGCACGCGCCACCGTGCCCAGCTAATTTTTTGTAGTTTTAGTAGAGACGGGGTTTCACCATGTTGACCAGGATGGTCTTGATCTCTTGACCTTGTGATCCACCCGCCTCAGCCTCCCAAAGTGCTGGGATTACAGGCTTGAGCCACCGCGCCCGGCCAAATTTTTTTAACTTTGCAACATTCTAACTACCTTCACGGTGGTTCTCTTTTTTCTGTGACAACCTAGTGAGTTGTTCTAGACAGACTTGATTCTGCCCATTCTTTTTAATAAGGAAACTAAGGGTCAAAGACGTTGTATCTCTCAAGCCTGGGGCACAGGCTTTTGACCCATTGTCCAGTTCGTCCTGCATCATGGAGGCTGCCTCGAAGAACAGGGCGCCTGCCCAGGGAGGCGAGACCTGACCTTCTGTCTGGGTCCTGTCACTCCTTAGCTGTGTGACATTGGGCAAATAACTTTACCTCTCTGGGCTTCAGCTTCTTTCGTCTGTCAGATGAAATTGTGCAGTGATGATCTTTTATATCTCCTCTGTTTCAAGGTGTGAAAGAAAAATATCTTGGGCACCAAAATCACTAAGCTAAAAGAAAAAGTCAAGCTGGGAACTGTACTGGGCAAACCTGCCTCTCATTCTATTCAAAGTCGTCCCTCCGCTCACTGAGGACAGAAGCTCAAAAGAATGCAACCCTTTGCCTCTCACCTCTTGGAAGCCCTCTCCCGCTTTGATTTGCCTCACCTTTCCGGACCACACCAATGTTCATCTGACAGATATTGATTGATGTCTCATGTCTCCCTAAAATGTATAAAACCAGGCTGTGCGCCGACCACCTTGGGCATATGTCGCCAAGACTTCCTGAGATTGTGTCACGGGCTCGTGTCCTCCGCCTTGGCAAAATCAACTTTCTAAATTGACTGAGGCCTGTCACAAAGGTGAAGTCACACATCCTGTGGAGTCCATCAGCCATGTTTTCGGCCACTGCGCTGTCTTCCCAGGCCCCATAACTGCTGGCTTTCTAGATAGCATACATTATCCCATCATGAATGTGTAGAAAGATGTGGAAACCAAGGCCCCCTATTCACCTCTGCCAGACTCCTTGCTATGAACCATGACACCAGCAACCACCTCTATGCCAGTTCTCCTCAAATACACACAGGGGATGAGGCAGAGTGCTCGGGCCAGTGGGGAGGGTGGTCCAGGGCACAGAGAGCCGCTGAATGGGGACCCACCCTTCCCCACCCACTGCTGGTGCTGAGTCTGGTCTCTCTGAGGACCCCCTATTTGCCCAGCCTCCTTAAAGGTGAGGTTTCATAAGCCCAAATGAAAGCAACAAGAATATGGCTGGGTGCTCATTGTTGCATTTTTGTCTTTTTTGAGACAGGATCTGTACTCTGTCACCCAGGCTGGAGTGTCATAGCATGATCATAGCTCACTGCAGCCTTGCCTGACCTCCAGGGCTCAAGAAGTCCTCCCATCTCAGCCTCCTGAGTAGCTGGGGCCACAGGTACACCACATCCTGCTAATTAAAAAAAAAGTTTTGTAAAGATGGGGTCTCACTATGTTGCCCAGGCTGCTCTTGAACTCCTGACCCAGCCTCCAAAGTGCTTGGACTCCAGGCATCAGCTAAAGCACCTGGCCACATTCCTGTTGCTTTCAACCAGTGGGAACTGCCCAGAAACACTCCCTCCCTGCTGTGAAGACTGCTGGTCACTCGGGTTCCCCCTCCTCCCCTTCACCTTGGGAAGTCTCACGCTGGGGATCCAAGAGCTCCCTGAGGGTCTTACTGCCTGCACATCCCCTTCCCCTGGAAAGCCTAGCACGTGGCTGTTCCCTACCATCTGGCAGGCTCAGGTCCAGAAACGCATTTCTTAAATGAGAGTGGACGGACAAGTACACAAAACCAAGCTGTTCAAGACAACCACAGGGACCCACGCCCATAACGAAAAACTAGACTCACAAGAAGCCAGTGGGAAAATGTTAACAATGCATTTAGAGAGAAAAAAATAGCCTACAAAACAACACATACTGTGTGACGTCATTTTTATTCAAATATGTACATGTACCTAAAAAAACAGCTGGAAGTGTACATTCTCCAAAACGTTAGCCATGGCTTATTTTGGAGTGTTAGGATTGAAGATAATTTCTACTTTCTTTAGATATACCTGTCTTGTCTGATTTTTTAAAAAAAATTTTTAGAGAAAGGGTCTCACTCTGTTGCCAAGGCTGGAATGCAGTGGCAAGATCACAGCTCACAGCAGCCTCGAACTGCTGGGCTCAAGCGATCCTTCCATCTGAGCCTCTCCAGTAGCTGGGACTACAGGCATGCGTCACCGTACCTGGCTAATTTTTTTCTTTGTATTTTTAGTAGAGACCTGTCTCACTATGCTGCCCATGCTGGTCTCAAATTCCTGGTCTCAAGCAATCTTCCTGCCAAAGTGCTGGGATTACAGCATGAGCCACTGTCCTCTGTCCTTAAATTATTTTTATAATGAGCACATAGGGCTTTTATATTCAACAAAAGCAGTAAAGTGAATTTCATTTTGAGAATTAGTTAGAAATAGAGAAAAGAAGGAAAAGGAGAGAGGGGAGGGAGGGGAGGGGAGGCCTCCTAGAGCGCATCATCTATTCCTTTCACCTGTCCCAAGAGACAGGCGGTCCGAGTTATACATGCTCAGAAGGGAACTAAAAGAGCCCCCTTCCCCATCACTTCTCTGATGCTGGCAAGGGGGTCTCACCCTAATTTCCAACATGATCATAGAGTTAGTTTGAGACCAGCCTGGCCAACATGGCGAAACCCCATCTCTACTAAAAATACAAAAATCAGTCAGGCATAGGAACGTGTGCCTGTAGTCCAGAAACAGCTACTTGGGAGGCTGAGGCTGGAGAATCACTTGAACCCAGGAGGCGGAGGCTGTAGTGAGCCAAGATCGCACCACTTCAGTCCAGCCTAGACAACAGAGTGAGATTCCCATCTCAAAAAAAAAAAAAAAAAAAGACAGTGAGTTATTGGCAGGGGTGGCCTGAGGATTTAGTGTGACTCCTAATCTAGCACCGCTTCCACCTGCCTCTACTTCGTGCTCTTAGCAAGCAACACATTTAGAGACCCCTGAGCCCACTGGAGTTGAGGACTGGCAGGGGCGGGGCGCCCCTGCCCACTCAGTGTCTCCAGGACGTCTCAAAGCTCCCATCCTGCAGGCGCAGACTCTCCTCCCGTCCTTCTCTCCTCGAAGCCTCCGCCCAGGACAGCCTCCCTCTCTCTGGCGTCAGCCACAGGACCCCGTCTCTATACTGCTCTCCCTGGCTGTCCCATCCCCACAGCTTGCCTTCTCAGAATGTCTGCAGCGAGCAGTTTCATCCTTACAACACCCAATTAAACAGGGCCTCCTCTTCATAGTTAACGCTGGTTCACACCGGTGAGCCTCGTCTCCCCAAATGAGCTTAAACACTCTTTGAAGGAATGATGTTTACATGTGCCTGTGTGCCGGCCCGATGCTCACTGCTTTCCATGCGTTATTTCCCTTAATCCTATAATCTCCATCCCAAGCCCCTGCCTCTCTCCTGAACTCCCAGATACACAAACACTTTTTGGATTTGACATTTCCACTTGCATGTTCCAAAGGCTTTCAAACAAGTCTGAAACCCAAACATTGTCTCTCCATACCAGACAAGGACGACCCCCCTCCCCCCCCCCCCCCCCCCCCCCCCCTCCCCCCCCCCCCCCCCCCCCCCCCCCCCGTCATCCCCTCCCCTCTTACCCCTCTCCTCCCCCTCCTCCTCCCCACCCCCTTTTCCCATTGTCCCACCATGCCAGACCTCCCAGTCCTCGTTCCACTCCCCTCCCTCCTCCTCCTCTCCGCCTCCTCCTCCCCTCCCCCTTCTCGCCTTCTCCCCTCCTCTTCCTCCCTCTCCCCTGCTTCCTCCTCCTCCTCCCCACCCCCTTTTCTCAGGTGACAGCATCACCAACCATCTGACCACCAGGCCACAGACCTTGGCACCATCCCAAACTCTCCCTTTCGCTGTCTGCATCCATCAGGCCCTGGGAGCTGAACTCTGAAGGTCTCTGACGGCCTGCCCTCTGCCCTCTGCCCTGGCCCTGTCTCAGACTCCATCACATTTCAGCTTCCTAAACAGACTCCCTGTCTCCTCCAACACAACTGCACACAGCGGCCAAAGGGATCTTTCTAAAACACCAATTCAATCATGTTTATCTCTTGCTCAAAATACTTCATGGCTGGCCACTATCTTGTGGAGAAAGTCAACCTCCCTGGTCCAGGGCTTTGTGAGCTGAGTTTCTCTTTCCTCTGGGATACCTCTAGTTTTACACACATGTGCCCTCTCCAAGGAACAGAAAGAAAGACCTCCTCAGAGTACAGGCCTACCCCTCCTTCAAACCCAGCTCAGACACCACCTCCAAGAGGCCTTCCCCACCAGGCCTGTGGGGGCTGGCCCCCCCATGTCACAGCCAGGGCAAGGCTGAGGGTGCCTTAGGGAAGACCTGCGGTTCACTGCAGCATCCCAGGTGCTAAGCTCCCAGACACAGAGCTCCACGAAAGGCCTCCTCAATGGACTACAGAGCTTCCACAGAGGTGCTACAGTCCTTATTTTGACAAGGAAAACAGGAGCTCCATGCTTGAAGAACATGGCCAGCTCACGCAGCTGCTGAGGTGAGCATCTGTCTGACCCCCATTCATCAGGATTCTTCTCCTGGGCATATCTGAGAGCTCAGAGCGCACCCCCATGGACTGGGGGAAGAGGAGTCACATGCTTGGGAGGGCTCCTGCCAGACACAAGCAACGTGTCTTGGGCCATGGAGAGTGGGGACAGCGATCCCTAAATTTCCTTCTCCCTCTATATGAGGAGGAAATATCTCACTGCTCTTTGCTCATAAGTCAATGTGCTCATTCTGTTCTAAGCAGGGGAGTGCCAGTGGTGGTCTGATGTGCCCACTCACCTACAAGACCCCTTCCCCGACACTCCTTTGATGCTGGCAGGGGGACCTCCAGTCTCTGTCTCTGCACCTCTGAGGATGGGGAACCCACTACCTAACAAAGCAATCCATTCCCTCTTTTTCAGAACATGTTCTCTTGACTACTAGGGCACCATAATAACAGCACCCAGCACTACTGGGCACTGACAGGGTGCCAGGCAAGTTCCCAGTGGCGCCTTTCCTGCCGGACTCTCCCTAGGAGAACCCTGCCCATTCCCCTAGCTTTAAGTGCCATAAATATGCTAATGACCCCCAGAATTTACAACCCCAGTCAAGCGCCAGATATGAATGTCTCAAAAGCATCTCGAAATTAACACGCCCAAAACGGAACTCCTGATTTATCTCCCCCTAGGCCTTTGCCATCTCAGAAAGTGGCACCATCACCACCGAACTGCCCAAGCCAGAAGCCTGTGAGTCATCCTCAAGGTCCTCCACCACCCTCACTCCCACAGTCCAGGTATATCATTTCCACCTCCGAAATATCTCCAATTTATCCACTTATCTGTCTCCACCTGGCCACCACCCTGGGCTGAGTGGCCATCATCTCTGATCCAGTGATGCTAAAATAACCTCCTCCCTGGCCTCTCTGCAGTCATTCTCGCCTTCTCCCTTAATTCTCCACACAGCAGCTGGAGTAATCTTTCTGTATCATAATTTTCACAATGCACTGCTTGGCTTCAGAAGCTCCTTTCCAACTGTACTCGGAAGTCCAAACTCCCTGCCGTGGCCTGCAAGGCCCCGTGTGATCTGGACCCTGCCTGCCTCGCAACGTCAACCTGAGCCTCTCTCTCTCTGAGCCCTGATGCCCCAGCCACACTCGTCCCCCCTTTCCCCCTTCTGCAAACTTCTGCGCGTGCTATGCCCTCTGCATGTGATGCTCTTTCTCCCCTTGGTCTGACACCAGGCTCCCCATTCCTCAGGTCTCAGTTTAAATGTCATCTCACAGATAAACGCTTCCTGGCCAAGCAGATTCCCCCTCTCTGCCCGTTATTCTCTATTTCTGCATCCTGCTCATTTCAGCCACAGTTATCTAGATGCTTATCTGTTTGTTTGCTCACCATCTGCCTCCTCAATCAGACTGTCAGCTCCAAGGGGGCAGAGACCACCCACATTGTGTTCTCCAGGGGGCATTCGATGTCTAGCATGGTGCCTGGCACAGAGTAAGCACATAACAAATACTTGTTAAAGAAATAAGCCAGCTGGGCGTGGTGGCTTGTACTGTAACCCCAGCTCTTTGGGAGGCTGAGGTGGCCAGATCACAAGGTCAGGAGTCAAGACCAGCCTGGCCAACATGATGAAACCCCATCTCTAGTAAAAATGCAAAAAATACCCAGGCGTGGTGGTGCACGCCTGTAGTCCCAGCTACTCAGGAGGCTGAGGCAGGAGAATCGCTTGAATCTGGGAAGCGGACGTTGCAGTGAGCCGAGATCACGCCACTGCACTCCAGCCTGAGAGAGAGAGCAAGACTCCATCTCAAAATAAATAAATAAATACATAAATAAACAAATAAGCCAATGCGATAATAACGTAAAATGAGAATATTAGAAAACAGAGGCATGATTGGGAAGAAAAATGTTAAAGGAAAGCCACAGGAAGGATACAGACAAGTTCTACGAAGCGTCTGGGAAAGCAGGGACCAGGAGAAGTTACAGGATGGGAGCCAAACAGGCTTGATGAAGGGGAAGTCTAGATGTCAGGAATGTAGTGTTTGTGTCTCCCCAAAATTCATATGTTAAACCTCTAATTTCCAGTGTGATGGTATTTGGAGGTGGGGCCTTTGGGAGGTGGTTAGAGTTGGATGAGGTCATGGGGGTGGGGCCCTCATGATGGGATTAGTGGCCTTATAAGAAGAGGAACAGACACCGGATTGATCTCTCTTTCTCTCCTCTGCCTCTGTGTGCACACATCAACAAAGGGCATACATACGCCAGGAAAAAGGCCCTCACCTTGGGGCCTTCATAGATCAAGGTGCCATCAAGAACCCAGCCCAGATCTCAGATCTCCAGCCTCCGGAACTGTGAGGAGTAAATGTTTGCTGCTGAAGCCACCCAGTCTATGGTATTCCATTACAGCAGCCTGTGCTGACTAAGATACCAGGCAAAGAGACAGTCCATGCCAGTGAGTGGAAAAGAAACATTCAAGGAGCCAGTGTGAACAATGCAAGACCAGTGTGGCTGAAAGTGTGTCTGCCCCTGTGTGAGCAAACACACACCCAACTCTAGGTGAGGCCCCTGGTATGAACAAACCATGCTGGCCTGCATTCAGATACTCCCTGCATAAATGACATGTCCTGCATGGGTCACTCCTCCCCAACCACTCAGAGATGCCTGGGTCCTCAAGCACAACTCCACAAATGGGAGCCTTAGCTGAACAGAGTCTGCATATCATCCACCTAGGGTGTGAGCCTGTGGGGCCCAGATGCCTCTAGAGAAGCCTGTGAAGTCAAGGTCAAGGCTCTGTGCAGCCCTGCCAAGCGGCAGGAGCCAGGGCAGGGCGATGCATGAACCCTATCTTGTAAACTAGAGCTCTGGTTTGGAGCTTCTCTGCGTGCTTATTTCCCCAGAGCCTTTAATAAAGTAATAGCCAGCACTCCAGCCTTGTCACAACATGTCAGGAAACTCTAGGAAGGGTCACTCGGGGACCCTTGGCCCAAGTACAGCCCCTATTGAGACCAGCAACAGCAGCCACAGGGGCTCCCCAGGGGGAAGCTGGATCTTAGGGCCTCGGCTCCTTGCAGTTAGGTTCTTCAGGAAGGGGGTGGCCTTTCCCCCGACACTCCTCTGCGCAGCTTTGCTCTGGGGCTGGATGTGGCTGTTGGACTCTGAGCACTGCTCAAGGCCAGGTGGGGCCCTGGGCGAGATTTTACTTCTCTGTGACTCATCTCCGCTAAGAAACGGCTGCTCTACAATGCCAGCAGGGTAACCCAGGGAAGACAAGTAGAATTGGGATTTCAAGAGAACCTGAGTGAAAGCTATAATCTACACAACTGTAGCTACAATGGTAGTGGGGGGGGCTCCTCTCCCTCCACAGAGACAGTCGACACAGAGTACCATCCTCAGGCTCTACGCACCATGAGGACAAGGACCTCTACCTACTTCTTCATTAACTCTCCCAATTGAACACAACTACTGGCCCAAAGTGGATGACCAATAAAGAGTAGGGAAGTTAATAAAGAAATGGTCACAGGACCCCCATTTCTCCTACTATAGGTAATCTGCTGACCCCAGGGAGGACTGGCTGGGTTCCAAGGAGTATCCATGCTCCCCTCCTATACCTGTGGTAGGCATCACTAATCAATCACAGCCCTCTTTGCTACTGAGCGAGGAGTCAGACTCAACAATCCTTCTCTAGGGAGCCAATCCAAGTTGGCCATCTAGAGAAGGAGGAGGTTCCTATGCTTTGGGAGATCAAGTAACCCTTAGAGAATCTAATGAATGCAACAAATTTCTTTCTAGAAAATACACAGAAAACTTTCTGTATAATTTCAAGATATTCAAGGACCTCTCCTGTAAAAGAAGGAGATGCTTGAAAGCACCACAGCCTACCTGCCCCTGTGCAAATAATCATTTGCTGCCATTTAGAGATGATCTGCTAAAAACATCAGCCAACAGATCCTATGGAAAGCCACTAAGCTGAGGGACAGTCCCAAGGAGCCAAGCATCAAGCCTAGACCTGTTCATCCACACTGTCTAAAGATACTGAACACCCTCCATGCTGGGCAAGAAGGAGAGTGTGTGGAAGGGACTCCTTCCCACCCCTGAAGACAGCCTTGAGGGAGGTGAGGCCCAACTTCCTCTGCTTCCCAACAAGCCTCTCTGACAAAGGCAGTGTCCATTGCAGGAAAGGGCCCAGGTTGCCAGGGTAGCTCCAGGCTGGAATCTATTTATACACATCCTCCGCACCCAGAGGTTAAATTACAGCCCAGGAGATGGCTCCAGGCCAGCAAGGAGTTATTTATGTTCTCTTGGCAGACTAAGAGGAACAGGGCATTTCAGAGGACCTCTTCCAAATGAGGCCTGGTAGGGACACAGTTTAGAGAACAAAAGAATCATCCTCCCACGACCCCCAACCAACACACACACACACACACACACACACACACACACACACACACACACA